>NW_025964323.1:718388-1436777 GCF_023055435.1 Haliotis rufescens
GTGGGGAATCGAACCCGGGTCTTTGGCGTGACGCTCGAACGCTTTAACCACTAGGCTACACCCCCAGCCCTTATCCAAGAAAGAAGTGACCTCAATCTTGAGTAAATTTGTTAATTTATGATTTCCGTCTATTCGTTTGTTTTTGCGTATTATCTTGGAAACTGATTTATGGGTGTGTTAGAGGAATGCGTGATTTCTTCAGCTGGTCAGTGAGAGATGTCACGTGGTATTTTTTATCATCTCGCAGTCAATTGACAATGTCACAGAGAATGCTTGAGCATAGTAATTATCAATGACTCATGTCTCAGGGAATGTTTGATCACTTGACCTGTCAATGTTCGAATTCAATATTGAATGCTGAATCACATTAACTATCAATGATCGATGTCAAAGGGAATGTTTGATCACATTAATTATTAATGATGGAATGCCACATGACATGTTTGATGACATTAATGATCGACGACACAGAATAAACGTCAGAATAATTATCTATAATCGATGTCAAGGGGCATGTTTGATCATGTCAACTATCAATGATCGATGCCATGGAGCATGTTTGATTACTGAACCTATCAATGATCTATGACTCAATTATCATCACGTGATAACAGAGACATAGGTATGTATTATTATCTATGTCTTAAGATATGTTTGATACGTATGTACATGTATGAATTATTATCTATGTCTTAAGATATGTTTGATCGAATCTGACAACGAGCAATACCAGAAGTATTTTTTGATCCAGTAAGCATGTTGTTTTGGAAATACTAATGTTGTTATGTTGATTTTCCAAGAGAATCCTATCATTATGTGTTCGATCCTCGATTCTGCCCGATATTGATTTCCTGTTCCTGAAGTTCACGACAGCGGTAGAAGCCTATGACTTGCAACCGGGTAGACTCCGCCTTTAAGCTGACACGCTGGAATTTAACTCAAACACTGTCCAAATCGGCGTTACGCTTTTTTTAATTTTTAACATATTTTTTGGTCAGAAAACAACTGATCGGACACAAATTGTGCAACGTGGCATGAAAAGACACGTTTCGTCGTATAGTCATCACATGAATGGATGAGTATATTTTACGCCGCTTTAAGCAATATTGCAGCAAAATCCCGGCGGTGGACACATATTGTCTGCATAAGGGGTCTCGAACCCGGGTCGTCGACGTGTTGAGCGAACACGTTAACCACTAGGCTACCCCACCGCCGTCATGCTGGAAACATACTTGTTCTTAATATTTTCTATATTATAAGTATTCGTTTTGGTAAATATTTTTTAACTATTCTATTTATATACATGTATACTGCTACCTTTTTTCACCTTTATATACATGTATACTGCTACCTTTTTTCACCTTTAAGGTGAAAAAAGGTAGCAGTATACATGTATATAAATAGAATAGTTAAAAAATATTTACCAAAACGAATACTTAAGAATATAGAAAATATTAAGAACAAATTAAGAAAATATTTTGGGAAGTCTCATAAAATCATGCAGAGGAACATATTTTGCAGTTTTCCTTCATCCTTTTTAATTTTGTAGGTACGGGAATTGTGTCGATGGCTGTGTTTAGATTTAAAACCATTCACTCAATTTAATCTTGAAGAGCAACCAAATGATGAAAGATGACTTCCTGAGGTTGTTTCTTCAAGATAAATCTTTAACCACTGTTCTGACAATCTGATACAATTGTAAAATTAATGATTATATGGATATTTTATGTACGCTTCAGTACCGAATGGTCGACATCGCTTCAGAGTATTTCTGATGTATTTCAGCATATCAGCTTAAAGACGGTTGAAACAAGAAAATGATTCAAGTTTTAGGCGTTGCCCACTTTCGTATATCGCACGGGTATGGTGCTGATATAAAATCAGGCCGAATCTGTGCTCAGAATTGTCAATCTTAAATTTTTCGCGAGTCAAGGGTCGCAACTCTGGATGGCGAACTATGGCGCCGGTGATTCACACCCAAGAATAGGGTATACTTCAGTTAGCCCATGCTATACTAGACGTATCGACTAGTACACCTACAAACATATATGAATAAGAACAGAAAACTTCGAAATATATGGAATTAATTCTTAAACATTCCTCCGAAAAAGTACAGGTTCAAATCCCGGTATCGTCATATTTATACGCGGGACATGTGCCTCTGTCAGAAATAATGCTACCAAAGTTTTTAACACGTGTTAATATAACTCTTATTTTATATAACTGAAATAGTACTTTAGAAGATATTATGGAAAAAAATAAAGAAAGAAGACAAGTTACTCTAAGCCGTTTTCTACTGTGACTCCAGAGAATTCTAAATAAAACTTCTCTATGTAGAGTCGTGCCCCAAAGGCGAACCAGATTCCAATGATCATTATTCGATCATTCATTATTTATTTGAAAAAGATTCAGACACGCCGAGATATTAATGAAATACAGTTGAAAGTGGCGTTAAACCCAACTAATTCACTTATATACCATGCATCTCCGATAGGAGACACAACAACAACTTGTGACCGCTTTACAGATAGGCTCGTCACTACATGGCTGCCATATCGCTGATGTAAAAGTGTAAGTCTAGAGCAATATGAGTTCGCACATTTTTATTATTTTTATTATTTACAGATATAAAACTGGGTACTTGGGATGTAAGTGTGACATTTTGAAAGCGAGGTCCGCATATTTGCCATGTTTTTCCTGACAGAAAATTCAATGATATAACTGATTTCATTGTTTACAGATAAAAAGTAAAAATGCAGCAAAGAGGGTTTGGGTGGTCCTGGTACAGTCAGGTTTATTAGGCTCATCATCAGTTCATGGCCCTTGCCCCCTGTAGACGCAGCCCAGACAGCGAATGGGACTTCTCTTAGGAAGCGCTGCCTAGTCAAACCCACCCAGAACTTTCCGGACAATGTGAAGACTCCCCAACACTGAAGCCTTCTGCATTACCCAGATTGTCAGAAGGGCTGTATTCCTGGTAGCAAACCCGGGTACTCTCCCAATGTCAGTCAACAGATTGGGAGGTACCACACCTTAGGCACCGAAAACAATTGGGAGTCGGACAACGTGGTACTTGGGATGCAAGTGTGACATTTCGAAAGTGAGGTCCGCATATTTGCCATGTTTGTCCTGAATCTTGTCAATCACATTGGTGTCAAAAGGGACAGAAAATTCAATGATATAAATGATTTCTCTGGATTTATAAAAAAAGACAAGATCGGGTTTGTTGGCCTGGATACGTCTGAGGTTGTATACGGGCCTATTGCAAAGAGTTTTGTATTTATCATTTTCCATGACGTCCTCTACATATTCCGGGTCGTACCATGGATGGACCTCTGTGTCAAAACCACAAGCATGGCGAGGACAGTATTAAAATGCTCGAGCTTCAACATCATGTCGCTTAGGATACTGTGTTTGTGCCAAAGCGGGGCATCCTATGACAATGTGTTGGGACAGTCTCATAAAATTGCATTACATAATCTACATTTCATATATACATTTTGATGCAAAATCACACATTTTGAGTGGGAAGTGACTGGTCCTGAGCAGCAAACAAAAAGCCTTCTGTTTCACTTTTCAGGACCATGCAGGGTTGCTGATCACCACAAACTGTACATAAACCCGATGCAGTGGCCGTTTAGATAGCCTCTCCTAGAAGAAAAAAACTGAGTCTGGGCCGATTTGGGCACTTCACTTGGTTGACACTCATTTCCGGTTCCTTCCAGCAGTACAGAACCATCAACAAAATCAACACTGACACTTAGATTATCATTATTATTAATCATAATAATCATAATAATCATAATAATCATAATAATCATCATAATCATAATCATAATCATAATCATAATAAGCGCTACCTAGTCAAACCCACCCAGAACTTTTCGGAGAAAGTGAAAACTCCCCATCACTGCAGCCTTCATTATTATTATATTATTTTTTTAATTATAATTATATTATTGCCTGTAAGATGCAAAATTTACCGATAAAAACAAACTTGTTTCAACATTCCTCGTCTTGATTTCCAGATTATAGAAGGGATAATGCATAAAATAAAATAAAAGCATTGAAAAACGTGAAACGAAGTTGTGCTGACTGGCCCGGATTAAGAGAAGAGTCTCCTAAGCAGAGTAAATAGGTAAGGGTTAACCAAATAAGATGTGTTTTTTACATCGCCCACATGGGCGTATACACTGATGTAAGTCACATCTTACTTTCGTCATTTTTTATTACAATATCCATATACAAATACACACTCAAACTGGCAAGGAGTAGGTATTTAGTTGGTTCGTCATCAAAGAAACATTCTGAGGCATTTTAAATGGCAATACACATGTTTTCCCTAATGCTCGCAGTGTTGAGCTATCTCAGTGTGCGGTCTTTCTATTATACACAAGGGGGCACGGGTGGCCCAGTCGTCTAAGGCGCGGGGATTCGCTGTGCAGAGTTACGTCCCTTGGGCACGCCAGAAACCTATGATTGTGGGTTCGAATCTCGGTTCGCCCCGATTATGTTTCTAGGTTTGTCAGCACCATACCCGTGCTCGTGGGTTTCACTGAAGTGGTAAACGTCTGACACTTGCATCACTTCGGGTTTTCCTCCGACATTAAGCTGACACGCCGTGATATGACTGGAATAATGTTAAAAAGCGGCGTTAAACCTAACTCACTCACTCACTATTATACACAAATGTATTTCATTTATATGGATTATATACATCAAAGCGCTAAACCCGGTGGATGTACGTCCAAAGATATAAGACCAAAGATTGTACGGTTCCGACTTCTTCATGAACATGTTTATGATTATTTACTATCAAATAGTCATGACACCGGGTGTTCGCGAAAAGGTGAGCGTATGCTGCCTCACAAACACATGCAAAGGCTAGTCAATTGTCCACCCGAAAAAAAACGCGGTAACATATAGTACAAGTCAAAATAGGGAATTACATCTGACATTCATCTACTTTCATATATATATATATACGAGTTTGGCTCGTTCACACGATCTCGTGCAGTTCTCATATACAGCTTGACAATGACAAGGTTTCAATTACAAACGTGCACGGAAACCAGTAAGTGCCACTTTTTCGTTGCATTTTCCGCTTACCTGATCAAGATCAAGCTAAGGCACAGAGACGCAAAAGGTATGTATTAAATACGCCCCCATGGTGTACTAGGCAGAGCGTTTACCCGGAGAACGGAAAACAAAAAACAAAACAACAAATAACAAAAACAACAAACAACAACACACACGTGCAATATAAGAGCAATGATCTTGAACACAACGTTAACCCCCATTACACATCATCTCACATTGTAATAACATGAGCTGTGCTATGCTGTTATATGTCGTAATTAACCGATAACTAATAATAATAATAATAATAATAATAATAATAATAATAATAATAATAACACTATAGCTAATTATACAATATTTAAGTCACCCCAAATCAGAGTTTTCATGTCATAATCATTTTGCTGTATTACTAATGCAACAAGATGATAGATCCATGAACTCCACCCATTTTGAGCTTTCTGGTGATGTATTAAGTTTTTTTCTGCCAACTCTCACTGTCAAGTATGAAGGTAACACAGGCATTTTGAGTACATATATTTATCATCTTCTCTTATTAGTAACACGTCAACGTGCTCTTATCGGTTTTAATATGAAGGCACATTATGTTATCCTTCCTTTGTCCAAATTATATTGAAATTATACACGATTGCCTCTTTTCTTTTAAAGGTTATTATATGAAAAGTTTGATGTTTGGTAAAAAGATACATTTTGGTGACGTTGTCAGAATGATTAAATACACGCATCCATCCAATAATGACGTAAAACCGATAAGTTAATGTAAGTAGTAATTACTTCTATAAGATAGTTGTCTCAAACAGGCTTCCATAGATACTTGACTCAGTTCCCTATACAATGGCCTCCACTAGCGTACGGGTACGGACGTACAATGTAAGCGTTGTTGACACATCCCCAAGCGTCTCGATGCATGGAAATTCCGTTGACTGAAATACACACATAATAAGAACTGTGAGCTGCGGTGACCCAGATGTTGACCCGAAATTTCCAAACTAAAGAGCCGGGCCGTGGTATTGGGCAACACTGACTTGGATGCACATAGTTTTACGTTCAAGTTAGTACCGAGTACCGTTACACAAGACTTCGTCATCTACACAGGTGGCTGAACGTGGGCGGAAAGGGCGAATGTCCTCACTTAAAACTGACACGACGGACTGATACTGATTCTGTTGTGACTGGGGTTTAACGCTGTTTGTAGCCAAAATGCTTTGACAATCACAGCATTTTTAAATGAAAGTACTGGATCTCTGTTGACGGTACGACGTAATCATGACGAGATAGATCAATGCGATTCGCTTTGTAGCATGTGTGTTGTGGAAACATACACAATATGCAGGTGGCAACGCAAACAGCAAATGGCACGATGATATAATGACATCATGGGACGATAATAGGGAGAGGGGACACTTCAATGTGTCCGAATATTGTGACCTATATTGAAATTACAGGAGAGCATGAACCCATACTACATATAGCTTTTTACCTGATGATCCACAAAGAAGAACGTCGTACTGAATAATCTGCTTGGCACATATAAACACATTGATTATTAAACGCAACAAACTGGCTGGAAAATGATGACACCAGTGTGAAGCACAATCGACACCAAATTTCACTTCATAGTAGGATCTAACTTCTACCAAAACAATCAGTTGACACAAAACAGCCGCTACATCTCAGTTCACCTTCATCTATTAGTCAAAGATGCTTACCATTTCCCAACGCCTGGTAGCATCACTATTTGATGGTGATAAACACATGCCTATAATTCATCGGAAACGTTGAATGGACTCTGCTTTTAGCATAGAATTCTTATGAATAAATTATTTTTTATGGAAATGTTTTTGTCGCTTTTATTTTTTTGCTACAAGTAAAAAGGCGTGATAAAGTACTTTCTGTTTTCGTCATCATGGGCTGACGTCATGATGCTGTTCATATTACCTGCTCTTCACACAGAGCTAGCGTATCCATGGTAATATTGTTCAACTATTCAATTTTAATCAAGATGGCGCATCCGCATCAATTATCGATAGATGAATTAGTTATTTAACGTAAAAAACTTGTCGGATAATTGTGGAGTACATATATTCATAATTTTTCCTTTTTTAGTAACACATCACATATTCTTGTCGTTTTCAATAAGAGTGAGTGAGTGAGTTGGGTTTAACGCCGCTTTTAACAGTATTCCAGTTATATCACGGCGTGTCAGGGAAGGGAGGAAAGCCCGAAGTGGTGCAGGTCTCAGACGTTTACCACTTCGGTGAAACCCACGAACACGGGTATGGTGCTGACAAACCTAGAAACATAATCGGGGTGAACCGAGATTCGAACCCACAATCATAGGTTTCTGGCGTGCCTAAGGGACGTAACTCTGCACAGCGAATCGCGGCGCCTTAGACGACTGGGCCACCCGTGCCCCCCGTTTTCAATATGAAGGCATATTACCTTATTCATCCCCTCGTCCAAGTTATGCTGAAATAAGGCACGATTGGTTCTTTATGGCAATGGTTATTACATGATGTTTGGTAAAAAGATACATGCTGATGACGTTATCAGAGAATACAGACACAAACGGGCTTCCATATAGACTCATGTGACTCAGCTACATAAAGTATGTCCTCCACATACAGGTACAGAGACACAACGTTTTGACCTACCCCACAGCCACTCCGGTATTGAAAATTCTTATGAAAGAAACGTGTACATTAAAAGCGATGTATGGAGCGTTAGCCCAGATGTCGACGAAAGTACACAACTAATGAGCCGAGTCGTGATATTAGGCAAATCGGGCTCACTTCAGGTTCATGAGAAAGGATTTCGCAATCGCAATAGCCGCATATTGGGTGAATAGCATTGCTAAAATATGACAGTACAGGCTGATGCACGAATGTACATAAAACTTGATTTCAGAAATCAGAAATGGGCTTGAAATGGGCTTCACATCTTGGATAAATTAGGGGTAACGAATCCGGACCTTCGGCGTAGTCAACGTGATACTTGCTTTACCTGTATTGTGTACACTGTATATAAACACTTTGGCAACGTTTTCGTGTGTTAGCTCGGTTCAACAATGCACGTGTGGAATGTTTCGATTCACGCGATTAAACTGAAACAAATTTATATAAAAAACTTTAAAAGTAAATCCTGCTTGGTGCTGAATGGGATTTTAGATAATCACACACTGAACGGATAATAGAATGTGACTTATCAAACTTTAAACTGAAAATTGGATGTTTCAGTTTGTTTCAAAGCGTATGTTGTCTCTTAACGCTAGGATGCAGGTTTATGAGGTGGGAACCGATTAGATAGCCCTGTTCGAGGATTTTCACTTTACGCCCCTTATTACATATTTGATTTAAAACACAATGCTACTCATAATCATAAATTCGGTATCTTAAACGTGATAACTTTTGTTTTAACACTATGTGTAGTCATTTGCTTTTCCCTAAAACGTTCTGGTGCTTTAACTTTAATAGTTCAGGGCAAAGCTGTACACTATTATATATTGTTACGACACATGGGGGTACAGCAAGCTTTATTACTATCAATGAGGTGACGAGTTTCGTGATAAATAACTTATCATTCTAATCAAACTTCAATACTTGTGATCGTGGGTTTGGACACCGACTCGGCCTTATTATTGTCCTGGAACTCTGTGATGTTGTCCGACTTGACACTTGTCTTGTGTATACTTATGTTTGGTGTTTTTCCCAACATCGGGCTGGTCCAACCGGCTTAAACCCCAACTTACTCGTGTTCCAGTTGTCACTTTAGACATGTAGGCAAGAAGTAGGCGTCACCATGGATGTCAATTGTGCTTCCCTCCTTGCTAATCTGTTTCTTAATGCATAGGAATCGGAATTAGTGCTGCTTTTCAAAACAAATGGTGCATGCATATTAATAATGTATGATATATTCCAATAATTGTCAAATAACCAATTCCCTACCACTGATTTATCTTCCCGAAAACGAAATAAGAGAGACCTGGAAAACTGCCTCATATGTCATATTAATTCATTAAACATACAGATTGAGAGTGACAAAAACGTATCGACAAGTTGTTTGTTTGTTTTGTTTGTTTGTTGTTTGTTGTCAGCATTATTCCAGCTATATGACGGTGGACTGTAAATAATCGAGTCTGGACCAGACAATCCAGTGATTAACATCATCAGCATCGATCAACGCATTTGGGATACGCTGACATGCATTAGCGATGCTGACCACCAGATGTTATAATTGACTGAAATATTGTAGAATGTAGCGTCAAACAACAAAGAAAGAAAGAAACATGATATGATTTTTACGTTTTGCTCTACGCTCTTAAATTCTCTGAAACTGCACGGTGGCTCTACACTGATAAACATTCAATTTCTTGGAAACCACTGGACGCTGATCCAGAATCCAGTGCCTGATATCATGAGCATCGATCCACGCATTTCGGATGCGATGACATGCATCAACCAAGTCAGCGATCCCGTTAGTCGCCTCTTACGACAAGTATAGTCGCCTTTTCCAGCAAGCATGGGTTGCTGACGACCTAATTTACCCCGGATCCTCACGGTGTGTTATGGCTTTTATTTATTTAAATCATGTGATTTAACTAAATACCTTGTGTATTGTCAACTTTATATTTTAAAAGATCAAACCACCCGATGCTGTGTGTATGCCTCGGACTTGTATTGACTTGTCCCACCCTGCCGAATGTTCTCTTTGAAAGCGTAAATGTACACACACACAATTCGCACTGTCATCCACGGTGTGCTTATGACTGGCCGAGGGTACGGTGCACATGCTATTGCTCCCTCCTTTTATGGTAGTGACGCGATTGACGTAGATATGTGATTGGTTTAAGAGTCACGCGCTTGTGGGTTCACGTAGGTCATGTATGCACCACGTGATTTTATACGTTGACTACGTTACCGTGGACGAGACGGACTGAGAAGCTTCGGGTTTATCGTGAATTAACATGTTGGCCCTAAGGTAAGATGTGATTCATGTGCAGACATACAGTGAGAATACCATGCTAATTTGTTGACAATTATATATTAATTTGTATACGATACTTTTGTCTAGAACGAATACACGAGGTTTGTGCTGAGCCTCACACAGAAGGCATTGCCAAATAGTGAATTATTTTGTTGTGGGCATCAGGCCATGCGCCTATGACATGTTTTTCTCCACAAGAACTTGAGTCAACTCATCATGGGCATATTGTAGGATAAACAGTGGAAAATGATCAAACTTGAGGAACGTGCAGAAAAGACAGAAAAAGATCTATATATTTAGCCACCTTCAAACGTGGGTATATACTTTGTTTTGCCCGGCAGGTAATCTGCGTCTTATAATTAGGAATTGTATTTTGTAAATAATACAGGTATGTACAGTGTCTCCCCAAACTTGAAACCTGCCGCTCCGAGGATGTAACATAAGTGTACGTTCCATCAGGCAGAGGACATCACTGCGTTGAGGATCAAACGTATATCCCTGCACGACCGTTAATTTGACATAGAAAACATAGTAATGAGACGTTTCTGATCGCAAATAAGGTTGAAATGGGTTTAATGCTAAGCTTTTGAGTAAATATATTCTTGCATGATTTTAATTCTTTACATAAATATTTTCAGAATCTCTGCGGTTTTGGTATGTGTGGGGTTAATCTCTGGCTATGTCTCGTACAGAGATAGCATACCCAATGGCCGCAACGTGCCCCACCCTTGTGTGTCGGGGGAGATGTGGCAGGGGGTGGGGCATTCGAACCCGGCGGGTGGAGGTGACAGAAATCAGTTCGGTATCGATTTTGCAAGTCAAGGCAGAACGGTGAGAAAACATTAAACACACCTGCATTTTCTTATAAGTATTATCAAGGATGAGATTGCAATAGTTACAAAATCTGACGTTACGTGAAGCAATTTGATTTAATTCGTGATACATACATTTCCTGTCAAAACAGTGGGCTAATGTGTGTAACATGGACTCTGATGGTGATGGGATGACCAATGGTCAAGAACTGGGTGACCCTCAGTGCATCTGGACAACTGGAGCCACGCCGGCAAGGACCACTGGACTCACGCACCCAGGTCAGGATTGTCAGAATCGACGCTACATTGTTGGATGTTTGCATGGATAATTTTCCATCCACTTAATTAAGGAGATGTAGTTGCGGAATGCATCTTTTGTGTTGTTTGTTGTTTAACGCCGCATTCAGCAATATTCCAGCTATACCTCTACATAATCGAGTCTAGACCAGACAATCCTGTGATTGACATCATGAGCATCGGTCCACGCAATTGGGATCGATGACATACATCAACCAAGTCAGCGTGCCTGACCACCCGATCCCATTTGTCGCCTCTTACGACAAGCATAGTCGCCTTTTACGGCAAGCATGGGTTGCTGGGAACTAATTCTACCCGGTATGCATGTAGGTTTATAAATGTTTGTGCCAATGGTGCCATTTCAATGCTGGTATCCACTCACTCACTCACTATGTGTCTAAATAGTGAAATGCTCCAAAGGGCAACAGTTTGTTGTTTAACCAGTAATATGCAAACTACATGACGGCGGACTGGAATGATCAAGTCTGGACAAGACAAACAGGTCATTGATATCATGAGCAACAACGCCCTTTACGATTCGAGCAATCGGTCAAGTCACCGAGCCTCGCAACCGATTCATTCAGTCGCCTTGTTCAAGCATGCCAGCTTGCTGGGTACCTAGTCTAGCCCGGAATGATATCGGGCAACAAAAAAGGTTTGGTTTGAGGAAAACACTATCATCCTCGATTATCCATTCATCTCAATTCAATGGATATATAAGATACTGGCTAATCGAAGACCAAATGTCAAATCTTTTGTGAATATGAATTTCATATCCTTCAAATTTGACATGACTTTAATCCTTTATACATATTGTAAACGACAGTTTTCTTGAGTTTAAAAAATCAAGTTTCAAACGTCATTTCTTTACTTTTGTTTGAAGGATATTGTGATGTCACATCCAGTCAGACGTGTTCGGGCCGTGTTACGGCTCCGTGTGAAAGTTCACAGTTCGTGTGTCCACCGACTACAGAAGCAGGCAAGGGACAACAATGCATATTGAAAACTGATAAACTCGTCCTTCAGACCAATGTAAACATATCGTGCTATCCGTACTTCGAGCTAACCGGGTGCCGATATTAGATCATAGTGTCAATAAGGATTCTCTCGATACTGGCACCTACATTTCTGAAACGTGTTTATGGAATTCGAATTACCGATATTTCGCTGTAAGTAGTTTTATAAACACGTAACATTGTATTCATATTAAAGTAAATATAGACGTTATAATCTATCAATGACGGCCGTCAAAACACATAGCATTATATTGTGGAATATATTTTTCAACAGTATAATGATAATACAAATTTATTCTTTTTTTGTATTATTAGACACGCCACAAACACGAAGTAAATCCGATAATAAAACGTAAAATTCTCGTTCTCGATAGAAACATCTACGTGTTTGCAATTTATGATGACGTATATATTGTTAACAGTGATACAGAACATGACCTGTTCGTTTTACTTTGCAGGAGTACAAAGTCGGGAGTTAAGATTTCCGAGAACACAAGTGCCTAACACTGAGACGAATTATTACTGTATGACCTTTGACCTGGACCAATCACAGGATTACCACATGATTGCTACCAAACCGGAAATAGACAACGTAGACGTCATGCACCATATTCTCCTTTACGCTTGTCGTGATACTGGTATGTATTCATGCACATTATTCTCCTTTACGGTTGTCGTGATGGTGGTATGTATTTTATGGACCATTTTCTCCTTTACGCTTGTGGTGATGGTGGTATGTATTCATGCACTTTATTCTCCTTTATGGTTGACGTGATGGTGGTATGTATGCATGGACCATTTTCTCTTTTACGGTTGTTGTGATGGTGGTATGTCTTCAGCTCCGAGTGAGTGAGTATGGTTTTTACGCCGGTTTTTAGCAATATTCAAATCACATCACGGCGGGGAATACCAGAATTGTACCCATGTACCCCGGGTTTTCGGCGTGACGAGCAAACGCTTTAACCTTTAGGCTACCCGACCGTCCCCCTTCAGCCCAAAGGTGAGAGATGATGGTAGTTGTCGGTGCATAGCTTTTTCTTTATCTTCTCATTTCAACTTCAGATAATAAGAAGGACAAGACCTATAAGTAAGTTTAAGGATTCGGTCCTTACGAAGTTTCGACTTGGGAGACAAGAAATATATAATTGAAATGAACAAGTATAATTTAGTTCCACATAATTGGTGAGGTCAGCGTAACGTTTGAGTGAGTGAGTGAGTGAGTGAGTGAGTGAGTGAGTGAGTGAGTGAGTGACGCAGGTCTCATATACGTTTACCACTTTGGTGACACGAGCACGGGTATGGTGCTGACAGACCCAGAAACATAATCGGGTCGAACCGAGATGTGAACATAC
The DNA here is from genome assembly GCF_023055435.1 of Haliotis rufescens. NCBI lineage: Eukaryota > Metazoa > Mollusca > Gastropoda > Lepetellida > Haliotidae > Haliotis > Haliotis rufescens. The sequence continues at coordinate 731,949 of NW_025964323.1, forward strand.
GATCTTAGATTTCTGGCGTGCTCAAGGGACGCAAATCTGCACAGCGAATGCGGCACCTTAGACGACTGGGCCACAAGTGCCTATTAAGTTAATGTTTGAAGTAGACGTTTGCTAAATTGGTGAATCCCACGGACGTGGCTATGATAATAAGGATGATAATGGTTCAATATGGGATTTCAACCTCCGACCAGCACATTACTAACCTCGCCAATCATCGTACCTTTGCGGTACGTTAGTCATTATCATATGCTTGTTTGTTGTTTTACGCCGCATTCGGCACTATGCATTGAAGTAACATCTGACAATCTGCACGCTTGTCTTCCCTAGTCAATGCCTAAATGCTTAAAGACAAACTTTAAGGGACACAAATTGGTTTAATAGTTCAGACGACCAAAGTGTATTTGTTTGTAATTTAAAGCCGTACTCGGCAATATTCCGACCGCATGAGGACAATCTGTAAAACATCGGGTCTCATCAAGGCAATGAAGTTACTGATGTAACGGGCAACGATTCACGATCAATCAAGTCACCGAGTCTGACCACCCGAGTTAAGTCGCCTCTTAAGCACAGGTTGCTGGGGACTAATTATACCAACCATGGGCCACCACCTCTTCCCAATACATCCTAACACAAATGGCATTTGATTTCGTCTTTTAAATAATCTTGAAATATTGAAATGTTTGATATAATTTATTGAAAATATTTTCCCTTTTAAGCACCTACAATTGCAAGTCCCCAGGCGTGTGGTATGGCCGTACAGGGTTGCAATGAACTCATTGGTTTGTGGACAGTTGGCCTGTCTGGACAGTGCCTGAATACCGCGGCTGGCTTCAAAATTGGCAGAACGGGCTACAAGAGGGTCCTCCTCGAGGTAAACATGTTAATGAAATAGATTTAAAGGAGGAAGCGGATCGGGCATCTGAAATTAAAACCAGATCTTAGTTTTCGCAACCACTAAACAAACTGAGGACATCCCATAACGCGTCACGTCAGAACGACCTTTCGAGAACTTTGACCGACCAGTGAAATGACTGACAAGAAATCGACATTAGCCAATCAGAAGGCATCTTTCTCGGGCTTTACGACACAAGTTTCAAATTGGCGACTACGCTTCGAAACATATGTTGACGTGTTCTCGATTAAAAAAAAAATTAAAACTGATAAAGAGGACATTCTGGAATGGTTCTTTATAGATGGCCTAGATCGTATGGATATAATCATAAAACCCGTAACTAACTCTCTGTTATATTTTTCGATATGGCATGATTAGAAAACACATTCCGTCCGTCACTTTCATGATCTGGTAAGCGACGCTCTGATTGGTTTGATGAAAGGTTGTTCTGACGTGACCTGTAATGGGATGTCCTCAGATCTTTGTTTAGCGATAGCGAGAACTGAGATCTGATTTTAATGAGATTGCTGAAATCGTTTTCTGGGTCTCTCTGATAATATTTCTAGGCTTGTCAGAACAATAACCGCCCTCGTGTTTTCACCAGAGTGATAAACGTCTAAGATCCGTATCATTTTGGGCTTTTCTCTTCCACATCAAAATGACCCGCAGTGAAATAATAGAAAAGTCATTTAAAGCGAAAAAAAACCCAACTCTGTCAGATTGTATGTTAAAGATTATAGAGGCGATGTAACGATTTTACCTTTGGCAACGTCTTGACCTTGGTTTGAAGCTAGCAACAGACCGTGAAGAATAGTCCCCTTTAAAGGTCGTAAACGTGTATTACTTTAGAGAAACCCATGAGCCAGGGCATGGTACTTATTTAATGTACAATAATTACCCTTGGGTTAAAAGAAATCTCAAAGGTTTTCCAATATAATCTGGGAATGTCATCCTATTCCAAACTTTGCAAAGAGAAAGTACTAATAGATCGTTACGGCTTCAGGCATATAGTATATTTTTTTAATAAGATTGTGTATTCCGAAATGACAGAAAACGAAAACGGGAAGTTCATGTCATTTTGTTAACTGAGCTGAGCTAGAACTATGGGACTTTGTGGTTTAACATTTTAAATTAGATATGTTTGCTCTGAAATCGGAATTGCTTGCTTCTTGAGACAAACGTAGTTATAGAATATTTTATTCCGGATCTAACTGCACTGACAGAAGGTCTCAGTTGAGTGAGGTGGAAAAAAGGTTTAGCGTAGCTTTCAAAACTATTACATTGATATGGCGACGTGCATGCACGTGTGAGTGGGGCTGTCTGTACTTGTCCACCATGCCGTGGTTTAACATGAATATCGCCCTCAGCCACAGTGTGTTCTGATTCAAAGCCGACCAGTCCTTGTTTTAGCCCCTTCATATCGAGCGTAAGGCAGGGTAACAACCATCCTAACGTCTTTTGGTGTAACGCGACCGGGGATCGACCCCCCGACCTTTCGCCCTCGGGGCAGACGCTTTACAACTAGACAACGGAAGCGGTCGGTTTCAGTTGAGTTGCCCTCAAAAGACAAAATATTTTTTCATCTTTAGGCTCTCCAAGTGAGAACATTTGTTCACTGAAGTCGTTTCTGCTGAACCAACTGTGAAACCTTGCGAAGGCAGTAAGAGTGTCCTTTGGACATAGCTGCTCTCATTCATATAAAATCCTAGATGAAAGGAAAATATAAACCGTTTCTTATACAATTTCGGCAGCATGCAACAGTGTATTTTATTGTGAAAGACAATATCCTTATTTTAGAACGTATGTATTTCGTTCAAGCATCTTCGGGGACAAAAGATGTTTCGTGAAATTCCCATAAAAATTACCATAATCATATACTTATTGTGATCAGAATGAGGAAATGTACGGCTGTCAATTGATGAGAGAAACATGTTTTTTGAGATAAACAAATATCCCATATGCATTTGTTTCCAATACTGCTATGATCTTCTGTCAGTAAAGATCAGTTGATTGTCATTTATATAAAGGCGTTTTGAATGGTTGCTTTATTTTGTCATCGGATTGATTGTGGAAATATGACAAATTCTAGTTCCATTGGAACAACCCGGAAGAACGGTCTGACTTCACAGATGGTACAGGCTTCACCATCTACTACACGCCCAACCTCCGCCAGTATGACGCGGCGGTCTACTGGACAGGGCAGCAAAACCTGGAGATCCCGCCAGGAAGGAGTAGGACGGTGTTCGAATCCACCTGCCCCTCAGAATGCACCAGTAAATTCGCGGACACCATTTACATCACACAGGGAATCAATCACATGCACTACAAAGGTAGGACTCGTCGAATGAAACATTCCTTAACACCGGGTATTATAGAGCACTACTGGACAACAGGTGCCTAAAATTCAATATGTTTTGAAAACCGGAGCCTGATAACTATTCCAAACACCAATCCCAAACATAAATTGCATTGTGTACATGTGAAACCTTTCTTCGACACCTACGTGATGAACATTTAATAGTTTGTGTGTGTCAAATAATATGTTCATCTCACCGTGTGACCCGACAAAGTTAAATTTTTCAAAAGTGGAGCAGTCACGAGTGAAAGGACATTTTTGTCGGGCTACTCGATGAGATAAACATGCTATTTGACAAGAAAAGACAAATGCACTATTTTTTTTTCAATATGTATTTTCTAACAGATTTACAGCCTGAAACCATAGCGACGATGAAAGCAGTCCTTATAAATGCATTATTTCATCACTAAAATACAAAATAAATGCCATTGCTTCAGTTGTTTCTGTCATAACATACAATAATCACTGTTTTAAGTCAGCGCCAGAGAATAACCAGTCTCGATTATCCGCCGATGAACAGATTCCATGGGCGTGAAGTGAAATGGCGGTGAAAATTATATGTATGGATGAATTAAAATAATAGGATTTAAAGGAATACGTTGATTATGACATAAACATATTTATATCTCTGAAGATGGTTCTTGTAGGTATTGCACAGACGGTGGAACACTTTAGTAATGGACAGAGGAGTTATCTTACCAATGACCAGGAGTACAGCTATGACAGTCCCAAAGTCTATGAGTAAGTTGATTATCGGTATTTAAGAGGGAGGTGATGGTGACGATTTCATTTTTGAAAAGGCAAAACCATCGTCAAGACAAAAAGGCACTTCCTGGTGACTTTATGATATACTTATTTTTTCCTTGCTGTATTTAATCATCTTAAGTGACTCTGGGTCTGAAATGACCACCCCAGCACCTCATGCTTATAGTAAGTCCTAATAAACTCTGGGATCTGAGGATCAAGGTGATTGTATGTCCGTGTAAACCGAATAAAATTTGGGTGTAAACATATCCGTTTGAGCCTTATCCTAAAATCACCCTGAAGGCAAAAAAGAAGAAACATATGACGTTAAACATATATGTTTAAAGGTAATGTAATTAGTCAAAATAATCAGAAGTGCGTTGGCGTTCATCAGCTGAAATATTGTTTCACACAGGTATGACCCTCCGATTGCTCTTCGTCCAGGGGACTCTCTGAAGACGACCTGTGTTTACCAATCCCTCTCTGCTACAAAGACTACAATGTACGGGGAAGCCACAAGCGATGAGATGTGCTTTGCATTTTTCACATTCTACCCAAAGCAGGCAGTACAAAATACTTTCTGTGTCGGTTGGAACGAATTCAACATTTGCGAAATAATTGGTGGAAAACTGGATGGATGCGATATACGTGATTTCGGCAACAATACGAATCCTGAAACTGCAATGATCATGGACATGGTACGTAAAAAAACATTTAATGTTTAGATCACTCAACTACAGTCAGTTCACCTTCTGCTATGGTGGATCGTTGGTCTGTGGTTTATCAAACAACGGAAATCAAGTCAATGTTAGTCATGTTCATTGTCCCTTCATTGTAAACTGTGTTTGTTTGTTGTTTAGCAATAATCCAGCTATATGACGGCGGTCTGTAAATAACCGAGTCATGACCAGACAATCCAGGTATCATCAGCATCGATCAACGCATTGGGGATACGCTGACATGCATTAGCGATGTTGACCACCAGACGCTATTATTGACTTAAATATTGTAGAATGTAGCGTCACACAACAAAGAAAGAAACAAACATGATATGATTTTTGCGTTTTGCTCTACGCTCTTAAATTCTCTACGACTTTGAATACTTGGTTGGTGGAAGTCAGTAAAAATAAATCTTTCTTTCTTCATATGCTGTTAGAGTTTCATTATGAAACATATGGACTTCTTTTCTGACATTGCTGACTTTTCCTTATGTCGATGTTGACATGATGAGCTGTTGTCTACATATCGAGAGATGTTTGAGTGTCGTGACTTTGTTTATTACTTGCCCGTGAAGAGATCACCCGTTTAATAAACATACAGCTGTATTACACATTGTGTAATACCAAAACGCGTGCTTATGTACTCTCGGAACACGTTTCAAGAACAAATATTGAAAGCTCTCAACATCCCTTGGCGTATTCAACATTATTGCGTGTGGAGTTGATAGATCACTGAGAGGAGTTTATGCACACTCGATGACCCCAGCAACCTTGTTGCTAGGCTGACGTCACATGGCATTGTTTCGCCGATGGATCTTGCAACAAAATGCCACAAATTACGTCATCGGTATTGTGACGTTATTGTAAACTTGGAGATGCAAGACCCGTTCCACAAGGCGATCGTATATTGTAGCGTTAGTATGTGAGTTGCGAAAATTTTAGCCCTACGATAATTTTGTGAATTCAAAAGGTGGACCGTTGTATGGTATTAAATTCCTACGTTTCAACTTTTGACGTGTTTGAAGTATTATTCTGTTAAAATCAATTGGACTATGCCATAGATCGTGTAGGTGTCAGCCTATTCATACTCAACAGTATAATTAAAAAAACGTTATAAATGGCAAGTAATAAATAAAATACTAAACTCGCTCCCGTGTAAAACCAATTTTATGAAACTCGTAAATAGTTGTGGTATCTGACTCGTTTTCGCTCGTCAGATACAACAACTATTCACTCGTTTCATAAAATTGGTATTACACGGGAGCTCTTTTAGCATTCTATATTTTCACATTTTCGACCCCTCCTCCTTTCGACGCAGAAACTTGCATGGATGTTCCCAGCAATGGTATCTCTTAAAATCAGAACTATTGCTGCGGCAACCATATTTAGAATTAGACAACACTTTATTTTTGCCTATATTCAATACAATAATCATGTACTATGCTCTAATATATTTAATAATATTTAATATTTTGATATTTAAAAAGGTTCGGACATTGATCTCAACATCCCCATTTACCTAGTTCTAGGGCATCTTCGACATGACAAAAAGTAGATCTGTTTAATCACTGTTGATTAACAGTCTCTTTTACTTTTACACATGAAAGTATTATAGGACAAGTTCATCTCTACAAATGTATTTTCTAGGTGTTGGACAACTGTAATCCCTACGGTGGATGTCGCCAGGAATGTCCTGCAGCTATTGCTGAGGCCGAGAAGCATCCTTGTCTTGCCAGAGGCAGAATGCAGGAATGGATGTTGAATGAGAAGTCGGAGGAGGACCTTAAATCCTTTAAGTTTGCGTCTGCAATGAAATCGTGTTCGTGTACCGAAGATGACAACACCACTGGTTACCCATATGGCTCTGGCGGAGTAGCGGCAGTTGTGTCTATCGTGACAACTATTTTGTGTGTCGTGTTTCCTGCGTTGCTGTAGAATCTGTGGCGTCTCATTCATACAATAAATAATGCTTATGCGTTTGCGTTGCTTTTCCTCTGTCGTTATGCCGTGGCATGAGTGCTATGATAATTCGTGATGCCTTTCTCTGGCTATGAGAAACATCCTTGTCCGGATGTTGACCATGAAGGAGAAATGTGGTGACACATCCTTGAAGTGTGTTGCTATATGAATCGTGTCCTTCATCATTACCAGGAACATCGATAAACGAGTGAAGTGGTTGTTTTTGGCGGAGAGGATGTTGTTGGCTATTTTTTGTTTAACGCTGCACTCAGCAATATTCCAGCTATATAACGTCGGTCTGTAATCCAGTGATTGTCTGGTCCTGACTCGATTACTTACAGACCGCCGTGCGGCGCTAAACAACAAACAAAAAATCCGTAATCAACACATTTTGCATTAACTCAATGTATGGCGGCTTTCTATTTCGTGAAATAACCTTTTCCCTCGCTTCTTACGACAAGCATAGTCGCCTTTTACGATAGGATGGGTTGCTGAAGACCTGTTCTTATCCGAATCTTCAGGGTTTCCTAGAGAACGAATGGGACACTCCACTTAACTCGAAACTGCCCCATGAGGCATGACCTGTTCTAACCAAGAGTTCAAGATATATACAATCAGGTTTCTTTGTACGTGTATAGTTTAAAGTAGACTAGCGAGCACCGACGTGATTATGCATGAGTTCTATATCTGTCTGTGTGGGTTTGGTTCTCAAACAAACGCCAGGCGGAATATCCTCCGGCTTGGCTATGCTTGGGCTCTAGCTATATATGTCAGGAGTTTGTTTGAACATGTAAAGAAGCTTATGGTGTACACACATTGCGGATGATTGCGACACAATTCATGTAGTCCCAGAGATCGCAGGGATATCAGGACATTCAGGTACAACTGTATATTATATTCTTTCATCCCGCGCTCACCAATATTTGACCAGACAATCCAGTGATTGACATCGTGACCATCGATCTACACAGGGCGAGCCTGACTGAGATTATTTCACTTTGGTTACGCCGCGCATATACGTGTGTGTACATATCTACGGGTGCTTGTTCTAGTCCGGACTTTTCATAGCGCGAAGGTTTTCATAGTGCTTGCCAACTAAGAAACCATGCCACACTTTAACATCTATACCCAACTAACTCCGAGCAGACCAGTCCTGTGTTATCTTGGTGTACGAGTTAATATTTTAAAGTATTTATGCTTGCTGCCAGTATCAATAACATTTCACGATCTGATAAAACTGCTTACAGGAAAATTTCGTTTATTCGAATTCTGCTTACACGTTTCGGAAAAGTAGGAGTTAGTACCGATACAATTCTTTTTAATATTATGATCTAATTTTGGCACTGCGTGTCTCGAAGTACGGGTAACACAATGCTTACAATGGTATAGATGACTTCGAGTTTACGAGCCTTGCATGTGCAGTGTGATCCTGCAACACGTTTGATTGGACGTGACAACACAATATCCTAAAATTATAAAATAGTAATGGCATTTGAAACTTGATTTTTCAGTGTAGTGCAGTAGTTGATGGAAAAGGACTTCCAAAGTAGAGCAGTAAGTGGGTGCAAATGCCTTCCAAAGCTTGATAATCTTGAAAGAGCAGTAACTCGACGAAAAATGACTTAGTGGTTAAAGCGTTCGCTCGTCACGCCGAAGACCCGGGTTAGATTCCCGATATGGGTACAATGTGTGAAGTCAATTTCTGGTGTCCCCCGCCGTGATATTGCTGGAATATTGTTAAAAAGCGGCGTAAAACCATACTCACTCACTTCTATCTATCTTTCTATTGCTAAATCGAAACCATGCCGTAGATATTTGTTTGATTCGAACCGTGACTTCTGTACGTGAGGGCAGTAGCCAATACAAGAACAATATACCCTGCCGGGTCACACAAAATACACCCAACTTAAATTAAATTTGTTTTTTCGTATGTGTTGCTGTGAGTAATATCATGTTCGTTGTTGGCGCCGTTCCACAAATAGATCGCAGCACCACGATTATATAAAAGCTTTGTTTTGGAGTCGTCTTATTGGGTGGTCAGGCCCGGTGACTTGGTTGACAACGTGTCTTCGTACCCCGACGGCGTTGGTTGTCGCACCATAAGACCATTGTCTGGTCCAGACTCGATTAAACAACAAACAATCTTTGGTCGTCATAGTTCTCAAGAAGATTCCGGGGTAGAATAGGTCTTCAGCAACCCATGCTTGCCGTAAAAGGTGACTATGCTAGTCGTAAAAGGCGACTAACGGGATCGGGTGTTCAGGCTCGCTGACTTGGTTGATGCATGTCATCGATTCCAATTGCGTGGATCGATGCTCATGATATTAATCACTGTATTGTCTGGTCCAGACTCGATCATTTACAGACCGCCGTCATATAGCTGGAAAATTGCTGAGTGCGGCGTTAAACAACAAACCAACCAACCAACCAGCCATAGTTCTCGAACCACTTGTTGGCCCTGTGTTGACGAACAGCGAGGGATGGACTAGGAAAGACAATGATTTCAGAGAAAGTCATACGGCTCTTGCTCAAAAGATGTTCGATCAAGGTTACAGTAATCAAGCCCCTAGTTAACTTTCAACAAGTTTCCTAGTAGATATATGGAGGGGATTTCCAAATATGACGCATCAGTAACCAACATATGTCCGATGCAATTCCTTTTTTTTACTTCAACCATTTGTTCCCGTCTCTGTTCAGGTGAACAATTGCTTTGCCTTTGCATGAGTTTATGACGGGTGTCACCGATGGGGCAGGATTCGAACACCTGGTATCTCCATGTGACAGTGATTCACAAGCACGAGCTATTGGCATAGTCAGAGTGAGTGAGTGAGTTGGGTTTAACGCCGCTTTTAACAGTATTCCAGTTATATCGCGGCGTGTCAGCTTAATGTGGGAGGAAAGCCCGAAGTGATGCAGGTCGCAGACGTTTACCAGTTCGGTGAAACCCACGAGCACGGGTATGGGGCATAGTCAGACTATGCTTTTAGTAGAGATTCGTTATGATTGTGGAAAGAATTATGTTATGTTTATTATTGTACTCATGTTAATAACGTTATTAACTGGGGGCACGGGTGGCCCTGTCGTCTAAGGCGCCGCGATTCGCTGTGCAGAGTTGCGTCCCTTAGGCACGCCAAAAACCTATGATTGTGGGTTCGAATCCCGGTTCGCCCCGATTATGTTTCCAGGTTTGTCAGCACCATACCCGTGCTGGTGGGTTTCACCGAAGTGGTAAACGTCTGAGACCTGAATCACTTCGGGCTTTCCTCCCACATTAAGCCGTGATATGACTGGAATACTGTTAAAAGCGGCGTACGCGTTAAACCCAACTAACTAACTCACTTTATTAAATGCGTATTAACGGCTCACGTTATTTGTCAATAGATCTTACCTCAAGATCTAGTGTATATACCTCGGGACCGTTAGAATTGGAATAGACGTGAAATTGAACATACGGACCCTGCCTAACGACTGTGCTTGCTCTATTTGAATGAGTAAATGTACACATACATGTAGGTCTCCGACCGTCTCCAAGCGTTTCTATATGGCGGACCGAGGGTACGGTTCATTTGCTCTAGCCTGACCAAACAAAGTACACTACTCCCTCTTTGACACTATTCACTTAAGTGCTGCTTCATTCAAACGTCACGTCTCCCTGAGTTCTATATCACATGATAGGTTCCTTTTAGAGGAGTTCGAGTTTTTATCGTGGCTTAACATGACATGATTTTGCTGTTATACAGTAAGAGCACCATGCTATATTTGTTGACAGTTGTCTTACCCCTGAATATACTGGATTAAAAAAAATCCTTCGTCTATGTTTCGAAATGTTATCGCAAAAGTTTCGCCATCGTGATGTCATTAAGCGTTTGATTTTAAGATTCAAGTGACCTGATCATGAAATAATCGAGGATACCACATTTTCTGGCAGCCAGGGTTGAATAGATTCACCCTGCTTCAACACGTGTTAATCAAGGATGACGCAAGGAAGTACCCTAAATAAAACACATAAAATGCAACTTTAGACGTAAATAGTCGCAAAATCACAGCAGACATGCGTATTGGTACTACACGCAACTATAAGGAGTGAACAAGTTTTTTAATGCTTGACGTAGCTGTCAACTTTTATTCTTGTCATTGCATGCAACAAGTTCAACATAGCGCAACATCAAAGATCAAAATCATCATCAAAGTTGCGTTTTATATTCTAAAATATTTATATCAACTAATAAGTAGCTGGTTTATAATTTCATAAAAAATGTGTTTTTTTTGGATTAAATCAATAAAAGAAAATAACTAACATAGAGGCTGCTGCTTGGAATACCACACTCAAGGAGTTCATTCGGCAGGGGCAACTTCGGGCAACCGAAGTATGACTTAAATTAGTTAACATGTTTGGTTTGGTTTGTTGTTTAACGCCGCACTCAGCAATATTCCAGCTATATGACGGCGGTCTGTGAATAATCGAGTCCGGACCAGACAATCCAGTGATTGACCTCATGAACATCGCTCCACGCAAATTGGGAAACGATGACATGTATCAACCAAGTCAGCGAACCTTACCACCCGATCCCGTTAGTCGCCTCTTACGACAAGCACGGTCGCCTTTTTCGGCAAGCATGGGTTGATGAAGATCTATTCCTCCCCGGATCTTCGCGGGTCTGGTTTTAGTGATATGGGTCGTTACTAAACTGATAGCAGATAACGCAGTTTAATTAAATCCCCATATGTGAAATACACATTTCCCGCCCGTACAGTGGGCTAATTTGTGCAACATGGACTCTGGTGGTGATGAGATGACCAATAGTCAAGAGCTGGGTGACCCCCAGTGCACCTGTAAGGCTGGAGCCACGCCCACAAGGACCACTGGCCTCACGCATCCAGGTAAGGACTGTGAGATTCGAAGCAACATTGTTGGACGTTTTTGTCTATGTAATGTTTGTTTGATTGTTTGTTTGTTTGTTTGTTGTTTAACGCCGCACTCAGCAATATTCCACCTTTCTGTCTCCATCGTTTGTAAAGCTATAACCATCAATTTAAAGGTTGACTTTGTTATAATTTTCTAAGGTTTATGGGATGCATTTTTACCTTATAACAATACCTGTGATGATCTTCAACAACCCATTCTTAATGTCAGAGGCGACAAACAAGATCGAGTGCCCAGGCTCGCTGACTTGGTTGGATCATGTCACCATATCCCAATTGTGTGGATCGATTCTCAATCACTGGATTGTCTGGTCCAGACTCTACTATTTACAGACCTCCCTCATATAGCTGGAATATTTGAATATTTAATGAAACTGTTAAAAACACAAAAATATCTTTAAAAAATTTAAAACATCATGTCATCTGTCGGAAACATCTGCTCAGAAACCACTTGAGCCACATCAATAATGGCAACATGTACGACCAACCAAGTCACCGAGCCTGACCAGCCAATCTACGTGATCGACTTCTACAACATGCGTAGGTTGCTTGGCATCTATTTTGACCCCGAGACCCGTGAATATCCGGGGTGGAATAGGTCTTCATTTTAATTAGTCTCCAGCAACCCATGCTTGCCGTAAAAGGCGACTATGCTTGTCGTAAGAGGCGACTAAAGGGATCGGGTGGTCAGGCACGCTGACTTGGTTGATGCATGTCATCGATCCCAGTTGTGTGGATCGATGGTCATGATGCCAATCACATGATTGTCTGGTCCAGACTAGATTATTTACGCTTAACAACAAACAAACAATACAGACCGCCGTCATTCAGCTTGAATATTACCGATTGCGGCTTTAAACAACAAAGAAACAAACAATTCTGACCCCGAAACGCAACGGAATGGAACGAAGTGAACAAGCATTACTGACATATTATTCATACGTGAGTGATTTACAATTTAACGAAGCCTAAAGGCATATAATTGTAACCAATATTCCTGCTGTTGTTTAACGCTGCACGCAGCAACATGCCAGCTGTATGACTCCGGTCTGTACATATCTGAGTCTGGATCATTGATCCAACAAATACGATGACATGCTACCCACAAAGTCATTGTCGCATCTTACGACAGTCATAAGTTGCAGGAGACCAATATCCTCAAGAAGGATCCCAATTGTCCCCCTGTTCGGTTTCAATCAGGTTTGTATTGTACATAATACAATTATTACCCGCGAATAAAATTTGTAGAATAGCGTTTGGTGTCCTTAACACGAGAACACGAAGTTGGCTACAGTCAACATACCCATACGAAAGGAAGAAGGTTTGATATTCTGCATTGTGAATAATAATTTCCTCAGCTCCTCATCTCAGAGTTTGGTTGGTTGGTTTGTTGTTTAACGCCGCACTCAGCAATATTCCAGCTATATGACGGTGATCTGTAAATAATCGAATCTGGACCAGACAATCCAGTGATTAATATCATGAGCATCGATCCACGCAATTGGGATCGATGAAATGTATCAACCAAGTCAGCGAGCCTGACCACCCGATACCGTTATTAGTCTTTTGCGACAAGCATAGTCACCTTTTACTGCAAGGATGGGTTGCTGAAGACCTATTCTACACCGGAATCTTCACGGGTCCTCATCTCAGAGAAGGTAAGTATGTTTTTGTCCTGAAACAGTGACAAAAGAAATAGTATGTTTCTAATAAAAGAAATACAATACCAATAGTAGTAAACGTCTAGGGTCTGCTGCACATCGGGCTTTGATAACACAGATATGATGCAAATTCAAAGCGGATTTAAACCCAAACTCACTCACTCGCCCATCTCGTGGTTACTTAAAAAAGTCAAGTAGGGTTAACACCATTTTTGTAATCTACATCGTATCAAAAACATGATTTCCAAATATTTCTTTACATGTATTTATTATGTAGACCTGTGAAAGTCACGATATGGCTCGAATACTGCCGATGTGACTTTAAATGTTAACTCACTCACTCACGCACTCCAATTGTGTCAGGTATTTTCAAGTGTCATTTGTTACTCCTTCATGTGTCCAATGACCTATTGACAATCATCGAAACAATTGCAATATATATATTTTGTTGTTTACCACCACTTGTAAATAACCCAGTGTTGAACATCATGAGCATCAATCCACGCAATTGGGATACGATGACATGTCTGGTCACCCGATTCATTTTGTCACCTCTTACGATAAGCATAGGTTGCTTGTGACCTGTATTCTGTCCCCGAATCCCCACGGGTTCAATATATACAGTCAGATTCCTTTATGTGTGTATAAAAGAAACGCACCGACGTGATTATGCATGAATTCTATTCCTGTCGTTATGGGTTGGTTCTCAAACAAACACCAGGTGAAGCAACCGCAGGCTTCTATACTGGGGTCTAGCTACATGTAGGTCAGGAGAATATTTGAACACGTTCAGGACATAGTGGTGTGCACACATTGCGGATGATTGCGACACAGAAAGAACTAATTTGGTCCCAGAGTTCGCAGAGATACCAGGACATTCATGTATACCTTTACATTTTGTACACATGTCTGTGTTTGATAGTTGTTTAAGATCACACATTCAACAATATTTCTGCAATATGACAATAATAGAGTGCTGGCTATGTATGAATGTTGGCACGCAACCAAACAGGTCACTGAAACTTGACCACCCGGTACATTGAGTACGACAAGTAAACATATGGGACAAATTCTAGTCCGGAATCCCTACGGGGAATTTGATGTTAGAGAATAGGCTAATGTATAATAATTCCCATCTTCCCGATGCAAGGGTGTTAACTGACTGTAAAAGTCCAGTTTCCACCCTTGCCAAACTAGGCTGGGATTCCGGAGTTACATTTTGGCTGGACTAACGAGTTTAGGCATAGTCCAATGAAAATCGTGTAATGAACCAGACATCAGTTTCGTAAACAACATGGATTTCAACGTGCGGATTTCGGTCGACTGCAGGATTTGCAAAGCATTCGTACCGTCAACTCGGCGTCGACAGATATATTGCAACTCTTTTCATGTTTATAATCAAGATGCTCAAGGGATTTAATGCACTCGATCCGTTTTATTACAATAGAGATCATAATAATTGATATTTTTGACTGAGTGCCGCCGTTTTGTTTGAGGCAATGCAAGTGATATGAGCGATGGAATCTGATTGGTCAATAGGATGGACATAGAAGGGACAGAACTCATAATAGCCACTGCTGGCACAACGATCGAGCCACGAAATTCCAACCTAGTTCGGCAAGGGTGGAAACTGGACTTTTATACAGTCAGTTAACTCCCTTGTCTCGGGAAGATGAATAATTCCTAGGCTGGAATCCTTCTCGAAAGCAAATTATATTTAGCATTATCGTTATTATGGACCTACACGATATCTGAGCCACACTTGTTCCCGGCTGGTATGGGTAAGGGGACGAGAAATGGAGTTCAGGGTCGCGTTCAAAATTATTTTACTTATATTGCAACGTACTTCTACGTGTACATGTGTGTACATCTGTATGGCTGCTTGTACTGGTCCGGACTTTATAGTGTTTTGCCACTGAGAAACCATGCCGCATTTTAACACGTATACTCCACTCAGAAACGTTATACTGACTCCAGGCCGAACAGTAGTGTTTTGTGCCCTTAATGTCGAGCGACAGGCAGGTTAACAACTAGTTAATCCTTTCAAGTATTTTAGTTTGGCGCTAGTATCAATTACATTATGCGATCTTATGAAACTGCTTTCAGCGAAATCGCGTTAATTTGAATTCCATTAAATAAATGTTCGTTTTCGTACCGATAGAATCGTCAGTGGCACTATAATCTAATGTCGGCACACCGTTTGTCTCGAAGTTCGGATAACACGATGTGTTTAATCTGGTCTGGAAGACAACTGTTATCGATGGGCAGTAGCTAGGACTGGAACTGAACAAGGCCAATGACCGTCCATTGACCGTCCAAGTTAGCGAAACCTTCACGCGATAGGTTTTGAGAATTGTTTTGTCATTATAACCGACACATTCATGTCAGTTGTAATTACGAATATGCGATAGTTGACACAAACAGGCATCCATAGACTCATGTGACAGTTACATGTACAATGAGCTCGAGTGTGGGTACAGGCACAAGTGTTGTTGACATGCCCCTCAGGTTCTCCAGTCATAGAAATTCTAATGAAAGAAATGTTAACTAAAGTACAGTAAGCTGCGTTGAACCAAATGTCGGGGAAAGTATACAGAAGACGGACTGTATGCGGCGTTGACCCAGATGTACATCTAAAGAGCCGGGTCCTGGTTTTGAGTGAGACGATGTGAGGTGAGGTGAAATGGGGTTTGACGTCGCGTCCAGCATGGATTATTGCACTTATATAGCGCACGTTTGAGTGAGTGTGTGTGTGTGTGTGTTTGTGTGTGTGTGTGTGTGTGTGTGTGTGTGTGTGTTTGTGTGTGCTTGTACTAGTCCGGACTGATGTCAATGGTGTGGCGTTAGCCCACTGAGATACCATGCCCCTGTTTAACATGAATACCCCACTCAGACACACTGAGTTTGACATACAGTGTTTCTCGTTGGTACAGGTTTTTTTTTTATCTCAACAGTCGAATGAACCTGCGCGTATTGGTGAACATCATTACTTAAAGATGACAACACAGACTGATGCGAGAATGTTTTTTTCGCGAGTTTGGTATTACGCTTTTTTGCAATTTTCCAGCAATATCACGGCGAGTAACATCAGAAATGGACTTAACACACTGTACACATAGTAGAAATCGAACCCGGTATTTCGGCGTGATAAACGTGTACATTTCTGTATGTATACTGTACACACTGTATATAGACACGTTGCATGTGAGAAAACAGTTATGAAAACTTATGGCAAGAATATTCGTAAAGTGCATCCCTTGTTGTCGGTGTCATTCGGCGAATACAATTAATTCGCTTGGACAATCTCAGTCTATATAAATCAAAGGTACTGGGCATTGTTAAGGGTAGGAAATAGTCTTTAACAGACAGTTAAATTAGATTTGCTTTGTCGTATAGCTACTGAGAGTATTATCATGCACAATATCGGCCTCATTCCACAAGCAGATGCAGTTAATGCATGATGCTGATGCCGAAACGTATTGATGCGTACTGTTGTTGATACATCGTGCCGATACGTATTGATGCGTACTGTTGTTGATACATCGTGCCGATACGTATTGATGCGTACTGTTGTTGACACATGATGCTGATACGTATTGATGCATACTGTTGTTGACACAATATGCGATACGTATTGATGCGTACTGTTGTTGACACAATATGCGATACGTATTGATGCGTACTGTGTTGTTGATACATCGTGCTGATACGTATTGACCCGTACTGTTGTTGACTCAAGATGCGATACGTATTGATGCGTACTGTTGTTGACTCATGATGCTGATACGTATTGATGCGTACTGTTGTTGATACATCGTGCTGATACGCATTGATGCGTACTGTTGTTGACACATGATGCTGATACGTATTGATGCAAACTGTTGTTGACACAAGATGCGATACGTATTGATGCGTACTGTTGTGGATACATCGTGCTGATACGCATTGATGCGTACTGTTGTTGACACATGATGCTGATACGTATTGATGCATACTGTTGTTGACACAAGATGTGGAACGTATTGATGCGTACTGTTGTTGACACAATATGCGATACGTTTTGATGTGTACTGTTGTTGACAAAAGATGCGATACGTATTGATGCGTACTGTTGTTGACACAAGATGCGATACGTATTGATGCGTACTGTTGTTGATACATCGTGCTGATACGTATTGATGCGTACTGTTGTTGACTCATGTGCTGATACGTTTTGATGCGTACTGTTGTTGACACAAGATGCGATACGTATTGATGCGTACTGTAGTTGATACATCGTGCTGACACGTATTGATGCGTACTGTTGTTGACTCAAGATGGGATACGTATTGATGCGTACTGTTGTTGACACAAGATGCGATACGTATTGATGCGTACTGTTGCTAATACATCGTGCTGATACGTATTGATGCGTACTGTTGTTGATACATCGTGCCGATACGTATTGATGCGTACTGTTGTGGATACATCGTGCTGATATGTATTGATGCGTACTGTTGTTGATACATCGTGCTGATACGTATTGATGCGTACTGTTGTTGATACATCGTGCTGATATGTATTGTTGCTTACAGTAGCTGTTACATGGTGATGCTACATATGGATACTTACTGTTGCTAATACATCGTGCTGATACGTATTGATGCGTACTGTTGTTGATGCATCGTGCTGATATGTATTGTTGCTTACAGTAGCTGTTACATGGTGATGCTACATATTGATACTTACTGTTAACACATGATGCTGATACGTATTGATGCGTACTGTTGTTGATACATTGTGCTGATACGTATTGATGCGTACTGTTGTTGATACATTGTTCTGATACGTATTGATACGTAATGTTGTTGACACATGATGCTGATACGTATTGATGCGTACTGTTGTTGATACATCGTGCTGATACGTATTGTTGCTTACAGTAGCTGATACATTATGCTGCTACATATGGATACTTACTGTTGCTGATACATGATGCAACTGTATATCTATACACACTACTGCTGATACAAATTGATACCTGGCAGTCAAGATTCAACAAGTGTTTATCAAGGATAACGAAGGGCAGTACCAGAAATAAAACGCAAAATGATAATAAAATAATTTAACACACAAGATTGAGACGTGCAAAAGTTGTTTTATGGCTTGATGTAGCTGCCGCTGTAACCTTTTATTCTGTCCAATGAATGCAAACAGTTCTGGGATGTAATGTGATTGTGGGTTCGAATCCCGGTACGTCCCAATTAAGTTTCTAGGTTTGTCGGCACCATACCCGTGCTCGTGGGTTTCACCGAAGTGGTAAATGTCTGAGACCTGCATCACTTCGGGCTTTCCTCCCACATTAAGCTGACACGCCGTGATATAACTGGAATACTGTTAAAAGCGGCGTTAAACCCAACTCGGTCACTCACTCACCCATCAAGGGAGACACAGCCTTGTGCATGTGGTAATTAAGACATCATTACCCCCATTTCACCAGCGAAGAAATATCACAGTTCACCAGCTGAAGGAATATGTATTAGCTTTTATCTCAAACAGTCATAATTATGTGTAAATGGCGACCAATGTGTATATTCTCTGTGCCTGATACACCTTCAACACCCATTGAACATTAAGATTCTCAATACCCTTGGTCGCTCGTCGAAATAGGTGAGGTGAAATTGGGTTTAACGTCGCGTCCAAGATTATTCCACTTATATAGCGACGTGCATGCACGTGTATGTGTGTGTGTGGCTGCTTGTTCTGCCGATCTATAGTGCTAGCTCACTGAGATACCATGCCGCAGTTTAACATGAATACCCCACTCAGACACAGTACACTGACTCCGAGCCGACCAGTCCTTGTTTTAGCCCCTTAATGCCGAGCGCCAGACAGGGTAACAGCAAGTACAATCTTTTAACGTCTTTTTGTATGACGCGGCCGGTGATCGAACCCCGGACCTTCCGCTCTCCGGGCGGACGCTCTACCACAGGACCACGGAGGCGGTCCTCGTCGAAATAAAAATAGAAATAATAGCCACTTACTTTTTGAGTGCAAATATAGGATTGGTAATTTTTGTGAAATAGGAATGTTAAAATCGTGTCGCGTTTACATTATACGATCGGAGTAGCAGTAAAGTAAGAAACAGTAATAGAAAATTAGAACAGCTACCACTTTATTCAATATAGGGTCAAATACATATAGACATTTTTCAAATAGTCCATTTTCCAGTTTGCATTTTTGTAAATTGTGGCAGGAATGTTAAAATTGTATATTGTTTACATTGGAACAAAGCAACACATCACGAGGAGCAATGGATCGTAGGTGAGCAAACATGGGCGGGCGTTGTACATTCCCTCTGTCTGGGTAGGGTCGGGAATTCAACTGTGATGGTTTTACGTAGTCTGTCATACAGACCATGATACAAATATATCCAATACAGCCCATGCAAGTCTAAAATGTTTGGCAAGTCTAGATTACTGCAGTATCTGAAATGAAGACAGTCTCTGGGCACCTTTTTATTATATTTTTATTAAGATAATTCAACAACATTACTGTTTTTGTCTGTAAGATATGTTCATTTCAGAGACTAGATGTTAGTCTAGATTTTACTCACAAACGTGATTATCATGCTACAAGTAATGTAACAGTTTTCAATGTACACGTAGACGACCCTTCTGCTCTTGACACGTATTTAGAAAGTGGAAATATTTAAGAGATTTAAAATAAGTCGTCTGCAGTGTTCGAAATAGACATCGGCCCGTAGACCCATGGGTGTCATAATCGGGCTTATAGTTACTTTGTAAAGATCTTGAATTAGCTGAAAGCACCCAACGTGACGTTGCTAGAATTATACACGGTTTTGACAAACGTTCTCCCACTGATGCCACTATTGCTAGTCTAGGACATTGGAGCATGGCTGGTTGTATATATAAATGTAGACTACAGCTGCTGGGGCGTCTCCGCAACAACTCATGTGTCTCAATTTGTAAAATTGTTTTCTGCGCATCTACGTCTCTCTATTTTTTTCTAACAATAATGTACACAGTTTATGTGGAATGTTGCTTTCAACTGCTAAGAAATATAATCTACTTCATCATGTTTGCACAGGGAAATTCCACTCGGAGAATAAGTGGAGAAAGATTGTTTTAAATGAAATAACTACATTCGAGTAAACAGTTTTCAATGTACACGTAGACGACACTTCTGCTCTTGACACGTATTTAGAAAGTGGAAACATTTAAGAGATTTAACATCAGTCGTCTGCAGTGTTCGAAATAGACATTGTCCCGAAGGCCCGAGGCCGACAGATTTGTTCTCGGGCTGATAGTTTTCAGTTTCAGCAGGCCCATACGGCCTTCAGTTTACTTTAAGCTGTAAACATGGTAAATGAATCACAACACTGAAATTGCTCGGTGAAACAGGGCCCAGCTTCAAAGTACTCCACTCGTTAACGCTTCCAACACCAGCCACACCGTAGCCACGTCAAAATAATATATAGTTTCATTAACCTACCTGTCATATCATTCATATATTAAACCAACCACTTTTCACACAGTCAGAAAATACGAATTTCATTGCAATTTACGATATTTATCAATAAATTTAACATAATGAACTTTTCTAGCAACATTATTGAAAAAGGGAATAATCTGGGACAACGGGTCCATATCGAACATGTCAAAGAGCAATAAAAAGACGATTCAAGCAAATCGTATATAAATTAAATAAAGTAATAAATAAAATCAACAAACTAAAGTTTTCAAGCTTACATCAGTGCTACTATTTTCCATCTTTTCGTGCGATCGTGTAATGTAAGTCAAATGACATCTCGACATTGCTGTAATGTGATTGGCTGCCTTAGGTCATGTGCTTGATTTTGACCAATCACGATCCTGATATATGATAACGGGTAAAGCGTCATAAGTAACCAATTTGTATCCAATAAAATCGCATGTTACAACTACTAAAATACTCCTGGCGAGTTCAGCGTAATAGTATTGATGTTCAGTGCTTTCTTACGATACCAAACATCGAACGAACCTTCCCGCGTGTTATTTATACAAAGTTTCGAAAACGGATGTATTTCCCGGCAAATATGTGATGATATGTCGTACTCAGAAGTCTTATTTTTCATCATCATTTCCCGATTACTTTAGTATTGAAAATAAAAAAAATAAGTAAGTAGATAGCTTCCTTACACTTTTTATTGAAAACTAAGTTATAAATGAATTATATATTAATGTGATAAACATTACTTCCATATTAATAAACAGTAAGATAAGACCATTCAAATGGTGTATGACATGTAGTAGCAAAGATGTTTCACCAGCTGATAATTTTCTTGATAAATGTTGATTTCATCTGTCACCACAGAGTCTCTGGGAACTCGCCCAGATCTCCTGATGAATAAAAGCGACATAAACTCTTTCCATAATCCTAAGGACCCGTGAAGATCCGGGATAGAATAGGTCTTCACCAACCCATGTTTGCCGTAAAAGGCGACTATGCTTGTCGTAAAAGGCGACTAACGGGATCGGGTGGTCAGGCTCGCTGACTTGGTTGATGCATGTCATCAGTGTCCCAATTGCGTGGATTGATGCTTATGATGCCAATCACTGGATTGTCTGGTCCAGACTCGATTATTTACATACCGCCGTCATATAGCTGGAATATTGCTGAGTGCGGCGTTAAACGACAAACCAACCAACCAACCATAAGCCTAAGGTAAACAGGTTTGAGTTTCGTTGTGACACTGCCTGGCACTCGGCTTTCAGGGGATAACACGAGTAATGGTCTGCCCTCAGTCAGTATATTTATTTCCGAACAGGTTATTCATGTTAAACTTGCACAGTGGGCTCGCACTGTGAACCCGGTGTGTCACAAAAGTGCAATCATTTAAGCACAATTTCACCTTACGCCTCACCATTCATGTTGTCTTATCCCAGAATGAAATTCCCCGCTTCACCCCATATCCGAAGATTTTACAAAAGAATTGCTCATTTAAAGCCTGTTTGAAAAGTTATTCATATTCAAAGTAAACAGTTGGAGGGTGTCATATTCCAAGTGTAACTTAGTGAATTTCTCGTCAGTACTGAGCATAATGCAAGATCAAAATGCATTTTAAGTGTACCATTCCAAAGTTGTACAAATGAGTAGGTGTTCCAAGCCCTATTGGAGCATTATTCGGGTTTAATTTGCCCATCCATGTCAACACTCAAGGTCCAATCCGCAGGCAATTAGCAGGTTCCGAGCGTTTCGATGTGTTCCTTCCCAAGACGCAATGAGCATGCCAGCTACCCAGACGCTATCAGAGGGAGAGACTCGTCGATACGTGATGGACAAGGCAGAAACAAATGACCATATCATATATGCACAGTAAATAGTACATTTGCCTTTCTTGTCAAATAACATTTATCTCACGGAGTGGCCCAACCACGGTAGCCATATTGCGAAACAATACAAACAATTGCGCATGCTATTACACTGCCATTTCAGTTTACAACATAAAGAATTTTGTATATGTTTAGGTACGAGTGGTATTCCAAACATATGATCCTGTTTTCACTACACTACACTTTTTGAAAATTACTTGTCTTTTGCGTTTTGACAAGGCTCTTAAATTCCCCCAACCTGCATCTTCAGAAACAGTCAAATGAAACTGAAACTTCACATGATTCTTCCAACAACACATAATTAAGTTTGAATCCGATTTTGAATATGGCCGCCACAGTACACATTGGTTATTGGTGGGACTAAACACATTATATGTTTTAGTTGTTGTAAATTTTGACACAACAATAACAGCTGTGTACATCACGTCCATTGTAATACAAATGTAACTATGGGCCGATGGCCTACACTTACGAAAATAAACCGAATTGAATTGACTTGAACAAAATATTACACAAATAACATACATATTCTAACCTGGATCGTCACGGGTCTCCTATCATGAATACACCTGGATCTGTGCAAGAGGTTGAGATCCATGAATATCCGGGGTAGAATAGGTCTTTAGCAACCCATTCTTGATGTAAGAGGCGACTAACGGGATCGGGGGGCCAGGCTCACTGACACGTTTCATCCATGTCATCGTTTTGCAATTGCGTGGATCGATGCTCATGACGTCAATCATTGGATTGTCTGGTCCAGCCTCAATTATTTACAGACCGCCGTCATATAGCTTGAATATTGCTGAGTGCGGCGTTAAACAACCAACAAACAAACAAATAAAGATGTTTGAATCGGATGTTTAACAGCAGCTATATTGAAAAATCTATTTATGATCATTGCTCAACCAGTTCTGCATCGGCGACCCGTGAAGGTCCGGGATAGAATAGGTCTTCAGCAACCCATGATTGCCGTAAAAGGCGACTATGCTTGCCGTGAGAGGCGACTAACGGGATCGGGTGGTCAGGCTCGCTGACTTGGTTGATGCATGTCTTCGATCCAAATTGTGTGGATTGATGCTCATGATATTAATCACTGTATTGTCTGGTCCAGACTCGATTATTTACAGACTGCCGTCATGTAGCTGGAATATTGCTGAGTGCGGCGTTACACAACAAACCAACTACCAGTCCTGCATTGGCACGTGCGTTCCCTTTATGAAGACATGTTTTGAACAAATCTTAAGGACTTTACTCCGTATTTTGTGAGTAAGTGAGTGAGTGACTATGGTTTTACGCCGCTTTTAGCAATTTTTCAGCAATATCACGGCGGTGGACACCAAAAATAGGCTTCACACATTGTACCCATGTCGGGAATCGAACCCGGATCTTCGGCCTGACGAGCGAACGCTTTGACCACTAGGCTACCCGACCGCCCCCCGTATTTTATGAAACAAACTGAAACATGCGTTTTCTTTTTGAAGGTTTATGAAGCTTAGAGCTGGGGCTTCTGTGTTGAGTAAATTTAATTGTTGTATATTACACTATTTATTATTGAGATATCAAAGGATCGTGAACTTGTGGTTGCACATGGGTAACACTCACCAGCAAGCAGTTATGATTCAAGCAAGAAGAGGACAGACCCAGGACAGGGAGACCACGTGTCGCCACACCCAAGATCGTTATTTATTTATGATAATGTTCTTTATTTGAGGCCATCAGAGTGAAGGATCCAAGGACATGTTATCTGATATGACAAGTGATTCTGACCTATAAACCTTTCTGTCATGATAGATTAACTGTAATAATATGAAGGAATACGGTGGCCTTCAACTTTGTTTTGAGTTGCATATAAATTGTAACCGTGTGAACTCACATATGCTAACCTGTATCGGATGCGCTGGTACGTACGTTGTCTGTGACGTCACTTTGAACAGTATTATCGACATAACACTACGCCAGCTTCTGGGGGGGGGGGGGGGGGAGGATAAGTGAAGCATATCCTAGAGGATTGTCACTTTCCTTGAATAGAGGTGATGACAATTCAAGCATAAACACACATTAAGAAGGTTATCGATAGTATTGAATAGTCCATAGCAGTTTGTTTGTTGTTTAACGCCGCACTCAGCAATATTCCAGCTATATGACGGCGGTCTGTAAATAGTCGCGTCTGGACCAGACAATCCAGTGATTGACATCATGAGCATCGATCCGCGCAATTGGGATCGATGACATGTATCAACCAAGTCAGCGAGCCTGACCACCCGATCCCGTTAGTCGCCTTTTACGACAAGCATGGGTTGCTGAAGACCTATTCAACCCCGGAATCTTCACGGGTCCAAAGCAAAAGCCTACACCCTTGGTTTATTTTGTGATTGTCACATTCAGCATTACTCCATCTATATTTTATGGGCCTAAAAGCCACTGATTAATATTAAAAGCAACGATCAACGCCGTGGGATATGATGACGGGCAATCACCCAAGTCACTGAGCCTGACCACAAACCAATAAAAAAACCATGCAACGTCAAAAATGGTAACACTAATAGTGACTCAATATTTAGAGCCGCCATTCGCGATATTCTTGAAAAATCACAGATAATAGCCTTATCACATTGTAACCACGTGAGAATCAAAACCAGGTGTTCGACGTGACGAACTATCGGTTGGGTCACTAGTCCTTATACTGCTTGCAGTTTGAGGCCGCACTCAGCAATATTACAGTTACATGTATATAAATAACAAAGTCTGGACCCAGACAATCCAGTGATTGGCATATGGGCTACGATGACACGCAATGAACAAAGACACCGATTCATTGTGTCGCCTCTTACGACAGCATACGTGGCTGGAGACATGTATTTTGTAACCGGAATCTACGGGTGCGCTGGGATAAGAGAGACAAGAGTGAAGTCACTCATTGTTATAAATAAGAGCAGCTAAATCTAGCTTAATAATCAACAAATAATTATGTTCACTTTGAAGGAAACACTTTTCGTTGATGATGCATGTTTTTTCATTTTGATTGATTTGTACCAATAATATACACAAATCAGAAATGAAAAAGAACCTGTAAAATCTTGATGGCGAAAAAATATTTAATGACAGACATATTCATGATTTATGATAGACAATTTTGGTATTTTCATTTCGTGACCAGATGTGTTCAGCGTTACAATGTATGTCATTAGTCGATGTTATTACTAAGATATTTTCAATATAATGGGGTAATTTCCACATGGTATTCATGTGTTTGTGACTTAACTGAACACAATACACTAAAACATATTTGTTAATTATTTGGAAAATCCAAATGGGAAGAAGATATGCTGAAAGTTTCAAGAATGTTTCCGGGAAACGAAAATATCACTTTTCGTGCTCTGTATAATCTCACAAAGGATCGACCAATGCACTTTATTAACCAAGACTATAGACAAGCAAAGATGCGGCAATCATTGTAAGGGACAGCCCAATAACTTTTCCGGCGTTGTCGGGTTGGCTGTCGCTGACACTGGGCAAATTTATTGGACAGCTACAAGATGACAGTGCTGACAGGAACTTGATGTCTTCTGCCACCAGAGACCAGGAAAGTGCCCACTGAGCGTATTCCCCCACCTCGCCCTGCAGACACGGATGTTCCTTGACTTTAGCTAGAACTTCGGGGCATTCTGGACGACAGGCTCCATAGAAGTTGCAGCTGTCAAGAACCTGGTGAGGAATTCAGAAATTATTTGAGTGAGTGAGTATGGTTTACGCCGCTTTTAGCAATATTCCAGCAGTTCCAAGGCAGGTTGTTTGACACGTATTACTGATGTTGGTAATAGAAAGACGTTACGAGTGAGATCTTTAACCAATACGCTTCCTCACCTCTTGAGAACTAATCTAATGAGACCTTTGCTCAAAACGCTTGTCTGTCTCTTGTTTAATGCCACACCTAGTTGGTTTGGTTGGTTGGTTTGTTGTTTAACGCCGCACTCAGCAATATTCCAGCTATATGACGGCGGTCTGTAAATAATCGAGTCTGGACCAGACAATCAAGTGATTGACATCATGAGCATCGATCCACGCAATTGGGATCGATGACATGCATCAACCAAGTCAGCGAGTCTGACCACCCGATCCCGTTAGTCGCCTTTTACGACAAGCATAGGTTGCTGAAGACCTATTCTACCCCGGAATCTCCACACCTAGCAATACTCGAGCTATATGACGCCGCTCTGTAATTATCGAGTCTGGAGACAAACGATATTTTGAATCCCACGCCGTCGGATGACGATGACACAATACCAACAATGACACAAGTCCCGAGCCTGGCTACCCGATCTATGTTATCACATCTTAAGACAAGAATGGGTTGTCCCGGAACTGTTAAAAAACACAGAGTGCCTGATGGGTACCCCACGATCTGGTACCCTTTTCAAGTTATGTCCATACGTTGTAATAAAAGCTAAGGCAATATTCACGGTACATGGTAACTAGTAGATTAGTAGAAGGAAATGTGAGTTCGTAGGTCGACAGATCGGTTGTGATTCATTTACTTCAACGTTTTGTGACTTCAACTTGAATACCGTGCCCATGTAAGTACGTATCCATAGGTTACCAATGTTAACCTTGTGTTTGCGATTAGCCATGTATCAGGGTAGGCATAATGTATCACTGTCTACGCTTATGGCTTCCATGACTCGTCGGAAGAGGATTGGGTGCCTCTAAATACTAGCATAGGTTTCCTGGGCCCATTTCGGACCAGGAATCTCCAGTGGTGCTCAATTTAGTCGCCTCTGACGACCAGCCAATGGGTGCTGTGTATACATTCTGCTATGTAAAATCTGGATAATGAACATATGAATAGAGTTGAAACAAAACCATTATATATCCATTCTGGCAGGTGTGGTGTGTACGGGGGCACTTCGATTCTTGTAATGAGAGATCGCATATTATTTACTGCTTCCAAACCAGGATGTTTTCTGTGCAAGGAGCTGAACAATGTAAACATAAAGGTCAGAAAACACTGTGTTTCAGGACTTCCTGAGAACAAATGCTTTTTCTTTCGTAAAACAATCGGAGGTCTATTTAGTTTCTCGACTCCTAAATGCGTGGGAACAGGTACAGTTAATAACCACTCACCGTTCGCCTCATAGAACCTGTTTCAGGATCGGATGCATTAAGAAATGTGCTCATGTTGCATGTTTTCAAAGGACCGGTCTCTAAACCGCATAGATCAATCGATCCCCAGCTGATACAAGTAGGACGTGTCAAGTTCTCAATGGGGAACACGGTGAAGATGCCGTAGCACATCTCGTTGAAGG
This sequence comes from Haliotis rufescens, assembly GCF_023055435.1. NCBI lineage: Eukaryota > Metazoa > Mollusca > Gastropoda > Lepetellida > Haliotidae > Haliotis > Haliotis rufescens. Next base: position 759,880 of record NW_025964323.1, read on the forward strand.
TGCCTTCGCCGAAGTAGGTGGTCGTGGTCCTTGACAGAGACCTGTAGGTGCACGTCGTCTCGAGTCTGTCGCCAGGGAGGAGTTCGACGGGAGGGTCGTATCTGCAAAGCATCATTTGTAAGTTTGATTTGATTGTTTGTAGTTTAACGCCGCACTCAGCAACAATCCGGGGGTTTGTAAATAATCGAGTCTGGACCAGACAATCCAGTGATTGACATCATGAGCATCGATCCATGCAATTGGGATAAGATGACAAATATATCAACAACCAGCGAGCCTGATCACCCGATCCCGTTTGTCGCCTCTACCGATAAGGATGGGTTGCTGAAAACCAATTCTTACCCGGGTCTACACGGGTTTTGATATGGAAAATAAATAACCTGTGTTTTCAACGCAGAGCTAGATTAATGGAGATTTTACCTCGCTAAATCTAATATAAATTTTAATCGAACGGGGATCAAAGTAAATGAATGAAATTGGTTCAAAGCCGCTTGGAACACTATTTCAGGTATATCATGTCCAAGATATTTATTGCATGTAGGGCATGCATCCGGCCCATATACAAAAGAGTTACAATTAGGTAGTTTTACATATTTGGATATGTACTCATGTTCAACTATTGGTTTCTGAGGGAAATTGCAATTTTAACATATATAGCCAGTTTTAATATGACAGCATCATCTTTTGAAGAAAGAAAAGAAATAAAAGGTACAGGATAATTTGACAGATAGCGTTCTAGTATCACAATACTTCTTAGATCACAATAATACGGACAAACAAAAGTAAAATGAATTTCATTTTCTACAGCTGAATGATATAATGGGCACAACCTCTCCGACTTTTCAGTGGACATTTTTCTTGCATTCCATTCGGCGTTCATACATTCCACGAATATTAAACCAGTATTTCAAGCATCTAATTTGGGAGTTGATGTATAACGGGTATCCGCCACACTCGCCATAGACCATACAATTGGGTGTTGATGGACCAACGGATAAGATTTTTTTACAGGCTAAAAGATGTAGCTTTTCGAGACAATCGTATCGCTGAAATCCCAATACAACAGTATTGGTTGGATTTCGGCATCAAATAATTAAATATAATATATTCAGTGTAAAAGCTCCTACTTTCTGCGAGACAGACACTACATTGATAAGGACCGTCTTTGATGTTAAGTCCGAGACACTTTTCTTGAAGTTCATTGCATGGGTAAACATTACACCAAGATACCTATATTGGCTCAGAACATTAACACATTAACCATCGAAAATCCATCTTTAATTCAGTGCCACCTGACCCCCTCTTCTGAAAATGACAATATTTCTTTGATCATAGTTAACTGATAGTTTCCACTCCTTGGTGTAACATTCTAAAATGTTTAGTTGTTTTTGGAGTCCAACAACAGAATCTGATACTAAAATGACATCATCGGCAAAAAGAAGCATCAACATTTCTATTACATTTGGGAACATTTGAATTCCATATTTACCCTTAGCCCTAATTTCATAATATAATTCACTAATAAAGGATGAGAACAATATCTGGCTCAAGATACATCCTTGTCGTAATCCAACAGGACAGTCAAAGAAATCGGTTACATCGTCACGACCTCGTACACATGATATTTGAATACATAGCTTTTAATATAGAGTACTTTTGGTACTTTTGTATTTTGGTGCTTTGGTATCACTCACGGGTAGAGGATCTAACCATCGATCTTCCGCTCTCCATGCAGACGCTCTATTTACTTCACCATGGAAGTGGTCAGTAAATAAAGCGCCACACACCTTTGTAAATGAATAATGACACAAATACCCAGACACATTTTCTTCAGATTCCATATGCTTACAGGTGAATGATGGGGTTATCATAGCTGTACACGTCGTCCTTGGTCAGATCTCGGACCTTCTCATCATTCCGGAACATTTCCACATTCTGCTGGTAACCTTGGGAACAGAAAACACAAAAACATATATCAAGAATATATGCCTATCTTGTATCTTGTTGGTAAGTTTTGATATATGAGTGTGTCTGTTTTGTTTGTTGTTTTAACGTCGCACTCATCAATATTAAAACTATATGACGGACGTCTGGACCAGGCAATCCAGTGATTGACACCGCGAGTAACGGACCACATCGTCTATGTACGTTGACACACCAGATATATCACCACCCGATCCATGAAGTCACCTGCAACTAGCATCGGTTTCTGGGGACCAGTTCTAACCCGTAATAGCCACGAGGCCCCACCCTAACGATGATATGAATTAAATGTCATCCATTTACATTGTCAATAAAAACGTCTTGAATTATCCTGGACATGGCAGATTTTATTGTGTTTGACCTTGAGAGTGATCCAACTAATAAATAGCATATGCTTCTCATTGAGAGTAGGTCACAGTGACACACCACGGATATCATTTATATATCATCACTTGTTGCTCATCCGTATTCACATTATGTAACAAATACAGACCCGTGAAGATCCGGGGTAGAATAGGTCTTCAGCAACCCATGCTTGCCGTAAAAGGCGACTAACGGTATCGTGTGGTCAGGCTCGCTGACTTGGTTGATGCATGTCATCGATCCCAATTGCGTGGGATGCTCATGATGTCAATCACTGGATTGTCTGGTCCGGACTCGATTATTTACAGACCGCCGTCATATAGGTTGAATATTGCTGAGTGCGGCGTTAAATAACAAACAAACAAACAAACGGAATGACACTCAGACATAACATTAAAGCATCCCCATTTACACAAAGTTGGTGAATTATTCCCACCTAGGTAGTGCATGTGGTTGAGCCCCGTGGTGATGTAGACGCTGTTGTCGACGTTCTTCTGTGTACATTCAGAGCTGCACGTGGATTTTTGAGTGACGCGCGGCTGACCAGCAGGAATCTCGAGGCGAGTCTGGCCGGTGTAGAAGAAGCCGGCGTTGTATTTGCGGAGTTTGGGGGTGTAGTACAGGATCATCCCGGAGCTGTCCCAGTAGTCTGTCACCAGCTCTGGGTTAGTCCAGTGGAACTGTGCACAACAGGCAGATGATACTTCATGATGACTCATGCGTAAAATACGTATAAAACCGGTGGCTAACTAGGCAATATTCCATCCTTATGATAGAGGTCTGTGTGAATAATCAAGGCAGACAACTGTACAAAGTGTTGTATCATTATCAACGTCCCAAACTCTCGGGGTACGACAAGTCAACGAGACCCGAAACCCGATCCAATTTAGTTGTCTGTTACGAAGATCATCATACTAGTTTTAGACACCTATTCCAACAACACATGACAATTGCAATATATATGTATTTGTCTAGGAGAAATCCCCCTTGTAGTAGTTTGTTGTGGTACAACCGTAGGGTCAGTGTTCTGTTATCGGAACAATAATTTTGGAAAGACCATTCTTAAAATCCATTGCAGTGGTATTGCTGGAAATTTGAGGAAAGTGGTATTAAACGCACTCACTCACTCACGTTGAAAACACAATAAATGATGTAGTGCGACCGAACTAAAATGTAGTATTCCTTCATTTAATACATATGATTAGAATTAATGACAACAGGGGACACGAGTGGCCCAGTCGTCTAAGGCGCCGCAATTTGCCATGCAGAGTTGCATCCCTTGGACACGCCTGAAACCTATGATTGTGGTTCGAATCCCGGTTCGCCCCGATTATGTTTCCAGGTTTGTCAGCACTATTTCGGTTCTCGAAGGTTTCACTGAAGTGTTTAACGTCTGAGGCCTGTATCACTTCGACACTTCCTCCCACATCAAGCTGACAGGCCGTAATAATCACTGGAATACTGTTCAAAGTGGCACTCACTCACTCACTCACTCAAAGAGTCATTTAACTCACTCACTGACCTGCATCATGACGGTGTGTGTTCCCTTCCCGCCTATCTTGAATCCAGCTTCATGGTAGATACACTCCCCCGCCATCCCAAGCGTCCAAAGACCCATGCTGAGGCTGCAGCCGCCTTCGGTCATGAAGCAGTTCTTCGGTTCTGGAATCTTGCTGGCTAAAAATATAAGGATGTAGAAATACCACCAGTTTAGTCTTCTTATTCCGGAACACAAACTCGATATGACTGTCAGATATGACTGCCCAGATGTTACTGGGTAAGCTCGATGCAGACAGTGTTTTATGTCAGGTGAACAAGAAACCCCAAGAGGATTCCGGGTTAATATATTTCCCCAACAACCTGTGCTGGTCGTCAGCGATGACTTAATAGATCAAGTGCTTAGCTATAGGCCGGCTGACTCGATTGACTGCTGCAATCGTAGCCCGACATTGTCACTGGTTTGTCTGGTTAAGTCCAGATTATTTACTGGCCACCGTTATAACAAGCAAAAAAAAACAAAAAAAAACATAAGTGACAGAGTGTGTTGGTGTTAGTGCTTTGAACCTTATTTCAGTTATGTAACGGATGTCATTTTTATGATAGAGGCGACTAACGGGATCGGGTGGTCAGGCCCGCTGACTTGGTTGATGATGCATGCCATCCTATCACAATTGCGTAGATCGATGCTCATGATGTCAATCACTTGATTTTATGGTCCAGGCTCGATTATTTCCAGGCCGCCGTCATATAGCTGGAATATTGCTGAGTGAGTCGTTAAACAACAGAAAAAAACAATCAAAACATTTTTTTATGAATATAGCATTATGTAACGCATGGTTTGTGAAAGCAGGAACAAACATGATGCAAACAAACCAAAGTACATAATCGGAGCAATTCCGAATCTGCAAAATACTGGCAAAAGGATGCATCGATTTGTTTCTGCGGTTGCTTCGCCGTACATGACATGGCGAAGGAAGACAATATTGTTTCCATCAGTTCTGAAGTAAGACTTCTACCTGTGTCCACGCATCCAGAGACTGTGATGTGATGCATGACGTTCGGGTTGTCGATTACAGGCTGTGTTGCTATCAGGTGGAATTCCTGATCTGCAGGGTACTCATCTGGAAACTCCAGGTCAAAGGTCATGCACATGTACGTGGTCTCCACCGCAGGTACTAACGTGCGTGGGAACCGCAGTGTTATGTTACGTACATCTGAAAAACAAGAACGTCATATTTTCAACTCGAGAAGTCAAGAATGAGAACGTCACATTTTCAGCTTGGGGCGTGAAGAATGTCACTGTGTTTATAAATTTTAAGCTTTGTCGGAGTACCGTATGTCTTAGACGTTTGAGGCCCTTGAAGACGCCGGGGTAGATAATGTCTTCAGCAACCCACACTTGCCGTGAAATGTGACTATGCTTGTCGTACGAGGCCACTTACGGGATCGATGCGTGGATCGATGCTCATGATATTAATCACTGGATTGTCATGTCCAGACTCGATTATTTACAGACCGCCGTCATATAGCTGGAATATTGTTGAATGCGGCGTTAAACAACAATCCAACCAACCAACCACTTTGGTCAACCGACAAGCACGGACACACATCAAGGAACACAATAGTGCGGATTATAGGGTTCAAACTCAGGTTCGTTTGACACTGACACGACGCTCCTCTCCACAGAGACACCTGTGGACAATCTGCATCAATACCTGGCTTCACATCTCACCCGCTGAGTACCGGAGCGAAGTTGGCCTGACGCCTCTTTGAACACTATTTCAGCTATACCAGGTGGCAGATTTTAGACGTCTACCACTTTTGTAAAACTCACGAGCACGGGTAGGGTGCTGACAAACCATGAAAAATAGTCAAGGCGAATCGTCGAATCGAACCCAAGTTCTTAGATTTCCAGCACGCCTTACTCTGCTTTTCAGTTGGGTTGTTATGAAATTTGTTTGAAAAAAGGTTTCACATTTCGTTTTTGTCTCGTTCATTTTTAACTGTTGTAAAAAAGTAAATAAAATAATTACTCCAGGGATAAAAGATATGATAGCTTGAAATTAATATCTCTTACGTGATTCGTTGATGGCGGGACATATGAATTCCTCGGTGTCACAATTGATAATCATCGACTCGCACAGTGGACTATCAAGGGGGTCACACACGCCTGTGGCAATGAACAAAGAAAGTGCAATGTAATAAAATTAAATTTGGAATCAAGGCAAAATGTGCACGAAGTTTCAAAATTATGCAATATCCTTAAACACAAGAGGCCGACGATTGAATAATTTTGGGAGGGGAATACTTATAACAAGAATAAGAATAAGAACAATAAAAAAAACTATTTTGTGGCGCCAAAAAATCCACATCATGGCGCATACCATGGCAGCTGCTATACTGAAATATCGGGGGGCCGTATAATCTGAGTTTCAATCTGGGGAGATGCTTCTGTCCAGAAGTCAAGACCCTGGTGGATCAGTATTCAGTGTGCAGGTTACAGAGGTAGCCGGTAGCAGAGTCGTGCACATATCGACATGTCAGGGACAGAATCTCTAAGTCCGTTCTCACTGGTAGCCTTTGAAGCGACATACATGTACGTGCTTCAATCAGACTGTTACAATGTTCACTTGGCTAATTATGTGTCATCGTACCTCGACGGCGTGAATCCATCCTCATGTTATTAACAATTACTTAACCTGCCGTGACATATCTCTAATAGAGCCCAGTGTTGTGTTGAACCACATACATCACTGACCACACGAACATGGGGACCACTTTCTGGGTTGACCTCACCTGGGTGTGTTATCCCTGTTAGTCCCTCGGGGAAGTTACCACTCGCCGCAGTCCAGGAACAGCTTGGGTCACCAAGTTCCATCCCGTTAGACTTCCCATCTCCGTCAGAGTCCAGCTCACACAATGTCTTAGTCCACTGTCAAAGAATTACAAAAAAAACAAATGTAAATGTGATAGTGTAACCTTCGTTTCTGTAACCTGTATCATGTGTCATATTACAACCGACGGCGCGGAATATTGATCATCTGATTTATCTGGTCCAGTTTCGAAATGTACAGGCCGCGATCATTGACTGCATCATTAAACCAGAAACAAACCCTGCATATATTATTGACATGAACGCAATTTCGATATGAAGTTAAAGACAGTGTGGTCACTGTTCCTTTGTCTGAATGGCAGTGTTTCCCCTGACGAGTGTGTGAATGTTGATGATGTGAGTCAAAATGGGTGTCAATGCCTCGTTCAAAAATATTGCACTTGTACTTTTGCAGGTTTTATTGTCCAAGCCCACTAAGATACCATTCCGCATTTTAACATGCATATGCCACATAAACACAATGTACTAACTCCGAGCCGAGCATTCGTTTTATCTCTTAATGCTGAGCGCCAGGCGGGATAACAACAAGTACCTACTGTTGACGTATTTTGGTATGACGCAGCCGGGGTTCCAACTACCGATCCTCCGCTCTCCTGACAGACGCTCTATCCTCAAGACCATGGACACGGTAGAATGTTGATTAACACCGAGGTCAGCAACATTCAGGTTTTACTACTGCTGGGTGTCAATAATCGAGTCTTAACCAGGCAAACCAGTGACTGAAAACACCAACAACGATCTGCGCCAGCGGGGCACATTCAACCCGATCCAAGTTTTTTGGACGAAGCGAACGATTGTTTTCCAAAAGAGAATGTGCTTGTTGTTAAACGCCATACTCGGCAATGTTCATGCTGTACGAATGCTGCCTGTAAATAATCAAATACAACGCAGGTATTGATATTTTAAGCAACGATCCACAGTGATGGGATATGATGACATGCAATTATTAATTCACCAAACCTAGCCACCCGAACCGAGACGTAGCCTCATGCAGGGGTTGCTGGGGACCAATTCTAACCAGGAATGCCCAAGGGGTTTGTGAATAGTGTGTATCTACCTTATGACCATTGTTAGCAAAGTCTAAGCCGAACTGATTGTTGTCGCCACCTCCCAATGCACTGAGATGTCCGACTCCTCTCCATATAAAGTTGGGTTTACAGGGGTGAGGAACTTGATCCCCGTTAGGTATCTGATCTTGGTAGTAGCGGTAGCATGTTGTACACTGCAGCAAGAGCAGCTGCACCAACACCAACAGGCTGTATCTGATAGAAATGTGAGTCAGTCAAACCGTCATACGTAGTGCTCTTCATTTATGTGGAACAAGTTTATGTTTATGAATACAGTGAATTGCACACAGTAATATAAGGTTTTCAGTGAATCGTCAGCATCAGTTTGTCACGGGTACGGAACAATGTTAAATCATCATGTGTAAATACCTTTCGAATACGCCCGAATGTGATTTGGTATTTCCTTCTCTCGGATTTGTATGTTAATGTGTATCAGTTTTGCTTAATATATCCGCAGGAGCTAATTCTCTCATATGTTCCCACTTCTCACACATGGCTAACTGCGACCAACAGGTTCCCCGAAGATACCCCGTGTCTCCACATCCATAGCTAGTCTTTCTACTGTTGCTCATTATTCTGCCCCTTGCTCAAGAATACCCAGACTATGTGTACCATTGCTAATGCATTGCGTATCTTCATACAAAATCAAATACTTCCACTAGTACTATTCCTACAACCACCATGCGACGTGGCTCCGTTAATGTTTCTAGGTTTGTCAGCACCGTACCCGTGCTCGTTGGTTTTACCGAAGTGGTAAGGCTGACCTTACACATCAAGCGTCACTGCTGGGATACAACTGAAATACTGTTTAAAGCAGCGTTACACAAAACTCACTCATTCACCAAGCATCGTATCCTGTAATCTATTCGCAAATGTTCTTAAAAATCAAAGTAGGACATTTGCATAAAGGCATAAAGGCATTTTGTGATAACAAATGAAAGCTTTTCTCAGTTTTCCCAACAAACAACCCAAGATGGTATTATGTCATATAAGACTTTGGTGCCATGTTAATACACAATAACCAATATTGCCCGTAAATGCATGTGCAGAGTAACGCGAATAGGTCCTCTTACCTTAAATCCATTGTGATAAGTGACATTAATGTTTGTGACGAGAGGCTTAATATATTACCCACTGACGCACACCCGTGTGACGGTTTATCATTGGCAATTTATGGCATTTTCAATTATCCAAACATCGAATGACATCTGAAAGTGCCATCACTCAACTATAAATTTAGTTCAAAAGATTTTTATCTGAACGATGAACTTGCAGTTTTGAACATTTACATGGAATTGACTTCTATTATACAATATTCATTTGTGGTTATATTCCAAGCCGAGAAATCGACACCTCCCATAATCCGTGGGGATGTTGTTCAGTACTGTTTGTTTTTGTTTTGTATACTAAAATAAACATCCGGGGCCTGTAGAATATTTACATAAAATAGCCAATGTATTTTGTTAACACGGTGGATTAAGTCAGAAACAAATCAGCCACGCCTGCTAACGAATTGATGTGTCCTGATTGGCTGATAAAAGGAACAAAATTCTGACAACATAACATACAACATTAGAACTGCTTATAATATAGCCATGCCTATATTACGTACAAAGACTGCTGAATCCTCGTTTATACCATCCTCTATTAAATTGTGGAATGCATGACCAATTCAAAAGGATATTGAAACCTTCTATCAATTTAAATCAAGTTGAAAAACAGAAAAATCTAAAGTTCCACCATATTTCTCATATGGCCTCAGAAAAAATAACGTAATGCATACAAAATTAAGACATGGTGATAGTGAATTAGAATATGAATTATTAAGAAGGGGTTTACACGAGGTTCCAAAATGTCGATGTGGCAACCCATGTGAAAATACATTTCACTTTTCCTTTGAATGTCCAAAGGGCTTCACACATTGTATCCATGCCGGGTATCGAACCCGGGTCTTCGGCGTGACGAGCTAACGCTTTAACCACTAGGCTACCCGACCGCCCCATATGAACGAAAAAATCGTCAGGAATTTTCATGCATATGTAAAGAAAACCAAAAGGTTTCAGTGGAAAATGTTAATGGTAAACACGTTTCTCTATTTCGGTTCTTTCCTCTCTGTTATTAAAAGTTTTAATTGTAAATAAGCTTACATGGAACTATGGGAGAGGGCGTTCTAAGTTGTGATATCTTGTGCCCAATCCTTTCATGAGAATAAAATATGTTTAAACTTAATAGCATGGGTGGGTCAATGCCTTGTGTTGCATTAATGTGCTAAACGATGTCATTGATTTTGTATTGCTGTCTGCAGTTGTGTTTGTGTTACTCATTAAACAAGCAATCTGACGTTATTAATGTTGACGTTGTTATTTATGAAAATTGACTTCAATATTTGTTTGCGTTTAGGGTAAATTTGAGGTAAATCGCAAAGAAGAATTAAGAACGAGGCGTTGGTTCTTTCACGATAAAACATTGTTCTTTCGTGACGTCATTTCTGGGAGATTCGAACGTGCTCTCGCAACTTGATGACGTCGTAATTGGAAGACGTCTTTTTTAGGGGAAGTGTCCAGTGAGTTGTTCCCCATAGATGTCGCAGAGGAAGGTAGATACACGAAATGGCCGAACGATCGCATCCAAAAGTGGAAGAGATTGGTATTGGGAGAAAGGTATAATCGACATAGACATTGTGAGCATATCTGTGAAATACCAAACTTAACCCCCTGTTGTCCGACATTGCCGAGATGGTATTGAGTGAGTCATTATTATTTAAATACGGGTATTTTAAGCTTGTACATGTTATTAACATCCTTAAAGGGGCTGTACATACTGTTGAAATCCTCATGAATTATTCTCCCGATGACCACGGGTTGTTTATTTCTTAAATACACGTAAACACCAGGGTGCACACTAACAGCGTACATAGTCTACACGTATATACACAGAATGCACACCGGTTTTTACGTTTATACAAGAACCTCCATGAACGCTACAAAATATTGAAGTCAAATCATGCATCGACGTCATTATGCATGTGATCTACATCTGTCTTTGTGGCTTGGTTTCTAAATGAATACCAGGCGAAAGAAACGCAAGCCTTGGCTTTAGCAATATATATGTCAGGTGTTTGTTTGAAGACGATAAGGAGCTTAGTATATACACATTGCGGATGATTGTGGACCACATACAATACATGTAGCCCCAGAGTTCAAAGAGATACAGCGATATTCATTTTGAACTTTATATTGGTCATGTATCAGTGTTTGGTTGTTGTTTAAGGTCACACCATTCCAGCAGTATGACTTCGGACTGTAAATTAAATAGTCTAGTGATTGATATTATCAACACCCTCCCACTCTGTCCTGTACGTTGAGTCACCAAATCACTGAGCCTGACCACTCGATCCATTTTGTCGCCTCGGTAGCATGGGTTGCTGTGAGCCAAATCTAACCCGGAATCCGCCCTGTGGCCAACATATATTATAAAAATTAATCTTTATATGTATTAAGACCTCTCTTTCATTCACGTCGTTTTCGGATATCTTACAAACTGTAGGGTCGGTGTATGGAGTTTTAACGAAGTCGAATCCTGTGATTTAAATGTGTATTTTAGCTACTTTTAGTGTCTTTTCATGACATCATGAAATAACGTTACACATTCTGTGGGAATTGAAAAGAAAAAGGCTGACCTCAAAACATTTTATTCCATACTTTTGAAAATCACGGTTTCGGATACCCAAACCAAGCATTAATAACATTCAACGGCCAAAATAACATGATGATGTGTTAACCGGCGCTGGGAACAACATGAATTATATCTACTTACACCTGTCATGTTGCCTGTTTTTTGTTGATTTGCTCGTACTGACATGACATGGCCGATGGCCGTGTACAAAAGGGTTTGGTTACAACTATTTCACAACACATTTATCACGTGTGCTTTCAATGAATCACTATCCCAACTGTTTGACCGGCTTTGTAGAAGTTGGTGCAAAAGTAAGAAAACGTACATCTTTATGGATAACAACTTCTGGTTTAATGCGTATAGCGACGTTTCGATGTCGATTTTTTCACGGTCATCAAGCTGAGGTGTTCTTTTATAATCACTAGCTATAGGCTAGTTTAACGATGACTTCCCATGTAGTTTGCAACACTGCAGTCAGCATTATTCCGACATATGTGACAGCGGCCTGTAAATATTCGTAGCTTCTATTCGATGACATGTAATTGACCAAGTCAACGAGTTTGACCACCCAATCCATTTAGTCACCGGTTACGACAAGGTTAGGTTGCTGGGGCATGTTTTCTTCCCTGGAATCCTCACGGGGGGACAAGTCAAGGTTGCTGGGTACGTATATTCTTACCCAGAATTCCCACGGATGTCTCAGCTTGAAATTATTTTGTTTACCTTAAGTAAACACGAGTATATCATGTACATGTCAAGTTGCTTACATAACACGGAGAAGTCCACACATTCTATACTGTTAGATAAACACACTACTCCAGCCGTCTTTGTCAACTCTTATGCATTGCATTAATACGATATTTGATGTAAACTAACCTAAAAATGTCTGTTGTCTCCCAGCAAATGTGTTCACATTTGGATCGTTTTCGTTTTGTCGAACCTGAGGCAAAACATTATTTTCATTTTAGCATCTACTGGAACAAATTAAAATACATCCCAGTAAATATGTGCACACGAGCAAGACGTAGAATTTAAGAGTTTAGTTGCTATAGATATGGAGGCTCTTACTTTTACACATTCAAGTAGTATGGACAAGTTGACACCCTCTGCAAATGTCTTTTGATTCTAGTTGGCAATGCAACTTAACATTATCATATGAACGAAAGGTGAGTGAGTGAGTATGGGTTTACGCCGCTTTTAGCAATATTCCAGCAGTATCACGGCGGGGGACACCAGAAATGGACTTCACGCTTTGTACCCATGCCGGGATTCGAACCCGGGTCTTCGGCGTGACGAGCTAACTGTTCTTTACCTTGAGTCACCAAGTCACTGAGCCCGACCACTCGATCCACTTAGTCGCCTCGGTAGCATGGGATGCTGTGAGCCAAATCTCACCCGGAATCCGCCCAGTGGCCAACATATATTATGAATAGTCTTTGTATGTTTTAAGACTTCTATTTCATTCACGTCGTTTTCGGATATCTTACAAACTGTAGGGTCGGTGGTTGAAATGTTAACTTGATGAAATGTTAAGTCGAATCCTGTGAGTTAAATGTGTATTTTAGCTACTTGTAGTGTCTTTTGATGACTTCATGAAATAACGTAACACATTCGGTGGGAATTTAAGAAAAAGAAGGATCACTCAAAATATTTTATTCCTAGCTTTAGAAAATCACGGTTTCGGATACCCAAACCAAGCATTAATAACATTCAACGGCCAAAATGACACGATAATGTGTTAACCACCGCTGGGAATAACATGAATTATATCTACTTACACCTGTCATGTTTCCTTTTTTTTTTGCTGTTGATTTTCATGACGTTCGGGTTGTCAATTACAGACTGTGTTGCTATCAGGTGGAATTCCTGATCTGCAGGGTACTCATCTGGAAACTCCAGGTCAAAGGTCATGCACATATACGTGGTCTCCACCGCAGGTACTAACGTGCGTGGGAACCTCAGTGTTATGTTGCGTACGTCTGAAAGAACGTCATATTTTCAAACCGAAAAGTCAAGAATGAGAACGTCATATTTTCAACTCGGAGAGTCAGGATTGAGTGATGTGGCCCTGTTGGTTGAACGCCGCTTTGAAAGTTTCCGTGAAGCCGACAAGCACAGATAATATCTAAGATGGTTCGCTGAAAGATCAAAGGCGCCGACGACACTTTATTCTGCTGTTCAAATGACCTCCCCCGTGATCTAACGTGTCCTTTGTAACAGCGCTCTGTCATTACTGTCATAAGTTCTCGTACTTCAACCGTAATAGTTCAGGGCAAAACTATACTTTATTACACTATTTTACAGCGATTTGTAACGGTTTCACATCTCGTTTTCGTCTTGCTCATTTGTAGCTGCTTTTTTAACGTAAATACATGACATGTGTAAAAGGTCAGCGCCACAGAATGATACAAGGTATGATAACTTCTATGTTTTATCTCCTAAGTGATTCGGTGATTCCTGGGCATAGGAATTCCACCGTGTCACAGTTGGTGTTCACACTGTGGACCATCAAGGGGATCACACACGCCTTGGACAATTAGCAAAGAAAGTGGAATGCAATGAAATTTTGAATCAAGGCAAAACAGTGGAATCCTAGAATGGAAATTGTCGTGTTGTCGCCCTTACAAAAGGAAGCAAAAGTGTCAAAATTAACCACAGCACGACAATGCGACAGCGCGACATATATTTAAATAATACTATATAAAAATTGCGTTGTCGCATTATCCCGCTTTGGTTAATTTTGACAAGCCCAGCTTGTGTTTGTAACGGCGACAATGCGACAACGCGACAATGTCTTTCTAGGATTCTATACAACACGGATTTACGTAATGAAATATCCACACATGAAGCCGACTATTCAATATTCTGGGAAGGACAGAATATAATGCGATGAAAGAAGAGTTCGATCCGTTTGCTGTCTTTTCTAATGCAATATTTTCATTTTATCAAGCATGTTCCACGAATAATTATAATAATAATCATAATCACAAATGTCCATATATATCGCGCATACATCAATAATGGGCTCATGGCGCATATTGAGGTAATTTGGGAGGCTTCCAGCATCTCCAGAGAACAATCATATTCATGTGAACAAGAAATCAAATAGTTGGTCCCAAAGATTCCGGAGTAGTCACCAATACGTCTGGCATGTCACAAGAGACCAGTACAATCACGGCTCACTTGTCTTGTTGTGTTCATCGTACCTCCACGGCGTGACTCGTTCCTCGTGTTATTAACCACTAGTTGGTCTGGTTACAAGCCTCCATGACATAGCTCTAATATTGCCTGGTGTTGTGTTGAACACCATTCATCACTGACCACAAGAAAAGTGGCGACCACTTTTGATTTACTCTTTGGGTTGACCTCAACTGGGAGTGTTATCCCTGTTAGTCTAGATCTCTCGGGTAAGTTACCACTCGCGGACCCCGAAGGCGTGGAATTTTTTTTAATATTCCCTGATGGTCTTTGGTCCAGACTCGATTACTTTCAGACCGTCGCCATTGACTGCAGCGATTCTAACGCGGAATCCCCAGGGCGTTAGCATGGTGGACTCCGTGAATACCGAGCCCAACCCCACTGACGAAGGGCATTACCAGGTAGCTGTGATTCGCTATAGGGGAGGGGGGAGGGGGGAGGGTTCAAATATAAGTAATAAATTTAAACATTATTTACGGACTGGTCATTTAGTATTGGGAGGTGGGGGCAGCGAAAAATGTTACACAAAATAGGAGGATCCATGATATATGATACACAAGCATGATGGCTGTCTCGCCTTCAATTACGGCCGCGAGAAAGCGATAACACGAGACGAGAAAGCGATAGAAAGCGATAACACGAGACGAGAAAGCAATAGAAAGCGATAACACGAGACGAGAAAGCGATAGAAAGCGATAACACGAGACGAGAAAGCAATAGCACGAGACGAGAAGCGATAGAACGAGACAAGAAAGTGATAGCACGAGAAGAGAAAGCAATAGCACGAGACGAAAAGCAATAGCACGAGACGAGAAAGCGATAGAACGAGACAAGAAAGCTATAGCACGAGACGAGAAAGCGATAGAACGAGATGAGAAAGCGATATGAATATCTTGCTTTCTCGCTGTTGTTTTCTTCATTATTGGGGGTTGGGAGGTGTGAGTGCTGAGGTGGGTTTTTTCATAAAAGAGTTTGGAGATTTTCTCAGTCACATTTCAAATTATTTCAATGGAGGAATGTTGAAATGTTCTCACTGTTTACGTAAAGATAATTTAACTGTACAGACGTAGGTGAATTATTGATATTGCTATTGCTGAGTCCGGCGTAAATAAACAAATATACAAATAATTGGAGGCTTGAACCAGGCATTTACGAAGATGTACATTCACACAATGAAACACGGTTGCTCTGGGCCCTTTAGATACATACAAAAATATGTAACTATATGAAATAGGTATTTTTGCGTATACTGCAGCAAGAGCAGCTGCACCAACACCATCATGATCAGGCTGTATCTGATAGAAATGTGAGTCAGTCAAACTGTCATACATAGTGCCCCCAGTCGCGTAGAACAGGTTTGTGTTGATGAATACAGAGAATTGCACACAGTATGGTTTTCAGTGAATCGTCAGTATTAATTTATCATGGGTACGGAATGATGTTTTTCATATGTTAATACGTTTCGAAAAAAAGCCTCGATGCATTTTTTATTGACATCGTCTAGACTAACGGGTGTATATGAGATGTATAGCTATAATAGTGTAAAATAATAATAGCTGTCATATTTTAATAATTCTCACATGAACAGTATATGTATTTCTTACATCATAAAGTATTTATCAGTCGCTTTCCATATCTTTACCCTCTTCTCTCGGCTTTTTTTCTGTGTACTTTTGTTGCTTTACATTATCCAATGGAGCTAAGTCTGCTTCCACCATATTCCCACTAGATACACCGTCTCTTCACAGCTATAGCTAGTTCTCTGTCACCGTATTTCTACTCATGATTCCGTCTATTGCTCCAGACTACCTAGACTTTGTGTATCATTGTCTCCACCTATCTTCATACGAAATCCAATACTGTCACTAGTACTATTCCTACAACCACCATGCGACGTGGCTCCGTTAATATTTCTAGGTTTGTGAGCACCATATACGTGCTCGTTAGTTTTACAAACGTGGTTGACGCAGACGACGCAGGCCGTCCTTCCTCATCAAGCTTCATTGCTGTGATATAACTGAAATACTGTTGAATACGGTGGCCCATAAGAGACATGGAGTCTCTTTTTCCATATTTTGATATTTCACTTACATTTATCGTAACCTTTTGCAAATTAACACGATTTGTCTTACAAATATGTGATAAATCATGTGTAAAGAAGATATTGAATCGCTGAAAAACGAAACGAAAATGTCAAAAACTAAAATGAAAATACAGAAAACTATTTCTACCGCGGTGATAATATTTCCACCACGGTGATAATAGTTTTCTGTGTATTCATTTTAGTTTTTGCCATTTTCATTTTGTGTTTTTGACATTTTCATTTTAGTTTTTGACCTTTTTGTTTTGGTTTTTGACATTTCCATTTTAGTTTTTGACATTTTCACTTCACATTTCAGCGACTCAATAGCTACTTAAAAGTACATTTTCCATGTTTTCGGATGTTTTTATACATGATTTATCACATATTTGTATGGCAAATTGTGTTAATTTGCAAAAGGTTACGATAAAAGTAAGTTAAACATCAAAATATTGAAAAACAGACTCCATGTCCCTTATTGGCCATCGTAGTTGAAAGCAGCGGTACACCAAACGCATTCGTTCACCATTCATCTTCTCAGTCTTAATGCAACACTGACTTACAAGGATAGACATATTGCAAACGTACATGTACTACCAAAACTACGTCTCAAAGATTGACCATACTCTTTAATACAATCAAGGAAGGTCTTTCTTTAATTTTTTATTAACAGAAAGTATTTGAGACAAGCGGAGTTAATACCCTGTAGATTTTCAAAACTGAGGGAATTCAGAATCTCAGAAAAGAACCAAGTTCAATTATGTCAAAACATCTTGGTTTTCAACTTTGCACACAAATATCCCACATGATAATCGGGCGCTCGCTACAATTTAAGAACTTCTTCACAGCTACAGACTGCAACTACTAGAACAGTTAACTTCTACAAATCATTATCACCTGGTGCAGTGCGAATGTGAAATGATTTTTGGGATAATAAACAATACCGTATTTTGTTTCACTAAAAGTATCACCACAACTAAAAATCTCAAAATCTTTGGCTTTAAATCAGACAAAGGCACCAGTTTCTGTCAAATTTTCCATCTCAGAAAAGAACCAAGTTAAATTATGTTAAAACATTTGATTTTTCAACTTTGTACACCACTATCCCACATGATAAACATTCCTTGATTCATGGGGCATTGGTTACTAAACTAACCGGGGCGGTGGGGTAGCCCAGTTGCGAAAGCGTTCGCTCGTCATGGCAAATCTCCGGCTACGATTCCCCACATGGGTACAATGTGTGAAGCCCATTCTGGTGTCCCCTGGCGTGATTTTGCAGGAATATTGCTAAAAGCGGCGTAAAACTATACTCACTAACAAAACTAGGTGACCATAGATATGATTACATCATAAAAAATAAAGAGCAAATGTCATCTAATGTTGACTGAGAAAACAATATTTGAAATGTTGGACTTTGTCATTGATATCATCTCTGTGACAATGGGGATAAGACATTACATTTTTTCTTAAAACGCCTAAAATTTGGATTGGTTTGTTGAAAGATGTATATTCCTACTGCAGCTTTCACTCGTTGGTTTAGAGTGGATAAATTAACACAGTATATCAAATGTTTGCCTGTCGGATAAATTAAACGGACTCTGGTTTAATTAACCTAAATGAATTATGTGAGTATGATTAAACTGCTTTTTAGTAATCTTCCAGAATCATAAAGGATGGGGACGCCTGCCATGGGCTTCACACATTGTACCCTTCGGGAAATCAATCGGCGTGACGTGGGAACGTTTTGACAACCATGCTACCCACACCGTAACTCCTTTTGAAAGCTGATCCACCCTTATCTCGGTCAGTTCAGTACAACAAACAACTCCAGCTTTAATATGAATCATGGATATAAATTCTTACATTACTCACTGAAAACTGTCACCATAGGACTGAAAGGCCCCTTGTACATACTGTCTTTCGCAATGTCGCAAACAGTGTATTTTATTATTTTATTGCTTGTTGTTTATTATTTCAGTGATAGACATGAGCATCAATCCACGCAAAGTCACCCTGCTTGACCAGCCGATCCATTTCGTTGCCTCTTGCAATGGACATTGGATGATTGGGATCTGTGGTCGTTTCCGAAACTCCACGGGTTAAGATACATACAATCAGGTTACTTTAATACAGTTCAAATGCGCTGGCATTGACCCATGTGACAAGGAAGGAGTTCTATAGCTGTCTTTATGGTCTTGGTTCTCAAACAAACACCAGCTGAAACAAACGCAAGGCTTGGGCTGTAGCTATATATATGTCAAAAGTTTGTTTGAAGACGGCAAGGAGCTGGTGGCTTACACACATTGCGGCTGATTTCGTCCCAGAAACAACACAGGTTGACCAGAGTTCGCAGGGATATCAGGTCATTGGTGTTCAACTTTATATATGGGTATGTTGACACACTATCAGCAAATTCGAATTCACCGATCCTGTCCACTCGATACATTTAGTGACCTCGCATAAGCATAGGTTGCTGTGAGCCAGTGCTAACGCGGTGTGCCAACAGTGGCCAAAATTACGGCCAATCTTCGTATGTATTAAGGCCTTTCTTTCATTCACATGGTTTTCGAACTTCTTTGAAACTATAGGGTTGGTGGTTGAAATTACAGAATACCATGTAACACAGTTCTTTTAATGTTTTGTTTGCTCATACTGACATGACTTTCCGATTTGATTCTATCGGAAAGTCCTTGTCCTTGCCTTTGATTCTATATTTGTAAACGCCACCCCAGTATGCTTTCAGGGCTGACATGTGTGTTCAACAACTGGTACAAAAGGGTTCTGTTACGAATATTTCACAACACATTTATCGCGTGTGCTTTCGATGAATCACTAGCACAGGTTTATGATGACTACCAGTAATAGTCTAGCTGTATGACAGCGGTCTGTAAATACTCGTAGTTTCTATTCGATGACATGCAATTCACAGAGCCCGACCATCCAATCTATACAGTCGTCTCTTACCACAAGACTAGGTTGCTGGGGACATACATTCCTACCCGGAATGCCCATGGGGAGACAAGCCAAGGTTGCTGGGGACACATATTCTCACCCGGAATTCCCAGAGGGGTACAAGACAAGGTTGCTGGGGACACATATTCTCACCCGGAATTCCCACAGGAGGACGAGCCAAGGTTGCTGGGGACATATATTCATACCCGGAATCCAGAAGAGAAGACAAGCCAAGGTTGCTAGGGACACATATTCTCACCCGGAATTCCCACAGGAGGACGAGCCAAGGTTTCTAGGGACATACATTCCTACCCGGAATACAGAAGGGAAGACAAGCCAAGGTTGCTAGGGACACATATTCCAACCCGTAATTCCCAAAGGGGGACAACCAAGGTTGCTAGGGACAGAGACTCGGAATTCCCACAGGGAGACAAGCCGAGGGTGCTGGGGAGAAATATTTCCTATCCGGAATTCATTCCCACGGAAAAACAAGCCAAGGTTGCTGGGGACATATTCCTACCCGGAATTCCCACAGGGAAACAAGACAAGGTTGCTGGAGACATACATTCCTACTCGGAATTCTCACAGGGAGACAATCCAGGGTTGCTGGGGACAGCTACCCGGAATGTCCACGGATGTCCCGGCTTGACATTATTTAGTTTACGTTAAAGTAAGCACTAGGTTGTCATATGCATGTCAAGTTGCTGACATAACACGTAGTATTCAACACATTCTCATACTTATAGATAAACACGCTACCCGAGCTTTCCTTGTCAACTTCAACGACGCATGCATAGTTCCCAAATCACGAACTGACACCAAGTTATCTTTCCTTCACGCCGCTTCCCACTTCCTAAAAATAACACATGCAAAAGTGACATTGACTACGAAACAGATTATATACTTACATACCTAGTAGCATTGATCTTTGGTTATCTTATCAACGCGGTGTCACAAAACTTTCCAGAAGCAGTTAACTAAGGCTATTGTGAGCCCTCGCAATAATTTCAAGGCGCAAGAAATTCCAGATTTACAGTATTTATATGCTGCAATATTCTAGCGGGGTGTAAATAATGACGCCTGAACCAGACAAAGAGTGATTGATGCTATGAGAAATACTCTGTTGTTTCGGATAGTTTGCCACACAATTAAGTAGGTGAACCACCAGGCTGCAGAGGCGCTGATAAACCACATTTATTATACAAAAAGAAGTTAATAAAACAAGGACTGGTCGGTTCGTAGTCAGAATATTCTGTCTGAGTGGGGTACCCACTGCGGCATGGTATCTCATTGGGCTTTGCACTATAAAACCGACTTGAGACCGGTTTGCATTTGGTTTGGTTTCTTTGTTCTTTGACGCCGCACTCGGCAATATTCCAGCTATATGACGGCGGTCTGTAAATAATCGAGTCTGGACCAGACAGTCCAGTGATTGACGTTATGAGCATCGTTCCACGCAATTGGGATACGATCACATGCATCCAAGTTCAAGACCACCCGTCCCCTTTACGACAAGCGTAGTCACCTATTACGGCAAGTATTTAGTCCGGACTGATTCAAGCAGCCACACACCCACACGCACGTGGCTATATTACTACAATTATCCTGAACGCGACTATTAAAACTCAATATCACCTTACTTCACCTCAATTGATTGGGATTTTTGGTTCTCAGTATTTATTCAGAAATATCAACGTTTGTTGTCTAGTTGTCTTTGTTGACATTTTGAGCTGTTTTCACGTATCCAGCTGCGCTAAAGTGGCCCAATGTTTTTCATTTTCGACACCGACAAAGCCTTTGACGTTGAAACTGTGCATGGATGTACCCAGTGATGATGTCTCTACAATTTTCTTACAGCTCCGGTCTCATATAGACAAAAACCGCCAGGGTAACTATACTGAAATATCAGCTCTACCCGTTGCACACAAAACATATATACATAATATTTACCACTATGCAATCTGATATACAATTAGCATGTAGAATGCGGCATAACATATATACTCTGCCAAAAACGTAGGCTATAGTGGGAATCATCTTCTGATCTGTATGGTATTAGAAATGATGTGATCATATCTGCTGGGAAGTAGGCGATCAGATCTAATGGGTTCTTATGGTTGGTATAATGAGATTGTGTCGCACTAGGTCGTTGAAATGGTCGGATGTCAACTTCAAAATTTGCATTTTGCAGCCAACGTCTTAATATGGGGTAAAGTCACCTCTGTTTGCCAGACATGCACGAATTCTTCGAGGTATGCGACTGATGAGTCGACCAATATCAGCTTGGATCATCAGTAAGAACAACACCGAGTTCATTGAGAGTATGGGTGGACGTACACGTCTGCAAATGACGTCCCTGACGTGTACATTGGGGGAAAGGTCATGACTGTGTGCTGGCCATGGCATGACATGGATGTTTTGCTGTTGGATGAGTTGGGTCACAATCTTTGTTCGATTTGCACGTATCCCCAAATTTCACATAGATGTTCTCTATGAAGAAATCCAGCATTTCACGTTGATTTTTCAGTATTTGCCAATTTTGTCATAAGTTGTCCACAACCTCTCAAGATGTAACTATATTTATGGTCCCATAAGTTTTTTATTGAGGTTTGTCATGTGGGATAGTGGTGTACAATGTAGAAAAAAATCAAATGTTTTGACAGAGTTGAAGTTGGTTCTTTTCTGTCGCTGCATTGAGTCAAGCCCATCCCTTGAGGTTTTAAGAATCCACGTTGCATTATTTCACTTGTCTCAAATACTTTCTGTGAACAAAATGAAGTGAGACCAGTGATCGGTTGCAAACAGGCACCTGGTGTAAGAATACATACCCAGTCGGGCGAAATCGTCTGCATAGATTGTCCACGTGTCATCCCACAACATACTTCACGTCATTTGAATCAGAAGCGTCCGCGGTGCAGGCAACGTCAGCACTGAGATAATCAACGTTGAGGTAATGTCATGTTTTCTGACAAATGGAGGTTCACTCTCGACTTACATGACCGAAGGAATCGAGTTTGGAGACGTCCTAATGAGCGTTTTATGGACGTTAACGTCGTATAGCTTGATTGTTTTGGGGGTGGGTCCATAATGGCATGGGTCGGCATCACGATGACTGTGCGAACTGCGCTCCATATTGTCCATGGCAGAGTCACAGTTCAATACTATCGGAGCAACATCGATGCACTACTCGTGGTGCCATTTGCACAACGTGTTGGGAAACGTTTCAATACCATATTTTCAAAACGACTAAAGTTTGGATTCGGTTGTTGACAGAAATATCCCGGCGAACTCTATTTTCGAACACTTAAGAATCAAAACTCAAATTCTGCTTCGTACAAGTAGGTGATGTCTTCAACAATAGAATTCAGCTCTATTCCGAAATACTCGAATACTTTCATTGTCAACTAATGTCTTCCGTGTTGACTAGAATAACAATGAACGTAGCTGAGGGCAGGCAGAGTGACTTTGTTTGTTATCAGAAGATGGTATAACAAATGAAAGATGGAATTAAGATGTAACAAATGAAATTGAATGGGGATTCGGAACTTTGTACTTCAGGTCCTCATTTGCGAAGATTTGAGAGCATTGCTTCTTTCGTAATCTGTGGCATACCAACTGTAGTTATCAATAGTTATCAAAGCTCACCTTACACATTAAACTTCTGAAATCTTACAAATTTCAGCTCGATAAAATTATATATGTTTCCACTAAACATTTCCATTCTGTTACTTTGGTCACCTTCTCTGGTGAAACGCTATCCAGACAATCTTGTGGTCTGACCAGAGTCAAAGTCAAACTTGTTGCCGTGGAAACGGAACAAGTACATATACCTAATATAGCAAAAGGCACCAGTTGACAACCTGGTCTTTGCGTGGGCACGTCGCAAAATAAGTGCAATATGTGCAATAAACCCAATTTCACTTCACATCTTCTTTTGATCGAAACACTTAAGAATATACATCTCCTATTATTGTCGTTGGGCAGTGAATGACACATATTTCAATGTGTCATGACACTTTTTTCTGTTCACAACTTTAAATAACATGTCGTGATTGCATAATCTGGCAATAACATGGTGGCGCGTCAACGTGACTTGCTCTCGTAACCTGTTCAAAATAGTTTTCAATGAACGATCGCGATAAGGGAAACAACTCCTCACGCTTTAGCCAAGTGTTCGTCATCTGTTTCTGTTGTGGGGGGGCTGTCAATCTGAACAAAAGTCAAGTGTAAGTCATTCAATACGACTCTCAATAGTAGATGCATCATATGATTAATATATAGGTTAATCATACGATTATTGATATTTTATTAACTTCTCTTTGAATTCATTTCCTCGCTGTTTTCGCATAACAATAAGGATTTTACGAATGTTCAAATGCATATAAGGTGAGGTGAGGTGAAATGGAGTTTAAAGTCACGTACAAGATTATTGCACTTATATAGCGGCGTGTATGCACGTGTGTGTGTGGCTGCTTGTCCGGCCTAATGCCATTTTTTTAGTGCTAGCTCACTGAGATACCATGCCGCAGTTTAACATGACATCCCCCTCTCAGACACAGTAAACTGACCCCGAGCCGACCAGTCCTTGTTTAAGCCCATTTATGCCGAGTGGCAGGCAGGGTAACAACAAGTAGGGCTGCAACGGTTCGGTTCGGTGCACCGAGAACCGGTACTTGTCGTCTCGATTCGATCTTCGATCTACAATGTCTAGATTTCGATTCGGTTCATTCCAATTTTTGTATTTAATTTGAATTTAACAAAAATAACCTACCTCGTTGACGAAAAAAATTAAAAGACTTGCGTTCATATCGACGAAGTGAAAATGTCCCAAAATGCATTTGTTTGAAACTTTTGACGACTGTCACTTGAAAACGATGATAATGCAGAACCACCTGCTTAAATAAAAGCAAAGGGCGACAAGGAGAGTTGTGCATTATCTGATCTGTTTGGTGATGTCTTTGTGACCCATGTGGAGGAAGCTAAAAGTCTGTATGAACGTACAGAGAGTGAGATCAGTATGCATAAAGAAGTTGAGGTGCCCAGCCTAGAGTCTGACCCACTGAGTTGGTGGAGGGTGAGAGAGGGAAAGTATCCCTTGTTGTCAAAATATGCCAAACAGTGCCTTGGCACACCTGCCACAAGTGTGGCCAGTGAGAGGGTCTTTTCAACAGCCGGGGATGTTGTGACTGCTCAGAGGGCTTCCCTCAGTAGTGACAATGTGGACATGCTTGTGTTTTTATCCAAAAACATGATCATCCCTGATGACTTGATTGACCTCACAGTCTGAGGTGATGAGTTTGTCCTGTTGGTGCACAGTGTTGCACTGTTCAATAAAAAGTTAAAGTAAATACACGTTTTGTTACTTATTTATGCATATTATACATGAATCATTGTATATTATTAGACTAATGAATCGAATCGAATGGAAATAATCGAGCATCGAACCGAATCGAAGTATTGGTGAACCGTTGCAGCTCTAACAACAAGTACCATCGTTAATGTCTATTGGTATCACGTGGCCGGGGATCTTGTGCATATAGTATTTGTGAGCTGATTTGGAAAACCACTGAAATAGATATCGATTTCACATAATTCCAACTTCGTTCTTAAACTCCAAAATACTACAACTACTTCTGATTTATATTGCACAATATGGCGGCAGTGGTGACTCTTATATACTCGCTCGAAGTCAACTTGTTCACATTACTTCAGTTAAGAATATAGCATCGTAGGGATGCTCCGTTCGATGCTCGATTATTTCCATTCGATTCGATTCATTAGTCTAATAATATACAATGATTCATGTATAATATGCATAAATAAGTTCATTGAAAACTGTAGATCGAAGATCGAATCGAGACGACAAGTACCGGTTCTCGGTGCACCGAACCGAACCGTTGCAGCCCTAGTTGTTGTTACCCTGCCTGGCGCTCGGCATAAATGGGCTTAAACAAGGACTTGTCGGCTCGGGGTCAGTTTACTGTGTCTGAGAGGGGGATGTCATGTTAAACTGCGGCATGGTATCTCAGTGGGCTAGCACTAAAAA
Organism: Haliotis rufescens; assembly: GCF_023055435.1. Taxonomy (NCBI): domain Eukaryota; kingdom Metazoa; phylum Mollusca; class Gastropoda; order Lepetellida; family Haliotidae; genus Haliotis; species Haliotis rufescens. The sequence goes on from NW_025964323.1 coordinate 785,637, forward strand.
AATGGCATTAGGCTACTTGACCAGCGTGTATTAAAGCAATCTCATGGATTGCAAGAATATTTTTAGATTAAGTTAATACATGTATTTGTATATAATCATATCCAAATGTATAACAACGAATTTTTGTGACCCTAAATAAGTTTGTTTAGTTTTGTTACTAATTCTTAAGATTTTGCAAACACAGAGCTACTTTTTAAGTCGTTATTACATAGGGCGGTAAAACGTCCCTGCGTTTTAGGTGGGGAGAATTTACGTTTTCAATATTTTACATTTGTAATGAAATAATTTAATTTTCCGGCAGTTAACAACCCAAACAGTAAGTATATAAGTAAATTTTAAATAGGATATCCCATGTGTCTCGTGAAATATCATGTTTCTCTCATCTCGTGACGGGGGAAAGGAGATATTTCACTGGATACATGAAATATCCTCTTTGTATTTGTAGGTTCGATTCCTAATGCATAGATTGAGACCCGTGAAGATCCGGGGTAGAATAGGTCTTCAGCAACCCATGCTTGCCGTAAAAGACGACTATACTTGTCGCAAGAGGCGACTTACGGGATCCGGTGGTCAGGCTCGCTGACTTGGTTGATGCATGTCATCGTATCCCAATTGCGTGGATCGATTCCAATGACGTCAATCATTGGATTGTCTGGTCCAGACTCGATTATTTACAGACCGTCGTCATATGGCTGGAATATTGCTGAGTGCGGCGTTAAACAACAAACAAACAAATAAACAAAGCATGGATTGATGGAGGTCAATTCTAATCCGGATATTCATGGGGCTTTTTGTGGTGTACTTCAACAAACTGATTTGTGCATTATATACTTACATTGGCGGCTGTGCAATTTCCTGTTAGCATTATGATGAAACGATTAATGATTTATTTCCTTCACACACGGCTTTTGTTTGTTTGTATTGCAACGATTCATAGACGATGGGAATTGACTTGCTTTCATAACATTTTTGTTGACTCTGTTGCAATTTGCATATGACGTTGTTATTGTAAAGTAAATTGAGAATTTAACATACAATTATCTACGTTGATAATTATTAGCTTTGTTTGTTTGAGGGAGTGAAGTTCAACTTCAAGTTTGAACAGTGTTCAAGTTATTTCAAGGCGTGTCGGCTTGATGTGGAAGGAAAGCCCAAAGTGATGCATGTATGTCTTTAACCTTTACCACTTCAGAGAAACCCCACAAGAATAGGTGTTGTGATAAACCTAGAGACAGAATCGGGGAGAACAGCGATTCGAACCCACGATCAAAGGTTCTGGCACGCCCAAGGACGACATAATACATTAAACCGTACAGTACGTATGACCAACACAAACAACACGAAAGGACGTAGCCTGTCATCATTACGTATTAAGAGGTCCTACAGTATGTTTCGGATACGCTTTGAGCGACATGTATGCCAGGCAAGTACAGAATGTTGTTGACTGTCAGCCTTGGAGCGAGGTCGATCGTTCCATTATGTTTGTCCACTAACATGTGTCGCATCCATTCATTGTACGATGGTAAACAACTCAAGTCCCAGCGTTACAGAATGCACAGCGACCTACATATCTGCTCACTCAAGTGTAATATCCTATTGCTAAAACTTATTTGCTCAATGACTAACTGACATAATGACACTGTGAGTCATATAAAATCCTATGTTGGTAGTGGTTGATCGTTGTCGACATACATTATTGTTTGTGTAAAGTAGGTACGTGTGCACGAGTGAGTGGGTGAGTGAGTTTGCTTTACGCCGCTTCTAGCAATATTCTAGCAATATCACGGCGGGGGACACCAGAAAGGGGCTTCAAACATTGTACTCACGTGAGGAATCGAACCCGGGTCTTCGGATTGACGAACGAACGCTTTAACCACCAGGCTACCCCTGCGCACGTGTGCACGAAATTATATAATAAATATATTACTGTTAATTCAACATTAGACATCAATGGCCAGTTACAATTCTGAAAGGATGCTTTACTGTAAAACGTTTCAAATATTTTTCTAATCATAATAATCATATCAGCATCATGTCAAACTTCGACACATAAAAATAATAAAATGCGTAGAAACAACTTTGTGTATCCATATTATATTTCTCCTTTTTGAGAATATAGTATTTGATTTGGATTTCAAAATACTTGAAATCAGGGGATATTATAATTGAACACTGTATGCCCTTTACATAACATATACATGTACGTGAAGCATCAACCCACTTGTGTCGTGTTTAGTCATCACCTGGTACCGCCTGTTGTTTCAATCTTCTGCTGATCCCCGTTTCGCTTGTTTTCAACACAGTCTTACAGTTACATTTGTTATCTGTCAAAAGTATTTATATTTCAAATAGAATAATCCAAATGCAAACATATTCTTTTGGAAGTGATTAGTGTGTCTTGTAGTGTCTGTTAATTCGATTTTAAAGATAACAAATGTAGCTTAATGAATGTACATGTGTAAGTTTAAAAACTATATTCTGTAGTCAACTAAAGAAGTGCATTATAGTGAATATTGTTTTGAAATATCTCGCCTACTAAACACGTTCATTATTTCAATATCGTATTTATTTCCACACAGAACTCAAAATCTAGACAACATTTATCTATTTTACATGTATACGACAGTTTCATGGACTATTACAAATAATTCGCGTCTGGCATGAAGGCAGTTATAACGGTAAACATTAATATTTGTTTGTTGTACATTTTTTGTGTATTATAATACGTGCTTTATGAAAGGGAAATATCAATATTAAGTTGTCTGTTCAGGTAACTAATTTTAAGTATTGTGCCCTGAATAAAATATTATTTAAACCACATTAGCTTACCTCTTGCTAAAATGTGTGGCCCGGTCAATATCACATGTGGCATGTCGAACAAAACCCATATATTAAAGGCATACCAAGACTTGATTTATTATGGAACTCCAGATGTTGTTATCAACCAATACTCGTAAACAACCTTTGTCGTGGAAATATAAGTATGATTTTCCAACGAAACAGATTCAATTGGACGTGAAAAGCAAAATGGCGGTGAAAATTATATTAATGGATCACTGAAAATAAGGGATGATAGCTGGTGTTCGCAAAAAGGGGAAGTCTTTGCCTCAGATAAATAATAATAATAATAAGTGCATTTATAATGCGCCAGATTCCTTTCACCCAGTGGATGCTTATAGCGCTACACTATTATAACCCCGGTCAATGGACCAGTGAGCACTCGATTTTCATTCTCAGCTCCCTGGGGAGTATATAACATAAAACTATACCGAAACCGTAAGCTCTTTGAATTCTTGTCTGGAAGCCGGGACCTTGTCAATATCTATGTGTAAAATGTATGTACAATGTCATGTAGAACGCACTAACAGAGAGTATTGGCATCTGGAACGGTTTCTGCACACGAAGTTAACATATAGCACTCCAATTATGCACACAGTTGTCATTTCTGAAGGTTTTCCTGTGTTTGCAAATAAAGGGAACGTGCACTTTTACCGACTGTTATCAACCCAACATCTACACAAGCTCCAGGAAACGTACCATGTATCATAAAATCATATCCATGTGGAAATAAAATAGAAATGAAATAATCTATAAATATTAAAAACACAACTCACCAAAAAAGCATAACTGGTTCAACAAGTGCTTGTACATTTTTTAAATATAAGCGACAAAACCGTTTCCGTTATCATAAGAAATTTCTGCTAAATTCAGAATCCATTGTTCAATTCCCACTGTATCATAAGCATGTGTCTATGGATCACTATCAAATAGGTTTCCTCAGTCCAAGTTAAGATATTTCTGGTATAAATCTGAAATGAAATAATCTATAAATATTAAAAAACAACTCACCAAAAAAGCATAACTGGTTCAACAAGTGCTTGTACATTTTTTAAATATAAGCAACAAAACCGTTTCCGTTATCATAAGAAATGTCTGCTAAATTCAGAATCCATTTTTCAATTCCCACTGTATCATAAGCATGTGTCTATTGATCACTATCAAATAGGTTTCCTCAGTCCAAGTTGAGATATTTCTGGTATAAAACTGAAATGAAATAATCTATAAATATTAAAAAACAACTCACCTAAAAAGCATAACTGGTTCAACAAGTGCTTGTACATTTTTTAAATATAAGCAACAAAACCGTTTCCGTTATCATAAGAAATGTCTGCTAAATTCAGAATCCATTTTTCAATTCCCACTGTATCATAAGCATGTGTCTATGGATCACTATCAAATAGGTTTCCTCAGTCCAAGTTGAGATATTTCTGGTATAAAACTGAAATGAAATAATCTATAAATTTTAAAAAACAACTCGCCAAAAAAGCATAACTGGTTCAACAAGTGCTTGTACATTTTTTAAATATAAGCAACAAAACCGTTTCCGTTATCATAAGAAATTTCTGCTAAATTCAGAATCCATTTTTCAATTCCCACTGTATTATAAGCATGTGTCTATGGATTACTATCAAATAGGTTTCCTCAGTCCAAGTTGAGATATTTCTGATATAAAACTATCGTGTTTTCGTAACGTTGTAAAAAGTGGTCAAATAAATATGTAGCGATACGGATCCACGAAGAACCGCCCACATGTACAGGGCGGTTCAGGGTGCATATGCCTGAGAAGGCGACATAACAACATCGGAGTGGGCACATGTGACATTCAAGCAACGCACACCCCACGTCCCCGACAAAATACGCCGCCAATAAATTTATAAAGTTATACACAAACTTACCAGAACATACAATTAAACACGGGCATTTAAAATAGTTAAGCGAGTGATTTGAGCCCGGAGAGTCAATTGTTCCAACGAGGGTTGAATGCTCTGAGCTCTAGGATGGTCTCAGCCTCGGCCCAAATCGATCAGTAATTTGAGCCGGAGATTAAGTTGGGCCTCTTAGATCGTCATGCAACTTTTAGACATTACGTGTGTAAACCATGCGCAGTATCATTTCAGTTATCAGGTGTGATACATTCTGTCCATTATTGCAAACCATATTCTGGTATGTTCTTTTTTTTGTCAAAGTTTTATATCTTCCAACGAGACGACCAAATAGAATACAATTTAATAGTGAATTCACTTAAGTGATCCATTTTAACAGCCTACATTTAGTTCCCTGCTGACCTAGTTTTCAACTTCGCTCCCCGCAATCTAAACCTTTGAGAGAATCACTACACTGTTACCCAAGCCCTAACAGAAGCAATGAGCACAAATGAATCACAATATGGGGCCGGATCGTCGTCATGTCTTGCTGTCTACATCAGTCGTTAATAATCTGTAGTACGACCGTGTACCGTAACGAATTTGTTTGAGAAAATACAAGAAGGAATTCAAGGTCAAAAGGTTTACATTGTGTTACTTGTACACAAAACGTTTGTTTTTTAAAAGTAAAAACAACAAAAGTAAAACCCATGAGGTAAATATAAACAAAGTAAATTGAGTGTAGCCTAACACAAAGCAAGGTTGTGCATTAGCACGATGCAAGGTTGTGTCTAGCCCATTGCATGACAATGCAAGATATCAACTACATGAGCACTGATGTATGTCAGAACGTGAGGCATTCATTGTAACACGAAGTGGGACTTATGCACTGACATATCTGCCAGCGTCTTTCATGTAACTGTATAGCTTCAAATAGCGTTGAACTTTCCGCCTCGTCAATTTTATATAATTTTTTAATTTGAAGTTTACACGATATACGGCTTTTCCATTGGACGAGAGAGCGGTCACATGACCGCGAAATTGACGTTCATAAGTGTATGAACGACACAATTTGACGTTCATAATTGTATGAACGACACAATTTGACGTTCATACGTTTTTCACGAGACCGTGTTCTTGAAATGACGTACACACTGACGGACTACTTCCACATTCCTGGGGAAACCCCTGGAAATTCCCTAGCACGAAAACACACATAAGCGTTCTTTCTGATCATTTAGAACCTTTATTCTTGGTCTCAGCGTTTCAGTATACATTGAGAAATATCAGAGAGCGTGACTGCATGATTGTTCACGAATATCCTCGCTGCGGCCTATCCTAATGAACAAACGATGAAATGCACATCTAAACTATCGTAGTGTGGACTCGATCCGTGTCTAGGCTGACATTGACCGTCTCCAGCAATCTATGAATTTACCTTAGTGTCTGTTTGACGCATCTTTATTCACCTTTCAATGATCTGCCAGTTGATCAATGATGACTAACACATGTAACCGCCACACGTTCATTAACAACTTCTGAAATCTCTTCCGTCATGTTTATCGTGTCGGCCATTTTGACGTCTTGTACTTGATGTAAATGTATTACGACGCGCTGTCATTGTGACTGACTTACTGAGGTAGTTCTTTACAGACCTTTCTCATCTAATGAGGATATGATCTGAACACACGTGCTGCTTAAGATGTTTCTGAAGAGCAAGTTGTGCATCCATACGCCCATGTCACCTCTCTTTTTAGAGGAACTATTTTACTCCTCGATATAGCTGGTTGTTGTATGGCTGTCAGTGTCAGTGTCACACGTACTAAATAAAATTGTGTTTAGATCTTGGCCTACATCCTTTGAGGTAAGAAATTGTGATATAAAAATTATAAGAATTGACTTTCATACAGTTTGGCCCTCACTCTATGAAGGTTCATACTCCAATGAACTCACACAAAGTGAAGGTCAATTCTTAAGTGTCATCCACAACTCCTAGACACACTCTGTAAATCACTGCAGCAGAACCAAACCAAAAAAACAAGGACATCGACAAGAAGGTACAAGTTACTTCAAGCAGTTTATGACGATTATTATAGCGTCGATTTGAAATTAGTTATAGACATGACAATATGTGTTATCAATTAAACGTTTGATAAAAAATAATAGAATTAATGACAAATGACACACCAAAAGAAATGTATAAAAATGTATGTCTTGTATGGCTCTTCCATCACAATGATTTTGTTACAGCGTTCTTGATGTGTAGTACCATATTACACAGTGGCAGGTATGCGTGCATGCATATACTCCCAGTCAATACCACTTTGAATCTGATCAATATTCTAAGAGATAATGTGAAATATTCACTCATCTGATTTCAAACAAATTTATATTGCTTAAAGATATGATTATTAATTAATAGAGTGTAAACTGTTATGTTCTCCCTGCTTGAGGACAGAACGTTCAACCATTTTGATAATACACAAGAAGTCCAAGGCATTCCTGGTAGCAATCAAAGCCAGCTATTGATGAAATGTCCCGTACTTTTGATTATATCGTTTCACCTGTCTACCCGTCATGTACCAGGTAGTGTGGCGTTAAACAACAAAAGAAGTTAAAGGTATTTTCAAACAGCGATATCTTATTACCTAACTTGCTGTCAATATTAAGATCATTTTACGAATGTATACTTTGTTTTGTCGCTTAGATATTCATTACAGATGCGACTTTAAACTCACACGCTCACTTTTTGTAAATGCATTGTGTTAATCCAAATGCGAACCAAATCAATTCAAAAATATATAACATGATTTGAATTCTTAACATTTAAGTGACGGTTCTTTTGTTCCACAAATATTGACTGATTATTTTCACTAATCCTGCCTTAATGACGTTCCTAATAAAAGCACGTTGTCTAGTGGTAAGAACGTGTGCCGGAAAGCGGACGGTCGGTAGTTCAAACCCCGGCCGCGTCATACTAAATACGTTAAAATATGGCACTTGTTTCCCTGCCATTAAGGCGCTAAAACAAGGAATGCCTGGGGTATCCATGTTAAATTGCGGCATGGTATCTAAGTGTGCTAGCACTCACCTCACCACCCTATACCAGCATTACCTTGTAATGAATTGGCCGTCATGAATTATTACTTCATAATAAAAAATTTCGCGCACTGGGGAGGCGGGCAAGGTAAAACAGGTTCTTCCATGCATGGACATTACATATAGACCGTATTGCCTCGTTGCTGTGTCACATCAGCTCTTGTCAGACCATTTGCATCTACGTTGATGTTCAACTGAAGTTACTCATCACATTGGAAGTCAGTCTGTCATGATGGTCAGGTATGTATGATCTCATTCAACTTCAATGTGACATTTTCTTATGATGCTTTTACAATGAATGGACAATGGCCTTGCACAAGTGAGATGGCAAATTGCTTGTAAAAAATCGGAGAGGAGCTGAACTTGATCATAATGGCAACAATCTCTCGAATGGCATACTGGATAATTGATAGAATTTCATATGTGTTGTGATTGAGTTGTGTCAGCATGGGTGCGAACTTAATATCATTTATAAAACAGTGTATACCATGGCAGTTCTTTCTTCTAATTATCCACACATTAACATGTGATATTAATGATTGTAATGAGAAATATTAACATAAAACGTCGTAATCGTTTCCGTAGTTTTGCTTCATTATATTTTTTGAAACCTTGCTGGAATTGTTAGTTCAACATAAATGGAGTAAAATTAAACACAGTTTTACTTAGCTTCATAGATACAAAATTATGAACTTATATCTGTTGAAAATGGTAGGATATCTCCATGCGAACAAGGAGGAAGGCGATTTAGGATCAACTGTCTTGCAGATATTGATGATGCGATAAATTCATAAATGTGTTGTGACCTCATGAACTGTACCTTTTATGTATGTTACCAATGGCATCATTATATTCAGAATGTGATGATCATATTATTTCAAAGCTACCTGTTTCTTCCTATTGTGATGTAGTGATATAGCGTCCGTCCGGAGAGCGGAAAGTCCGTGGTTCGATCCCCGGCCGCGTCATACCAAAAGACGTTAAACTATGGTACTTGTTGTTACCATGTCATGATCAGGCGCTCGGCATTAAGTATCTAAAACAGGGACTGGTCGGCTCGGAGTCAGTATACTGTGTCTGAGTGGGGTATTCATGTTAAAAGTGCGGCATGTATCTCAGTGAGCTAGTACTATAAAATCGGCATCAGTCCGGAGTAGTACAAGCAGCTAAATACACACGCACACAGACGCACACACACTGACACACACACTAACAAACACACGTACATGCACGTCTCTACTCAGTTTGTGACAACAGACCTTACTTGTCGTCAGTATCATGTTGTACACTAAACGCCTATGTATCATATTTCTTTTGTTAATTTTGAACAAGACCCAGCTTTTTCTGCATCTTTTCTATTTTACAATGTTATTGTTCATACACCACGGGTTCGATTCCCGACATGGGTACAATGTGTGAAGCCCATTTCTGGTGTCCCCGCCGTAATATTGCTGGCATATTGCTAAAAGCGGCGTAAAACCATACTCACTCACTCATTATAATTATGCCTCTACAGTGCGCTTAACTTTCGATAAGTCATATTCATCGTTGCCCACACCTGGTACATTATTCTCCCCAAATTGGGGATGTACAGGGCAACGATTGGATAATTGTATGGAAGATGTATGACCTACCTTAAGCGTCAAGCGTTTACCAGTATATATCCAGTATATAAGTATATATCCGTTGCAAAATTCATTTCACAATTTACATATTACCCTTTTGTCTTGTCATGAGATATGGCCTGTGGGTAAGCATGAAATGAATCGCTCTTCTTCTGTTACTCATTGCTGGTGATTTGCATTCAAATCCCGGTCCAAAACAATATGCTTACAACTAACGATGTAAGCATATTCCACTTGAATAAAAGAGGTATCCGACATAAATTGACGAAAGTGTACGATGAGATCTGTGATTTCGATGTATAATGCTTCACTGAATCTCAACTAGTCGCCAACGTTCAGTCAGCCGATCTTCGCCTTTGGAGGGACAGAGATTGTTTTGGAGGTGGCTTAATTGTATATTTCTCTAATTCACTTAGCATCAAGCATTGAACAGACTTGGGATTAATTTATTCTGAATCAATGTGGTTTCAAGCTAATTCACCACAGCAAAGATTTCTACTCTGTGTCACCCATCGCGCACTCAAACCCCTACTGCATATTGGATTGTTCTGGAGCACATAATAAAAACTGCACTTGATCGTCTTTGCTGGTGTCCTGAATGAAGATCTTTTCAATAAGAATATACGCAGTGTTAGGCATAAAGCAACACGACACATTCGGCTAGGATTATTGATCCTATTTTAGTAAGTAATGACTGGTAATGACTGTAATCTTTATCCGGTGCACTTGATTTTTTCAACAGGGGAGTTTTCGTTTCTATCATGTTATTTTAGTACAAGAAGTAAAAAAAAGAAAAGTATGGCTCTACAAACATGATAACTTTGATAAATGAATATGCAAATTATGCATAAAAATTGGAACTATTCGCCCAACGGACAAAATGTTTCAATAATGACCTAAGAAGAAAGGAGCGTCGCTCCAGAAACCCTTATTGAAAAAGGCATGATGAACTGGTAAAGTAAGCACTTTTGTCACTTACAAAAGGCAAAGAAACAAATTAATCATATGATAAAATATATCCAAAGAAAATATTTATAGCAATAGTAACGGTTTGCTGGAAACTCATTTCAACTCAAACAGTACCGATTGCTGGAAATTATTGAGATTTATTACTAAAAATGCTAATTTATCAACATGTATGCCTCTCTGTGTACCGTCCTTAATAAATCTACAGCATTTACTGACATTGAAAGGGGGATGTACTCAATAATTACTTCGTTTCTGTTTGTAATGTCGATGATGGTAAATAGCCCCTCCCAGATTCCAATCAACGTGGGCGGCTGGGTAGCCCAGTGGTTAAAGCGTTCGCTCGTCACGCCGAAGACCCAGGTTCTATTCCCGAAATGGTTACAATGTGTGAAGCCCATTTCTAGTGTTACCCGCCGTGATATTGCTGGAATATTGCTGAAACCTCACTCACTCCAATCAACGTTGTGAAACCTCTCTCTGTGATATTACTGTTATTGAATCAGAAATAAGTGATCTCATAAAGTCACGACTGTGCAATAAATTAAGCGGACTAGATAACATGAAACATATACTTTTAATAATTTCTTTAAATGTTGGAATATTATTATCTGCGAAGAAATATGGCAAGATGATGTCAACCATCTCTCATGCCACATCACCTCACATTAACCAGCGACACCTAACTTTGGCTATGTTTACATTTGCTCGGCGCCACAATGAACTTGTGGAATATTTCGAGTCACATGAATAAATTGAAGGACATTAATTGAGAACTCAAATTTAAAAATCTTTGCTGCATGGGTTAATGGATAACCACACACTAAATGGATAATGAAATATGGCCTATATGAAATAATTAATAAACTCTCCATTTTACTGGCGTTATATTTTGTTTAAACGTAAACGTGTCTCTTAACCTTGAGGCCATTTACGTCGCAGGAAAGTCAAAATGACACCTCGAACTGATCGTCTAGTGCGAATACCTGCAGCGCGTAAACGATTCTTCGCTGTCTGGGCCGATATCCTACGCAATCCTTGTAGTTGTAGACGTGGCCGTGGTGGTTGTTTCACGTATATTTGTAAGTGATGTAGCCGTTTGAATCTGTCCTGTGCTCTAGTAGTGATACGTGGTCGCCCGGATTTGGAAAGGTCACGTGTTGTCCCGTGTGTCTGATAACATTTCCACAGTCTTTGAAATCATTCACCTGAATAAGGAATAAGTATATACTCCGAAACGTTGTGTTCCTCACAATAAAGAAGTTGACATCCATATATTCTCTTCCGTATGGTACATTTTGTTTTCTATCTTCTTCTATCACAAACCGATGATTGCAGCATCTAAACTTTGGCGATCATATATCTTAACATTTGAATGTAACTAAATATAATTCAAAAGACGATTGCAATTAGATAGCGCGTTGAAAATACCGTTAATAATATATGTTCTTTTCTACAGGCTCTTCATGGTCATGACGTGTGTAGCAGTGATCCATGGGCATGAGTCGTACAGGGATAGCATCCCCAATGGCTACAATCTGCCCCACCCTTGTATGAAGGGGGAGTTGTGGCAGGGGGTGGGGCATATGAACCCCGCGGGTGGAGGTGACAGAAATCAGTTCGGTCTTGATTTTGCAAACAAAGGCAGAGTGGTAAGAGGGTGAAAATTGATACATCTGCCGAAAGTTCAATACATTATGTATATTTACTGTGCATTGCTTCATCACTGTATGATGGATTGATAATCATTATAACATTGTTCCACATATCATAATGTTCGAAATATCACAGATGTTGTGCTACAGGACACAACATCTGTCACTAAGTAAATTTTATTGCTCGTATCATGGATGTGGGACGTTATAATGCTAACATACGAAGTACCATATCAAATCAGCCCAGACCACTGCATCGAGTTTATGTGCAGTGTGTTGAAAAGAGCAGCAACCCTGCAGAGTTCTTAGCTTGGATAAAGTCGGCTGGCCTGAAAAGTGAAACAGAAGGTTTTGTGTTTGTGTTCAGGACCAGTCCCTACACTCAAAACCGTCAACGTGTGATTTTGCATCGAAGTGTTAATATGAAATTCAGATTATGCAATGATGAAACTGTCGAACACATTGTCAGTGGATGCCCAGCTGTGGCACAAACACAGTATCTTAAGCGACATGATGGAGAGGCTCGATGATTAAATTATCGTCTTCACCATGCTTGTGATGTTGACACAGAGGTCCATCAATGGTACGACACAGTGAGTGAGTGAGTGAGTTATGATTTTACATCGCATCGGCAATATTGCAGCCATATCGCGATGAGAACAAGTTTATTATTATAAAAATACCTGTCGACAAAGGACAGTAAAACAGTAAGGGAATTATCACAGTGTAGACATAAAACTTACCTGAGCAATATTAAAACAAAGAAGTTTTCAGTGTAGTAGTTAATTGAAAGTAAAACCAGGCTATAGACCACTTGTAACCAAACCTAGACCACCTAGCTGGGGATCATGGGGACTTACAATACTTTTGCTTCCTGCATGATTCCCAGCAGGATTTATGTCATCACTTTGGTCACTTGTGGTTGTATGAAATATTAACCAATATTAAAAATTCAAAACACAATCAAGGAATTAAAACACTAGTTGATATTAAGTACTTCAATATAGATGGAATTATGTGCCACAGTCAGGGGGACAATAATTTTACACTACTTTAACCCCCTGAGTGGCACCGCCTTCATACATTTCAGTTGACAAGAATATCCAACTATTCTAAAACAATTCAAAATTTATCAAATAATAGTATTTCTTTTAAAAATCCGAGTATTAAATGAGCACTGGTATTATAAAAAAGATCCTTTAAAGACGTTGAATGATAATAGTTGTCCCTTATGAGAGAAAAATCAACACAGTCAAGCAAAACATGCTTGACTGTGATTCTCTCATCACAAGGGACACAAAATGGAGGATCCTCACCTTTTAAAAGATACTCGTGTGTACATCGACTGTGTCCAATACGACATCGTTGCAAAACAACTTCATCATGTCTCGAATGGCAACCCAAGTAGGTATACCCTATTGTTGGTTTTATAGCATAAAGTTTGTTTAGACCTACTTGGGTGTTCCACTTAATTTGCATTAGATCTTTGATGTAGCATCTAATTATTGGCTTGTAATCACTGTAAGGTAAAAGAAGTGGTGTGACTGATTTGTTGAGTGCTGCCTTTGCAGCAGTATCAGCCATAGTGTTACCAGCAATTCCAACATGACTGGGCAGCCAGCAAAACACGATGTCGTATTGGGCAGTGGCGAGGGTATTATTCAATTCTAAAATATTAAGAATCAGCGGATGATCTGAAGAACAATTATGTATGGCCTGAAGGCATGACAAGGAATCAGAAAAGATGATGAACTGTTGAGATGATTGGTTTTGAATGTATTCCAATGCTATAAGAATAGCATTGGCCTCAGCTGTAAAAATAGAGCTAGGACCAGGAATTCTCGAAGACACTCTTTTAGATCCAATGACAGTGGCACTTGAAACTTTGCCACCATCTTTTGAACCATCGGTAAAAATAGATCGATGAGAATCATATTTTGACCTTAATTGGGCATATTCTTGTTGATATACCAATGGGTTTGTGTCAGATTTCTTAAGGGTAGTTAGTGTTAGGTCTACCTCTGGTTTAACTAGTTGCCAAGGAGGTGTAGACAGTAGCCGGGAAGGTGAGATAATAGAAAGATCAATATTAGCTGCTGTAATATGTGGCTGAATTCTGAACCCTAGAGGAGGAACAAGTTTTGGTTTTGATTGAAATAACTTGGCATAAATGGGATTAAACACACACTCAAAAGCTGGATTCGAAGGGTTTGAGTACAATTTAGTCACATATTGTAATGAAAGTTTGATTCGACGTTGTTTTAGAGATGGCTCATCGGCCTCTACATATAAGCTATCGACTGGTGATGTTCGAAAGGCTCCAAGACAAAGTCTCAGGCCTTGATGATGTACTGAATCTAATAATTTTAAGTTGCTTTTACAGGCCCCACCATAAATGATAGAGCCATAATCGAGTTTGGAACGGATGAGAGAACGATATAAATGAAGTAGAGTAGTCTGATCCCCTCCCCATTTTGAATGAGAAACGACTTTCAACAAGTCAATTGCCTTCAGACATTTAGTCTTCAGATATTTTATATGTGGTAAAAATGTGAGATGATTATCAAATATAATACCCAAGAACTTGGCTTCCTTGACAACTTTAATAGGAAAACCAGCCAAAAATAGTTCAGGGTCTTTATGCGGTTTATATTTGCGGCAAAAATGGATACAGTTTGTTTTGACTTTGGAGAACTTAAACCCATTCTCTAGACACCATTTCTGTATTTTATTAAGGCATAATTGTAGCTGTCTCTCAATAGTGTGCATATTTTTACCACGACAAGATATATTAAAATCATCTACGAAAAGTGATCCATCCACTGCATCACTTAAAACCTTTGAAAGACTATTGATTTTAATACTAAATAGAGTAACTGACAAAATACTTCCTTGTGGCACACCCTGCTCCTGATTATAATGGTCAGACAGGGTTGAACCCACTCGGACTTGAAATTGCCTGCCGGCTAAAAACTGTGATATAAAATGTGGTAAGCGGCCTCTCAGACCAAACTCGTGTAAATCTTTTAAAATGCCATGCTTCCAGGTAGTGTCGTAAGCTTTCTCAAGATCAAAAAATATTGACACTGCATGTTGTTTGTTAACAATAGCATTTTTCACAAATGATTCCAATCGTACTAAATGATCAATAGTACTTCGATTTTTGCGGAAACCACATTGAATATTTGTGAGTAGTTGATTGGTTTCTAAGAACCAAACTAATCTATTATTCACCATTCGCTCCATGGTTTTACAGACACAACTGGTTAAAGATATAGGACGGTAATTTGATGGATCTGTATGATCCCGACCAGGTTTTGGGATAGGGACTACAATGGCATCATGCCACGAAGGAGGAAAATTCCCCGACGTCCATATTTGGTCAAATATATCTAAAAGTGTTTCTAGACATGATATAGGCAAATGTTTCAGGAGCTGATAGTGAATATTATCAGCACCAGCCGCTGTATCATGAGCTTGCCCTAGGGCTGTAAGTAGCTCATGGAAGGAAAACACTTCATTATAGTCTTCCCCGTTATCAGAGTTAAAATTAACAGTTTTCTTTTCCTGTTGTTTCTGATATTTTATGAATTCAGGGGCATAATTAGATGATGATGAATGTTTTGCCAATGTTTCACCAAGTTTATTGGCAATGTCTGATTTATCAGTTAATAACTGATCACCTTCCTTAAGATGGTGAACAGAAGACTTTGATCCTTTGCCTTTAATTTTTGTTATCATGTTCCAAACTTTGGATATAGGAGTACGGGAAGTTATTTTGGAGACGTAGTTCCTCCAAGATTGACGCTTATTTTGTTTATAAGCTCGCCTGGCTTTTGCATTTGTAATTTTTACTTGATCTAAGTTATGAACTGTGGGATGTCGGCGGAAGTACTTTTCCGCTTTCTTCCTACACTTCCGTGCCTGTTTACATTCCAAGGTAAACCACGGTTTGCGAATATGAGGATGTGCAGAGGACTTAGGAATTGTTTGATCAGCTATTTCATTGAGCTGATCTGAAAACAACTGAATGGGATCTTCAACATTTTGAAAATGATGAGGGATTAATTTTGCAGCACACAATGTTTCATACAATGACCAATTGGCCTTTGTAAAATTCCACCTGGACGTGGAGGTTTCAGGATTCGGGTTCACAGATTTAAGAATGGTGGGAAAGTGATCGCTTCCGCAGAGGTCATCATGGACCGACCATTCAAACTCGTGAAATAGATTTGAGTCTGTGAGAGACAGATCAAGAGCTGAGTATGTACCAGTGGCAGGATGTAAATAGGTGTTTGAATCATCATTACAGATACACAAATTATTATCAGAAATGAATTCCTCAAGTATTTTCCCTTTAGTATTTGTGGTAACACTTCCCCAGAGGGGGTTGTGTCCATTCAGATCACCCACGATGATACATGGCTTGGGGAGCTGATCATACAGATTTTGAAGATCAGATAGTCGAAGCAAAGTAGATGGAGGAATATACAAGGAACACAGCGTAAAGACAATGTTCAAAGTTAAACGAACAGCAACAGCTTGAAGATTTGAATTGAGCGCAACAGGGCTGTGAATCACGCCCTGTCTAACCAAGATAGACGACCCCCCAGTTGCTTTGTCACCTGGGGGGGAATATGAATGATGACAGTTATACTGTCTGATATCAAATTTATCTGTACTTTTTAGGTATGTCTCCTGAAGACATAAAGCAGACGGTTTAAAATCCTGTATCAATAATTGAATGTCATTAAAATTGTTTCTAAGTCCTCTGCAATTCCATTGTATCATATTGGACAATTGAGTCATGGAGGCTCAATTGGGGATCTCACACGCGAACGTGAGGACGAATTACTCCTACCGTCCTCTACAGACAGAGTTACCTCCATGTCAAGAGGCTCAAAGGAGTTGTGAAGAGATAGTTCTGGGGACGAGGCTGCCGGAGATGTTTGTTTTCTATTTAACTTCTTTTTTTTCTTTTTCTCAAGTGAGCTGTCAAGTGGTTCAGTGTTTTTGTTATTTTCTGGGACAACTGGGACAACTGTGTCAGGCTGACTAGCAGTCAGAGTATCCGTCTGAGTGACAGTCTGTGTTGCTGAACTGGTCTGATTATCAGAAGTTGGTGGACTGATTCCAGCGGTATTAAGGGGCTGATCAGAATGGACCCATGACAGATCCGTTTGGCATGAGATTGATGCAGTGACAGTAGATATAGTTGCAGAACGTGTAACTGCGGCAGAGTAAGTAAGATGTGATGGAGTAGCGGATTGTTTAGTGAACAGCTTTCTTGCTTCTGCAAAAGAAATGTTATTTTCATATTTCATTTTATTGATTTTTGATTCAAGTTGCCAAACAGGACACGACTTGGAAGAAGACAAATGTTGGCCACCACAGTTTGCACAAACAATGTCCTCCTCACAGTCTCTACCCTCATGGCTGCCAGCACAACGATGACATTTGACAGGTTTAGCACATGATTTAGAACCATGGCCAAAGGTTTGACATTTAAAACATCGGAGGGGATTTGGGATATACATATCCACTCCGATATTAACATAACCAGCTTTGATTGATTGCGGTAAGGAAGAACGCGCAAAAGTGAACAGGTAAGTATGAGTATTCGTGACAACTCCATCGGTGATTCTGGTGAAACGTTTTACAAACGTAACACCTTGATCATCCAGTTCAGAAACAATTTCTTGTTCCGACATATCTGACAGGCATCGAGCTCTGTCGCGAACAATTCCCCGACATGAGTTCAGTGTTCTGTGCACGGACACAGCAACATCAACATTGGCAAACTGAGTAATTGATAAAAGATTCAGAGATTGCTGTCTCCGTGCACACTCCACAAGTAGGGAGCCAGACCGAAGACGGGTTACATTTTTGACTGCACCACAGATTCCAGAAACAGCTTTTGAAATGGCAAATGGGTTCAGTTTTAATGGTTGATGATCAGCAGCCTCGATTACCAGGAAGCGAGCCCAAGAATCATTGTTTTGAAAAACATTTTCAGTTAAACTGTCATTTTCCAGTCTTCTCTTTTTTTCACGATTTGAACCAGGTATTTGTTGCGCCATAATGACAGGAATTTATTCAACACCCCTGTTCCCCACCCGCCATCGAGTGTCAAAAAGGACGATGCCGAAGAGGAAGCCAGTCTACAACACCAGGGTTACAGGGGTGGTATACTCCAGTAAATACAACACGAAAAGCTACATTTGTCTACCAAAAGAAATGCCCAGCTGGTTCGGCCCTTGACAGAACATTGGAGACATATAGAAATCGGAGGTTGACATCACCAGATTGGCCCATGAGCCACCGCCTTCTGGCATAGGACTCTAGGCAATAAGTATATTGGCATAAGTTGGAAGATCATATTACATCAGAAAACTTGTTGAATATGATATAGATCTAAAGTGGCACTTTTCCATGCACAGGGCATGGCGTGACCAGCCGATTGATAGAATCGGGCCAATTCTACCACCCGTCTAGGTGAAGTAAGGGTCGAAGTGGTGTGTTGGGCAAAAGGAACACCGGTTCCTGGCTCCATTGCCCTCAACCACCAGAATCCCGTCCTCCACCGACACAGGGGCGCAACCCACGGCAAACAGGTTGCCCAATTCGGTCGCCTCGTACGACCAGCAATGGGGTGCTGTGGAATTATTCTGCCCCGGTTCCACACGGGGGAAGAGCGATTAGCGTTACCCAGCACTCACCACGAGGAGGTTGCTCTTCACGAGTGCCGGTACGACACAGAATATGTTCAGGGAGTCATGGAAAATAGAATAAAATAGGCCCGTATTTAGCCTCAGACTTATCCAGGCCAACAAACATGATCTTGTCCTTTTTGATAAATCCAATTAAATCATTTATATCAATGAATTTTCTGTCCCTTTTGACGCTAATGTGCTTGACAAAATTCAGGGAAAACATGGCCAATATGCAGACCTCTCTTTCGAAATGTCACGCTTGCATTCCAAGTACCAAGTAGTCCGACTCTCCATTGTTCTCGGTGCCTCAGGTTTGGTACCTCCCAATCTGTTGACTGTCATCGGGAGAGTCCCCGGGTTTGCTACCAGGAATACAGCCCTTCTGACAATCTGGGTAATGCAGAAGGCTGCAGTGTTGGAGAGTCTCGGTGGGTTTGTCAAGGCAGCGCTTCCTTGGAGAAGTTCTATTCGCTGTCTGGGCTGCGTGTAGAGTAGGCAAGGGCCCCGAACTGATGATGAACCTAACCAGCCGGACTGTGCTAGGATCACCCCAACTCTCTTTGCTGCATTTGTTATGTTAATCTGAAGTTACTAGATTGAGGACAAAACACCATCGTAAAACACCAGTTTCATTGACTGAGACAAATTGCAGGAGACAGCTAATTCTGAAATAGAAGCATTTCAGTTGACAGTCGATATCCTACAATGTATTCCAAGTTGCTAATGAAATAATTCGTTGAGAGTTTTCAATCAGCTAAATACAATGGGGCTTCTCTCCTTTAAAGAAGGTGTTTCATTTTTTCCCTGACTCAATATTGAACTTATTTAACACAAAAGGTCATGTCAGAAAATTTGTTTATTCGGAAATACATGTAATTGTGCTCAATGAGGTTGAATTCCACATTTTACAGGAGCTGCTGTATTTTAAATAACGAGGTATGTTTTTAACAATTTGATACCTATTAATTACTTTTTAAACTGGACACTAAACTTTCACTTTTACATACATTTTGTCTTACGCACACTGTCCATACAGTAGGCTAATGTTTGTAACATAGACTCTGTTGGTGATGGGATGACCAATGGTCAGGAGCTAGGTGACCCCAAGTGCATCTGGACAACTGGAGCCACGCCCACAAGGACCACTGGACTCACACACCCAGGTTGGTACTCCTGGACGATGACCAGGACTTGGATTATTTTTGGAAGGATAAGTGCCCGAATGAATGTTGTTATACACCGACTTTGACATTCATATTACCATTTGACAAGGAACAAGTAACAGGCATGCATATGCTGTGGTCGTGATTGTGTGGTTGTCAATGTCCACTTTCTTTTACAATGTCTTTGTATAGATCTAACCGTGCCTGTTGACAGATGACAGATCGGTCATTTTCTGCCGTGATCGAGCAGAAAGAAATTCTCGATTCTTTCAACAAAATGTCCAATCTGAGTAAAAATGCTAGGGCCTGTTCAACAAGGCGAGTTCAGCGCTGCGACAGTAACAGTTGCTTTAACATAGATTTAGTGATATAGACATGGACATAGTTGTAGTACTTAGTGTGCTTTGTGGAACATTACCCAGATATTATTGTGGGAACTGTCCTTTCAAATTTTCTTCAACAATAACATTATGTTTGTATATTCATGTGATGAACTCGTAAACCTTATATAGATTCATTAACGGTTTTGGTACGTGATTGTAGTTATCCTCTATTGTGAGATGCCGTGTTCGACTCAATTGGTAATAATGACGTGAATTTACTGAATGTGAATCCATTAATACTTAGAATATGCTTATCGAAATGATTCAGTGATTCAATGAAAGACTGAATAGAAATCGATCAAATATAACAATGTCTTTCTTAAAACGAACACAACTATTATCAAACTGCACTTACTTTTATTATACTTTCAGGCTTTTGTGATATTTCTGTAAATCAAACGTGTGCCAAGCTCACTGGAGCCTCATGCCAGAGTTCTACGTTTGACTGTGCATCAACTGCAGAAGAAGGTACATGTATTTAATGCACACCGTATGCATGCATCTTACGTTATATAAATAATTACTCTTCACAAGGTAATTATGCGAAAACATGGACAGAGGACTCGACTCCTGAGATCGTCCGGTCAGACCACCAAAAAGCTCCAGTCCGGAGGTCCTTGTTTTCGCATATAATAATATAATAATAACTACAGATTTATATAGCGCTGGTATCCAGTTCGAAGAACTGCTCAAAAGCGCTTCATTTGAGTCTACACAAAAAAAGAGACATTACACAGCTAGGAAAACACAAAGCCTCAATACTCCAAGAAAGATTTGGTGAAAAGATAGGTTTTGAGTCTTATCGGAACAAAGTAGGACTGTCAATGTTCCTAATATCCAATGGCAGCCTATTCCATAGCTCAGGGGCAACTTTGGCGAAACTCCGACCTCCAAAAGTCGCCGTTCTAACACTAGGCACAGAGAGTAGGGACTGGCAGCTTGATCTGAGAGATCTCCCAGGCACGTACTCTTCAAGAAGCTCGCTGATATAAGTTGGTTTTTGATTGTGTCTCGCATTGAACACAATCAGCATCACTTTATACTGGATTCTCTCATTGATTTTGAGCCAGTGGAGGTTCCGTAGAATCGGTGTGATATGGTCAAACCTTTTGGATTTAGTAACAAGCCTGGCAGCACAGTTTTAAACTCTTTGAAGTTTAGTCAAAAGGTTATGAG
Organism: Haliotis rufescens; assembly: GCF_023055435.1. NCBI lineage: Eukaryota > Metazoa > Mollusca > Gastropoda > Lepetellida > Haliotidae > Haliotis > Haliotis rufescens. The sequence goes on from NW_025964323.1 coordinate 807,120, forward strand.
GATGGCCGATGAGTAGTCCATTACAGAAATCTAGATGTGATAAAACACATTCGTGAACTAGAAAAGCAGCTGTTTTTGCATTTATACACTGGCGAATCTGTCTAATATTCCTGATGTTCAGATATGCTCGCTTGCAGATGTTATCCACGTGAGAAGCCATAGATAGTGATGAGTTGAAAATCACGCCCAGGTTACGAACTTCTTTGCCTGGAACGATCATATTGCCTCCGATGTCGAGACAAGGATAGCTCACTCGGTTTCTGATGGCGTTGTTGCACATAAAGAGAACTTCAGTTTTGTCACAGTTTAATTTGAGAAAATTAAACTGTATATATAAGTAATCATTTGTTTGTCATACCAATGCTATCTTTCAAGTTTATGAAGCCTTTAAACTTTTGTCTGTCTCATTACAACAATACATATATTGCTATTCAGTCAACATGAGAAATACCCTCACTGCGAAGGGCTGTCTCCTATATATTGTTGATAGCTTGGCACTGGACCCAATAGGCAGCCATGAGTAACCTACCTTACCATTCTTACAGTACATGTATATGTAGCATGCTTACCTGTTTCAGACTTGAGACCAAGTTCAGAATTTAGATGGATCAAGGTAAACACATGTTGAAAGACAAACAGCAATGATACACATATTTAAAACTTTATTTCAACCTTGTTCATTCACAGACAGCTGTTAAAACTCGTTTATTTTCACTCTTTGAACTAAATCTGAACTGTGTGGGACTAATGCCTTGACATTAATACCTGACACTCAACACAGTTCATGTTTCTTCACCTCATTCACATTTATCTCATAGTTTTATTGGTGTCTCTTATTTGTGGCCACTTACATTCCTGATGTATCAGGCCTCTCGTCTCTTGTTGTCCAACACAGTGATGCATGTTCAGAAATCGTCTTCATCATCTTCATCTTCATCATCTTCCCCAATGAATTATGAACAACACAAATATTGTCGTACCATATGCCAATTTCTTGAAACTTTTTCTTCAGTCTTTGCCATAGGCTTTCACTGTCAGGATTAAGTTATGACAAGTGTATTTCCAATGCAGCCACTGGGCACAGACAACCAATATCATGTTCAAATAGAACATATAACAAAGATAAATCGAACTAAAATATCAATCTTCACATTAGCTTAGTTGCATAATTGAAAGGAAACAGATTCAATAGTTTGCCCAATTTTCACGAAGTTATTGTTTAAAAAGGTTAATGTAAATCCACGATACATTTAAGTAATTAAAATAGGCCCCAGTTGTTTTGGATCTCATACCTACCTCGTATCTCATAAATTCTGCCTCTCGCCCAACTACCTTCAGCAACATCATCCTCTCGATGGTTCTTCGTTTGAAAGGTGGTTTTGTTTACATAGAAGCAATAAGCCATGTTTTGACATCTTCGCGAGGTTTTCCCACCCCCTTCTGCGGGTGTGGAAGGTTTTGTTATGAAGGTGTCCACACATAAGGCTTCAATTCATAAAGCTTCTTCATGTCTGATGCTTTATTGCAAAAACTTCGTCCTGTATCGATTCCTCGAAATATTGTACTAAAGTCAGTCTATTGCTCAACTTTCTATCTATTCTTCATGGCCACCACTGTCTATCACATGCCTTGTAAATTTGTCAATGCCTAAAATCAGCTATGAACACACATTTAGAAAGTGGTCGAATGTAACAAATGTTATGTTTGAGATAACACTCTCTTCGAAAAGAACAGATTCTCGTACTTTTGGGGGGGTTGAGTCCCGTGCGGGATTCGAACCCACACTACCAGAGTGAGGCACCCAATCGCCAGCACACAAAGTCAGCGATCTAACACACTCAGCCACCGAGGCTTCCACAAAAATGAAAGTCCGACAACTGGTATACATTCAGTACATAAAATCAGCATTTGAAATCCTGCGAAGACAGGGATATGGTGAAACAAAAATATCGTTGCTTGTTTCACGAGTCCAAAGTCGGGTTTTGAGGTTTCCACGAACACCAGTACCTAGCAAGGATTATTCTTAATTGTACTGCAGAACATGACAGCAAAAGTTTGTTTTCTATTGTACGTTAGGTGAGGTGAAACGGGGTTTAACGTCGCGTCCAAGATTATTGCACTTATATAGCCACGTGCATGCACGTGTGTGTGTGTGGCTGCTTGTGTTAGCCCGGACTGATGCCTATTTATAGTGGTGGCCCCCTGAGATACCATGCCGCAGTTTAACATGAATACCAGTCCTTGTTTTTGCCCCTTACCGCCGAGCGCCAGACAGAGTAACAACAAGTACCACCTCGGATCAGTCGGGGATCGAACCCAGGACCTGCCGCTCTTCGGGCGGACGCTCTACCACTAAACCACGGAGGCGGTCTTCTATAGTAGACTATCTATATACATATTCATGGCCTTGACTTACAAACTTAAAGGGCCGCTGAATCAGTGTTCATGTTAGTAACTCAAAACCACTTTTCTCGCAATATATCATTTAGCGTGACAGTGTAGGGATTGTTCACCAGAAATTGCCTTGTCATGTGTGTTGTTAGTATTATGTTACACGACACAAAAAAGAATATGCCAAATACATTACACTGTTGCAAGGTGTTTAACTTAAATATAAGGGGCATGGGTGACCCAGTCGTCTAAGGCGCCGCACTTTGCTGGTCTGCGATGTGCCCTTTGTGCATGCTGGACTCATACAATGTTCGAACGTTTGAATCCGATTCGCTCTGTTTACGATGCTTTGTTAGTCAGCAACATGGTCGTACTCGGGGTTTTCACCAAAGTGTTAAACGTCTGAGGCCTGCATCTCTGCGGACCTCCCAACCATATGGAGCTGAGACGCCGTGATACAACTGGAATACTGTTAAAGTGCCGGTGAATTAAGAAGTTGACGGTATTATAATGAAGCCAGGTTACTTTAAAATCCTGTCCGACGTAATTCACAGGGCACATGATACCTCATGCAAGTCATTTTGACAAAGCTATAAAAATGCATTGTCAACACGATATATACTATGCAAAGGACGTGAGTCACACCACCTCAGTTCATTTAGTGATATTTCAATGGATGAGCACATTCAATGTGGATCTATTAACTTTTGGTGCGTACACCGCGCTACCAAAAAAAGACAGCACAGCAAGTCACAGCAGCTATGTATATGACTAGCACTCAAAAGTAAAAGGAACTTTACTTATCGTAGTATATTAAAGCATAGTATATTAGCAAATTAAATCCAAATATTTTCCTATGAAGGCTTAAAGTGTATCATTGGAGGCTTTGATAGGCATCAGGATGTTGGAGTGAGTGAGGTCGGTTTAACGCCGCTTTTAACAGTGTTCCAGTTATATTGCGGCGTTTCAGCTTAATGTTGGAGGAAAGCCCGAAGAGATGCAGGTCTCAGACGGTTACCGCTTCGGTGAAACCCACGAGCACGGGTATTCTGCTGACAAACCTGGAAACATAATCGGGGCGAACCGGGATTCGAACCCACAATCATAGGTTTCTGGCGTGCCCAAGGGACGCAACTCTGCACACGAATCGCGGCGCCTTAGACGACTGGGCCACCCGTGCCCCCATTAGGGTGTTGGAAGTGAATACATGAAACCTTTGATTGATAAACAACTTCTCTATTGTTTGTAGCGATGCATCTGGGCTACGTCTTGCCCCACCACCCGGTGCTTATTTGGAAAGAAGGTATTCTTGAGATACTCACACACAAAATATTTGAAACTGCACATTTGGACTTTCCTTTTGTTATTGTCTTGGCCTAAATAGTGAAACAGACGTCTTCGCCATGCTTGTGGTTTTGACACAGAGGTCCATCCACGGTACGACACAGAATATGTAGAGGGCGTCATGGAAAATGATAAACACAAATCTTTGGAATAGGCCCGTATACAGCCTCAGACGTATCCAACAAACCTAAACTTGTCCTTTATATTATAGAATTTTCTGTCCCTCTTGACACCAATGTGATTGACAAGATTCAGGGAAACATAGCTTGCATCCGAAGTACCATGTTGTCCGACTCCCCATTGTTCTCGGAGCCTTAGGTTTGGTACCTCCCAATCTGTTGACTGACTCCAGGAATACAACCCTTCTGACCAACTGGGTAATGCAGAAGGCTGCAGTTTTGGGAAGTCTTCACATTCTCCGAAAAGTTCTGGGTGGATGGTTGGCAGCGCTTCCTTCGAGAAGTCCCATTCGCTGTCTGGGCTGCGTGTAGGGGGGGGGGGGCAGGGGGCAGGGGCAGGGGGGGGGGCAGGGGGGGGGGCAGGGACCCTCAGCTTATGAGCCTAACCATGTGCCCGGTCACCCAAACTCTCTTTGCTGCATTTTGTTTATTTCAATCTGTAAATAATAATAATAATAATAATAATCATAATAATAATAAAGGAATGTCGTGTGGGATAGTGGCATACAGAGTTGAAAAATCAAACAATGTTCTTTCCTGTGATAACAAAAACTGAAGCAAATTTATTGAGAATCCACACTGTATTAAAGCTACTTATCGCAAATACGTTTGGTGAATATAAATACTGTGTGTACTTCCGGTTTATAATCACTCTCGGTATATAATCACTCTCGGTGTTCAGATACACACATGTCCCGTGCAATACAACTATACAGAAATGTTTGCGAAACGATGGATGGACCCTCAATAATCGTGTGTCCCCATAGTTATGAGATTTTAATGGAACGGATCCTGTATCTTTGACGCCTCACCGTAAGCTTCATATAATGCTAAGGAAATTCATGAAAACTCAGTGTCATGTAAAAACAAAAAGCCTAAATGCACATGCCATAATTGTCGCCAATACCACTATTAATTTTGTAACTGAATTGCTTCGGCACATATAAATACATTGGCCTAAGTAAAGTGAATATTATTACATATATACTAAATTATTTGGTTTCATGAACTGTCATTGAAGCAAAAGTGACGAAACCAATTCCGTAATCATACGAAACCTCCATCGTTGCATTGTTGTGTTTTGCGATTTGGGCCAAACAATATTGTTTATTAATTTCTAAGCCGCACCATTTTCTCGCATGACCAGATGTATTGATGATTTTGCAACTCATGAAATGATAAAAGACCCTAGACCAAACCTTGAACCCAACGTCAATTTCAAACACAACGAGAAAGCATTCATCGTAGACTTGAATGGTTGGTGTACATAAAATTGCGGTCTCATGTTATTAAATTTCTCTCAAAAGGAAACCGCTATGAGGATCTATGTCTTGTTGAAGGCGATTTCATAGTCTTCAGAAATCCCTATTCAGACACGATATTCAGCGCACTGAACCATGGTCCACTTCACACTGTGAAAAAATATTTCGTTGCCTTTCAACACGTTGTTGTAACAAATACTACTAAGCCAAATTTGACGACACATTTCTCGATTCTGACTTGCTTATCCAACTTGTTTAGGTGTAGTGATCATATTCACAACATAAACTAAACCAGTTGTTCCTATATATTGTTGTACAGTGTTGATACTCTACCACGTGACTGCGCTTTATAACCAACCGACTGACACACAAACCTGTCAAAAGCTTGCGGGTACAGCTTGACTAGGATCAACATGTGGGCCGTAAGGTAGGCGACAATGACCGTTCGGACTCTTTCCACTTTTTATAATTTTGCAAAGAACAAGCATCATATGTCGCGATACCATGTTCACGATTCGAGGTTCTTATCGTTTAAATATTAAAGTCGACACTAGAGAGTAACCAGCCTCGTTTAAATGCCGCAGTTTCTGAGGCAACAGTGGTGAAATTAGCATATAAATGGATCACTGAAAATCAGTGATGTCATTCAGGTGCGAAAAAGACGATAGTATGATTTACATGTGTCAATAGAGGGTTGTACGGTATGTTGCTATTCCCAAATACGTTGTTAGCGGTAGTTTGTATCGGAACAACAATACAAATGATATGTGCTGGAAGAATGCAAGACCTTAATAATAATTAATTTCATTCCATAAATTCAGCTATTTAATATGTAAATAATTTAATTTAAGCGTTAATAAAGCCTCCATGTTTTTGTCTTTGTATGTACGTTTCCTACAGATTTGCCGCTTTCCTCACATGCATTGGAGTGATCTCTGGGTATGGCTCGTACAGGGACAGGATACCTAATGGCTACAACCTGCCCCACCCTTGTGTGGCGGGGGAGATGTGGCAGGGGGTGGGGCATCTGAACCCGGCGGGTGGAGGTGAAAGAAATCAGTTCGGTCTCGCTTTTGCAAGTCAAGGCAGAACGGTGAGAAAAGAAATAATAAACGTTGTTGACTTCGTGGTACGGTATAGTGTTAACTAGAGCGTGACTACTTTTGATATCCGATATACATCGCATCGTGTTGTAAACCTATACTCCGTCTGTTGTTATTAATAAACCGTGTGAAATCACTGTTGGTATCTACGTGTTTTCACGTGAAAAATAAAGTCTGTCAACAGTCAACGTGAGTGAACAAATTTGGTTTAACGCCGCTTTGAACAAGATTTTAGTTATATCACAGCGTGAGAACAAGGACGTATATGGTGTTTACCACTTTAGTGAAACCCACGAGTATGGTGGTGACAAACCAAGGATCATAATCAGAGCGAATATAGGATCCAAACTCACGACCATCGGATACTGCTACTCCTAAGGCAATTGCGGCATTTTCGTCGAATAGGCCCTCCATGCCAACATATCCGCTAAAAATAAATCAAACACTTTCCTGTCTATACAGTGGGCTAATGTGTGTAACATGGACTCTGATGGTGATGGGATGACCAATGGTCAGGAGCTAGGTGACCCTCAGTGCATCTGGACAACTGGAGCCACACCCGCAAGGACAACTGAACTCACGCACCCAGGTAGGTACAACGATGGAACTTGATAGGAGTCTGGGTTCTCTTTATTAGTGTTTATTCATCTCTGAAGGTTAAAACACAGCTCGGTGCTTACAGTTTACCCAATTTAAACTGATCGATGGTTCGATAACAATATATATTTTACACACCCAGGTAGATATTACGATGGAACTTGATAGTAGCCAGGGTTCTCTTTGTTTGTGTTTATTCATCTCTATAGGTTAACACACAGTTCGGTATTCTGCTATCAGTTTACCTAATTTAAACTGATCATTGGTTCGATAACAATATATATTATACACACCCAGGTAGATATTACGAAGGAACTTGATAGGAGCCAGGGTTCTCTTTGTATGTACTTATTCATCTCCGTTGGTTGAAAACACGATTCGGTATCATTATCCCGATAAACATTGTTGATGGTTGTTAGTTGTCTTACGTCAGTGTGTTTGTTTTGGTCACCGCCCATTGTTCCGGCAACCCTCCTGCCTTTGCAAAATCCTTGGAACCTGATCATCCATTTTGTTATACTGACATACGCTAATTATGCCGTCGTACTTGTCAACTGCCCTCCTTCGTCAGGCAGTTAATGGAAGACCTCGCGCTTCTGCAAATGATAATTCCCTGAAAAATAGCGTTCTAATTACCCTTATAATATAAAAACATGTAGAAAATTGAACACTAGAAAATTGAACAATATCACAGTGACGTCAAGGAATGGTATTTTGAAATAGATGTGTTTATATCATAGCAAGAGTAAACTTTAATAGAAGGGATAATGACAGGATAAGATTTATGTACAGCGAGCTGTTAAAAAGTATCAAACAGATAAATATTTAAAAGACTAATACTGGCTGGTATGAATCAGATGAGGAATAGCATTAGGTACCACGACTCGAGGAATAGTCTTGTAGCTGCCTCTTCGCTGTGTCGAACTTCACTATATCCTTTATCCATGGTTATTTCTCGTGAGACATTTGTGAGAAGCATAGAGGGAGTGAGTGAGTGAGTGAGTTGGGTTTAACGCTGCTTTTGCTTCTTACAGTATTAAAGTTAAGTCGCGGCGTGTCAGCTTAATGTGGGAGGAAAGCCCGAAGTGATGCAGGTCTCAGACGTTTACCACTTAGGTGAAACCCACGAGCACGAGTATGGTGCTGACAAACCTAGAAACACAATCGGGGCGAACCGGGATTCGAACCAACAATCATAGGTTTCTGGCGTGCCCAAGGGACGCAACTCTGCACAGCGAATCGCGGCGCCTTAACATAGAACATAGTTTCAATATTCCGATATGTATATATATCCCCACGTGAATATGTTTTTTTTTGCTTTTATCGTAACGCCACACCCACCAAAATTCCAGCCATATGATAGCTGTCTGTAAATAATCGAGTTTTGACACCATGAGCATCGATCTAAGATACGATGACATGCCTCAACCAAGTCAACAACCCTGACTAAGGCCATCTGATCCCGTTACGACAAGCGGACGCTGTTGTAGCCTTGTGGTTAAAGCGTTCGCTCGTTACGCCGAAGACCCAGGTTCAATTCCCTATGATTACAATGTGGGAAACCAATTTCTGGTGTCCCCCGCCGTGATATCACTGACATATTGCTGAAAGCGGCGTAAAACAATATTCCTCTCTCTTACGACACGCGTAGTAGGCTCCAAACCACTTCTAACCCGGATCTTAACGGGGAATGTGACTGTGAATCAGTGCGTGTATGGTCGACTAACATAAGATTTCGTTCAAGTGTATGACATACCTTTTTATTCTCGCGTCTCTTAGGTCTACCGATTGCTAATATTTTGCCAGCGGGGAGATTGATATTCACTTCACATGTGTGATGTCGCTATGAATAGAATGTTCCGCATCAGCAACCTTGTTTGCTTTTTCATTAACCTGCAGGGTACATGAAACTCACTTTAACTTTGTAAGGTCAATGCTGAGGACGTATTCTTTCGCAATACCATTGGTAGTTGTGTGAGTCAAGCTTTACTTGAATGTTATGATTATCGGAAATTGTCCCATCACTGCTCGTTGTGAACAAGGCACTGCATATTTTAGTTCACGCTAGGCTTGTATCTGAAGACGATCTGAAAGTGTCCCATCGCTGTTAGTTCTATTCCCATCTATGTATGTCTTGAGGTTATGCCTGGCTTGAATCTGTTGAGAATCTGAAAGCGTCACATTTCTGATAGTTTTATACCTGTCTGTGAACATTTTTAGGTCATCTGACCCTAGACGTTGTTGATGTTTCAAAAGTACTAGACCACTGACACATGTTGACCTATTTGCCTATGCTGTGCTGGTGTTGATTACCTTGACAATCTCAAGGTGCCCCTTCACTGCTGGGTGTATACATGTTCAGGTCATGCTGGGATTGAATGTTGTTGCTGAACTGAAGGAGTCCTCAAGAAAGTATGTCATCTGATATATACTTCATAGTGAGTGAGTGAGTGAGTTGGATTTAACGCCGCTTTTAACAGTATTCAAGTTATATCACGGCGTGTCAGCTTAATGTGGGAGGAAAGCCCGAAGTGATGCAGGCCTCAGACGTTTACCACTTCGGTGAAACCCACGAGCACGGGTTTGGTGCTGACAAAATAGTGAGTGAGTGAGTGGGTATAGTTTTACGCCGCTTTCAGCAATATTCCAGCAATATCACTAGAAATGGGCTTCACACATTGTATCCATGTGGGGAATTGAACCCTGATGTTCGGGGTCACGAACGTACACTTTAACAACTAGGCTACCCCAACGCCCTTAATACACTTCATAATTTGGAAGGATCGTATCAAATCGTTAATTTTTAATGACTGTTATGTATTGAAAGATGATTCATTTCAGGTTTTTGTGATACCTCTTCAAGTCAGACGTGTGCTGGACTCATCACAGCTCCGTGTACAAGTTCTAAATTCAACTGTACAGGAACTACAGAAACAGGTACGTGATAATAGAATATAGTAGATCATTCCTTCAACCCCGTTACTCGAAACATCGACATTAGAGAGAATGGGGGTGGGGGGAGAGAGAGCATAAAAATTTAGGTAATTTGTAATTGCATAATCTCTTCACCCTTGCAGGAGTCCAAAAACGAACTCTGAAGATTCCACGAACACCTGTACCTGGCAAGGAAACCACCTATGTTTGCATGACCTTTGACCTGGACCAATCACAGGATTACCACCTGATTGCCACAGAACCGGAAATAGACAACGTTGACATCATGCACCATATTCTCCTTTACGGCTGTCGTGATTATGGTAAACATTTAGTCTATTTTAATTTTCAGCTTTACCAAGAGGTATATAGACAATATCAAACCCATTTTCGTATGCCATTTGTAAGATCAAGGTGCCCCACATGGTACATGTAGCATGTTATCGGTAACGTTGTTTGGTATAAAAAATGAATTAAAAAACATAATAGTCTATCAAAGGTTATAAATGACTCGTCGATGATTTTAATGGTTCATGTTGAGGTAGCAATATGCTAAGATTGAGATACAGTTGCAGCTTTGACTGAATTAATTGATTTTTAATCAGTGATTGGTCACAATGTAACAGGTTTAAGTTTTCTAAATGGAACATTTTGATCACTATCTTACTTTCTTACCACATGTCGAATATCTTAAAGCTAAATGCCTGAAGAGACTGGATTTATTGAAAGAAGTTTCTAATTCCAAGTGGAGAGTAATCGGTCGACCATCCTTTATTTGTATAGATCACTTATACGTTCTAAACTCGATTATAGCTAATTTGTTGTGGTGCTTACGATGATAACCTTACATTACTTGATCCAATGCATCATTAGGGTCAAAGACTATGTCTAAGTTCTTTCCGTAAATCTGTTGACAGCCTGTATGTTGAGTTAGTCGAACAGTCTCTTAAACAACGCCGCATCAAACTCTCTTTACAGTACCTCACAAAGTTAGATCCAAACGAGTCCAACACAGCATTCAACTATGTGTTTAATCCCCTTTTTGACGACCTTTATATTTAATGTAATCTCTTATTCCATCTCTTGGAACAAAAATTAAACCTTATATTTCCGCTGTTTATATTGAAATTTGATAACATATTTCCTTTTCCCAGCTGTCTTCTCCCCCTTGGCAATGGGTAAAAGGTATCGAATGAAACTAGTGGAATCAGGAGCAAATTAATTACATATCAACATGAGTATAATCAGTTAAGAAGTACATATAATACTTTCAAATCAACTGAGGCTGGATCCAGAACTGTATCAACCAGGTTACCTGTGCTCAAGCAATTAAAATAATTTCGTGACCATCCAATTGTACTTGACATTGTTAAAATACATAGTATCCTTGCTCCTGGCCAATACGACATCATCTTTTGTTGGTTATACAGCCATGCTGGAATCGTTGGTAACACAATGGCTGATGCTGATGCTAAAGCAGCACTCAACAAATCTGTAACACCACTTCTGATCCCATACACTTATGTGGAACCGGTGATTCGATGTTGCATCGTAGATCTTATGCAAAAGAAATGGGGATGAAAGATGACATGTTTGGTTCATTATGTCTACATGTATGATTTCCTTCCTTGCAGCGCCCAAAATTGAAAGTCCAGAAGAATGCGGGATGTCCAGCCCTGCCTGCCAGGATGTCATTGGGTTGTGGAGCTTTGGCATGTTTGGTCAGTGTCTCTACAAAGAAGCTGGCTTCAGAATTGGAAAAACCGGCTACAAGAGGGTCCTCCTTGAGGTACTTAAAATACTTGTATTCTTATTCACAACCTAAATATGCACGTGAAACCATTTGAACCCAATCTGGTATACCGCCAAGAGTTTGTTTGTTGTTTAACATCCACACACGCAAAAGCCTCAACGATATATGACGGCGAGCTGTTGTGACAGAGTCTGAACCAGACAAACCAGAGGCGGTATTAGGTGCAACTCGGTACGGTGACATGCAATGAACCAATTCCTAAAATGTCCCACATGATTTCAAATTAAGGGAACCACCAACAATTTCATTTTCCTATACGAACACCATTTCATCAGAGTTTTCCAATTATAAGAACATGTTGCAGAACTCGGACTTTGCAGCTAATGATATAAATTCAACTATTTGAGGATGCCAAGTATCATCCTACCTCTATCTATCTGTTGAACCTTTAATGTGGCTGTGTGGCTGACAATAGACAAACGTCCTCAGTTTTTCAAATATGGACCAAAATATCGTGAGCAGTTTCCTACCAAGCAGGGTTACAATAATAAAATCATTATAGATGCTGTGGAAGAATGTTTCAAAAGCTGGGGCAAAGAGAAGAGGAAGCTGATTGGCTTTCAGAGTGGGATATGTCAGTGCTGGATGTTGTCATTGGTAGTATGCACAAACTCTAAATGGGGATATAGAACTGGAATTAACTCATTCTGTCCCAGCCAGCTGTCATCCAAAGTCTGACTGCCATACAGGAAAAGTGTGTAGATGTTCCCACTGACTAGGCCTTAACTAACATGACTATGGTATGTAAGCATCACCAAATTAATTATTTGATCAAAGAACGTGGTATACGTGACATATAAAATAATGCCACAAATATGGCCATGTTGTTAACTGAGGAACACGTCTGCAAACATCTGCAATACGCACCAGTGGTATCATGTTTTGCCTGACTCTAAAACCACTGCTCTTTTGTACTGGATTCTAAACCTCCATAAATACCCACATAAAGAGAGATATACATGTAGTGCTGGGTCCAGCAAATGTACCACAAAATCTCAAAGATGGAATTAACCATAACCCTTCATACAATCAAGGAAAGAGTTTATATTCACTTTATATTATTTTGTTCACAGAAAGTCGATACCATGTTTGCAATCTTAGTAAAGAACCAAAACATTTGATTTTTCAATTGTGTACACCACTATTCCAAACAAAAAACTTCATTCCTTGATTCTTGGGGCATTTATTTCTAAACGTGGTGACCATTGATATACTTACATTTCTATCTTCAGAGTTTCAAGACAATTTGTCAAAAATGAAAGCAACTGCCATCTGAAGTGTACTGAGAAACCCAATTTGGGTCATGCTGGGCTTCCTCATTGATACCACGTATGTGAAATTTGGGGATAAGAAATTTTGGCAAGAAGTAGGTATCCCAATGGGCACCAATCGCGGTCCCCTTCTTGCTGATCTGCTTATTTATGCATATGAATCTGAATTTCTTCTTTCGCTGGCATAAATATAATCAAGGGAATATTTCGGGTATATCGATGATTGGATATAGTTCATTAACAGTTAAAAAGCCAATCCCCTTCTACTGATTTACCCACCTGAACTAGAAACACATGTGACCACCTCATCTGTTTCGTGACTTTTGAGGTACAATCGAGCATGATCATTCTACGAAGATTGCAAAGAGCCTCATTAGACTCTTGCTTAAAAACGTTATGACACTCCCATTGGTTGTCCTACTGGTTGTGTGACGGCACAGTGCTTTATGACGTCATCAGATGGAAATCTCCACACGTTATCCTTCGTGTATGTTTTCTTTTAGTTTCACTGGAACAACCCCTTAAAAGCAACTGGCAAGATGGATGGTTCTGGCCTCAATCTCTACTACACGCCCAACCTTCGCACCCACGACGCAGGGGTGTTTTGGACAGGCGACACAAACATTGTCATCCCGCCTGGACGGAGCAGGACCGTGCTCGAATCCATGTGTCCCGCACGCTGCACCAACAAGATCCTGAAAGACACCATATATATGATATCGGGAATCAACCACATGCATTACAAAGGTAAGTTACTTCACATTATTCAGGAGACACGGATGGTCAGGTAATCTAAAGCACTGACATTCTCTGTGTACAGTTACATAGGCGTGTCCTGGGTTCGATTCCAAGCTTCGCCCTGACTATGACTGCTTGTACCATATTTCAGTTAATGCCAGTTTCGTAAAACATTGAAAGCCTGGGGACTTACTTCGGTAGGCCAGCTAGAATGCATGCAGTTGTAATTGTTCTAATTCCTCACTTTGTCCTTCACCCCTTACCTCAAATGCTTATTCAAAGTGTGGTCTTATGAACATGTTATAGATATTGTTATCACTCTGTCTTGTGAAGTAGATGTTTGATTTTTCTCATCGAATAAATCATGTAGGAGGTTATTTTTTACTATGGTATCTATATGACAATCACATTTGCCACTGCAAGTACAACACCCAAGTGCTTATCATTATTTCAGAGCTGATTTCTGTTCTGTAGAAATATGTTTCATCGAATATACTGTATCTGCCCTCACATCACAGATAGTAAATTATTACGCCACGTGATGTTTGTTATATCACGGCGAATTTGCTTGATTTGGAGGAAAGCCCTAAGTGATGCAGGTTTAGGCCGTTTAACACATGGATAAAATCGAAGCGCACATGTACGTGATGAGGTCGAACTGGAAGTCGTCTAAGGTTTCTGGTGCGCCTAATTAGGGATGCAACTCTACACAGCCTGTACATTGTTATAACTCAATATAACTTGACTATCCTTCTCCCAGGCATCGCACAGACGGTAGAACTCTTCAGCGGAGACCAGAAGAGGTACCTCACCAATGATCTCAACTACAACTACGACGATCCAACAAGCGTATCGTAAGACCTTTCAAAAAGCATCTGAGTAATAGTAATACATGTAGCGATAGCATATTAATTTGTATAATTTTCGTTAACTTTTTTTGAAATTATCTTTAGTAGTAGAGTAGTATACGTCGCGCTTTCCGGGGAATACAAATAAAAACCGTTGAGCGAGGCGGTATGTATTATAACCCAAAGGTGTAGGGGGGAGGTTATGAATCTACTGCAGAGGAGAAGGTCCTTGTTTGCAGTACAAAACTCGGTTAACATGGCGTTGTAATATATTTTGACTGTTTATTCTATCTTGTGAATACAACAGAAGGAAAAGGGTTCCCCGAGATGCGATGCAAGCAAACCTGTGAGGTTTTTTCCGAGTCGGTTTCCTTGTATGCTCCCAAGGAATATAAAATGAATGTATCTAATGTATGTGTATATTTAGTTGTTAAAATTCACCTTGACATTCTTTGATAATTCTGATCACGTCAATCGACAGTCAATCGATTACGTCAAGGCGATGAATTCTGAAATTGTAATGACTTTCAAGTAAAATAATACTTGTTTATGAAGTACATAATGACTGACGAACGAATTGAAAATGGCTGCAGTAATTTGTATGATCTAGCGAGCAAAGTAATGTGTTTTGCACCACACGATCGATCATTCGTGATATTTTGACTCATCACTGGCCACACTGAAAAATACCTCCGAACTAAGTTTGTGCGGACTACAAACAAGCAAACAAACAAACTTCCGAAATAACCACACTGTGCAAGATTGATTGCATTTGATGACATTGGTACAACACACCAGAAACATAAATAGACATGATCATGTTCTTTCAGAATAAGGTCGTATTGATGTGAGGTAAACTTACTTCAAAACGTGACATTCTAGTACTGTTGCAGCGATGAACACGTAGCAAGTACCATTCCTTTTGTATTCGAACTGGGGGCTGTGGGGGAGCCTAGTGTTTAAGCGTTCGCCTGTCACGCTGTAGGCCTGGGTTCGATTCACCACATGGGTAAAACATTTGAAACCCATTTCCGGTGTCTCCCATCGTGATATGGCAAGAATATTGCTTAATGCGGAAGCGGCATAAAAACACATTAACTCACTATAAGACTTGAAGAAAAGACTACATGAACCTTAGAAAAGATTTACTAGTCTTAGATCTCCACTAATCCATTTTCTGTCAAACAGATATGATCCCCCCGTGCCTATTCATCGTGGTGATTCCTTGAAGACGACTTGCGTATACCAATCTCTGTCTACTAAGACGACCACATTCTACGGTGATGCCACAAGTAACGAGATGTGTTTTGGTATCTTCATCTACTACCCCAAACAGGCCAGCAGCAATAGCAATTGTGTCACTTATAAGACTCTCAACCGCTGTGATATTGAAAAGGGAGCATTAATGGGTTGCAACATTGCCGAGTTCTTCAACAACTCACATCCTGTGACTAAAATGGTTATGGACAAGGTAAGTTATATAACATAACATGGTACATTAAAGACGTCAGAGCATAATATGTGTCAAATAGCAGCGTAAAACAGATTTCATCAGTCAAAAAGACAAACTTGTGATGAAAATTATACATGAATGTATCACTAAACCTCAGAGACACCATGCGTTCGCGAATAGGTAAGCATGTCCCCGTCAGTTCCGGTCTTGTAAAACCAAATGAAATCACAATTTCGACTTCTACCGTATACTGTGTTCTTTCAAGTAAACCCTTGACTTGCTTTTGCACGTGTTTGCGACGGGGGGCACCCGGTGGGCACGCTCACCCTTTTGCGAACTCCTGCTATATATCATCACTAGCGTTTAGGGATTCATATACACATGTTCATGATATAACCAGAATGAACTCTCCTTTAAGCAGATAGGTATTATTATGGAAAGAGTTTTGTCACTTTATTTACATGAAAATATATCTGGGAGACTTGTCATATTTACACTAACAATATTATATAAAGCATCAATCTGTAAAGTAACTTGTGTGCACGGGTGGCCCAGTTATCAAAGACGCTGCAATTTGCGGTGCAGTCACGGCCCTCTGGCGTTGCAAACCCAATAACCAAGGGTTCTGTCCGATTTGGGTACTGTTGTCCTAAAGCCAAACTCACTCACTGTAAAGTCATATAGTCGTTCCGATCACAATCTTTAGATATCATGCTTTTCAGGTGTTGGACAATTGCAGTCCTTACTATGGATGTCGAGAGGAATGTCCTGCAGCTATTGCTGAGGCTGAGCGTCATCCTTGTCTAGCCAAGGGTGATGTACAGAATTACCTGCTGACCATGAGGTCCAGAAACCCCGATCTCAAAACAACCAAATTTGTAGCTGCATTTGGATCCTGCTCATGCAAGAAGGACGACAACGGGAAATACCCAATTTCAACTGCCGGGGCTACATCGGCTGACGCCCTTGTATCAACTGTTGTCCTGGCATTCTGTTCAGTCTTACTGTTGTAGATGACTGTATGTTCATTTCCACCATGGTAAACTGTACCTACATAATTTGTGTATCCCGCAGTCTACTGGGCTCATTATAATATTCAACTGCCGGGAAAAAAAAGTACACACCCGTGTCTGATGGCTACAAATGTACCGATGGTGCTGTATTTCGTACGGGTATCATAGTTGTTTTTTGGATCTAACAGTGTCGGCGACTGTTTTCAGCCTTGTAACAGTTTGGTAACGTGTGTAACAGTTTGGTAACGTGTGTAATGTTTTGGTCAAATAAACTTTCAAATGTATATTTTTTTTTGCCCAGCAGTTTGCATTGAATTTTGAAGATATACACACCAATGTTTCAACAAAGTATCTTCTAAATAAACAAATTATTTATGTGTATTACTTTTTAGGATGGTCTTAATAGAGTTGCGTGTTAACTTGTCACCATCGCGTAATAACTTCATTTTGATATCTGTTAACAATAATAAATGACGAAGCATTCCCAGTAGGGGAGCGAGTTTGCTGTATGATTAAATTGCATGTATTGAAGTAATGAAAATAAGGTCAGACTCTCACGACATTTCGACACGCTAGGATGTGCACAATTGAATAGCTTTTAAAGATGATGCACGGAGAATATGATCTCATTGCTGTTTTGTGGAAATAAAATATTGACATATCAATGGTGTATTCATTGTCACAAAACCTCAAGATCTTATTTAAAATACTTTACACACACTTTGTAGTTGGCACATTTTGGGACCATCCTAGAGTATGTTTATTTCAAATCTTTAATCTATTTCATATTTCAATTTAGTTTGTTTGTTTGTTTCTTTGTTTGTTTGGTTGTTTGTTGTTTAACATTCAAGCTACATGACGGCCGCCTGTAAATAATCGAGTCTGGACCAGTCAATCCAGTGACATCATGAGCATCGACCTACGCAACTGGGATACGATGACAGGCATCCGTCAAGTCAGCGAGCCTGACCACCCGATCTCGTTCGTCGATGCTGGTGTCAGTGACTGATGGCATGAGCATCGACCTACGCAATTGGGATACGATGACAGGCATCCGTCAAGTCAGCGAGCCTGACCACCCGATCTCGTCTGTCGATTCTGGTGTCAGTGAGTGATGGAATGAGCATCGACCTATGCAATTGGGATACGATGACAGGCATCCGTCAAGTCAGCGAGCCTGACCACCCGATCTCGTCTGTCGATTCTGGTGTCAGTGAGTGATGGAATGAGCATCGACCTATGCAATTGGGATACGATGACAGGCATCCGTCAAGTCAGCGAGCCTGACCACCCGATCTCGTTCGTCGATTGTGGTGTGAGTGAGTGATGGTATGAGCATCAATCCACGCATTTGGAATACGATGACATGCATCAACCAAGTCAGGGAGTCTGACCACCCGATCAGTTAAGTACTCACCATTGGATGGCATTATTGTCAAGTGTTAAAACACATTTATTTCGTATTTTATAAGAGCGTCCTTAACATGATGACATACAGCCTTGTCTAACACGTCCGAGGGGTGACCGTCTTCGTGGTCTTGTGGAAACCGGAAAGTCGGTTGCCCAGTCCCCTGACCGCGGCATATCATAATAAGTTAAAAGATGGTACTTGTTGTTACCCGGCCTGTTACCAGGATAAAATAAAGACGGCTCGGTGTCAATATGAGGTTCTTGGTGAGGTACCCATGTCAAACTGCGGCATGGTATCTCTGTGCTATATTATAAAACCGGACTAGTACACACAGTCAAACACACAGTCACGTGCATGCACGTCGCTAAATAAGTGCAATAATTTGAAACGCGACGTTAAACCACATTTCACCTCATCTTATGTTCGGTGGCACGGGTGGCCCAGTCGTCTAAGGCGCCGCGATTCGCTGTGCAGAATTACGTGCCTTGGGATCGCCAGAAACCTATGATTGTGGGTTCGAATCCCGGTTCGCCCCGATTATGTTTCTAGGTTTGTCAGCACCATATATACCCGTGCTCGTGGGTTTCATTAAGCTGACACGCCGTGATATGACTGGAATACTGTTAAAAACGGCGTTAAACCCAACTCACTCACCCACTCATCATATGTTCCGAATGAATGAATGCTTTTCGCGAACACCAGGTGTCGTCACTGATTTTCAGTGGCCCATGTATATACTTTTCACAGCCACTTTGCCCTTTACGCCAAATGGAATCTGTGTCGGCGGATATTCTAGATTTGTTATTCTCTTGCATTGGCAATTTATATATATGTTAGTCACCAACATAAGAGAACATTTACTTTGCATGTTAAGTGGGCGTATTGTGAACAGTTATTTTTCAGTTATATTGCAGCGTTTGAAAACGTTCGAGAAAACCCGAAATGAAAACTAAGGTACACGTTTATCCATTTGGTGAAACTACGAGCACGGTCATGGTGCAGTCAAGCCGAGAAATATGATCAGTGTGGATCTGGGATTCGAACCCTTGATCATAGTTTTTTTGCCCGGCCCACTTAGTGCTTACGGTGCCCATGTCCCATTAATATTGTATATAAATGCGGGACAATCAATAACATGACAAACCAGAGACAGTATTCAACCGTTTCGTTATAAATCTATGTTGTGTGATTCACGTGATGCATGACAAATGTTACAGCAGTCGAAGCGCTTCGTTTGATTTGTTAACCGCCATAGCAAGTGAATATAGTTTTACGCCGCTTTCAGCAATATTTCAGCAATATTACAGCGGGGCACACCAGAAATGGGCTTGGTACATGGTGTGAGGAACAACCCATGGTTTTCGGCGTGACTAGCGAACAGTGTACCCACTAGCCTACCCCATCGCGCCTTAACAGCCATAGATACCACGGAGGCAGGGGTTTTATCATGATCACCAGTAGGCCATCCTTATATACCGCCTTACAAAAAACATTCTTTCAAATTATCTGCCTATTCGCTTGCTTGTATTTCTATCCCCTGCCTCTGGTGAGACAATTTATACAAGCCGCGTCGTATCGTGAGAATATTCATAATAGGGAGATGCCTTTTTCTTCTATGGAACCATAAGCTTTCATAAAAAAACCCTAAACATTTAAACAGCAACATCTTCACTTGGTGAACCACTTGAACACATATATCTTGAACAAAAGTCTATTTTCCAGTTGTAGTCTTGCGGAAGCGCAGTAGGGCAACGGTAAAATCTTTTTTGTCCAAGCATCTCCTACGTAGGACTTAGTATGGCCTAGAATCACTATCTCCTACGTAGGACTTCCTATCTCCTACGTAGGAGATACTTAGACAAACAAAAATCCCCGTTTCAACCGATTGCTCCCTCTGAAGTTGAACCAAGATAGTTTCATTATTGTTTTGTTTGTTTGTTGTTTAACCCTGCACCCAGCAATATTCCAGCTATATGGCGGCGGTCTGTAAATAATGGAGTCTGTACAAGACAATCAAGTGGCAGCATGAGCATCGACCTACATAACTAGGATAGGATGACAGGTATCAACCAAGCCATCGAGCCTGACCACCCGTTCTCGTTAGTCGCCTCTAACCATGCGCATACAATTCTTTACGCCAAGATGAACACATTCAATGATATGAATTGTAGCTTAAGGTTGAGCAGATATCATTAATCGATAAAAAAATTGCGAAAGTTTTGCAAGTAATTTATTAGGTGTTTGAAAGAAATCAGATGAAAATCAGCATTATCTGTGGGACTTTTCGATAAAATATTTCAGAGGGTATCGATTTTAGGGACAATAACATGAATTAACATGGTGAACTATTATTATTATACGTGTGCTTCAACAAACGACAGTGTCATACGAGTTTTATTACAAATAACATGATTTAGTGTGGGAGGGAGTTGTACTTATCGATGCTGTGAAGAGTATTATAGATATATCACGATATAACCTAACTACATATTTCAGCGACTTGTACAAAACATGCTGTCACTATTACGCCTAGTTACTTTGGAACAGAATTCCCCAAATTAATGTGTTTACATTGGTTAATACTTCCTGTAACTAGAGGGATCTCCCTAAGACTGTAAGCGCCTGCCACAACCACAAGAAAATGATGGTATTTGCCAACAGCAAATATTGAATAATTTAGGTGCGCCAGTCTGTTTTGTCAACACTCGCATAGCTGTTTATTCAGGTTTGGTGCGGTAGAGTGAAATGGAACATGGAGTCCCCTGTAAAGTAGGCCGACACCTTCAAATAGACTCTGCTTGCTCTTAGCCGAGCGACAGTGTGTATTCAAGAGTAAATCGTCTTCCCGAGGTAAGTGCGTTGAACGGACTATAAAGTCCAGTTTCCACCCTTGCCGAACTAGGCTCGTATGTCGGAGTTTATACTTTGTCCAATCAAAATCGCGGGACGAACTAGACATCTGGTTCGTGAACAACATTGATATCAACGTGCAGATTTCGGTAGACTGCATGATTTGCAAAGCATGTATACTCGGCGTTGACAGATATTTATCTTATCACAATATAGATCTTGATTATCGATCAGATCGTCTTCACAGGGTGCCGCCAATTTGTTTGAGTGAGTGAGTGAGTGAGTTGGGTTTAACGCCGCTTTTAACAGTATTTCAGTCATATCGCGGCGTGTCAGCTTAATGTGGGAGGAAAGCCCGAAGTGCTGCAGGTCTCAGACGTTTACCACTTCGGTGAAACCCACGAGCACGAGTATGATGCTGACAAACCTAGAAACACAATCGGGGCGAACCGAGATTCGAACCCACAATCATAGGTTTCTGGCGTGCCGAAGGGACGCAACTCTGCACAGCGAATCGCGGCGCCTTAGACGACTGGGCCACCCGTGCCCCCCATTTTGTTTGAAGCAGATGCAAGTGATATGCGAGGGGGAACCTGATTGGTCAGTTGCAGGGACATAGAAGGGGCATAACTCGCAATTGCCACTGTTGGCGCTACGATCGAACCTGGAAATTCCAGCTTAGTTCGGCAAGGGTGGAAACTGGACTTTTATACTTAGTTAACGCCCTTGCCCCGGGAAGATGGAGTAAAGGGCTCTGAGAGATTTTTTTCTAAAATTGTTAGTCACTCCGTATACACTGAGATACAGTTACAATGAATTTCGATCAAAGGGACAATGCATATAAAAAGATTGCATTCGCACCAGACATTCACTCAACTTTTAATTTATTGGTGGAGTATCACGGCATCCAATTTGATGGGGATAATTGTAAGTGCATCTCCGCACCAACGCATAGGTGGTTTATATGGAACTGTAACCTCAAGGTAAAGTTCTACGTAAGAAAACACCTCAGTGTATTTGGAGTTTGTTAGCACCTGTGTCTGGGATACCACTCGGTTACACCACTGTGTAAAGCACTATGAAGTTTAGGTGCAAATCAATTGTTCATAACATTGTTCATATGCCAAGATTTGAATGTTTGTTTGTTGTTTAATGCCGCACTCGGTACTATCCAAGCTATACGACAGCGTTCTGTAAATAATCGTGTCTGGACCAGACAATCCAGTGATTAACATCATGAGCCCCCATCTACGCAATTGGGATACGATGAAGTGTATCAAACAGGTCTGCGAACCTGAACGACAATCATAGGTTGATGAAGATCAGTTCTTACCTGTATCTTCGCTGGTATCATCGACAGTGAGTACTCCAGTCTTGGTTGAACCAAATAAACACATCCTACCCTGCGACAACAACTAACCCTGTGTTGTATACTCATACTCATACCCATTAAGTCAAAACCTGCTGTGTATATTACTGATAAGATTGAGGAGGTAAATGGACACCATCTTCTTTGTCCACCCCAAAACACTCAGAATTGAACGCCATTGAGCTGAAATTGGCGCAAGTCAAAGGTAGCGATGAAACAATTGTGATGACAGGATCACAACTTTTAGACGTTCACTCAATCAAGTGACAGTGTGCTGAAAGATCATTTTGTAAACGTTGACAAGCACGTTCAGGGCATTGAGTGACAGTTTTTGCTCCCACAAAAGTGAAAGTCCGACAGAGTATGTGATCTAGACAACCAGTTGTCGGACTTTCATTTTTGTGGGAGCATCGGTGGCTGTGTGGGTTAGATCGCTGACTTTGTGTGCTGGCGATTAGGTGCCTCACTCTGGCAATGTGTGTTCGAATTCCGGACAGGACTAAACCAGAGAAAGTATGAAAATCTGTACTTTACTAAGAAAGTGTTATCCCAAATATAACGCTAACATTTGTTACATTTGACCACTTTCTAATTATAAATGGCATTGTGTGTTAATATCTATTATGTTTACAACATTATAACACATAGCTATTACAGTTTGGAATAATAATTTCTGCTGTTTTTCTATTTCGAGTCAACTATTCTCTCTGTGATAGAATTGAAACACAATGCTCGTGGAATTATCAAAACACAAAATTTCTTTAAATGTAGTTATTGCGAGTTTTTACTAAGTGATATTGCTATATCAAAATGACACATACAGTGTGTGATCCACAAAGAAAGATCTATAGTAAATATTTGATTTTAAGTAACATACCATGGACATTGATGTATATGTGTCTAATAACGCACTTACAAGTACATACATGTGCATCACAGTAGTATTTATCAAACAACTTTTTATGCCAGGACAATATGCACGTAGATTTACACACGACACTGGACACAATGCAAGTTGATCTGAAGTTGAATATTTATATCAAAAACAGTAATAACGTACTATATTATGGCAGGAATATTTTAAAAACCGTGTTTAAATGAATGGTGTTGGGTGAGGGGACATACAGTTTAACGTCGAGCGCGCGCACGGGTGTATGTGTGTGTGTGTGTGTGTGTGTGTGTGTGTGTGTGTGTGTGTGTGTGTGTGAGAGAGAGAGAGAGAGAGTGTGTGTGTGCGTGTGTGTTGCTCTTTGTACTAATGTCCTCGCCACTCGAAATAGAATCACGAAGTATCGCCATTATTTTACGAAGATAATTGCGTGTGTTCTAATATTTATGAAGTGAAAACAGCAGGGAGCAGAAGCAATTAATGAATGTTACAGACATGACAAGAATCGCAAAGTGCGCTTTTCAAGAAATATCCAGTTTGCTTGGGATAAACATCATCAATGCCTTTTGAACACGTGGTTATAATCCGGGTTAAAATTAAGGGTCTGCAGTTTGGTGTCTGTGAGTGAGTGAGTATGGTTTTACGCCGCTTTTAGCAATATTCCAGCAATATCACGGCGGGGGGCACCAGAAATGAGCTTCACACATTGTACCCATGTCGGGAATCGACCCCGGGTCTTCGGCGTGGCATGCGAACGCTTTAACCACTAGGCTACCCGACCGCCCCTTTTTGGTGTCTGTGAGCGGCTGTGTTCAGCAGGACGTGCAGCGTGCGTCCATTACCAGCACGAACTGAAAGAAAACGAAACGTGCAGATGTATCTAAAGCGATACTTATCTAGTTCGAGACGCACTCACTGCTTGGTACAACTAAACACGTCTACATCTTTAAGTAAACGGCAAGTTCAAACATAAACAGGTATCGCGTCTTTTGAAATTTATTTCTGAATGAAACCATACACCAGTTTCCAAAATACCTTAAAATATGGTACTTGTTGTTACCCTGCCTGGCGTTCGGCATTAAGAGGGTTAAACAAGGACAGGTTGGCACGGAGTCAGTTTACTGTGCCTGAGAGGGGTAACAATGTTAAACAGCGGTAGTGGTTCATGTATCTCATTGGGCTAGCACTACAAAATCAACATTACACGGACAAGTGCAAGCAGCCACGCTTACAAATGAATGCACGTCGCTATATAATTGCAATAAACCTGAACGTCACGTTAAACCCCAATTGCACCTCACCTCCCCTATTCAGGTGCGATATTCAGCACACAAGGTCATCGACTCTTTCAAACTGTGAAAAGATTGGGTTGTTATTTGGTATGTGAGAAAGTGTTGTCATAAATTCACTGCTGAGCCAAACCCTGACGACGTATTTGCATTTCCAGATCCTGACCTACTTTTACTGCACTGTCATCGAGCTTGCATAAGTGTTGGGATTCACTACATAAGCTCAAAGGTTGCTCCTATTTCATATATACAGTGTTGATATTGAGTGAACCTTAGAATCAAACCAACAGAAGACAGAACACCGTCAAAAGCTTGCGGGTACAGCTTGACTTTGATCAACATGTTGACCGTAAGGTAGGCGAGAATGACCGTTTGGACCATTTTATAATCCTGCAAACACGATAATCACATATCGCGATACCATATCCCGCGATACGAGGTTCGTATCGGTAGGTCATGTATTATATCGATAGTACGAGGTACATGTGTCCATAGCGGGTTGTTCGGGATTTTACGAAGTGAAACCTCTCGTCGTGTTTACTTTTCTTTAAACGGTTGTAAGAGATAGTTTGTTTCAGAATAACACCTGAGCCCCGTTTCACAAAGCTATCTTAATTAGCTCATAGGTGATCGTAACTCCCTTACTTTAACGCTGGCTTACGATACTCGTAGCGCTAAGATCGCTTTGTGGGACGGAGCCCTGATCTGTGTTGGAAGGTTCCAAAGCCTTCGTAATAATTAGTTTCATGATGTCAATGCAGTTACACTGTACTGTACTCGTGAACCATTTAAGTTAAGTTCCTGTTTATGTTTGTCCGTTTCCAACAGATTTGCCGCTTTCTTCACATGCATTGGGGTGATCTATGGCCATAGCGGGTACAGGGACATGATACCCAATGGCTACACCCTGCCCAACCCTTGTGTGACCGGGGAGCTGTGGCATGGGGTGGGGCATCTGAATCCCGGGGGTGGAGGTGACACAAATCATTTCGGCATTGATTTTGCAAACCAGGGCAGAATGGTGAGAAAATATAACTGAGGATTTTTTTGTAAGATAAAGTGTTAACGAGAGCATGAACGCTGAACACACTTACCTGTGAATGTTGATATTCATGATCATTTCCCGATATACATTGCTTCGCGTTTCCCATTTGTTCCCATGTGTTGATGTTTATATCACTGTTTGCATCTTCATGTTTTCACGTGAACGATAAAGTCTGTCTGGTGAGGTCGAACACGAACAGACGTAACGTAAGAGAGTGAGTGAGTTGTTTTTAACACCGCTTTGAACAGGAATTGATTAATATTACGGCACGTCAGCTTGTGGGAAGAAGGACGGATAAAATGTACGTAACAACTAAGGATCATTATCAGGCATTTAGCCTTCGATCATCGGATCATGCTACTCCTAAGGGACGCAACCCTACTTGGCAATTTGCCATGATTTAGACGATTAGGCCATCCATGCCAACACATTCGCAAAAAAAATAAAAAAATAAAACTTTTTCCTGTCCATACAGTGGGCTAATGTGTGTAACATGGACTCTGATGGTGATGGGATGACCAATGGTCAAGAGCTGGGTGACCCACAGTGCATGTGGACAAGAGGAGCCACGCCCGCAAGGACAACTGGACTCACACACCCAGGTAAGTACAACGATGGAACTTGATAGGAGTCTGGGTTCTCTTTGTTAGTGTTTATTCATCTCTAAAGGTTAAAACACAGTTCGGTATTCTGCTAACAGTTTACCCAATTTAAACTGATCAGTGGTTCGATAACAATATATATTATCAACACCAAGTTAGGTACTCATGTACAATGAAACGTGATAGCAGACTTCTCTTGGTTTCTATGGGTGAGGTAGGGATATCGAACCACCGACCTTCAACTCTCAGGTCAACGCTTTAACCACTAGACCACAGAGGTGGTCTCTTTGTTGGTAAACATTCAATCAGGCTAAAACTTCTTTCAGTAGCGATTTATCCTGATCAGTGGTTAGATAACAATCTAGTCATATCCAAACAATATGTTATTCCAAAATAACGTTGTTGATGACAGTTATCTTGCTACATTGTGTATGTTTAGTTGTAATCTTCGCCAAAGGCCTGCTATCACAGTCCAAGGAACCAAGAAAACTCTATTTTGTTATTGTGTTTGTTTGTTTGTTGTTTAACGCCGCACTCAGCAATATTCCAGCTATATGACGGTGGTCTGTAAATAACCGAGTCTCGACCAGACAATCCAGGGATTGACATTATGAGCATGGATCCACGCAATTGGGATACGATGACATGCATCAACCAAGTCAGCGAGCCTGACCACCCGATCCCGTTAGTCGCCTCTTACGACAAGTATAGTCGCCTTTTACGGAAAGCATGGGTTGCTGAAGATCTCTTCTACCCCGGATCTTCTTATTGTGAAATTAATACTCTAACGCTAATCAAATGAACGTGAGGGATATCGTTTTAGGAACCACTACTCGAGGAATATACTTGACGCGATATACCCATGGTAGGATCTCGTTTACATTTGTGGGAAGCATAGATAAATGAAACTATCGATATCCAAGAATATATTTATGTTGTGGTGACCATACGTACACATATTCCAATGTTATTATTTGTTTGTTTGTTGATTAAAGCTGCGGTCGACAATATTCATGATGGCGTCTCGACCTGTAAACAATCGAGCCTGGATCAGACAATCAAGTGATTTTGAGACAGTGCATGTTCAGGTCACGCTGGGCTTGGATGCTGTTGTGGGCTGTCCTCCAGAAAGTATAACATCTAATATACGTAATTTATAGCGAGCGTCATGTATTGACCAGAGAATTCATTTCAGGTTTTTGTGATACCTCTTCAAGTCAGACGTGTGCTGGACTCATCACAGCTCCGTGTACAAGTTCTAAATTCAACTGTACAGCAACTACAGAAACAGGTACGTGATAACATATTGTCACAGAACATCCCAGAGAGAGAGAGAGAGATAGAGAGAGAGAGAGAGAGAGAGAGAGAGAGAGAGAGAGAGAGAGAGAGAGAGAGAGAGAGAGAGAGAGAGAGAGAGAGGGTGAGACAGAAAGAGAGTGTGTGAGAGAAGAGAGTGTTTTAAATTCAACTGTACAGCAACTACAGAAACAGGTACGTGATAACATATTGTCACAGAACATCCCAGAGAGAGAGAGAGATAGAGAGAGAGAGAGAGAGAGGGTGAGACAGAAAGAGAGTGTGTGAGAGAAGAGAGTGTTTTAAATTCAACTGTACAGCAACTACAGAAAAAGGTACGTGATAAGATATTGTCACAGAACATCCCAGAGAGAGAGAGATAGAGAGAGAGAGAGAGAGAGAAAGAGAGAGAGGGAGAGAGAGAGAGAGAGGGTGAGACAGAAAGAGAGTGTGTGAGAGTAGAGAGTGTTTTAAATTCAACTGTACAGCAACTACAGAAAAAGGTACGTGATAAGATATTGTCACAGAACATCCCAGAGAGATAGACAGAGAGAGAGAGAGAGAGAGAGAGAGAGAGAGAGAGAGATTGAAAGAGGGTGTGAGAGAAGAGAGAGTTCTTAATTCAACTGTACAGCAACTACAGAAACATGTACGTGATGATATATTGTAACAGAATATCCCACAGAGAGAGAGAGAGAGAGAGAGAGAGAGAGTGAGAGAGAGAGAGAGTGAGATTGAAAGAGGGTGTGTGAGAGAAGAGAGTGTTCTAAATTCAACTGTACAGCAACTACAGAAACAGGTACGTGATGATATATTGTCACAGAACATCCCACAGAGAGAGAGAGAGAGAGAGAGAGAGAGAAAGAAAGAGAGACAGAGAGAGGGAGAGCGACAGAGAGAGTGTGTGTGAGAGAAGAGAGCGACAGAGAGATACAGACAGAGCGAAATAGGGAGAAGGGGAGGAGGATTATGAAATTCCAGCCTTTGCGTTTGCATATTAATCCTTTTCCCCTTTGCAGGAGTCCAAAAACAGATTATGAAGATTCCACGAACAGCAGTACCTGACAAGGAAACCACTTATGTGTGCATGACCTTTGACCTGGACCAATCACAGGATTACCACCTGATTGCCACAGAACCGGAAATAGACAACGTTAACGTCGTGCACCATATCATCCTTTATGGATGTGGTGATAATGGTAAATATAAACTATTTATTCCCGTTTTACCAAATAATTTGTTTTATTTATGCCCAGTAATACATATAAAATGTTAAATGCGTCTGGCGTGTAATTCTGTGACGACTGAGTGAACTTGTGTGTCGCCCGTCTTGAGCGGGAGTGGGAATATTATCTGTTTCACCATACTGGTAACATGATTGATCATTTGTGCATGTATATGCCCTGCTCATGCACATACTACTACTTCTAATTCTGACAAATTTCCAACAAAGGGTCCGATACTTATTGCTCTTCCCGAGCAGTAAAATTCCAAACTGGAAGTTACATACACAAATATCCAATAACAGTCCTCTTGAGGAGGCGTTTGAGTCAGCCGTCAAAGTCGCCGCAATCCGCTGCTTCTCTTACGCGTATCAAAATACCTACTGAAGGTTAAGGTGATTGCACATGGACAGTAGTGGATTCATATTAATTCACTTTATCCACAAATGATATCTGACAACTGCTGAATTATACACCATTTTGACCCGTAACATGTTGGGTTCATATTGACTATATGTATGATTTCCGTCCTTGCAGCGCCTGTGATCACAAGTCCACAAGAGTGCGGACAGTCTATGCCTGCATGCCAGGAAGGCATTGGGTTCTGGACGGTTGGTATGCCTGGTCAGTGTCTCCATAAAGAAGCTGGCTTTAGAATTGGCAAAACTGGCTACAACAGGGTTCTCCTTCAGGTACACAAAATACTTACTCTTATTCATAGGTGAGGTGAGGTGAGGTAAGGTGAAATTGGGTTTAACGTCGCGTCCAAGATTATTGCACTTAAATAGCAACGTGCATCCACGTATGTGAGTGTGTTTGTGTGGCTGCTTGTACTGGTTCGGACTGATGCCGATGTATAGTGCTAGCACACTGAGATACCATGCCGCAGTTTAACATGAATACCGACTCCGAGCCGACCAGTCCTTGTTTTAGCCACTTAATACCGAGCGCCAGAGAGGGTAACAACAAGTTCCATCTTTTAACGTCTTTTCGTATGACGCGGCCGGAGATCGAACCCCAAATCTTCCCCTCTCCGGGCGGACGCTCTACTCCTAGACCACGGAGACGGCCTACTCTTATTCATAACGTAATTATGCAAGTGAAACCATTTCAACTCATTCCGGTTAACATCTAAGAGTTTGTGTTTGTTGTTTAACGCTATATATTTTCCCAGCTATATGACGGCGGCCTGTACATCATCGAGTCTAAACCAGAGATTGATATTATGTGCAACGTCGGAGCATGGTGAGCCACCAGGCCTGACCACCCGAAACATTTGGTCGCCTCGTATGACAGACATATAAATACTAACCCGGAATCCCCGCCGGGTACTTGTAAGAGTATTCATGTAGTTGATATCTGATATTAGCCATCTCCCCGGCCTAGATGCGGTTTGGTAGCCTTGTGCATAAAACCCATGATTGGTGAGCCAGCTGTATGATCCGGAATAGTTATAACGTGGAGAAGAATATAACTCGACCGATATCCCTTCTCAGATGTGCACCCTGAACGTCAGTCAATGATCGTCAGTAGGTACTCATCATAACCTCTCTGTCATTTACAGTCCGTTTGGCTCCAAATGAGATCCATGAATCGCAAAATAACTTACAATCGGGAATAGTCTATTAAATGTCAATACGGTATACGGCAATGAATTCCCCGTACCCAAAACTATCTGCTGTTTGTTATTTTTATTCCCATCTCTGGAAAAAAGGTTGTTTAAGAAAGTATCATATTGTTATGTATACAAGTTCGCATCTTGGACAGCGACGTCGCCAAAAAAGTGACTTGCCTGGCGCTCGGCACTAAGAGTATAAAACAAGGACTGTTCGGCTCGGAGTCAGTGTACTGTGTCTGAGTGGGAAGTCATCTCGTGGATCAGTGCACTTTTAACCGGCCTTTACCCGGACCAGGTTATGTCCGGATCAGTCGCTATATAAGTGCAATAAACATGAAGGCGACTTCAAACCTTATTTCCCATCACCTCACCTCATTGCCATGTACAACTGAGGCGCAAAAATATCAAAGGAACGCATATGAAAGCTGTAAGCACCCTTTGGGTTTCTAGGAAATTAGAATGCCCAGCACCGACTTATTGTCATAGAGAACAACCGACCAGTGAACAATGGGTTGGGACAATGTGAGACCCGGCCGGTTGTGTACCATCGTATTAAGATGGCATGGATTGGTGTTCATGCTATCACCCACTAGTTACTCTGTTGTCTGGTTACGTAACGGCACAGACGTCATACTACATTGGAGTAAGCGTGCAGGTATGGTTTTACGACGCCTTTTGTAATATTGGATATCTCATTTTACGTATGTGTTTTTGCTTCAGTTTCACTGGAACAACCCTGAAAGAACATCTGACAAGATGGATGGTTCTGGCCTTAGCATCTACTACACGTCCAACCTTCGCCCCAACGACGCGGGACTGTTTTGGACAGGAGAAACCAACCTTGTTATCCCGCCTGGACGGAGCAGGACCGTGGTCGAATCCATGTGTCCTTCACGGTGCACCAACAAGATCCTGAGCGACACCATATATATCATAGGGGGATTCAACCATATGCATTACAGAGGTAGGTTATTCATGCAGGAGGCACAGCCATTCGTTGTTCCCCGTGTTGCATAGGCCAACAATCTGTTGGTTGATTCCATGATTCACCCTGATTATGTTTGTTAGCACCACATATCAGCTGATGTCACATGGTTTGGTGTCGTCACTGAGTTTCAGTGAACTATCCCTAAGTTTCACCACTATTGCTTTTTACGCCTGATGGAATCTGTGGCAAAACTGACAATCATCTGGCTTTGACTTTTTATATTTATATATGTTATAACTGAATTTATAGCTAAAATGGATAGAATTATCATTAAACCGCCCGCGTGTTATCAGAAATCAGCGGGCCACTGTAACTTGATAATGCCCTCATATTGCTTGACGACGGGCCATTATCATGCCCGTTGTTAGGTGACGTCATAGGGTAGGGATAGGTGACGTCACGTTCAATAGGGACGTCATCTGGTTTGTTATATGACGTTTCCGTATTTGTAAAGTGGGTCAGTGACATTTGTGTTGATTGCAGTAAATGTTTCAAAACCGATATTGTTGTTTCTTTGTATTTGATAACAAATTCCAAACATTTTAGCTATAATAACGGTAACGCTCTTTTTCAGGGCATTATCATTTGTAGAAGCCCTCAGTCTTTCAAATGCCCTCCTTCGTCGGGCAGTTAATGGAAGACCTCGGGCTTCTGCAAATGATAATGCCCTGAAAAAGATCGTTACCCTTATATTACCTTGAATATTGTTCCTCCAGGTGTAGCACAGACGGTGGAACTCTTTAGCGGAGGCGAGAGGCGGTATCTCACTAATCAACTGAACTACAGCTACGACAACCCCAAAAGCATGACGTAAGGCTCTTCAAAATTCATCAGAATTTTAGTTACACACGTGGGAAACATGAATTTGAACAAACGTTATCGTTCGTTAACATGTCGGGAAGTAACTACAGTAAAACCTCGTTAACTTGGCAACCTCGCTTTCCCTGACGTATTATAAATAATGACCGCTGAGCCAGACTTCAAAGTGAGGGTTGTAGAGGAGGGACATATGTGTCCTTGTGGCATCCAGGGGGTTAAACCCTTAGGCGTAGGGAGGAGGTCATAGGAGCTGCTACCAAGGTAAAGGTCATTATTTGCTATTCAAAGCTCGTTTATTAAAACATGTATTTGTATGACATACTGACTGATATTACTATTTAATGACATTAGCACAACACACCTCAAATATATACCCTCGCGTAACCTTGATTTGTAGATATAAGGAAAGTCCACCGAAGTTCGTAGTTTAAATGTAAGATTTTATGTTGTATACTCACTAACCTTTTCATTCATCTATTCGACGAAACGAAATTGCCGCAATCCACTTTCTATCCCACAGATATGATCCGCCAGTGGCTATTCGCCGCGGTGATTCCTTGAAGACGACTTGTGTATACCAATCTCTGTCTGCTACAAAGACCACCTTCTACGGTTTTTCCATAAGTAACGAGATGTGTTATGGCACCTTCACGTACTACCCCAAAAGGGCCAGCAGCAATAGCAATTGTGTTACTTGGAAGACTATCAACAACTGTGACGTAGAAGGGGGAGCAATCATGGGTTGTAGGATTGCCGAGTTCTTCAACAACTCACACCCTAACACTAAAATGGTTATGGACAAGGTAACTTATATAACTCATCAAACAGCCATATATGTCTTTATATAACACATTCAAATCATCAACGCCAGAGAAAAATAAGTCTCAGTTATCTGCCGAAACGATTCCATTTGGCGAAGAAGGCAAAATGGTAATAAAAATTATATGAATGGATCACAAATCAGTGATGATGCCAGGTGTTCGCGAAAAGGATAAGAATGTCCGGCCAGTCGCCGTCTGGTGAAACCTATGCAAGTTGGCCTATACGTATATCATAACGTTATGATGTTGACGTTACGCCACTTCCTTGTCACGTCAACATTACCCCACTGAAAGTCAAGTGGCGGGCACAAGATAATCACCAAATATATGTCTTTGCCATTTGTGAGCTCGTATTGAGACCTGAGGTATGGTGATGTACAAGTTCATTCAGCTTGTGAAAACCAGTACTAATGACACAACTTCAAGGAAGTGCCCTTTGTTGCAGAGCTGCAGTTCTGTTGTTTAAATCTTATGGTAGACTTGTGGAGAACATTTCCAAATTTGACGCATCAAAATTGCAATTCCATATTTTGACTTGTACAATATGTTCCCGTGTTTTCTCAGGTGAACTGTTAACTTGTCTTTGCGTGTGTTTGTGACAGATGCCACCGGTATGGCAGGAGACGCCCACCGTTTCGCGAACCACCAATATCATCACTCTTTTAATAGTGATCCATAAATACATGACCATAGTCGAGTCGGAATCGAACACTGAGCTCTGCTCATTGAAAAGTTTTTTTCACTTATTAAACATGAACTGAGGAGGCTAGTCATACTTTGTTTCAGTTGTAATGTCTTGGTATGTTAAAATGTACTTGAACTGGAAGAAAATACTTAATTTGTCAGAAAGACATTTCGTACAACGTTGTTACGACTTGAAGACAAAGTTTAAAAGCGAAGGTTTACTCAGAACGGTACGTACAGAACTATATTGTGAAATCAATGAATAAACACAGAAGATAAGTGAACAACCAACAACTTATATTGAAACCGGATTAGGATTACAGTTATAAAAGACAATACAGTGGTTCAGAAATGTGGCAACGGCAATATATAATCGGCCTTATCACATATGTCAGTTCACTCATGAATGTTCAGAACTTGCCACAGTCGAACGCCTAGCATGAGGCTTGTGCCCCGTTCTTGAATCGAGGAAATAGTGTTGGAAGCTGGCAAAAGAGTTAAGGCTTTTCGAAAGGTATTCTTTCCACACAGGGCAAGTAGATATGTTGCAATTGCAAGTCTAGATATAGACGGCCTCGAATATGCCTCGTCTCGCTCTTGTGTACAGCCAGCCTTCTAGAAACTGTTACCTCGCGAGGCATCTCAAATGAAGAAGTATGTCGGAAGTGAATGAATGTTTGAAACAAACTCCTTACTGCGGAGCTCTCTATGCCGGGAAGATAACGAAGGTGGAACTTGGACTGAGGAATGTCACTCTCAATAGCGAGCTCACGTGGAAGTTTCACAATAGGTCATCAGAACATTTTACGTGCGTTTCAATCTGCTGCCACCAACAATCATCATCTACACACTTCCTGCATCAACTGCCTAGACTGAACATATGCATCTAAAGCTAAAACTACAACATGTACCGGTTTGGTTTAATGTTATACGCAGCTATTCACAAACATAACGTATGACAGCAACAACAATAAATTTCGCAATATTCAAAATTATACGATTGGTTTTAGAACTCATTACCTTCACTTGATCAGAAACATGAAAATTAATAAAGTATAGTTGGTAATAATGAATATTCTGCCGTCAGGAATTATTCCTACTGATACATGCATGTATAAAATCAGTAAAGATCGTCAAAGACCCCAAATAATCTGAAAGTAATTACTACTTAATTTTAAGTTGAATCAAAAGGTCCGCTGCAAACTTGGGGAGCATCCATTGAATTCCAGGAGGGAATGGGGAGACGGGAGTGTGTTCTAAAAATATACTCAAGATCCAACATGTGAATTACTGAATAAACTTGCATGTATCTCTTATTGTAGGAAAAGTAATAATGTGCCCTTTTTGCACATTATCTTTACGTGTCTAGAAAATGCAGTTGGTTACATTTAGAAAAAAACAAAACTGAACACATGTTGATTGTGTTGGACATTAAACTAATATTGAA
This sequence comes from Haliotis rufescens, assembly GCF_023055435.1. Classification (NCBI taxonomy): domain Eukaryota; kingdom Metazoa; phylum Mollusca; class Gastropoda; order Lepetellida; family Haliotidae; genus Haliotis; species Haliotis rufescens. The sequence continues at coordinate 842,417 of NW_025964323.1, forward strand.
AAAACTCCAACAATAATTACCCCACAATACCAACTGAACATGAAATGATTTCTCCTCAGAAACTTTACTACGGAAGTTATTCCCCTTTGGCGTAATAATTAAAGACATTGACTTGTTGCATTAGAGACGTTTTATTTTTCAGGTGTTGGACAACTGTAATCCCTTCGGTGGATGTCGCCAGGAATGTCCTGCAGCTATTGCTGAGGCCGAGAAGCATCCTTGCCTTGTCAAGGGTGTAATACAAGACTATCTGTTGACCTTGAGGTCCCGAAACCCAGATCTCAAAACAACCAAATTTGTAGCTGCCTTTGGATCTTGCTCATGCAAGAAGGACGACGACAACGGTGGCTTCCCAACTCACACTGGTGGAACAGCATCTGTTGACGCTCTTGTGTCAACGGTTGTCCTTGCATTCTGCACAGTCTTACTTTTGTAGACAACTCCATGTGTGTTTGTTTCCACCGTTGTAAACTGTATCTGCATAATATTTATATACGAAAGTCTGCTAGGTCCATTTAGGGGCGTCGGGGTAGCCTCGTGGTTAAAGCGTTCGCTCGTCACGCCGAAGGCCCGGGTTCGACTCCCTTCATTTGTACAATGTGTGAAACCCATTGCCCCCGCCGTGATATTGCTGTAATATTACTGAAAGCGGCCGAAAACCATACTCACTCACTACTAGGCCCATCATGATATTACATTGAATTTGTAAGGGATGTTCAGCAAATTGGATGAAAGAACATGTACTAGTCATAGTGTCTTGAAAATAAATTCAATTTAAACATTTATTACTGGATATGTTCCAAAAGTTCAAATAATTAATGTATATATATATTACATGGACTTTCTGAGATGGGCCTAAAAGTCTGGCGTATCATCATTATGGAGTGGATTAATTCCGCTATCTGTTAAATTGAATAAACGAGAAGCAGAATTTATAATAATCACATCAATGTGTGCATGCTATGAGAATTCCTTTAGTCATGATTTATATCGGCATGCAAAACTCACACATTATTTATCAGGCGCTGCCATGGAACCGATACAGCCACAGCTTCACTTCAAACAGAGCACTTTGTGAATCTTTGAGAACATTTTGAGCACGTCTTAAACAATAGTCTCTTTGTCATGCTCAGTTGTATTCTCAACCAAAAGCCAGTACTCTTTTTGTTTTCTTTACATTTTCTGAAGCTGAGCCAATGTTAAAAACACACTAAATGATAGAATAGCTTAAGTTTGAGGACATATCGTTTACGGATATGTAATTTGTGAAATAATTGCAAAATAAATAATTCGGCTTTTTAATTAGAAGTCGGCCGAAAAGCAGCAATGTCTGTGGGTTTTGCCGACAAATATTACAGTCAGTATCGATTATGAGACGATCAAAAGTTCATGGTTAACTCGTTATATTATATGTGCGCTTCAACAAACGACTCTATCATAATTATTTTAATTACAAAACATTATTTCGAGGTAGTGAGTCAGTTGTTTTGTTGTTGTTCACTTTTAGTTGAGGGGCAAAAGAAACTATACCTCTCAGGTGATTTTATCATATAGTTGATATTCAATTGAAAATATCTTTAGTTAGCTATGTTAAATGCAAAACATGAACTGTACTGTCGCTAAGTCAGCACTCAAAAAATACTTCTACACGTTTTTTGTCTAAACTATAATTAAATTTAACATTTAATACTTTAACAAACAAAATGATTCGCATAATGCACAACTGCTGATGGGTATCATACTATTAGTCATCGTATCTTTGCAAACACATAGACTTGCATTCAAACATGGTAGAGGCCATGTGGTTGCATATTCATTTTTTATCCAAGCCTTCATTGAACCATATTTTTTCTACACAACATTACCCAGCCACAGATTACATTCTACAAACTGTTGCTGGATTGAGTGATGTTAAATAGATACAATAAAATTTTACAACAGTTCTTTCAAATTACATTAAAACAATATTGGTATACTTTGCCCCTTAGTTTATCTCCCAAATAGGACATGAAGAAAGTCAGACATTTCACCGTAACGTGTGTGAATAATCAAATATTGTATGGCAGAACTACTGAAATTTGAAATGGGATACAAATAATGTGAAACAAACATAATCTTTAAAAAGGCAGGCATAGAGCTATGAGAGAGGTGCTTCTATATCAGACGAAGAAGAATCACACGCATGAGAAGATGTAGACAATGGAGAAAGGACTGAGATGAGGAGGACAAGAGAGGAAAGAACAGTGAGAGGAGGAATAGCGGAAGGGGAAGTGGTGGGAACAGAGGAAAGAAAGACGAAAAAAAAAACCGAGTAGAAAGAAGTAAAGAAGTGAGAGGATACTGAGGAAGTAGGAGTAGAAAGAGGAGAGACTTCTTAGGAGGACTTATTAAGATCAAAACGGACGAGCAAGACGGGAAGTAGAACATTAAGACGAGGGAAGGCCACAAGAAACAAGGATGAGGAGAAGACAATAAAGGATCCGAAGGAATATGAGAAGACGACGAAGGAAGATGAGAAGATAAAATGAGCGAAAATATGGGAAATAAGAGCAGGATGAGACAAGTTGAAAAGCAGGATGGGAGGGATAGCATGTATAAAGAAAAAGGCTGTAGAAGTATAAGATGCAGGAGAGGAAGTAAGAAGCCGAAGAAGATGAAGACCGGAAGAGCGAAACGAGGCGTAGGACAACGATGGGGAAGTAGGAATATTAAAGAAAGATGAAAGAAGTGTAGGAAAAGAAGATGGAGGCGAAGAAAAACTCGCACTTTTTTCTCAGTATCACATATTGTACAGGTTGTGATTTCGAAATGAACAGTTCACACTCAGGAGTGGTACCGGGGTAAATTATTAATGTAAGTTTTTTCAACGTGTTTACAGTTTAATATATTTATATAATAGTGAGCAATGGCTAGGGGAAGGAACATTTGAAAAGATCAATTATTTTTTGAATATGGAATACCATACAAATAAAATAAAGACTCATACCAAATAAAAACGGGCCTTGGTATCATATTATACATAGAATCCGTTTCATCCGCTTGAATAAGGAAAGAAAACCCGGTGTCAATCGTTGATGGTGATATTCGCATTTCCTAAAACGTTATCGTTTCTTTCTCCTTGACACTTGACAGAACATACATGTATATCTCCGAAAGCTGACAGTCGGTGTAAGGGAAAACAGTCCATCGTAGAACGATGTACCTAGTCTATGTACAATACGAGATCAACACCCGTAAAACACGGCACCAAGCACCATGAGGGGACACGAAGAATTATTGGACCTATGTACTCATTTCTACGGGAACCAAATTCTACGTTACAGCAGCCATATCAGAAATACCATCCAAGAGGCCTTAAACATAATACACTCAGTCAGTCCTATCATATGTTCTTAAATATCACACGGCTTCCGTGGTGTAGTGGATAGAGCGTCTGTCCGAAGAGCGGAAGGTCGGTGGTTCGATCCCATGACCTCGTCATATCACAAGACGTTACAAGATCGTTGTTGCGCTGCCTGAATCTCGGTACAAAGGGGATAAAACAAGGACTGGCCGGATCGGAGACGATGTGTTATGTGTCTGAGTGGGATATCCATGTGGCATGGTATCTCAGTGGGCTAACACAATAAAACCGACATAAGTCCGGACTCATGCAAGCGGTCATTTACACACGTAAATACATGTCGCTATACAATTTGAAGCATTCTTGAAACCCCTTAAGAAAATCAACTAAGCCTCGTAAGGTTTCATTCTGCTCCGCACGTAACTATCAAGACGTTTGACTGCCAGTCAGAACGAATAATTTCCAAATTCATTCTAGTTTGCGTGATAAAGTCACTCAGGGGTAGATCAATAGAGGGATTACCTTGACCCTCCCACTGAAGCAGTGAATGAGTGTGTGAGGGGTACCGCCTCAAGGAACAGTAGTCCAGATATATCACGGCATAAAAGCTTTACTTGGGAGGAAAACTTCAAGTTATGATGCATGTCTCAGACGTTTGCCACCTTGGTGAAACCCACTAGCACAGGTATGGTGCTGACAAAGGAATCACGTCTTAGCGCTAAGATAGTTTTGTGGAAAGGTGTACATGTGTTAGTGGTGAAACGCCTGTGACCTGCATCACGTCCGACTTTCCATCCACAATAAGATGACTCGCCATGGTTCAACAAGAAACCTGTTCAATTCGGCCTTTCCTGTCGCTCACTGTTTTAATAATAGGAAGACTTTAAAAATGTGGTGTAATCCATGTGCCGAAGATTCTTGTTATATTTTAAGTGCATAATTCTGTTGAACCAATTTTGTTTTCAAACTAGAGAGAGGGACAACTAGATAGTAGATGGGGTAAGATATAAAAGAAATATATAAAAATATAGATGTAAATGAAGTCATATTTTATTCCAGAAGGTACAGTATGTCATGCTAAGCTTCTTCAGCTTCTCCTTCTTCCTCATAAAACTCTCCATCTTCCTCGGCGGTGGCGTCCTGGTACTGCTGGGACTCGGACACCAAGTCGTTCATGTTGGGCTCGGCCTCAGACTTTTTATGGATAACAACCTTTTAGACAATGTAACTGTTCGTTTAGAGTTCAATATTTAAAAAAAAAAGATAGTAAGTGTATGTATATAATTATATATTGTGATGTCGTTTCTTGTTGCTAAGGTGAGGTGACGTGAAATTTCGTTTGGCGTCGCGTTCAAAATAATTCTTGTTTCTAAAGTGGCACATGGCAGATAATTGTATCTTCAATATTTTCGATTAACATGTTTTCTTTGACAAACGCCGCCCAAGTTATGTTTTTACATTTGTCAGGTCCCTACCCGTGCTTGTGGGTTTCGCAAAATTATTAAACGTCTGAGCCCTGCATCACTTTGGGTTTTCCATTAAGGTGACACGTTGTGTTAATATAACTCGAAGACTGTTAAAAGCGTCGTTAAACCCAAATCACTATCTCACGTTTCGATACTCGTATGAATTGTTGAATATAAATAGAAACAAAATTGCCAATTAGATTCAGATTTATTTCTGACTGTACAGGGCAGTAGCAAGTCTACGCTTCTTCTGCTTCTCCTTCTTCCTCGTCAAACTCTCCCTCTTCCTCGGCTGTGGCGTCCTGGTACTGTTGGTATTCTGATACCAAATCGTTCATATTGGATTCGGCCTCAGTGAACTCCATCTCATCCATACCCTCGCCAGTGTACCAGTGAAGGAAAGCCTTGCGACGGAACATGGCTGTGAATTGCTCGGAGATACGTTTGAAGATCTCCTGGATGGCTGTGCTGTTACCAATGAAAGTGGCCGACATCTTGAGACCACGTGGCGGGATGTCACAGACGGCGGTTTTAACGTTGTTGGGGATCCATTCGACAAAGTAGCTGCTGTTTTTGTTTTGGACGTTGAGCATCTGTTCGTCAACCTCCTTCATGGACATGCGACCTCGGAACATGGTAGCCACGGTCAAATATCGTCCGTGACGGGGATCGCAGGCAGCCATCATGTTCTTGGCATCGAACATCTGCTGAGTGAGTTCGGGCACAGTCAGGGCACGGTACTGCTGGCTTCCTCTGGATGTGAGTGGAGCGAATCCGGGCATGAAGAAGTGGAGACGAGGGAAGGGCACCATGTTGACAGCCAATTTACGGAGATCAGCATTCAACTGTCCAGGGAATCGAAGACATGTTGTTACTCCGGACATGGTGGCGGACACCAGATGGTTGAGGTCACCGTAGGTGGGTGTGGTCAGCTTCAGAGTCCTGAAGCAGATGTCGTAGAGGGCCTCGTTGTCAATACAGTAGGACTCGTCAGTGTTCTCAACCAGCTGATGTACAGACAATGTGGCGTTGTAGGGCTCAACGACTGTGTCCGACACCTGGGAAAAGAAGAAACAACAACAATATCAGTTCATTGCTTGATTCGGCATGGCCCAAAGGAAATGTTTTATTCAAATCAAACATACACTCCATAATCATCCATTAGATTGGAATCCACAGAAGATGTGTTATTATCGAAGATGGAGTGACACAACCACACTGCTAGCACGATAATATTCAGACTAAGCGGCAACATGTGTCTTATTAGTACATACCTTTGGTGATGGAACAACGGAGAAGGTGTTCATGATCCTGTCAGGGTACTCCTCCCTGATCTTGCTGATGAGGAGGGTGCCCATGCCAGACCCTGTGCCGCCACCCAGGGAGTGGGTCAGCTGGAAGCCCTGCAGACAATCACAGCTCTCCGCCTCCTTCCGGACAACATCCAACACGGAATCAACCAGCTCGGCGCCCTCTGTATAGTGACCCTTGGCCCAGTTGTTGCCAGCACCACTCTGACCGAAGACAAAGTTGTCTGGACGGAAGATTTGACCGAAGGGACCGGATCGGACAGAGTCCATGGTTCCGGGCTCCAGATCCACGAGCACAGCACGGGGGACATACTTGCCTCCTGGAAAGGAAGAATCAATGCATGAGCGCTTCTTCGTGTTATTAAATGAACCTAATTAACAGTGATGAGGAACACATTGTCATTCATAGATCAGTAATCATGTCTGCATACCATTGTACGTTTTTGCTCTTTGGGTCTTACTCAGAACTGCTTGTTGTAAATGCTATTCCTCTTATTCCATAGTGATATCGTCATTGCATTTTGGATGTATTCCAGCGCAATTATGATACGTTGTTTATTTTTGTGATTACAATTAACAATGGCACAAGGTGTTTGCGAAAGCACTGTTAAACATGTTAAACGATATTTGGAATTGAATAATAATTACACAGTTTGCTATTATTTGATTCATTGATTTTTTCATAAATGTATCCTTTTCACACCTGTTGCCTCGTTGTAGTAGACGTTGATTCTCTCCAGCTGCAGGTCGGAGTCGCCGTGGTAGGTGCCGGTGGGGTCAATGCCGTGCTCATCAGAGATCACCTCCCAGAACTGGAATCAAATATAAGCATTAGTGTTTCTTCTAAATATTTTCAAGATGGATATAAATGTAATGAAAGATAAATATTATAAATAAATTACTAAACAGGTCGGACTGTGTGCCTTGAGCGGATTGATTATGTTCAACTGTTTTCGAAATTAGGAAATTATAAAAACAAGCTCACGACGAATGATTACCATTATTGACAAAAGTCAAATTTCGGCATGGCGACCGGAATATAATTATTTTGGCTGTTGTCTTCTCGAAAATATCACATTAAATATGTTTCTTGATGTATTTTGCAAACCAGCCTGTTCAGTTAGGGTGGAGTTTTATGCCGTCATCCGTTTTGGGGATGACGTCATTGCATCCCAGAGACGCCATGGCTCCCCCACGCATGCCAGACAACACATACACAGTGTGTAATACGAAACAGTATATATGTGTTGTAAGAATATACTGGAGTTATACTTGAGTAGTCGATGTCAGTATATTTTAAAGCACATAACAATTTCTTCTATGGAAATGACTGACTTCTGAGACTCCTTATATTCCATGAGTTCACGGTTCACCAAGTCCAGAGTATGGCTAACAATTTAAGAAGCTTAACACGATTGACGCATATAGGCTAAAGGTGTCTGACTGCTATAATCTATAATTGCATAATGTTTTGCGTGTAACTATGCAGTGTGTTTATTTGTTGTTTACCACCGCACTCAGCAATACTTCAGGCATATCACGGCAGTCTAAAAATAATCGAGTGTGGACCAGGCAATCCAGTTATTGCCTCCATGAGCATCGATCCTTGTCGTCGGTGTAGGCTGACACGTTGTCAACCAAGTCACCAATCCTGACCTGACCTAAACCGAAATTCACAAAGGGTGTGACTATGCAGACATGTTTCCCTGTTTCTTATGACCATGATGACGGTATTGCCACGACTTGAGGCACTGATACTACCTGACGGCCTGATTTCTGAAATTTAATAACGAAAAAAGAGCTGCCTCCCCTGTACTAATCGAACAAGAGTTTATCTGAATGTTAATCACATTGTAACAGTTTGAAATTAAACGGAGTGCTGAAATAATAACCATGGAAAGTGTGATATATATGTATCAGAGCGTTTGTACAGATGGACTTTCAGGACATCTATGCCAATGACATGCTCCCCTAATGATATGCCGATGCTTTACGAAGCCATTTATAGTCCTAGTTGCATTATGACCTTAAACGTGTACCATGTTTACTTATCTTTCCTTGCATTAAGATACTGACAGTTAAGGTCCAGATAAGGTACAGGTAAGGTACAGATAAGGTACAGATTCCATGTCTCCAACTAGAAAATGTCAAACTTGTTAAACATACGAATACAATGATATGATTATATTTTGTCGGAACTGGACACCTGTCAGATGCATTGATACATGATAATTGTGTTACCTTAGCACCGATCTGGTTGCCGCACTGGCCAGCTTGCATGTGGACGATCTCACGCATGTTGAATGTTGGGGGAAGAACGGAGACGAAAGTCCTTGTTACTGTGGAATACAAGCTGGGCACTTGAGTTGTAACTGACCAGAAGTACCGGTCGCTGTTTTTATATTGTTATGGATTATTGGCCTCTTACAAATGATTGGTTAACTGTCGCTGGGTTCTTAGTCGCTACAAACACGGTTAATCCTAATCCAAGGTTACAGTACTCACTCATCCGTGATAATCCGTAAACTACATCTTTACGGATGAACTAATATATTTAGGCAGATTTAAATTCTGAAACTGTTTGGGTACAATTGAGCTCTTTCTACGAAAATTTCAAAGAGCTCAAAAGTTGTTTGATAAAGACTACAATATTCAAAGCCTCAACAGGGCTTTCAAAAATATTGACTCATAAATACACGATTTTGATACAGTCGGTATCGTACGCTTTCCTTTTATAATATATTTGTTTAATTACGGAAATGTTTTTGTAGCTCTTTATTTATAACACAAGCGTTTATCACATTTGTCGTGGCAGCCCATGCTAGATAATCTGTTTTGTTGGTTTTTCGATAAGTTCCCAGATAAACATGAATCACGGAAATGTTGGACGTGGTGCTTGGTCGATACCTTTGGTTTTAATACGGTGAAACCCTAACGTTAAAAAAACCCCACACAACTGTAAAGATTTGGATATAAAGTTCTTTTCCATTGCGTACACAATCGGAACAGAGATTATAGTACACGGTTTGATTCGCTTAACAATCTGCATGTGAGAGAGTTTGGTTTTACGCCACTTTTAGCAATATTCCGTCAATATCACGACTTTACACCATGTGCCCATTTGGTGAATCAAACCGGGACTTGAAGCACGACAAGCCCACTCTTTAACCACTAGGCTACCCTACAGCCCCTTTCTACATGTGGGTCTTGTAAATAGTTGTGGAGAATAATTAGGTTGACCATCGCTGGGTAGGTAGATATACGTGTAGAGAACAACACTGGTTGAGGACATAGGTTTGAATGGATGACATATTCCAAGAGCGTCACACTCTATCGTAAAAGTTGTTCGATTAGGTTAAAATCTTAGCAAAACATTCAAAACATTTTATGGCAGACATGTGGAATACATTTCCAAATTTGATGCATCAATGAAGAAAGGACGTCAGATGCAATTCTTTTAGTTATTATGACTTGTACCCGTGTGTTTTTCAGGTTAACTCTGGACTTGCATTTGCATATGTTTGTGACGGGTGGGGCCACATACGCTTACCTTCACGCTAACACCTGCTATCATCAATATTTGATAGTCTGTCATCTGTCTGTCTACACAAAAATACCCATGTCATATAGTTACATATTTTGCGTATGTATCTAAAGGACCCAGAGCAACCGTGTTTCATTGTGTGAATGTTCATCTTTGTAAATGTCTGGTTCAAGCCTCCAATTATTTGTATATTTGTTTATTTACTGTTTAACGCCGGACTCAGCAATAGCCCAGTTCTGTGTTGATGAAGATCAATTATAGCCCAGATCGCCTCCAATAGTATGGGCTTATAGCAAATCTGCACATTGACTTTGCTTTTCTAACTGTTGTGGTAAAATATATATATATACAGGTGATTTCATCAGGTGTATAAGTATTAAACATAATTAAATATAGAAAAAACATCACTAGCTATGACGTTATATGCTTTATGACGTCAAAAGCATAACTTTGGCTGTTGCCTAGGACTACGTTTTACTTCTCCCTCTATTGTCACTATTACATCATAGGCATTATGACGCCACAAATACTACTGTTATGCGGCGCATATATATATATATATATATATATATATATGTGTGTGTGTGTGTGTGTGTGTGTGTGTGTGTGTGTGTGTGTGTGTGTGTGTGTGTGTGTGTGTGTGTGTGTGTGTGTGTGTGTTCGTATTCATATTGACTAACTTGACTTAACTATCGTATATAAAACGTGTATATATAGTCATTACAAAGTAGACACAATTATTGGATAACAACTTCTTTAATACGATAAAGGCGACGTTTCGGTTTAAATCCTAATACCGTTGTCAAGCAATACTGAATGAGGAACATTGTACAGAATATATATAGTGGTGGAGGATTTACAGTAGAGAATAACAGTAACAACGTTAACAATTGCATGCTTGACTGGGATAGCGTGTGTAAGTAATGCCAACAGAAAGATAATACTGTAACAACGTGATGGGCAGAGAATACATAGGTGGAATATATAGTCATTTATTTGGAACGTCAAAAAATAATCACTCTCGATTATTCACCAAAACGGATTCCATCGGACGTGAAAGACACAATTATATGAACGGAATACTGAAAATCAGTGATGACAGCAGGTGTTCACGAAAAGGGCAATAATCTGCATAGAGAAGTAAGTGTTTGCTTGAGTGAGTGAGTTGGGTTTAACGCCGCTTTTAACAGTATTCCAGTCATATCGCGGCGTGTCAGCTTAATGTGGGAGGAAAGCCCGAAGTGATGCAGGTTTCAGACGTTTACCACTTCGGTGAAACCCAAGAGCACGGGTATGGTGCTGACAAACCTAGAAACATAATTGGGGCGAACCGGGATTCGAACCCACAATCATAGGTTTCTAAATTAAAAATAGTCCATGTGTAACGAGAACTCGTTACCTATAATTGTCAAGTCATCCTTCAGGATTATCTGTTTGAAGATGCGATGTCGGATTAAAAGGGCATAACTCTAAACCATGGTTCGTTATGGATTATCCGGACGATTACAGTGAAAACGGTATCGTCTGGATTAACGGGGATTCATTTTATAGTTATTCAAAGAGAATCAGAAGTAAATAAGTAAATGCTGTTTAACACCATTATGCATCTGTTTGAAGTTGGCCATGGCAATACAAGACAAAGCCGTCATTAGTCAACTCTTGTTCTGTCCCGGGATCTTTATTGGGAGTGGACCATGAACATGGTGTATGTTTGTGCATTTATGATGAAAGTATTCATGGTTTTTGTTTCATGACGTGCCCATCGGAGAAAGCACAAAGACCCTAATGGCTTTATTATTGTATATCTAGTATTTAACATCGCACTCAGCAAATTTCCAGCTATTTGACGGCGTTCTGTTACCACACAATCCAGTGACTGATATCATAATTAACGAGCCACCCAATTCTGAGCGATTAAACCCGTGAAGATCCGGGATGGAATAGGTCCTCCTCAACTCATGCTTGCTGTAAAAGGTGACTATGCTTGTCGTAAGAGGCGACTAACGGGATCGGGTGGTCAGGCTTGCGTAGTTTGATTCTCATGATATCAATCACTAGATCCAAATGGTAGCTTCTTACGACAAGTATAGGTAGCTTTGGACTTGTATTCTTACCTAAAATCCCCACGATTCAAATGCCAAATTGAATATAACATAACAACAGTGAGTGAGGTGCCCTGATATTGCATCTGACAGTGACAGTTAGAAACTTACATATACATATACTTGCAATACTGTCATTCTTTATATGTAATTGGAGTTATTGTGTAGTGCCTATGTTAACGTCACTGAAACCAATTCAACCTCACAATATATGATGGCCTGAAGTCAGTCCCAACAAGACACAATTACAATATACACAATCAGAAAGTAATGAATTCATTGAAATTTCTTTCATGTAATTTGTGATTGGCAATACATTGTCCTTTAAAAGTGAAATTTCTTTTGATGTATTTATATCTAGTGTGAGAGTAAATATGGTTTTAGGCCGCTTTTAGCAATATTCCAGCAAAATCACGACGGACACTCGAAATTGGCTTCACACATTGTACCCATGATTTATAACTAGTTTTACCTTATATACCCAAAATAACGAGAAATAGAACTGAAGGCAAAAGTTCGAAGTATTTGAACCCCATAAAAACCAAATGAGCTGCATTGCCTCAACTTTCATCTTAATTTTCGTGGTTGCCTGCGGGACTAATCAATATCCCCGCTCTCACTCACGTAAGGTGACCTCACGTTGGGCCATAGTAGCTGATGGTAACTGAGCTTTAATATTGTCTCACTTTTAAACAGATTACTTGAACGAAAGGTTTGGGCATTTCTTAGGCAAGAGCTGCGTTTTTCTCTGTATTTTCCCCATCCATGTGTGTTACTCTTGAAGTGTCTACAATTTCCGGTAATCGCTACAATATTAACACAAATACATGGAGATCGATATTTTTAAAGCTTTATTTTCGACTGGGCATTCGTCAGATACCTGAAGCAGAATAGTTTTATGTAATCTTATTGTTAACTTAAACAATATAATATCACCTGGTATCAACTTCCTTAGTTCAATAATATATAATTATTGCAAAAATCCAAAATATTTGGTATTGTTCCAAATTTATTGATGTATTCAATAAAGTATCTAAGCTTCTTCTGCCTCCCCTTCTTCCTCGTCAAACTCCCCCTCTTCCTCGGCGGTGGCGTCCTGGTACTGTTGGTATTCGGACACCAAGTCGTTCATATTGGATTCGGCCTCAGTGAACTCCATCTCATCCATACCCTCGCCAGTGTACCAGTGAAGGAATGCCTTGCGACGGAACATGGCTGTGAATTGCTCGGAGATACGTTTGAAGATCTCCTGAATGGCTGTGCTGTTACCAATGAAGGTGCCAGACATCTTGAGACCACGTGGTGGGATGTCACAGACAGCGGTTTTAACGTTGTTTGGGATCCATTCGACAAAGTAGCTGCTGTTTTTGTTTTGGACGTTGAGCATCTGTTCATCAACCTCCTTCATGGACATGCGCCCTCGGAACATTGCAGCTACGGTCAGGTAGCGGCCGTGACGGGGATCACAGGCAGCCATCATGTTCTTGGCATCGAACATCTGCTGAGTGAGTTCGGGCACAGTCAGGGCACGGTACTGCTGGCTTCCTCTTGATGTGAGTGGAGCGAATCCGGGCATGAAGAAGTGGAGACGAGGGAAGGGCACCATGTTGACAGCCAATTTACGGAGATCAGCATTCAACTGTCCAGGGAATCGAAGACATGTTGTTACTCCGGACATGGTGGCGGACACCAGATGGTTGAGGTCACCGTAGGTGGGTGTGGTCAGCTTCAGAGTCCTGAAGCAGATGTCGTAGAGAGCCTCGTTGTCAATACAGTAGGACTCGTCAGTGTTCTCAACCAGCTGATGTACAGACAATGTGGCGTTGTATGGCTCAACGACTGTGTCCGACACCTGAAACGAAGCAAAGTTACATTATCATCTGATGTAATCGGGACCTTTGGAACTGTTCAGTTGAGCTTTAGTCCATTTGCACCTGTCCGAAAGCTACTGATGATTAATTGTATACTGTTTGTTTGACAAGCTTTCGAGTAAACTTTTCAAACTATCAATACGATTAAAACAGCATTAGACTGAATAGTTACGACCTGACGTCAAGTTGTAGTTTTGTTTGTTTTACTCTCTGTATGTGTATGTATACGTGTGGTGTGTGTGTATGTGCGAATTGGTGTGTGTGTGTGTATGCGTGTTGAAAGGCCATTTGAAACAACGGTGCAGTTGTGTCACGAGGTGTCAGTTTAGTGTGTGAGAAAAGCCAAAGGTCTTATACATGTATTACTTTGGTGAAGTCAAGAAACTCAGCTATGGTATCGAGAAAAATCAAGGATCATAATCTCAGTGCGTATGTTGGATGCGCTGATTGATCGTAAATCTGTTTAGCAAATTGTGGCGTCTTAGGAGACTTAGGTCACATGTTCAGCCTACTAACTGGGCGACGGGATAAATATCAGAATCTAGCCACTGAAATATTTTCTACGTACCTTTGGTGATGGCACAACGGAGAAGGTGTTCATGATCCTGTCGGGGTACTCCTCCCTGATCTTGCTGATGAGGAGGGTGCCCATGCCAGACCCTGTGCCGCCACCCAGGGAGTGGGTCAGCTGGAAGCCTTGCAGACAGTCACAGCTCTCCGCCTCCTTTCGGACAACATCCAACACGGAGTCTACCAGCTCGGCGCCCTCTGTGTAGTGACCCTTGGCCCAGTTGTTGCCAGCACCGCTCTGACCGAAAACAAAGTTGTCTGGACGGAAGATTTGACCGAAAGGACCGGATCGGACAGAGTCCATGGTTCCGGGCTCCAGATCCACGAGCACAGCACGGGGAACATATTTGCCTCCTGGAAAAGATAACCATTCAATGCATTAGATTGTTTGCAATAAAATGAGACTTGTGTAGATTGATGTAATTCCTATTTACACTTTTCAATAAAATATTTGTCTTGAAAATTCAACTTCGTTATCATTATACATACCTGTAGCCTCATTGTAGTAGACGTTGATTCTCTCCAGTTGTAAGTCGGAGTCACCGTGGTAGGTACCGGTGGGGTCAATGCCGTGCTCATCGGAGATCACCTCCCAAAACTAAAACAATTTTAATTACTTTAATGTTTCACAAGGCAAGTTACACTTTTTGGTGACAGAATAGAACAAATATTATTGGTTATTACACTTGTTTTACGTATCACTCCCTTTTCAAAGCTTTCATGTTTTGCGAGGTACAAAGAAACAAGTTTATATTTCCAACAAACCAGTAATGTATGAAAACTCTGCTTCCTATAAAGTTCAATAAAATGATTGATTCCTCTGGGTATGTCATGTACAGAATACAAACATCTTAACCTTGCCACAATACGTCGTTGGTACTGTATCTTTGTAGCTTTCTGAGAACGTATATGTAGGCTAACTGTGCTTCATATTAAATTCAACAAAATGTATAATTCCTCCAGATACTATATGTATCCGTGTTTTAAATCATGAATATAACATGATTTGAATGCGGATTTACCTTAGCACCGATCTGGTTGCCGCACTGGCCAGCTTGCATGTGGACGATCTCACGCATGTTGAATGTTGGAGGAAGGAATGAAAGAGAAGTCCTTGTTACTGTAGAAGACTTGATGTGTTGCTAACCAGAACGAAATAGAGGCTGTTTTATACGACTACTCGCGTTGTATCCTTGTTTCTGATTGGCTGGTGGTTGCCCAGGCGTGTGTAACTAACAACATAGTAAATCGTAATCCTTCTGGGTCGCCATTGGATAATCACCTTATGTATCTTTCCTTCAATCATCACTTATTGTCATTGTCAAGACACTGTTGCCAATTAAATTAGACTGCCTTTCATATAATTAGTTTCAGTGTCTTGCGTCTTTTCAGTGTCGTAATTTATGTTTTTGTAGCGCACACAAGCTGAGTGCGTGTGTGTTTGTGTATGAACTTTGGTTTAGTTCAATGCATTAGTTGTAAAATCAATTTTGATTAAGATTTTATCGATGACAAGACCGTGTATTTTTGTATTTGTTTTGGAAAAAAATGTAAATGTTTCTGTGCATTTTAAGCACAAGTAGTGTAAGATAGAACAAATCGTAGTCACAATGATGGCATCGAGAACTTCAATAGTTTTATACCTGACAAGAGATTAATTTAGTTTCATTTTGAGACATAGGTAAATTCAATGAAAACTTTATTCACCTTTCTATTATATATACGTGTATGTTGTTCATAGTCTTCTTGTGTCGTATTCATTTTGCTCAGAGTATGTTATGTAGGTATGTAGGAATGTATGTAGGTATGTAGGTAGGCACACATGCACGTATGTATAGTTACAGGTAGGTAGGTAGGTAATAAAGAGAACATGTTATATCTGTATTAATTGCGTCGAAGATGAAATGCATGTTTTATTGTTATCTCCTTCACATACGTATATTAGAGAGAAATTTATACAACCATGTGTTGTTTTAAGATCTTAACAGAAAGGACGTGGTGTATTTCTTCAAACCAAACTCTCACCTTTTACATCGCGAGAACATGATATTTTACTCAAAATAAGAGCTATTGTATATATAAGATAAGAAGTGTGTTTCATGATATATATATATATATATATATATATATATATATATATATATATCATGAAACACAATGTATATATATATATGGTTATTGTCTCTCATAAATCGCTGTGCGATTGGTCATGACCAATCTGAAAATATAGATATTTTACGAACTTTATATCTTATATCTGTGATATAGTTAAACTAGATTAGGATTGTGTTTATAAGTTATGTTTCATCTGTGCCCGGTTGATTGTGTGATATAAACACACCTTATGGAGTAGTTATTTGAGTGATATAGAACATGGAACTATAAAACTATGGGAAAATAAACTCGTTTGACGTCAGAGTTTAATTTGCATTCTTATCAAATGAATGGAATTGCTATGGACGGATTTTTTATGCATACATAGTGATATCATGTTGATAATGATATGCTAGCTATGATAATATCACAATTCTCTAACATTAATGACACATATTCTATGCTATGTTTATATTTGTTATTGATATAAATAATTACATAATAAACATATCCTCCACATAACTCATATTTTGGTACTCATTTTGGTCATTTGTGTACATCTTCCCGAGGCAATGGTGGAAACTGAACTTTCAAAGTCAGTTAACTCCCTTTCCTCGGTTAGATGTTTGTGAGGGGCTGTTCCACTTTAGACTAAGGTAAACAAGTAATTACCAGTGCAGTCAACCTTGTCTAATCCCGGTATAAGATGTCTGATAATTGGTAAGTTACCGTTTATTTTCACTTCGTTGCCATACAAATAAGATATTGCCGTATAACTTTATATTGTGACTCACTCAAGCATTTATCAATGTATTTGCATACTATTGCAAATCACCAAAAGATAGAATCTACGTTTTATCCGATCACCTATGAACGCCTGCTTAAATACCAAAATATGAACAGGTTGGGATCCATAAGGTACACATACACATCTAGTAGCGCCTAATTAAGGGCTCAATGGAGGTGACTGGATCGTTAATGTTCCCCACTCAGCTTCATTATGTTGCCTTTGAACATATATAAGAATGACACCTATTTGGAGTATAATATATATTAAAGCCACTTCATGTGTGAATCAGATACAATATTTTAAAAATGTAATTTTATTAATGGTACACACATACAATTGTTCTGACGGAGAAGTCACTTTTCAACATAACATTAGTGAAGCGACGAGGGATGCTACTAATTATTAGTGTTAAGTCTGAATAGTAGTCATAAATGATGAAGAACAAACAAAAAATAATATAGATGTAATTAGTACTCTAACGTTAAGGTTTCAGGGAACCTTCCCATCTCAGTGTCCAGAGTATTGTAAAGAACCACGTCTTAAACTTGCCAAAGTACGTTGTTGGTATCTTTGTAAAATTGTAAGAACGTATAAGAAATGTAAGAACTAAAAAATGAAACCGTGCTTCATATAGAGTTCAATAAAAAAATACATTTATTTTGAAATGACACAATTGAAGTCTCCTCAAATTTAAGGTCGTATTTCACAATGTGCACACGACGCACGATTTGGATGCGCGTTTGGTGGGAGCATGATACTCACACCACAGTTTCTTTAATATGAATAGCATACACTGATCCTTTGGCTTTTAAGGTGTTAATAATGCGCTTTTGTTTAACCGTAAATAACGATTTCGCAATGACACGGATTGTTGAATATCAGTAGTCCAAGTTCCCTTTACGTCGAGCAATATTCCAGCAGTTCCAGCCTTCGGTGTCTACATTTCACAACTTTCAAGGTGGGATCGAGCATACCCTCATGTTACCAAGATTTCAAAGAGTGTCATATCAGTGTTGCTTGAAAGTTGTTTGATCAGGGTTAAAACATTCAAGGCTTTTGTATATCTTTCAAAAAAGTGTTATGATAGACATGTGGAAGACATTTCAAAATTTGACGCATCAGTGACAATAATGCTGACTGATTTTGACTTGTGAATGTGAATAACTGACTTGCCTTTGATTGTGTTTGTGACAGGTGCCAGCAGTGTTTCGTGAACATCTGTTTCATCACAATTTGACAGTGTTTCTTAAGCACATGATTATGATATTATATTCGGAATTGCACAATAAACTACGTGTAAACATCTTTTATTACAGAAATGATTAATTATCTACTTCTTGTGTTTATCTCTGTACACAAATTTTGACTGCGCAATAGGAAGATGAAACGTTTTTGTGGTTGTCTCAAACCTTTAACCACCTTAACACATCTAAGGATTGCTTAATGCTGTTTGAAACCGAGATCACGACATTCTAGGAAATGTACGATTGCATGTATTTCATTGGGTCCATACTAACAAGATACTTGTTGATACTACGAGAAAAGTATTTTGCTGTCTGAGTACGATGACAAGCAATATACCAAGTCACCGAACCTGACCACTTAATCCATTTCAGTTACCTCATATAAAAGACGTCAATCCCATTAACATTTGATCTTAGTTCTTGCTACAGCTAAACAAAGATCTGAGGACATCCCATTACTGGTCACGTTAGAACGACCTTACATCCGACCAATCAGAGCGTCGATTACCAGATCATGAAAGTGACAGTCGGAGAGTTTGTTCCTAATCATGCAACCTCGAACAATTTAGCACGGGGTATTCCGAACGACAGTTACGGGCTTTATGACTGAATCCATACAATCTGGGCCATCAATAAGCCATTCCAGAATGTTCTGCTGTTCAGTTTTCAAATTTGTAAACGATAACTTGTCAAAATATGTTTCGAAGCGCAGTCGCCGCAAAGCACGAGAAGGCTGCATTCTTATTGGCTAATGTCGGGATCTTGTCAGTTATTCCATTGGTGGGTCACAGTTCGCGAAAGGTCAGTCTGACGTGACCCGAAATAGAATGTCCTTAGATCTTTGTTTAGCGGTAGCCCGCACTCAGATCTGATTTTAATGAGATTGGACCGACATAGGTTACTGAGGACCAACTCTACCCCTGTATCTCCACAGAGCTAACACGTCTAGTCTCGTGGAATGTTGGTGTAACATTCATGTTCACCCATGCTTGACATGGCTAGTCATGAAGAGTAATGTATTGTGTATTTTGTGTAGTCCTTGACAACTGACTGATGAATTTCATTTAACGATGTAACAGCCACATACACAGCAATTGCTCCTAAATTATAAAGCACAGTATCGATGTCACCTATTTATAGTAACTATAACTGGTCATCGATATATCACTATTTGACCAAGCATGTTGGCAATAGATGAACATTCTCGTTGCTTATGCTATCAGCCACAGGTTCGCCTGGTCCAGAACTTATTATTTGCGGGCGGACTTATTATTAAGGAAGACAATTTATGGATTACAACTTCTAAACAATGAAGTTGACATCCACAAATTCTCTTCCTTATGTGTATCACTTCTAAATGCCTTTCAAGGTTTTGGATGTATTATTGCGTGGACAAGCATTATTCTCCCATCCACATATTAGTCGGGACCATAGGTTGGTATTCTAGCCACACTTGGTCTCCAATATTAAAGAAGTTGTTTGAAATGATGAAATGGGGTTTAACGTCGCGTACAAGATCATTGCACTAATATAGCGACGTGCATGCACCCGTGTGTGTGGCTGCTAGTCCGGACTGACGCTGAGTTAAAGCACACTGAGATACCATGCCGCAGTTTGACGCACTCAGACACAGTATACTCCGAGCTGGTGCTTGTTTCTGGTATGACGCGGACGGGGAACGTACCCCGGAGCTTCCGCTCTCCTGGCGGAGGCTCTACCACTAGACCATGGAGGCGGTTGTTTGAAAAAGGACGTGATTCTATCCTTACTGTAGCATGTCAACTCATTCTTTTACGCATTTCTAAGATGTGTTGTTATAACAACTGATGTGGTTTACATTAACGCATATAAAGGAAACATATTTTTGTGAAGATTTATTTCTGAATATACATTTGAGGACCAGTATTCTAGGCCTCCTCAGCTTCTCCTTCTTCCTCGTCAAACTCTCCCTCTTCCTCGGCGGTGGCGTCCTGGTACTGCTGGTATTCAGACACCAAGTCGTTCATATTGGACTCGGCCTCAGTGAACTCCATCTCATCCATACCCTCGCCAGTGTACCAGTGAAGGAAAGCCTTGCGACGGAACATGGCTGTGAATTGCTCGGAGATACGTTTGAAAACCTCTTGGATGGCTGTGCTGTTACCAATGAAGGTAGACGACATCTTGAGACCACGTGGTGGGATGTCACAGACGGCGGTTTTAACGTTGTTGGGGATCCATTCGACAAAGTAGCTGCTGTTTTTGTTTTGGACGTTGAGCATCTGTTCATCGACTTCCTTCATGGACATGCGACCTCGGAAAATGGTAGCCACGGTCAAATATCGTCCGTGACGGGGATCGCAAGCCGTCATCATGTTCTTGGCATCGAACATCTGCTGCGTGAGTTCGGGTACAGTCAGGGCACGGTACTGCTGGCTTCCTCTGGATGTGAGTGGAGCGAATCCGGGCACGAAGAAGTGGAGACGAGGGAAGGGCACCATGTTGACAGCCAATTTACGGAGATCAGCATTCAACTGTCCAGGGAAACGAAGACATGTTGTTACTCCGGACATGGTGGCGGACACCAGGTGGTTGAGGTCACCGTAGGTGGGTGTGGTCAGCTTCAGTGTCCTGAAGCAGATGTCATAGAGAGCCTCGTTGTCAATACAGTAGGACTCGTCAGTGTTCTCAACCAGCTGATGTACAGACAATGTGGCATTGTAGGGCTCAACAACTGTGTCCGACACCTAGAAAAGGAAAACGTTAGATTAATAATTGATTAATGAAACATTGACAGTTAAATCAACGATCGATGGAATGGGGTCCTTTTGAACCGGTCAGTTGAACAATATACATAATTATAAAAACTTCAAAACAATAAAACCACAAATGATATTTTGATCACATTCTATTCGTTTGATATGCAACTGAGCAAATATTTCAAACTTTCACACTGAAATAACTAAAATAGCAGTTATTAGACTGGAAAGTTGATTACATTCAGATACGAGAGTTTGTGAGAGTATGTGTTAAAGCCGTTTTAAACAATGTCAGTTTGATGTGAGAGAATAGCCCAAAGTGATTCAGGATTTTTTGACGTTTACCAAAGATCATAATCAGGGCGAATTTGGGATTCCACACTGCAACCTTTGGACGTAAATCTTCTCACCAATGTGCAGCGTCTTAGAAGACATGGTCCCACTTACACCCAACGTGCTGGGCTACGGGATGAATATTAGAATCTAAGTGTTCTAGTATTGTATTCATACCTTTGGTGATGGAACAACTGAGAAAGTGTTCATGATCCTGTCGGGGTACTCCTCCCTGATCTTGCTGATAAGGAGGGTGCCCATGCCAGACCCGGTGCCACCACCCAGGGAGTGGGTCAGCTGGAAGCCCTGCAGACAGTCACAGCTCTCCGCCTCCTTTCGGACAACATCCAACACGGAATCTACCAGTTCGGCGCCCTCTGTGTAGTGACCCTTGGCCCAGTTGTTGCCAGCACCGCTCTGACCGAAGACAAAGTTGTCTGGACGAAAGATTTGACCAAAGGGACCGGATCGGACAGAGTCCATGGTTCCGGGCTCCAGATCCACGAGCACAGCACGGGGGACATACTTGCCTCCTGGAAAAGAATAATGAAACTAACCTACATTGATGTCATTCGCTTTTTACATTTTGTAAAAATGTATTTGCTTTTTCTTAAGTCAACTGCTTTTTTTTCCAAACATCATACACACCTGTAGCCTCATTGTAATAGACGTTGATTCTTTCCAGTTGCAGGTCGGAGTCCCCGTGGTAGGTACCGGTAGGGTCAATGCCGTGCTCATCAGAGATCACCTCCCAGAACTGGAATCAATTTAAATCATTGTTTGTTATGTTTCACGAGGCAAGTTACCTTTTTTCGATTACAAATATGAAAATAGTATTTAAATAGCAGCATTATTGTATGGCGATTCCGTAAACTCTATATTTAGTGCTTGAAAACATAACATTGTTTGTAACTGATCCAGTAAATGTTAGCATTAACTGTTGACAAGGTAAGAACGCCTCAAAATCTCCAAATGATAATAATTAAGTATAAATTTACACCCTGCTGGCCTCCATGCCTAGATATGCTCAAAACGCTTACATTTATCAACTATTCTGCGTCAAAGAGAACAATAACTGATTTAACTTGGCACTACCTTGCATCATTTTATGTTGTGACAGGTATAAATAAAAAATGTTGGAATTTCCAACAAGCCAGTAAAGCATGAAAATATTACACGTACCCATGTCCTTAAAATATTTACATAATTTGAAATAAACACAGGATTTGAATACGTATTATATGTATCCGTGTGTTAAATTATGAATATTACATGATTTGAAAACTGATTTACCTTAGCACCGATCTGGTTGCCGCACTGGCCAGCTTGCATGTGGACGATCTCACGCATGTTGAATGTTGGAGGAAGGAAGGACGGAAAGAGAAGACCTTATTACTGAAGCAGACTTGATGTGTTACTGACCAGAACGAGATGGGGGCTGCTTTTATACAACTCGTGTTGTATTCTTGTTACTGATTGGCAGGTGGTTGCCCTGGTGTGTGTTACTAACAACATTGTAATCTTAATCCGCTCTGGTCGTCGCTGAATAATCCGATTTTGGGTCATTACTCTGATCATCACATATTGTCATTGTTCAAACACTGTTGACTTTCCCTATAATTAATTAAAGTTTCCTTCAATGTCCTAATTGGTGTTTTTGTAGTGCACATTCACTACTGTGGTAATTAATTAATGTGTTGTCTGATTAATGACTATTTACGTTTTTAACTGTTTCAACATGCATTGTACATAAACGCATCATTTTATAATTTACCACTTTCAGAACAATTAATGTGTTTAACATCCGGTGGATATAAGCAAAAGGTTTAAGCTAAGACCTGTTTTCATATTTTACGAACCTGTTATATTACTTATGTCACTTATGTATTATAAAATATTATGTTATATGTACTGTAAATACAAGTATATACACAAAGTGAGACTCATTTGAAATACATGTCTGTCTGTCTGTATGTATGAAATGTATGAAGTATGAATGTATGAATGGATGGATGGTAAATTGTTATATTAATTGCATGTCTTTCCGTTCCACTGATTTATCCAGCTGAGTTAGATTAAACGGGACAATGAAACAACTTAATATGTTTCGCGTTTAGATCTAGGCATAAGGCATGGTAAATTGTGTTATACAGTGTCTGTCTTTCTGTTTGTATGTATGTTACCACCTCATCTGTTTCACATTTAGATCTGTGCATAAAGCTTCACAGTGATAAAATAATATCCATGCAAGAGGGATGACTTCAACTTCCCCATAGTCAACTTTCCCTTGATCAGGGTTACAACATGAAAGGCTTTAGTCAAGCTTTAAAAAGGCATCAGAAAGTTTTATGGTGGAGACGTCGAAGACCTTTCAAAATTTGACGCATCAGTGTCAAAAAAGTATCTGGTGTAACTCCCTATTTTGACTTGTACCATATGGTCTCGTGCCTTTACCCCAGGTAAACAATTGACGTGCTTTTGTATGTGTTTGTGGCTGGTGCCACCGATGGATACGCTCACCTTTTCACGAATACCTGGTATCATTAGTATTTGACAGTGAATCACAACACACATCCTTATGATATAGTCGAAATCGTACAATGGACTCTTATGACTAATAAATATGAAAAGAGTTTTGTTGCTTTGATGTATAGAAAGAGGCCGATGAACACATAATTAACAAATATATGCAAAGGAGGGAATTCTGTCCTGTTTTCAACTTTCCAGAAGTAATGAACGATATTCATCCACCCTTGATAAAGTATTAGGTAGAGACCATTTGATATCCAGGGAGGGGGTGGGGTCTTATATTGAGGCAAGATATTTTTACAGTTACAGTCGGCAAATAGATGCGTTTTTAACAAAAATAAAATTATCAGCCAAAGTACTCTTTTTTTCTGAAAAAAACCGCATTGCATCAATGGCATTATGGTGGCAGGCAATTTTTGTTTTTCAACTATATGAAGCATAATTTTTTTTTTCAAGAATTTTAGGGAACAATTTAATATTTTCGATTAAATCCCAGCACACAGAGATGACTTGACGTGATACACGGAAAATAACAAAGATTAACAAAAACAACAAACAGTGGTGACAGCGGATGAAGCTGCACACTGTAGTTGCATACTGCACTCCAATCACCTTGTGACCGGGAGATGGAAAAATAGCCCCGTATGTAATCGGAAATTCAATCTCAATGAAGTCGGAGATGAATTGCACTGTCTATTTGTATGTCAAGCATTTGGAAAAGATAGCAAAATATTCTGTTCATAAATATTTACATGTTCAACCAAATGAAAAATTGTTAACTCAAAATTAGGAACATAAAGGACGTTGTCCCAGTGTTGAAATGAAATAATAAAATAAATTGTACGTAAGGTAAACACATTATTACTCTATGTTCTGTATGTATTTTGTGTATGTATATTTGTCACCACCAAGCGCAGATATGTACATATATTTAGAGTGTACAGTATATATTTTATAATTGCATTGATATATTCTGTTGTGCCACCGACTGTGGCCTGAGTGTAATTCAGTTCAGTCGTTTCAGGCCTCTCCAGGCGTTATCCACTCTCATAATTTGTCACCAATGTTTGTGTTAGTTGGGCATCCGTGTGTATGATAACTTGCTTGATAAAGGTCCTGGCGTGTCTACTAAAACGTCGTATTGGAAGGATAACCATAAAGCAGTTCTCTTGTCATTAATACTTTTTAATATTTTCAATATTACTTAAAAATATTGTATGGCATCGTTCATATATAGCTGTATCAAGAGCTGCACAGTTAATCTTCACATTCAGCTCTTCTTGTGAAGTAATGGTGTGATCGGAAATATTCAAGTGGACAACAGTTCCAAGCGAGATTCATGTGGCCATTGATTTGACAACTGGCTATTTCGCTATGTTTCGCTATGTTTTTGCATCATATAAAGCAAATTTAAATTCGAAATCACCACACGCCCAGATCTCATGTGAGGGAAACGGTTTTAGACTGATTCTCCCCTGACGTTGATATTTTGATTCAGAATAACAACACAGGCACAATGTGAAGAACATTAGCTCAACAGACTTCAGAGATCTCAATTAAATATAGTAAAGTTCTTTCATAGTTTTATTTATAGTTTTTAAATATTTTTGCGCTCGTATTGGATTTTAGAATCATTATACATTACCACAGTTTGAAACACTAATTTAAACAGTTGTGTGCAGACGTATTGCATTTAAACATATTCATTACCATCTACAACTCCGTTAAATATATTTTATCTATGCAATAACCGAATTAAACGAATTATTGATTGTCAAAGATAATAAATAACTTGTTTTATACGTCTGGGGATGCGAAAATGGTATTTGAATCGACAAACATAACATTCCAGAAATTGAATGGCGACATGTACATATCTGTGACAAAACCATGAAAACAACCGGTTGATGTTATGAGAAAAGTATCATTTCGTTGTAGTACGATGCCATGCAAAATTCACTTAGCTTGACTACCTCATCCAGTTCAGTTGGTTCTTACAACAAGCATAGATTATTGGGGACCAATTCTGACCCAACATCCCACAGAAGCTTACATGTCTAGTCTGGAGCACTGGTGATACATAACGTACGTGTGTACCCTTGTTTTACAAAGCTTATCAAGAACAGTATTTTAATTGAGTAGTGTATCATGATCAGTCGTGATCGATGTTTTTTTTATGTACATGTAACTATTTAAAAGTCAGACACACATTCATTGTATCTGTATCGATATAACGCCATCCGACCAGTGGTATTTGCAATGGATGGACAGTTCCTTGGCAGGTTATTTATACTATCAGCCACTGATTATCCTGGCCCAAAACATATTTATTTACAGGCGGATAGAATGAAAGCATGAACAAGCAGCAGGATAAGATGGTAAAGTGACTGTTAACATTCTAGTACCTCATCACGGGCAGCTTGGTATGTATACCCCCAAGGGAGTTGAAATAAAAATCGAGTGCATTGATCCATTGACTAGGGTATAATCACTATTTGTCAGTGATTCTTAAACACATGCTTATGGTATAGTCGGAATCGTGCAGTCGACTCTGCTCTGCTTTTGACATATTTCTTATCAATAAGGAAAGCGCTTTGTCGGTTTTATTAATATAAAATGTAGCGCCATGAATATTCGCTTGAGAGGAATAGTGCATTATTAATGGACTCGGTAGTTGTATTAGGAGTGGTGGCGGAGCTGGTGGTGGTGGGGGATGGTGGGGGTCATGGTGATAGGAGTGGTAGTTGTAGTAGTATCAGTGTTATTATTATTATTCCCTCATCCGCATACTGCATGAGAGACCCGTGAAGATCCGGGTTAGAATAGGTCTTCAGCAACCCATGCTTGCCACAAGATGCGCCTAACGGGAGCGGGTGGTCAGACTCGCTGACCTGGTTGGTGCATATCCCAATTAGTAGAGCGATGCTCATGATATCAATCACTGGATTGTCTGGTCAAGACTCGATTCTTTACAGACCGCCGTCATATAGCTGGAATATTGCTGATTGTGGCGTTAAACAATAAACAAACAAACTGCTTATAACTTGACGTTGGTTATCACAGTCAAACGTATCGGGATTGTTTCGACCT
This sequence comes from Haliotis rufescens, assembly GCF_023055435.1. Taxonomy (NCBI): domain Eukaryota; kingdom Metazoa; phylum Mollusca; class Gastropoda; order Lepetellida; family Haliotidae; genus Haliotis; species Haliotis rufescens. Next base: position 869,441 of record NW_025964323.1, read on the forward strand.
TCCTGACGTGATTGGCTATCCTTCATACTGAGTTGAAATGTAAAGAACTATTGTTTCTGATGAGTAAGGCACTTCTATAGAGTGTCTAACAAAAAACATTTAAAAGAACATTTCTTTAAAGATTTATTTCCGTTTGTTTATTTGACCAGTATTCTAGGCCTCCTCAGCTTCTCCTTCTTCCTCGTCAAACTCTCCCTCTTCCTCGGCGGTGGCGTCCTGGTACTGTTGGTACTCGGACACCAAGTCGTTCATATTGGATTCGGCCTCAGTGAACTCCATCTCATCCATACCCTCGCCAGTGTACCAGTGAAGGAAAGCCTTGCGACGGAACATGGCTGTGAATTGCTCGGAGATACGTTTGAAGATCTCCTGGATGGCTGTGCTGTTACCAATGAAAGTGGCCGACATCTTGAGACCACGTGGCGGGATGTCACAGACAGCGGTTTTAACGTTGTTTGGGATCCATTCGACAAAGTAGCTGCTGTTTTTGTTTTGGATGTTGAGCATCTGTTCGTCAACCTCCTTCATAGACATGCGACCTCGGAACATGGTAGCCACGGTCAAATATCGTCCGTGACGGGGATCACAGGCAGCCATCATGTTCTTGGCATCGAACATCTGCTGGGTGAGTTCGGGCACAGTCAGGGCACGGTACTGCTGGCTTCCTCTGGATGTGAGTGGAGCGAATCCGGGCATGAAGAAGTGGAGACGAGGGAAGGGCACCATGTTGACAGCCAATTTACGGAGATCAGCATTCAACTGTCCGGGGAATCGAAGACATGTTGTTACTCCGGACATGGTGGCGGACACCAGATGGTTGAGGTCACCGTAGGTGGGTGTGGTCAGCTTCAGAGTCCTGAAGCAGATGTCGTAGAGGGCCTCGTTGTCAATACAGTAGGACTCGTCAGTGTTCTCAACCAGCTGATGTACAGACAAGGTGGCGTTGTAGGGCTCAACAACTGTGTCCGACACCTGGAAACGGCAGATATCAGATTATTGATTGAATCACTTTAACAGGGTGATTACGATACATTTCCAATATCATAGTATATGAATTGTAGAAAAAAATATTCTATAAGGATCCAACAATAACCAATAAAGATGAAATAGTATACAATATGTTTACGGGTTCATTATTCCATTGTTTCTACGTGCCTTTGGTGATGGAACAACGGAGAAGGTGTTCATGATCCTGTCAGGGTACTCCTCCCTGATCTTGCTGATGAGGAGGGTGCCCATGCCAGACCCTGTGCCGCCACCCAGGGAGTGGGTCAGCTGGAAGCCCTGCAGACAGTCACAGCTCTCCGCCTCCTTCCGGACAACATCCAACACGGAGTCTACCAGTTCGGCGCCCTCTGTGTAGTGACCCTTGGCCCAGTTGTTGCCAGCACCACTCTGACCGAAGACAAAGTTGTCTGGACGGAAGATTTGACCAAAGGGACCGGATCGAACAGAGTCCATGGTTCCGGGCTCCAGATCCACGAGAACAGCCCGAGGGACATACTTGCCTCCTGGAAAGAATGCGTAACTTTAGTTATACATGTGTATTGATTTAATTGATGTACATTGATGGTATTAGGAGAAATAATCTGCAATGAGTTGATTTTAAATATTTTATTACTTTCAGAATATTTCTGTATCTTTATTGGTGACCAGTCGACTATGTCTGTCACTTTAATTCCAAGTTTCTTTACACATACCTGTAGCCTCGTTGTAGTAAACGTTGATTCTCTCCAGTTGTAAGTCGGAGTCACCGTGGTAGGTACCGGTGGGGTCAATGCCGTGCTCATCGGAGATCACCTCCCAGAACTAAAATTAAAGAATTCAGTTTATGTCATGCATGCCACCAAATAACGTTGCAGAGAACACCAAAATAAGACAGATGACTCAAGTGGGTGGTCTACTATTTTGTATTAGATATTGGTCCTTGCCCCATTCCAAAAAGCGATCTTAGTGCAAAGATGAACGCCGAAACGATAACATTTCAGTCGTGTCGCTAATATCGTCTTGCGGAACAGGGAATGTATCAGTGGTCGACCTCCATATATAATGAATACGATATTAATGTCACAATGCCAAACTTCACTTTTTTTAAACATGAGAAAAACTTCAATACTTCAAAGCCAGCGACATGAACCCAATTAATCATGATTTTCAACCAATCACATAGCGTTACTGTTAATTGCAATATTGCTTATTATCCGTTGATTGGATTTTGAACTATTCAGTTATACGTAATACCATGCAGAAATTTCAGGTATATAACCTTCAACAAATCAAACAGAGTAATGTTTTTTTTCTGCGTCGATATCACCTGTGCATGTTTGTTTACGAAATCATAATATATCAATATGTATATAAAATAAAGGGAAAACAAATTATCACCAAATTTTAACAACACATGTATATTTGTTCTTACGATATGTTGTTGTTCTTTACCTCAAAGTGTACAAGAATTTGTACTTTACCAAGAAAGTGTAATCCCAAATGTAACATATATTACGTTCTGTACAAAGTCAAAGAATATGAATGCTAACTTACCTTAGCACCGATCTGGTTGCCGCACTGGCCAGCTTGCATATGTACGATCTCACGCATGTTGAATGTTGGAGGAAGGAAGGTGAGAGGAAATCCTTATTGCACTTGAGTTGTTGCTGATCAAAACAAGAAGGCGGTTGTTTATATATCATCGCCAGGATGTAGTCTTGTTGCTGATTGGCTGACGGTTGTGTTGCAGGTAACTACCAACAAATGTAATCCTAATCCCTTGTAATCGTCGTTGGATAACCACCAGATTAGCGACCTTGCCAGGTGTCCGTTTCTTCCGAATCTCTACAGTTAGTATCATAGTTGCCTAATATGAGTTAGATGCCTTTCCAGATCTGTCTGCATGTGCCCCCAGTGGCAAAAAGATGTGATCAGGCGAGTGAAGGATATCGATTGTTGTCATGAACTTGAATTTAGAAACTGGCAGAACACTAACAATAATTTATAAAACACATCTCCACATTTACACCACGACAAAGCATTCTCTGGTTGAAATATTTGAAAAACACCAGAACTCTCTGTAACCTGTATTTATACTGTGTGACGCACGTGCACTCTGTTTTCGGGTACTGTTGCTCCTTTGCGAGATGATCTCTACACTACATGGTACGCGTCTCTTAAAAGTGTCGTGAAGTACCAATCGAGTTTCTTTTCAATCGGTTACAATTTTAAAAGGATGCTGACAGGGACTATAGGATATATAGTGCCATGAACAAGGATTCATATGTTTATCAGATTTTTAGTGTTTCTAGTCAAAGGTTTATCCAATTGTTTTAACATGAACATCGTTTTAGGTGAACTGATGTAACACAAAGTTATATATAAATATGAAAATATTTAATAGTTAATTTTACACCGTACTGCCATGGCCATGTGTCGCTATGACCTAGTTCGGCCTTTACACGTCATCAAATAATACAGTTCTTGGTCGGGGGCGACACATGTTTTCCGACTTTAAAATCATCCACATTAGTGTAAAAATTAAAAAGATATAGTTCTGCTAATTCGAAGTGTAATTTAACTGAAATGTTGGTTCAATAAAATGAATATTTAACAACTAACTGTCCATTTGTGAAAAAGAATGGTGCGTTTTAACAACAGAATGATATCACACGTCCGTAATACAACTAGGAGAATGTATGTGTTACTATCCATTCCTTATAATATCGGACCTCGGGTCCATCATTTGTAAGGTATGGAGAGTCGATCGGACATTCCCCTCTATAGCGTGAGTGAGTGAGTATGGTTTTACGCCGCTTTTAGCAATGTTCCAGCAATATCACGGCGGGGGACACCATAAATGGGCTTCACACATTGTACCCATGTCGGGAATCGAACCCGGGTCTTCGGCGTGACGAGCGAACGCTTTAACCACTAGGCAACCCGACCGCCCCTAGAACCCGACCGCCTATAGAAGCTGTTATACGCATAATGTTTCATACTTTCACGAATGGAACCCGCCTAAATACAACCGTCAGCAAATGTGACAGGTGTATTAGGACGGCCATATAGTATATGGTAAACCATGGTAAGCTACCGGTTGATGGTATGAGCAAAGTTCAACAGGCAGGGTCAGATGACACGTTATCAGCTGGGTCACACATTGCGACAACCAGGCCACCCTGTTCTTTTATCAGTCGCCATCGTAAGGGGACACTCTTGGAGATGCCATTTCTGTAATGTCCTCATGTGATGAAATGTTCACACATAAGAATGATTTTTCCCGATAATGTAAGGACCTCTGTTTCCCTTTTTGAACCATTACGTCATACATGTACATGATTAAGTTTTACGATTGTGCGCTTGTGTTTCCTGTTTTTGGAATAGAGTTAAGTGACAAATCATGGAACTGAGCCCAAATCGTTTTATCACGTACATTTGGTAAACACCATTTGCAATGAGAATATCATAGTAATCAGTGGTTTTCACTGTAAGTAATGATTGTCAAATTCCTAGCAGTGTTAGTGAAATAATAGCATTGTCTCTCGAACGTGGGCTGACATCCCTAAATTCAGTGTTTGCAAAAAATTAAATTCTGTTTAGTTCAACGATGGAATTGTTATAGCTACGCGGTTGTTGCTGGGTGCGGCGTTATGCAACAAAGAAACATTTTGGGTTTTTTATGCAAATTGTGTGAGTGTCGGGTTCTACCTGTGGGGCAGGACATGCTTACCCTTTTCGCGAACGCCGGGTATCATCACTTATTTTCACTCATTCATTCATATGATTTTCTTCACTATTTTGCTTTTTATATCAATGGAATCTGAGACTGAGACTGATTATTCTCTGGCGTTGACAGGTTATATTTCTACTCAGACTAGTTAAGTCATCTGGTTTCAAATGCTGATAAATATAGGAGACAGTCGGGACCCAAAACAAGGTACTATGTTTTTTGGGTATCAAATGTCTATTTAACGAGATTCGAGTGTACTCTTTCAGTCTGATAAGTACATTGACTTGGTTGGTGCATGCAATCGTATACCAATTGCATAGATCGATGATGATTATGTCAATCAGAGGATTGTCTGAAGGATTGACTCGATTATTTTCAGACCGTCATTTGATTGGAATATTGCTGAGTGCGGCGTTAATCAGTAAGCAAATAGATGAAACTCAACTCATCTCAGAAAATGCTGGAAATCGATGCTGGTCCTGCACAAGTAAATATATGTGTAAAGGGTGTTCTAACAATGTTGAAATGAATACACAAATTGGAATACATTAACTAGAACCTTTATATTAACATGTTTTTTATCATTTTTAAAATCTATCAAATGCATTTCACTTTCAACTATTCATATTTGCATAAGATGCATGTTTGCACATACGGATCTCACTAAATATAACATGGAAATGTAACAATATTTTCTATTTCAGATTATGACAAAACACGCCAGTAATGACTCTAGTTTAAGGGACAATAAAACATCATTCAATTGCCCCCTGTTATACCGACAGCGTGTGTCCATCTTAATGTGTATTCTGTGATTCTATTTTATTCTGGCTGGATGTTTAGGCATTGTTTTATTTGTCAGGTTTTTTTATGTCACATTTCAATCGTGTTACGACATATATCTCTTGTATAATCTAACGACACCCACCCCACATTTGGTCCACAAAAATGTGTGATTCATGTCAATTACTTTTTTTGCAAGATCCCAACAGCCAACAGTTGATCTTTTCCTTGCCTCCATCAAATATGTTTTCTCCGCCTCTAATCAAGGCTCACTTTGCGCATCTCAAATCAAGTTCCTTTTCCCTGCCTCCACTCAACTCGTGCTTTCTTGCTTTACTCAACCCCTGTTTCCCAGCCTCTATTAAACCCTGTTTCTCATCCTCTACTCAACCAGTTTCCCAACCTCCATTAAACCCAGTTTCTCATCCTCCACTCAACCAGTTTCCCAACCTCCATTAAACCCTGTTTCTCAACCTCCAGCCAACCAGTTTCCCAACCTCCATTTAGCCCTGTTTCTCAACCTCCACTCAACCAGTTTCCCAACCTCCATTAAACCCAGTTTCTCAACGACCACTCAACCAGTTTCCCAACCTCCATTAAACCCTGTTTCTCATCCTCCACTCAACCAGTTTCCCAACCTCCATTAAACCCTGTTTCTCAACCTCCACTCAACCAGTTTCCCAACCTCCATTAAACCCAGTTTCTCATCCTCCACTCAACCAGTTTCCCAACCTCCATTAAACCCTGTTTCTCAACCTCCACTCAACCAGTTTCCCAACCTCCATTTAGCCCTGTTTCTCAACCTCCACTCAACCAGTTTCCCAACCTCCATTAAACCCTGTTTCTCAACGACCACTCAACCAGGTTTCCCAACCTCCATTAAACCCAGTTTCTCATCCTCCACTCAACCAGTTTCCCAACCTCCATTAAACCCTGTTTCTCAACCTCCACTCAACCAGTTTCCCAACCTCCATTTAGCCCTGTTTCTCAACCTCCACTCAACCAGTTTCCCAACCTCCATTAAACCCTGTTTCTCAACGACCACTCAACCAGTTTCCCAACCTCCATTAAACCCTGTTTCTCATCCTCCACTCAACCAGTTTCCCAACCTCCATTAAACCCTGTTTCTCAACCTCCACTCAACCAGTTTCCCAACCTCCATTAAGCCCTGTTTCTCAACCTCCACTCAACCAGTTTCCCAACCTCCATTAAACCCTGTTTCTCAACGACCACTCAACTGGTTTCCCAACCTCTAATAAACCCTGTTTTTGATCCTCCACTCAACCAGTTTCCCAACCTCCATTAAACCCTGTTTCTCAGCCTCCACTCAGCCAGATTCCCAACCTCCATTAAACCCTGTTTCTCAACCTCCACTCAACCAGCTTCCCAACTTCAACTCAACCCAGTCTACCAGTCTTCACGCATGCTGTTCCCTTGCCTCAACTCAACCCTTTTCCTTGCCTCCACTAAATTCTGTTTCCCGGCCTCGACTTAATCCTGTTACCCAACCTCCACTCAACCCAGTCTACCAGTCTTCACGCATGCTGTTCCCTTGCCTCAACTCAACCCTTTTCCTTGCCTCCACTAAATTCTGACTCCCGGCCTCGACTAAATACTGTTACCCAGCCTCCACTCAACCTCTGTTTCCCTATTCTCATTCAGCTTCTATTCCGCGGTCTCCTCTGCCTCCACATAACACTACTCCTCATCCACCACTTCATCCACTCTCCCCCCCCCCCCCCCCCCCCCCGCCTCCCTTGCCCCTTTTATACTGTTCATGTCTATCCCATCCCCTCTTTCCATGTCTCCCTCAAAACCTACTATTGCTATCCCCTCTACCAGGCTCTTCAATACTTCTGTACGCCTAGCATCTATCTTGAATAGTATGCTCCCAGCTACGATACAATTGGAATTGAAACTGGCCCATTACCGAAGAGACAGTAGTATCTATAACACAGGAAAACGTACATACACGAGTAGAAATATTATCACCCACGTGATAAGACGAGTGAGTGAGTTCTGTTATACGCCGCATTTAGCAATATTCATTGAATACCATGGCAGCGGACACAGGAAATTCCCTCCACACATTTCGTATCCAAATGGGGCACCAAACCCGGACCATCGGCTTGACCCATCCTCGCCCAGATCAGTTCAAAATTCTTTCAAGCCTTTTTGACAATACCTTCTTTTATCCACATGCCCGGGCAAAGCAACAATTTACAATCATATTTAGGAGATACTGTGTTTTCAATGCAGAACTGGGTTTGCTGTAGATATAACCTCGATAAATTGAATTTCAAACCGAACGCGTAGCTTGTTATCTCCATTCTGCGACCCGTGAAGATCTGAGGTAGAATAGGTCTTCAGCAACCCATACTTGCCGTAAAAGACAACTTTGCGACTAACGGCATCGGGTGGTCAGGCTCCCTGACTTGGTTGAGGCATGTCATCGATCCCATTTGCGTAGATCGATGCTCGTGATATTAATCACTGGATTGTCTGTTTCAGACTCGATTATTTACAGACCGCCGTCATATAGCTGGAATATTGCTGAGTGCGGCGTTAAACAACAAACTCACCAACCATTCTGCCATGACATATTTTACCGCGAACATTCAGGTGTTAAGGGAAAATATTGACTGAAGCGGCATAGATTGACTCCAGTGTTTTGAGTCGGTTATGTATCTGAATAACGGACATGCCGAAAATAACCTTTAACCAAAGTATGGAGCTTTCTTTGCCGACATTATTTGCATATGGCACTATACTTTACTCTGATTTCCTGCTCATTTCTGATAGGCACATTAAGCGTGAAGCAGGCATTGTGAGATTTGCTTCCAAGCCGCACGTCATGAGTATGGCGTCACACCGCTCACTGGGACGTCATAATCTGATATTGAAAAGCGTAAAATTACAAGCTCTCTGGTCTCCCTAAAGCTTGAAATACACTTTCTTAGTCGATTATTATCGTGTTTTCGACCAAATCTATTGTCACATATTCTTTGCTTATTTATTAACCGCAAATTCTCATTTTATAGTTTATAAATGTAAATATAGTTATTTCAAAGTACCAACCATCAGTGACTGAGAAAGAAGTACTTTTCTTTGTGTTTTACTTTTTGCGGTGATGTGACCGGTCAGCCGACTGTTTTCATCAGATGTGGTTATTATTATTATACCTCTGACTGACCAATCAGTGTCGACTTATTCTCACAGTCATGGTGGAATGTACGTTAAACGTCGATGCATGATTGGGTAACTCATGAAAAAGTGCTGCTGCAAACAAGTTGCGTTTTTTACATTCACCCGGGAATAAATCCTTGCAGTTGTAACATCCAAATTAAGTGTTCCTAAGAGCACTTCATGGAATCCAGTATTTCCATATAGAAGTTGACCTTCGTATTCTTATTACAGCGGGCGGTAATGAAGCTTAGTGGTTGAGCGTTCGCTCGTCACGCCGAAGGCCAGGGTTCGATTCCTGCCTGTGGTAAAGTCCATTGCTAAAAGCGGCGTAAAACAATGTTCATTCACACACTCACTCTTATTGCAGCATCCGTAAACAGGGTAAAGAAACATAAACAAGGTAAAGAAACAGTTGATAATTAATGAGAAGGTATTATTAATTGGTTACAATATCGGCTACGTTGTGCGTTTTCGAAAGTGAAGTACGCAGTTACTCGTACATTTAAAGGAATCTTTATCTCTACTTTCATTTTTCTATTCCTGCATTGTATCCTCAACGGAACTGTGTATACACTATCTGTATTGTAAAACAGAAATAAATATATTGATCGGGTTCAGATTTATTTCTGAATATACAAATAAAAGCATTGCAGAGCTAGGCTTCTTCGGCTTCTCCTTCTTCCTCGTCAAACTCTCCCTCTTCCTCGGCGGTGGCGTCCTGGTACTGCTGGTACTCGGACACCAAGTCGTTCATGTTGGATTCGGCCTCAGTGAACTCCATCTCATCCATACCCTCGCCAGTGTACCAGTGAAGGAAAGCCTTGCGACGGAACATGGCTGTGAACTGCTCGGAGATACGTTTGAAGATCTCCTGGATGGCCGTGCTGTTGCCAATGAAGGTAGACGACATCTTGAGACCACGTGGCGGGATGTCACAGACGGCAGTTTTAACGTTGTTGGGGATCCATTCGACAAAGTAGCTGCTGTTTTTGTTTTGGACGTTGAGCATCTGTTCGTCAACCTCCTTCATGGACATACGACCTCGGAATATTGTAGCTACGGTCAAATATCGTCCGTGACGGGGATCACAGGCAGCCATCATGTTCTTGGCATCGAACATCTGCTGGGTGAGTTCGGGCACAGTCAGGGCACGGTACTGCTGGCTTCCTCTGGATGTGAGTGGAGCGAATCCGGGCATGAAGAAGTGGAGACGAGGGAAGGGCACCATGTTGACAGCCAATTTACGGAGATCAGCATTCAACTGTCCGGGGAATCGAAGACATGTTGTTACTCCGGACATGGTGGCGGACACCAGATGGTTGAGGTCACCGTATGTGGGTGTGGTCAGCTTCAGTGTCCTGAAGCAGATGTCGTAGAGGGCCTCGTTGTCAATACAGTAGGACTCGTCAGTGTTCTCAACGAGCTGATGTACAGACAATGTGGCGTTGTAGGGCTCAACAACTGTGTCCGACACCTGAAAAAACAAAATAATCACATTATATACTACCTGGATATGTCAATTCAAATTACAACATAATAACTTCAAATAATTGAAACTCAATCGTATCGATATACCGTGGTGGTAACAGTGACATATTTCATCCCTCCGCTTCTCCGAAATAGAGTTAAAGTTAATCATAGTAAAGACATCCAACTTGTGCTTTGAAGCTTTAATTTTTGCCCTTTGCCCGGAACAGCTGCAATATTGCAGAGTCATGTATACCTTTGGTGATGGCACAACAGAGAAGGTGTTCATGATCCTGTCGGGGTACTCCTCCCTGATCTTGCTGATGAGGAGGGTGCCCATGCCAGATCCGGTGCCGCCACCCAGGGAATGGGTCAGCTGGAAGCCCTGCAGACAGTCACAGCTCTCCGCCTCCTTCCGGACAACATCCAACACGGAGTCTACCAGCTCGGCACCCTCTGTGTAGTGACCCTTGGCCCAGTTGTTGCCAGCACCGCTCTGACCGAAGACAAAGTTGTCTGGACGAAAGATTTGACCGAAGGGACCGGATCGAACAGAGTCCATGGTTCCGGGCTCCAGATCCACGAGAACAGCACGAGGAACATATTTACCTCCTGGAAAACGCAAACATAGTTAATTTAAAGTGTTTAACATGATTATTAATTACATGGATAATGAATAGAATGTTTTGACTTGAAGAACCCTTTCATGAATTTATTGTATAAATGTATAATAGCTTCTGTTGCATATTCATTCCCTACCATTTACAATAAGTCGGCACATTTTGGGGGTTTGATTCTCCAAAACAGAATATGTAGGTTCGGACTCGAATCAAATCACCTAAACTAAACATATTATATATATTATTCGTAAAACTGAATTCATTGAAGAAGGCAGATAACTGGTACTTTTTTTAGCATCATACACACCTGTAGCCTCGTTGTAGTAGACGTTGATTCTCTCCAGTTGCAGGTCGGAGTCCCCGTGGTAGGTACCGGTGGGGTCAATGCCGTGCTCATCAGAGATCACCTCCCAGAACTAGAAGTACAGAATAAAGTTAAGATTTTATCTATTCTGTCTTTTAATGCGACTGAGGGTACACCCTGTATAGCCCACACACCCTTTCACTGTAATTTCTGCTAAAGTTGCATTATAAATCAAGAATCGGTTTGGTGTTTTGTGCTACTGATGCAAGTCTTCGTCATCCATTAATGACGTTTCTGTGTTAAAGTAGTAATTACACTACTGTTCGCAGTAATATGCACACACACACACACACACACACACACACACACACACACACACACACACACACACACACACACACACACACACACACACACACACACACACACACACGCACACACACACCGCGTCTCAATAGGCAATGTTCTAGTTTTGTTCACATTTACACCAACGCGTTTACGAATTGCCGTTAACAAATTCACGTATATCGAAAGAAGTGAATGCTTGTTTACCTTAGCACCGATCTGGTTGCCGCACTGGCCAGCTTGCATATGGACGATCTCTCGCATATTGAATGTTGGAGGAAGGAGGGAGCCGGTAAGTCCTTTTTGCTGTAGAATACAAGCTTGGCACTTGAGTTGTCACTGAACACAAGCCAGTAGAGGCGCTTTATATAACCCCGAGTTGTAATCTTGTTCCTGACTGGCTGGCGGTTGCCCTGCCTGTAACCACCAACATCCAGTAGCTAATTTTAATCCCTTGTTATCGGTATTGGATAATCCCGATTAGCCTCATTGTCAACATGAATCTGCTATTGTGGCCCCTCACACAAAAGAATTGATTTCATCTAATTAAAGCTATTCTAATATCTTAATTGTAGTTATATATCAAAACGCTATGTTCACATGTACTTGATAAAACATATAATATGTGATTACCAGGTATATGTGTCTGTTATGGAGAAATTGTTTATTAACGCCATACCTCAATACATGGTAATCACGCTCGATGAATTCCTAACACGATGTGTTATTATCCCACAGAGTAATCCTCCGAAAATCTCGCATTAACTCTCCAATTACGTAAAGAATAACCACGGCTAGACAAGGCCAAATATGCACTAAATGTGGGAACTAAACTGCCGGACTAAAGAAGACATACACTTAAAACTTGGATTTGACCTAAAAATACAAACGTTACTTGGCTGAAAACAGTCGCCTGTTGTGAGATAGTCATTGACATGACGCGCGTTATGTCGCATAGTATACCCGTATCAAATACACCATAATCGAGTGACCATGTCTTGTTTGTTTCAATGTGAGCCACCATCAGACATGGGCGTAAACTTTATTTTGCTTGGCAGCTTGTGGGTGTCCTTATCATCTAAATATACATTAAGTCTTTGAAAGGCATTTGGAAGTGATGCACATAAGGAAGAGAGTTTATATTAGCAGTTGTCAAACATTTGTCAACATTTGAAATACATATACCCTAACGCTATTAATTTGATATCCGATGATATGGTGTTTGACAACACTTGACAAAATCAGTTTGACAAGAAAAGAGTTGTAGATGTCTTTTCTCTAACAATTAGGACATGAATTTCTCAACATCTTTTTAGTGAGTGAGTGGGTGGATGGATTTAATGTGCTTAACGCCCATAACAGTATTCCAGTTATCACGGCGTGTTAGCTTAATCTGGGAGAAAAGCACGATGTGATGCAAGTCTCAGACCTAGACACATAATCCGGGCGGACCGGAATTCGAACCCTCGTAAGATTTCTGGTGTGCCCACCTTCTTAGTGAGATATTGAAGCACACACTGAACACTCCCTAACGTATAAACATTTATGTCTTGGGTAAATTAAAAGGGACAGAAGTAACGCCAATGTCAACATTTATCATGCAGTTTTTGAACACACTGAATAATTTAAACGAAAAGGTCTATAGTTATCTTTAACAACATTTGTTCGTCACGTTCATTTTATAATGTAACCCTCCACTAGTCTTTAACCGCAAACTCTATCCCCGACACACTCTATCCCTGCCCGAGCTCTATCTCTATGCCCAATGCCCCGGCAACCCTCTATCCCCGGCACACTCTATCCGTGCCCCAGCTCTATCTCTATGCCCTATGCCCAAGCATCCCTCTATCACCGGCACACTCTATCCCTGCCCCAGCTCTATCTCTATGCCCAATGCCCCGGCATCCCTCTATCCCCGGCACACTCTATCCGTGCCCCAGCTCTATCTCTATGCCCTATGCCCAAGCATCCCTCTATCCCCGGCACACTCTATCCGTGCCCCAGCTCTATCTCTATGCCCTATGCCCAAGCATCCCTCTATCACCGGCACACTCTATCCCTGCCCCAGCTCTATCTCTATGCCCAATGCCCCGGCATCCCTCTATCCCCGGCACACTCTATCCATGCCCCAGCTCTATCTCTATGCCCTATGCCCCAGCATCCCTCTATCCCCGGCACACTCTATCCGTGCCCCAGCTCTATCTCTATGCCCAATGCCCCGGCATCCCTCTATCCCCGGCGCACTCTGTCCCTGCCCCAGCTCTATCTCTATGCCCTATGCCCTAGCATCCCTCTATCCCCGGCACACCCTATCCCTTCCCAAACTCTATCGTTATGCCCGGGCATCCCTCTATCCCCGGCACACCCTATCCCTTCCCCAGCTCTATCTTTATGCCCTATGCCCCAGCTTCCCTTTATCCCCGGCACACTCTATCCGTGCCCCAGCTCTATCTCTATGCCCAATGCCCCGGCATCCCTCTATCCCCGGCGCACTCTGTCCCTGCCCCAGCTCTATCTCTATGCCCTATGCCCTAGCATCCCTCTATCCCCGGCACACCCTATCCCTTCCCAAACTCTATCGTTATGCCCGGGCATCCCTCTATCCCCGGCACACCCTATCCCTTCCCCAGCTCTATCTTTATGCCCTATGCCCCAGCTTCCCTTTATCCCCGGCACACTCTATCCGTGCCCCAGCTCTATCTCTATGCCCTATGCCCTAGCATCCCTCTATCCCCGGCACACCCTATCCCTTCCCCAGCTCTATCGTTATGCCCCAGCATCCCTCTATCCCCGGCACACCCTATCCCTTCCCCAGCTCTATCGTTATGCCCCAGCATCCCTCTATCCCCGGCACACCCTATCCCTTCCCAAGCTCTATCTTTATGCCCTATGCCCCAGCATCCCTTTATCCCCGCATCCGCCTATCCCCGCCCTGCAAAACCCTTGCTGTCGCTGTCCTTGTTCCAATGATGGACCGTGATTTGGAAAATCCCTACGTTTACTTTTATTTAAAAAAAGTTAGGGATAGTAGTATGGGCAAAATAAATCTGATGGTATGTTTCAAGCTTGTTACGCTCCATCCGTATATTAGGCGAATCCCATTCTTTCAACCCGCTGTTTATGGATCAGTGCATAATCGAAACAAATCCTTACACACACAGCTATCATTTCGTATTTTGTCTTCTAGGTTATATTAAATTTCTAATTTATTTAGCCTTTTTTCTCTTAAATCCGCGACATGTTCTTCCTTTGTCGTCGTGTGATCCGATTTCGCATTAGCTGTTTATTTCTTGTTCTTTTGTATTTCTTATCAAATATTCAGACTAAACGCAAATGTACAATGGTTCTGCCCCTATCTCTGTCGGCACTTGATAACACATTCAGTGGAACCTCGTTGTGTCGCACTCGTAGGGACCCGGAAAGAGATTCGAATTATCCGGGTTTCGAGACAACCAACAAAGTAAATTTCCGTCAAACAAACATCACGTTATGAGAGGTTATTACGTGTAGTCTTGTCATCTTTGGTTTCATACAACGTTTCAAATACGATAACCATAAAATGCATGTAGAATGTATAATAATATTACCCCATCACTGTGAAATTGAGTCTACATATGCATGTTGATAGGCTTGTAGGACCTATTATAATATCTCAACAAGGTTATCAGAAATTTTCCTCCAGTCAGCGCAACATGACGATACACCCTGTTATTACAATGCAGTTAATTTTGAGATAATGTGGAGATTTAGCCCAATTATGTTGGTTGTTACCTGCAGGGCAACCGTCAGCCAATGAGAAACAAGCATGCAACACGAGGATCATATATAAACTGCGTCCGCCTTGTTCTGGTCAGAAACAACTCAAGTGCCCAGCTTGACAGAAACGATAAAAAGGATTTACCCCCTCTCCTTCTTCCTCCAACATGCGTGAGATCGTCCATATGCAAGCTGGCCAGTGCGGCAACCAAATCGGCGCTAAGGTAAATTAACATTAAGGAATTTATGTACACAAAATAATATAAAATGGTGAACACACTTGTATACGTGATAACAATACATTTCTTTTGACGTTTGTGTGAAAGTAGGTTTTTTTCATATTTTTGCTGTGATCTAATTTCTACCAGGATAAAAATCAACATATCTCTGTCACAAGTAAGACTGTGATAGAAAGGTATCAATGTATTGTTTTGTTGACAAAATGATATATTTTACATCTGAGACCTTACAAATCGAGATGATTAAAACTTTATCAGAGAAGTTAGTCTGTCATTTGGTAATACTTATGATAAAATTCCAGTTCTGGAAGGTGAAAAATGTGTGATGGCTCTGTCGCAGTTATAGGACAGAATAGATAAAATCTAAATTTTATTCTGTACTTCTAGTTCTGGGAGGTGATCTCTGATGAGCACGGAATTGACCCCACCGGTACCTACCACGGGGACTCCGACCTGCAACTGGAGAGAATCAACGTCTACTACAACGAGGCAACAGGTGAGTTTGACGCTGAAATAAGGAGGGCCGGGTATATTTACTGGGAACTTTTATTCTTTTCGCATACCAAAGACGATAATCGTGATAACTATAGATACTTCTTCAGAAGTGTTTCATTTATTAGAATTTCACTGAAATAGTGAATGAGGGTTTTCACTCCTGAGATTCGAACTCCGACAAGAACACGTATTCCAAGACAAAAGGGCGACATACATAGATTCATGTGACAAATTTTACAATGCAGCAAAGCTAGATGAGAGCATAACGTTGTACATATAAATAAATAAGAAAAAACAAAAAATGACCATATTACATTTTCCAGGAGGAAAGTATGTCCCCCGTGCTGTGCTCGTGGATTTGGAGCCCGGAACAATGGACTCTGTCCGATCCGGTCCCTTCGGTCAAATCTTCCGTCCAGACAACTTTGTCTTCGGCCAGAGTGGTGCTGGCAACAACTGGGCCAAGGGTCACTACACAGAGGGTGCCGAGCTGGTAGACTCCGTGTTGGATGTTGTCCGGAAGGAGGCGGAGAGCTGTGACTGTCTGCAGGGCTTCCAGCTGACCCACTCCCTGGGTGGCGGCACCGGATCTGGCATGGGCACTCTCCTCATCAGCAAGATCAGGGAGGAGTACCCCGACAGGATCATGAACACCTTCTCCGTTGTGCCATCACCAAAGGTATACATTATTCAGCAATATTGCAGCTATTCGGGGCGAAAATGAAAGCTTCCAAATTTGAAGTCTTTAGTATGATTAACTTCAACTCAATTTCGGAAAAGCGGAGAGATGAAATAAGTCACTGTTACCACCACGGTATATCGATACTATTAAGTTTCAATTATGTGAAGTTATCCTGTTGTAATTCGAACTGACCATATCCAGGAAGTCTAAAAAATATGATGATTTTGTTTTTCCAGGTGTCGGACACCGTTGTGGAGCCTTACAACGCCACATTGTCTGTGCATCAGCTCGTTGAGAACACTGACGAGTCCTACTGTATTGACAACGAAGCCCTCTACGACATCTGCTTCAGGACACTCAAGCTGACTACACCCACCTACGGTGACCTCAACCATCTTGTGTCCGCTACAATGTCCGGAGTAACAACATGTCTTCGATTCCCTGGACAGTTGAATGCTGATCTCCGTAAACTTGCGGTCAACATGGTGCCCTTCCCTCGTCTCCACTTCTTCATGCCCGGATTCGCTCCACTCACATCCAGAGGAAGCCAGCAGTACCGTGCCCTGACTGTGCCCGAACTCACTCAGCAAATGTTCGATGCCAAGAACATGATGGCTGCCTGTGATCCCCGTCACGGCCGTTACCTGACCGTTGCTACAATGTTCCGAGGTCGCATGTCCATGAAGGAGGTTGACGAACAGATGCTCAACGTCCAGAACAAAAACAGCAGCTACTTTGTCGAATGGATCCCCAACAACGTTAAAACCGCTGTCTGTGACATCCCACCACGTGGTCTCAAGATGTCGTCTACCTTCATTGGTAACAGCACAGCCATACAGGAGATCTTCAAACGTATCTCCGAGCAATTCACAGCCATGTTCCGTCGCAAGGCTTTCCTTCACTGGTACACTGGCGAGGGTATGGATGAGATGGAGTTCACTGAGGCCGAGTCCAATATGAACGACTTGGTGTCCGAGTACCAGCAGTACCAGGACGCCACCGCCGAGGAAGAGGGAGAGTTTGATGAGGAAGAAGGAGAAGCTGAAGAAGCTTAGATAAAATATTATTTCCTCTGTGCAGTCAGAAATAAATCTTATTCCGATCAATATCTTTGTTCTGTCTAGTCAATACACATTATTGGTTAGAAATTAAGCATAGCTGCTTGCGAGAGCGAACATACATTTGCAAAGGTTATAGAATGTAAGGGTAAGAAAGACAAAGCAAGCACTGCTTCAGCAAATTAACACAGTGCGAATTTTTCCATTTACTTTTATGAAGGGTATTTAGGTAATTGTATCATGAAAAAGCAGTTAACTCTCAATACGACGTGTTACAATTATATGTTAACCACCATAAAAGTTCTACCTTTACAGCTGTTTATCACATAATGAATATGATCGTTTCAGGCCTTTCTTGTCAGTGAACGAAAACGTAAATATGTATTCCCGTTTTTATGAGGTGTAAGTTGTAAGATAGATATCAATGTTATATCTCTTCATGTCCTATATTAATTTTCGGACTGACAATAAGTTAGTGAGTGAGTTGGGTTCAACGCCGCTTTAAACAGTATTCCAGTTATATCAAGCTTAACGTGGGAGGAAAACCAAAAGTGATACAGGTCTTAGACGTTTACCACCACTTTGGTGCAACACACGAGGACGGGTCTGGTGCTGAGAAAACTAAAAACATAATCGTCGGGAGCCGGGATTTAAACCCACAATCATTGATTTGTGGCTTGCCCAAAGGACGCCACACTGCACAGGGATTTTGCGTCACCTTAGACGTCTTAGACGTGCCCGCGACTAGCAATAAATTGATAGGCTAAAAGAATAACTCTGATGTGATGTGATCAAGTTTAGTAGCATACATGTAGGTACACCAAAGGAAAATGTACCATTCCAACTTGTTTGCTGTATAACGCCGCACTAAGCAATATTCTAGCGATTTGACGGCGGTATGTAAACAACCCAGTGAACGACTTCATGAACATCGATCCACGCAATTGTGATACGGTGACATGCAATCAACCAAGCCACTGAGTCTGACTCCTCAATCATCTAATCGCCTCTTTCGGCAAGATTAGTATGTTTGTGAGCTATTCTTCTACCTGGAATCCACGAGGAAAGAGTCATGACTTCAACTTAACAATAGCCAAATTTTTATTTTAGTTCGAGAAATATTCATGGAGCTCCAGCCTTTGGTTTTTACGTTTCACGACTTTTGAGGTACAATCGTGCATGCTCTTTCCGCCTAAAGTGCGTCATACGACTCTTGCTCAGAAGTTGTTGAGCCAGGTTAAAACAGTGAAGGCCTTAGCAAAGCTATCAAACGTTTTGTGGTAGACTCGTGGAGGATTTATCCACATTTGACGCAGCAGTGACAAAATGATGTCCGATGCAATTCTCTATTTCTACTTGTACCGTGTTTGTTCGGGAAAACAATTGAATTGCCTTTGCATGTGCGTGTAACGAGGTTCACCGGTGTGGCAGGATAGACTCATCTTTTCGCGAACACCTGGTATCATCACTAATTGAAACATGCTCATGATACATTCGGATTCGTACGACCGACTCTGATTTTAGCAGAGATTTCTAATGAATGTGGAAAGGGTTTTGTCGCCTTTATTTAATTACAAGTGATTCAGTAAATAGTACAATAGGAGCGATGACACCACGCGTTTTTGATGTTGATGTATTCGATGCAAAAAGGAACCAGTGTGTGTTATGTCGTTTATAGACAGGTCACATAGGATGATCATCATCATGTATACGTAATTAATTCTATATGAAAGTGTTGTCCGAATATTTATGTTATGACAATAAAGTATGTTGAATAATACTAAGCTCTACAAGCATGTTAATTCTTGCGTTAAAGAAGATCGTATCTTGTTACACGGGTGGCCCAGTCATCTAAGGCCCCGCGATTCGCTTTTCAGAGTTGCGTCCCTTGGGCACGTCAGAAACCTATGATTGTGGGTTCAAATCATACATCGCCCCAATTGTGTTTCTAGGTTTGTAAGCACCATACTCGTGGGTTTCACCGAAGTGGTAAACATCTGAGACCTGCACTACTTGGGGCTTCCCTCCCACATTAAGCTGCACGCCGTGATATAACTGGAATACTGTTAAAAGCGGCGTTAAATCCAACTCACACACTCACTAACTCACTATTTGGTGTTCAGACTGTAATATATTTGAATATTTTGCAAAATATTCTTCATCATTATAAATATGCTATTTTTATCAATCGAATTGTGAATGGCGATTTACCAACTTCAGACAGAAATGTGTGTCACAATATTAATGATGCGATGTGTGTGGACGTGGCAATTTGTAAATTGATTTGTAACTGAATGCGCACTGTGATAAACGTTTAGTTGTTAACGGGTTTATCTCTATATCTATTTATCGGATATTTGGGGTGCAAACACACGCCTGGAAATGAATACAATTTAACATCGGGCTTTCTCTTGGTTCTTCTCATGATACATATATCCTGCTGCTCGAGAGGGTATAAATTGTTAGCAGAGATATTGAAGACGCCGGAGTGACCGTGAGTTAATGAGCGAAAACATTGCCAAAGTTTTTGATTGAATATGTAAACATGAAGGATCCAATCCCGAGGGTTTACTTTTTTAACTAAAACGTTTGAGAAATGTTTTCACTGTTCTATAAATAAAAGCAACAAAACCCGTTCCATATTCATAAGATTGTACGATGCCGATAAGATCACGAGAATGTGTTTATGAATCACTATGATGATATGAATCACAGTCATGATACCAGGTGTACGTGTAAAGGTGAGCGTATCCTGTCCCATCGGTGGAATCCGCCATAAACACATGCAAAGGCACGTCAACTGTTAACCCGAAAAAACCCTTCATCAACAAATTCGGAATTTAATAATCGTTTTCGGAAGAAAAATATATGATTCGAATTTGTCATCGGTTGCGCCAATGGCCATGAAACAGGATTACCGGCAAGGATCACGAGGGTTTCATTCAGCCAGTCTTCAGGAACAGTCAAGACATCCACATAAGTTAGAGAGAAAGATGTTTTTATTCGTTTGTTTGAAAGTACAGATCGTTGTGGTGAGTAATATAATGTTGTTGCAATGAAATTGTACAATTTTCTAAGGGATGGTTGACACTTGATGTCGTAGTGTTCCGTGTATCGTTTGACAATTCAGGTTTCCATATTTATCATCTCAAACTTGGATAGCTCAACTATTTAACTGAATTCAATGATCTAGTTGCACAAGAATTTGAAGTTAATGGTTCGTTATTATTTTCCTGCCAGTACAAAAATTGCCACTAAATAAGTGGACAAGGTTTTATACATCCGTTATGTTATGTTCACATTTCGGATTCGAAAAGAAATGGCGCTCGCCTTATTCAACTTGTATAAATATCTACCAATAAATCGTAAATGTACTTTTCAGGCCACAGAAGCAAAACTATCAGGATCTACATATACAAAAGGACCAATGATCACCAGAAAGCAGGTTAAGTGCATATATGAACCTACATCGACGGCTGTCCAATATGGTCATGTATATAGTCATACCTGTTCAAAATAAAAACTATAAATTTTTAATTTAAAGTTTACACGATATACGGCTTTTCCATTGGACGAGAGGTCAGTCACATGACCGTGAAATTGACGTTCATAAGTTTTTCACGAGACCGTGTTCTTTAAATGACGTAAACACTGACGGACTACTTCCACATTCCTGGGGAAACCCCTTGGAATTCCCTAGCACAAAAAAACACACATAAGCGTTCTTTCTGATCATTTAGAACCTTTATTCTTGGTCTCAGCGTTTCAGTATACATTGAGAAATGTCAGAGAGCGTGACTGCATGATTGTTCACGAATATCCTCGCTGCGGTCTATCCTAATGAACAAACGATGAAATGCACATCTAAACTATCGTAGTGTGGACTCGATCCGTGCCAAGGCTGACATTGACCGTCTCCAGCAATCCATGAATTTACCTTAGTGTCTGTTTGACGCATCTTTATTCACCTTTCAATGATCGGCCAGTTGATCAATGATGACGTACACATGTAACCGCCACACGTTCATTAACAACTTCGGAAATCTCTCCCGTCACGTTTATTTTGACGTCTTGTACTTGATGTAATTGTATTACGACGCGCTGTCATTGTGACTGACTTACTGAGGTAGTTCTTTACAGACCTTTCTCATCTAGTGAGGATATGATTTGAACACATGTGCTGCTTAAGATGTTTCTGAAGAGCAAGTTGTGCATCCATACGCCCATGTCATCTCTCTTTTTGAGGAACTATTTTACTCCGCGATAAAGCTGGTTGTTGTATGGCTGTCAGTGTAAACATGAAGTCACACGCATATAAAAGAAATTGTGTTTAGATCTTGGCCTACATCCTTTGGGGTAAGAAATTGTGATAAAAAAATTATAAGAATTGACTTTCACTTTGTGTGAGTTCATTGGAGTATGAACCTTCATAGAGTGAGGGCCAAACATTGTATGAACGTCGTCGGAAGCTCCGACGTTCATTCGGTTTAGCCCTCACTCCCGTTTTCTTTGACAAACGTCGCCCCGGTAATGTTTCTATGTTTGTGAGGATCATACCCGAATTCGTTGGTTTCACCAAACTGGTAAACGTCTGAGACTTGCTTCACTTTGGGTTTTCCATTAAGGTGACACGCTGTGATTATATAACTGGTATACTGTTAAAAGTGTCGTTAAACCCAAATCACCAAATCATTCTTTGACACACGTATTATTTAATGAATATAAATAGAAACAAAACTGCTAATTGGATTCAGATTTATTTCTGACTGTACAGGACAATAGCAAGACTACGCTTCTTCAGCTTCTCCTTCTTCCTCGTCAAACTCTCCCTCCTCCTCGGCGGTGGCGTCCTGGTACTGTTGGTACTCGGACACCAAATCGTTCATATTAGATTCGGCCTCAGTGAACTCCATCTCATCCATACCCTCGCCAGTGTACCAGTGAAGGAAAGCCTTGCGACGGAACATGGCTGTGAACTGCTCGGAGATACGTTTGAAGATCTCCTGGATGGCTGTACTGTTGCCAATGAAGGTAGACGACATCTTGAGACCACGTGGTGGGATGTCACAGACGGCGGTTTTAACGTTGTTGGGGATCCATTCGACAAAGTAGCTGCTGTTTTTGTTTTGGACGTTGAGCATCTGTTCATCAACCTCCTTCATGGACATGCGACCTCGGAATATTGTAGCTACGGTCAGGTAACGGCCGTGACGGGGATCACAGGCAGCCATCATGTTCTTGGCATCGAACATCTGCTGAGTGAGTTCGGGCACAGTCAGGGCACGGTACTGCTGACTTCCTCTGGATGTGAGTGGAGCGAATCCGGGCATGAAGAAGTGGAGACGAGGGAAGGGCACCATGTTGACAGCCAATTTACGGAGATCAGCATTCAACTGTCCGGGGAATCGAAGACATGTTGTTACTCCGGACATTGTGGCGGACACCAGATGGTTGAGGTCACCGTAGGTGGGTGTAGTCAGCTTCAATGTCCTGAAGCAGATGTCGTAGAGGGCCTCGTTGTCAATACAGTAGGACTCGTCAGTGTTCTCAACGAGCTGATGTACAGACAATGTGGCGTTGTAGGGCTCAACGACTGTGTCCGACACCTGGAAAAACGAAAACATCAAATTATTCAGATTGGTGAGCTATGGCATGTAGGAAATTCGACAAAGAATAAATTGGCGTTTGTTTTTAGGTCTCAAACTGGGGTTTTAAAGCTACACTTAAGGATTTTACATTTTGGAAAGTGCCTTCAATGTCTCCTATCAACATACCTTTGGTGATGGCACAACGGAGAAGGTGTTCATGATCCTGTCGGGGTACTCCTCCCTGATCTTGCTGATGAGAAGAGTGCCCATGCCAGACCCGGTGCCGCCACCCAGGGAGTGGGTCAGCTGGAAGCCCTGCAGACAGTCACAGCTCTCCGCCTCCTTCCGGACAACATCCAACACGGAGTCTACCAGCTCGGCGCCCTCTGTGTAGTGACCCTTGGCCCAGTTGTTGCCAGCACCGCTCTGACCAAAGACAAAGTTGTCTGGACGAAAGATTTGGCCGAAGGGACCGGATCGAACAGAGTCCATTGTTCCGGGCTCCAGATCCACGAGAACAGCACGGGGAACATACTTGCCTCCTGGAAAATTTAGCTACATATTAGAAAATTTGTAACATATGCACAATATGTACACCGTGAATCTAATGCTCTCACTTCAGCGTAATTGCAGTGTAAATTGTCGACGATTACTTTATGTGTCGCCTTTCTGTGTCGGAGTAGACATAAAACGTATAACAGTATTGAAAGGGATTGCCTCTTGTAGGAGTACTAGAGAGAAACCCCTTATTCGCAATTTCAGTGAAATGTAGGTTATTGAGAAAGTACAACTTCAATAGTGAAGAGGTACATGTAGTCCTGGCGATAATCATATGCGGTATGCGAAAAGATAATCTAGAAAAACCAAACCTGTAGCTTCATTGTAGTAGACGTTGATTCTCTCCAGTTGCAGGTCGGAGTCACCGTGGTAGGTACCTGTGGGGTCAATGCCATGCTCATCAGAGATCACCTCCCAGAACTGGAATTAAAGAATGCATTTTATATTATATATATTTCCCTAAAATTTAACATCATGTCGCAGAGAGCACAAACTTTCTGAAGCAAATGAATCCATGTGAAGAATCTGCTAAGTATCTTATTTTTATGAATCTCGTTTTGTTGTAAATTAGACCTGATCAATGGTTAACTGCTCGGTTGATTAAAGACAGTTTGTTTGGTTTTATTTTACAATTACATCCCAGGACTTGCATGAAGGGTTGATTTCTTGATTTCCACCGCCATTAGTTGTTAATTATAAGACAAAACAATAGCCGAGCATGTAGTAAATATCGATAACGATTGTATGAATCTTGTGTGTGTATTCTATTTGTCCTTTGTCTGGACTTTCATTTTATTGCATGCAGAAACAAAACAACATAGTATGATTTTTGTTCATATATTACCTCTGTGTGTGTACGTGTGTGTGTTTTACATATTGGTATCTATTATATCATTACTGCACGACTCAGGGAATGAATTCAATATAACATACCAATCTATTGCCCTCTATTACCAGGCGTTCGAACATCTGTTTTGATCACAGCCTGTCCTTTTCGTATTTTTTCGTATTTTCATGCTAGCTTGAAATGACATGCATCAAATATATTTTCATATTCAATACTTTAAGGGAATATAAATTACCTTAGCACCGATCTGGTTGCCGCACTGGCCAGCTTGCATATGGACGATCTCACGCATATTGAATGTTGGAGGAAGGAAGGAGGCGGTAAATCCTTACTGCTGTAGAATACACGTTGGGCACTTGGGTTGTAACTGACCATACCTACACGGAGACTGTTTATATAACCCCGTCTTGTAATCTTGTTCCTGATTGGCTAGCTGTTGTCCTGCCCGTAACTACCAACATAGTCAACTGTTATCGTCATTAGTTAAGCCCCAGTTAAACAGCATTGTGGTTATTCAATTAAAGCTATTATAATATGTTTCAGCGACCCTGATATCTCTCCCGATCTGTGTACATATTTTTTTCTTTTCATGTTCAAATTTCCTATTATTGTCAAACAAAGATGTACATCCGCAGGTCATGCATGTCGTGTTCGACATATTTACATTTGGAAGCATTTAGTTATAAGCAAAATGTTACAGATATGATATGTTTGGCTTTGGCACATTTTAGGTGACCGTGAAAATAGGGAGTGCTGAAAACCTAGAAATCCAGTTTTAAGGTTGTTATTACCATTGACACCGTAATATACTTCGTGTTGTGCTTTCAAATTGACGTTAATCAAGGATAGAAGTAGAACGTTGACTGATAAATGAATGTAATTTCCTTACCGTTTTACTGGGAACATATGTAATCGCAAATGTAATCTTCCTTGAGTCAGGCAACAAACACTTACTTTTTATGTAAATTGTTTGAGTGACGGGTACAGGAGATGCTTATCCTTTTCGTGAGCACCTGCTTTCATCACAAAGTTTCAATGAGCCATCCGTATAGATTTCACCGCTATTTTGCCTTTTACGCCCAATGGAATCTGTTTCGGCAGATAATTGACACTGGTTATTCTCTGACGTTGACGATTTTCATTATTTTACAAGGCCTGGTGTCATTGCTGGTGGTGCAGTGTTTTAAACATCACCTTTGCTTGTGTGCTAGTTTTTGTGAAAAAAGATGTGGATCTTGCTGATTAGATAATATCTCATTGGTAATGAAACACTGTTGTTGGTGGAGTGAGTATGATTCTACGCCGCTGTTAGCAATATTCCAGCACTATCACGACAGGGAAACCAGAAATGGGCTTCACGCATTGTGCCAATATTGGGAATCGAACCCGGGCCTTCAGCGTGAAGAGCAAACGCTTTAAGCACAAGGCTACCCCACCGCCCATAAACCGCTTGAACGTTGGATGTTAATTATGCATACTTCAGCACACTCACCTAATCCTTCATCGGTTATATCTCATTAGTTAGACACCCATCAATTAGCCAGCCAATTCTCGGACAGTGAGGTAGGAGATTAATGAAGACAATACCTACAGCTGTAATGGTACAATCCTGATTAAAGTGCTCTACTGTTCTGGGTACCAGGGCAGTCAGTCATGGTAAATGGGGAGACAATAGGGTGATTAACTAGTGTCTATTGCAGAATTTTAGGTATACGTTTATTCAATTATTCCTATACACATTACAAAATATACAGATATAATACATGATAAAGTACATTGCAAAAAAAATATTAAGATACATATCCAATTAACATCAGTTATATGAATATGGTTATTGATTTAATATATATTTGATGGTTAACATCTACATACATCTTCAAACATAGTACGATATATATTCTGAAACATACATTCTGGAAATCAATTATATGACATGGTTGTAATGTACGGTTACCATCTCAATGATTTACCCGTACAACCATCTTTGAACACGTTTACAGGACAACAAAAGGGGATACAGCATCGGCATACCCAATTGGGGCTTTTCTGCTGGTCATAATGTCATTAATCTTTTCACTGATCATGCTTGTGTCGAGGTTGCGATATTTTCTTCTCTTTGGTGAACCTGCTTGAAATTCTCGGGATTAGACTGTTCCTTCCCGATGTCTACACACTTGTAGTTGTTGGGGTGGTTTGAACAGGCTTCCTCTCACTCCGAACTTTGGTTTTCACGTTAGGGGGAATTCTTGAATAACAATGTCCTTGTCCAGTATGTTTGTGTATATCACGATAAGTTGTGATTAAGCTGTTGGAAGCGTTGATTGTGTCCAGTGTACAGTGGTGTTTCGTCTGTTCTTGGTGCTAAATCTATGATCATTATAAACTTACTTCTACCCACCCTGGGAGTTAACAACAAACCGAGCATTTACAGTGAATGTGTGATCGGTACAAATAATCAGTACACATGGCACACCTCCTAATCAACAAATGAATTTCATGTATGAATATCATCTTAAAAGGGGGACACGGGTGGCCCAGAATTGGGTGGCTCGTTAATTATGATATCAATCACTGGATTGTGTGGTAACAGATCGCCGTCAAATAGCTGGAAATTTGCTGAGTGCGATGTTAAGTACTAGATATACAATAATAAAGCCATTAGGTTCTTTGTGCTTTCTCCGATGGGCACGTCATGAAAAAAAACCATGAATACTTTCATCATAAATGCACAAACATACACCATGTTCATGGTCCACTCCCAATAGAGATCCCGGGACGGAACAAGAGTTGACTAATGACGGCTTTGTCTTGTATTGCCATGGCCACCTTCAAACAGATGCATAATGGTGTTAAACAGCATTTACTTATTTACTTCTGATTCTCTTTGAATTACTGTAAAATGAATCCCCGTTAGTCCAGACGATACTGTTTTCACTGTAATCGTCCGGATAATCCATAACGAACCATGGTTTAGAGTTATGCCCTTTTAATCCGACATCGCATCTTCAAACAGACAATCCTGAAGGATGACTTGGCAATTATAGGTTACGAGTTCTCGTTACACATGGACTGTTTTTAATTCAGAAACCTATGATTGTGGGTTCGAATCCCGGTTCGCCCCGATTATGTTTCCAGGTTTGTGAGCACCATGACCGTGCTCGTGGGTTTCACTGAAGTGGTAAACGTCTGAGACCTGAATCACTTCGGGCTTTCCTCACACATTAAGCTGACACACGCGCCGTGATATAACTGGAATACTGTTAAAAGCGGCGTTAAACCCAACTCACTCACTCAAGTGTTCATGTCCAAATCAATGAGATAGACTATAACCAAACATGCAGTGAACTGTAGCTCGTAATCCAACCCAGGGATGAGGGCACAGTGCGGTTAAACCACACAGAGGTGTAGTGTTTCATGTTCTTCCAATTTCCGTATGCTTTGGTTATCTTCTCACCACCAACATACAAGTATAGCAACACCCACTATATTAGGCCAGTCTGTCTATGCACGCCTGCATTGTCGGAGCCAATGCTGCTAAGGTGAGGTGAGATGAAGTGGGGTTTGCCGTCGCGTTCAAGATAATTCTTGCTTCTAAAGTGGAACATGGTAAGTAAGTGTATCTTTTATATTTTCCATTACACGTTTTCTTTGACAAACATCGCCCCAGTTATGTTTCTATGTTTGTCAGGACCATTACCCGTGCTCGTGGGTTTCACCAAATTGGTAAACGTCTGAGACCTGCATCACTTTGGGCTTTCAACACACATTAAGCTGATACGCCATGATATAACTGCAATACTGTCCTAACAGATTCCGTTATATTGTCAGAACATTCAAAGCATACGAAATATTGTTTATGTTAAAATGTCCTTTCTTGCAGTAAGCACTGAGACATATAGAACTGGAAAATACGAAGATACAATGTACCTAAACACCCTTTACAAAAGTAAGTAGGAAAATATAAGTTATGTGTTCATATCCTGAAGCAGTGTTTGCTTTGTTTTTCTTGCCCTTACATTCTATAACATTTTATAACCATTGCCAAGGTATATTCGCTCTTGAAAGCTGCTACATGATGCTTAATTTCTAACCAATAATGTGTATTGACAAGACGGATTAAAGATTAAGAAATTTCTGACTGGATTGAGGAAAGAATAGTTAATTTGAGACCTGCATCAATTTGGCCTCTCCATCAAGGTTACACGCTGTGATACTATAACTGGAATACTGTTAAAAGAGTCGTTAAACCAAAATCAATAACTCGTTTTGTGACACGAATATGAATTATTGAATATAAATATTATAGAAACAAAAATAATGATTGGATTCAGATGTATTTCTGACTGTACAGGGCAACAGCAAGTCTATGCTTCTTCGGCTTCTCCTTCTTCCTCGTCAAACTCTCCCTCTTCCTCGGCTGTGGCGTCCTGGTACTGCTGGTACTCGGACACCAAATCGTTCATATTGGATTCGGCCTCAGTGAACTCCATCTCATCCATACCCTCGCCAGTGTACCAGTGAAGGAAAGCCTTGCGACGGAACATGGCTGTGAATTGCTCCGAGATACGTTTGAAGATCTCCTGAATGGCTGTGCTGTTACCAATGAAGGTGCCAGACATCTTGAGACCACGTGGCGGGATGTCACAAACGGCTGTTTTAACGTTGTTGGGGATCCATTCGACAAAGTAGCTGCTGTTTTTGTTTTGGACGTTGAGCATCTGTTCATCAACCTCCTTCATGGACATGCGACCTCGGAACATGGCAGCAACGGTCAAATATCGTCCGTGACGGGGATCACAGGCAGACATCATGTTCTTGGCATCGAACATCTGCTGGGTGAGTTCGGGCACAGTCAGGGCACGGTACTGCTGACTTCCTCTGGATGTGAGTGGAGCGAATCCGGGCATGAAGAAGTGGAGACGAGGGAAGGGTACCATGTTGACCGCCAATTTACGGAGATCAGCATTCAACTGTCCGGGGAATCGAAGACATGTTGTTACTCCGGACATGGTGGCGGACACTAGATGGTTGAGGTCACCGTAGGTGGGTGTAGTCAGTTTCAATGTCCTGAAGCAGATGTCGTAGAGGGCTTCGTTGTCAATACAGTAGGACTCGTCAGTGTTCTCAACCAGCTGATGTATAGACAATGTGGCGTTGTAAGGCTCAACAACTGTGTCCGACACCTGAAAAACGAAAATGTCACATCATTTAGGTTGGTTAGTTATGGCATATAGGAGACTCGAAAAAGAATGAATTGAATTTGTTTACAGGTCTCAAACTGGTTTACAAGTCTCAAACTGGTGTTTTAAAGCTGCACCTTTATAAACATACCTTTGGTGATGGCACAACGGAGAAGGTGTTCATGATCCTGTCGGGGTACTCCTCCCTGATCTTACTGATGAGGAGGGTGCCCATTCCAGACCCTGTGCCACCACCCAGGGAGTGGGTCAGCTGGAAGCCCTGCAGACAGTCACAGCTCTCCGCCTCTTTCCGGACAACATCCAACACGGAGTCTACCAGCTCGGCGCCCTCTGTGTAGTGACCCTTGGCCCAGTTGTTGCCAGCACCACTCTGACCGAAGACAAAGTTGTCTGGACGAAAGATTTGACCGAAAGGACCGGATCGGACAGAGTCCATGGTTCCGGGCTCCAGATCCACGAGGACAGCACGGGGAACATACTTGCCTCCTGAAACATTTAGCACCTTGGTTTTAGTTGTTGTTACATATGCATTATATGTACAGCCTGAACCGTATGCTTTCACTTTAGCTTACTTGTAGTGTAAAGTGTCTAGAATAGCTTTAGGTTCGTCGCCTATTTGTCTAGGTGTAGACTTAAAACGCTAAACCTTATTGAAAGGGATTGCCTCTTGGAGGAGTATTAGAGAGCAAACCGTCATTCTCAGAGTCTATTTCATTGAAATGTAGGTCATTAAGAAAATACAACTTCAACACAGAAGAGCTGTCTGTAGTCATGGCTATACTCGTATGCGAAAATAATACTTCTAACAATAACCAACCTGTAGCTTCATTGTAGTAGACGTTGATTCTCTCCAGTTGCAGGTCGGAGTCACCGTGGTAGGTACCGGTGGGGTCAATGCCGTGTTCATCAGAGATTACCTCCCAGAACTGAAATTAAAGAATACAGTTTATATCATAAACGTTTGAAATATTTCCCCCAAATGTAACGTCATCGCGAGGAATCTGCTAAGTATCTTATTTTTATTCATCTCGTTTTGTTGTAAATTAGACTTGATGGTTAACTGTTTTTTATTATTAAATGCAGTTTTGGTTATTTTTAAGTTAAATTGTCAAGGCTTACATGAAGTGGTTGCTGTCTTGTTTTGTACTGTCACTGTTTGTTGCGACAAGACAATGGCCGAGCATGTATTAAATATTGATTACGATTGTAGGCATCTTGTTTATCCATTTATTACTTTGATCATGAGTTTGTCCTGTTACTGGCTTTTCATTTGTCCTATTCGTAGTTTTTCATATAATTAATGCGGAAATAACAGTCGTCAAGTTCATTTTCATAGTCAATACCCTTACGGAATATTATTTTACCTTAGCACCGATCTGATTGCCGCACTGGCCAGCTTGCATATGGACGATCTCACGCATGTTGAATGTTGGAGGAAGGCACTTGGGTTGTAACTGACCATAACTTACTTACTTACTTATATTAGGAGATTTTACGTGCGCTTTCCGACTGGAGCGTATTTCGCACACGGATAACCATAACTACACGTGTTCTGTTTATATAACCCCCTGGTGTAATCTTGTTCCTGATTGGCTGGCTGTTGCCCTGCCTGTAACTACCAACATAGTCAATTGTTATCGTCATTGGTTAAGCTCCGGTTAAGCAGCATTATGTTCATTCAATTGAAGCTATTATGATATGTTACTGCGACGCTGTACATAATGTTCGTCTCATTTGCTGTTCATATTTTTCTATAATGTACACCGGCAGGTTATGTATGTATTTCATATTCGACAGATTTGAATTGAGAAACATTTTGACACATTATATTTGTTTACAAGTCAGATATACATTACACAATCAAAAGGATAACATAAGTGCAGATAACCTAAAAATGTTTTATTGTATGTAAGATTTAATGTGTGTAACATGTTCTTTTCAATCCTGTTCATGCATGTTACATCACAGTACACAAAATGGTTTAGATGTCAGTGTAATGTGTTTTGCAGGTTAATAAACATCACATACACACACGTATATCTAACCATACATACACATCTTACCATACATACACATGCATTCATAAATACATACATACATGTACGTACCCATACACAATCAATAGCCAAATATAAATATATATGTATATTGTTTAGATTCAAAATCTAACTCATTTCATTCCTTCTCACCGCCATTTATATATCAGCTTCTTCCACCCGCCAAAGGGTCATTAACAATGATCAGGCATTTTAGTTTTATTTGCTTTATTGATAGATACGTCGACCCTGAAAATCAGGAATGCTGCAGCTGAAAACCTGACTCCGTTGACTAGTAGAAAAACTGATTCAAATATATTTCGTTTTCTGCTTTCAAAGTAAAATGAATCAATTATAGAAGTAGAACGTCATTCCTTATGTCATTTCCTTGCCGTTTTACTGAGCATATATGTAATCACAAACGTAATCTTTCCCATGCGTCAGGCAATAAACACTTACTTTTTTTACAAACTGTTTAAGTTTTCAATTATCCATTCATATAATTTTCACCGCTATTTTGCTTTTTGTGCCCAATGGAATCTGTTTCGGCAGATAATTGGGCTTGGTTATTATCTGGCTTTGACGTTTTTCATTATATTGAACGCCTGGTGTCATTGCTGGTGTTGCAGTGTTTCCAACATCAGCTTTGCTTATGTGCTATCTCTTGTTAAAATGTCGTGGATCTTACTCTTACTCCGAACTTTGGTTTTCAGCTCAGGGAGAAATTCTTGAATTACACTGTCCTTGTCATCTCCAGGATTGTTGTGTATATCACGATAAGTTGTGATAAAAGTGTTGAATGTGTTGATTGTGGCCAACGTAAAGTAGTGTTTCGTCTGTTGATGATTGTAAATACTTGATTGTTACGAACGAAATTTTGTCCACCCTGGGTGTTAGCAACAAACCGAACATTTCCACGAACATTTGCCAATGATTGTGTGATCGGTACAACAAATCTATACACATGGCACACTAACTAATCAACATATGAATTTCCTTTGCGAAAATCATCTTAAAAGTGAAGACGAATACACGATGCCATTTAGAAAGTGGTCAAATGTAACAAATGTTATATTAGTGTGGGTTAGAATCCCGGATTTGACTCAACCCCAAAAGTACGAGAATCTGTACGTTACTGAGAAAGTGTTATCCGTAATATAGCATGTGTTACGTCTTAAAAGTGTTCATCTATCAGGTATCCACATGGCCCAACACGAATTGGGCAGTGTTGATGCTTACTTCACCTGCACATGTCCACTAAAAAGCAAAAATGCAGCGAGCTGTAGCTCTTAATCCCATATGACAACACCCAGGGTGAGGGCACAGTGATATTAACACACGGAGAGGTGTAGTTTTTCGTATTCTTCCAATTTGTATATCCTTTGGTTATCTTAAATTATAGCAACATTCACTCCATTGGGCCACTCAGTCTGTGTACACCACAATTGTCAGGGCCAATTATCAAGAACTGTGACACCAGCTCAAGCTACGATTAATGGGTCTGCCAATTGTTTGGATATCTTCCAACCAAAGGCAATATTCCCTATTAGTCATCACACTAATTATTAAAAATACCCGTTCGTTGGTATTGTCTGGGCCATTTACAGTGTTGATCACACATTACTCAATCACGGTGATGCACGTCTTCGTGGGGATCTGATCTCTGACAATTCTCAAGGGAAGGAATGTTGCCTTTGTTATTTTCTTTCCGTGGATACATGGATGATATCCCAGAATTTCGACTACTTCGCGACCTGAACTGCGCCACCCGGAAGCGTATTGTTCCTTTCATTGATAGAAAAGGGTCGTATCATCACGTTGATCAACCAAAATGAAATACAGTTTGGTCTTGGAAAGAATTATTGGCGTCCTAGAGGTCGCATCACTAATGGTGACGAAGACATGAAAAAGTCACTTGATATTCTGTGATTTTCGTTTGCACTATTTTGACTAGAAACACAAAGTAATGATTTTCCCCTGATTATTGCTTATCATATCGTGTTAAAGTATATGTGTGAAAGTCAATGTGTAAACCGCCTAAATAGTTCATTTGTTTTAATATTAATCTTAAAAACCCATCCATTAATTGTAAAATGATCACGAATGTAAAACCTTTTGATTGTTTGATTTCATCACCCAGAAAACGAAAGTCCAAACATGTTTATTTATATATACACAACATTTCCGTTATTTGCTAGGTTTTACTTTGAGGTTACACCTGTTATTGGATTTGAGGACAAAGTCATTGCTCATATTAGCTGATACTTCAAAGTAGAACTATAGGTTTATGGAGCATGCAACTGCCAGTATTCGCGTTGTCGCCAAACAGTTTTTCGTGATATCGGAAGAATAAAACAGACCATGGTCTAAAGAATCTTTTTTGAAAACAGTTTGACCATGTTCATGATATTTCGTATTCTCTTTGTTTTTACGCACGAGAACATGATAAAAAATATTTTATGGATAACAACGTCTTATTGTTTCCAATGACGTTTCAGGGCTAGTTATTGTCCTTTCACCAAGTGAATAACTTTTTATGGATAACAACCTTTTAGAAAATGTAAATGTTCGTTTAGAGTTCATTTTAAAAAAAAAAGATGAGGTGAGGTGAAATTTGGTTTGGCGTCGCGTTCTAGATAATGCTTGTTTCTAAAGTGGCACATGGCAGGTAATTGTATCTTCAATATTTTCGATTAACATGTTTTCTTTGACAAACCTCGCCCTAGTTATGTTGTAACATTTGTCAGGTTCCTACCCGTGCTTGTGGGTTTCGCCAAATTGGTAAACGCCTGAGCCCTGCATCACTTACGGTTTTCCGTTAAGGTGACACGTTGTGTTAATATAACTGGAATACTGTTAAAAGCGTCGTTAAACCCAAATCACTATATCTCACTTTTCGATACTCGTATGAATTGTTGAATATAAATAGAAACAAAATTGCTGATTGGATTCAGATTTATTTCTGACTGTACAGGGCAATAGCAAGTCTATGCTTCTTCTGCTTCTCCTTCTTCCTCGTCAAACTCTCCCTCTTCCTCGGCTGTGGCGTCCTGGTACTGTTGGTACTCGGACACCAAATCGTTCATATTGGATTCGGCCTCAGTGAACTCCATCTCATCCATACCCTCGCCAGTGTACCAGTGAAGGAAAGCCTTGCGACGGAACATGGCTGTGAACTGCTCGGAGATACGTTTGAAGATCTCCTGAATGGCTGTGCTGTTACCAATGAAGGTGCCAGACATCTTGAGACCACGTGGCGGGATGTCACAAACGGCTGTTTTAACGTTGTTGGGGATCCATTCGACAAAGTAGCTGCTGTTTTTGTTTTGGACGTTGAGCATCTGTTCATCAACCTCCTTCATGGACATACGACCTCGGAACATGGCAGCCACGGTCAGGTAACGTCCGTGACGGGGATCACAGGCAGACATCATGTTCTTGGCATCGAACATCTGCTGGGTGAGTTCGGGCACAGTCAGGGCACGGTACTGCTGACTTCCTCTGGATGTGAGTGGAGCGAATCCGGGCATGAAGAAGTGGAGACGAGGGAAGGGTACCATGTTGACCGCCAATTTACGGAGATCAGCATTCAACTGTCCGGGGAATCGAAGGCATGTTGTTACTCCGGACATGGTGGCTGACACCAGATGGTTGAGGTCACCGTAGGTGGGTGTGGTCAGCTTCAGAGTCCTGAAGCAGATGTCGTAGAGGGCCTCGTTGTCAATACAGTAGGACTCGTCAGTGTTCTCAACCAGCTGATGTATAGACAATGTGGCGTTGTATGGCTCAACAACTGTGTCCGACACCTGAAAAACAAAAATGTCACATCATTTAGGTTGGTTAGTTATGGCATAAAGGAGACTCGAAAAAGAATAAATTGACTTTGTTTATAGGTAAAAGTCTCCAATTGGTGTTTTAAAGCTACACCTAAAAAATCATTTACATTTTGGAAAGACCCTTCATGTGTGTTTTATCAACATACCTTTGGTGATGGCACAACGGAGAAGGTGTTCATTATCCTGTCGGGGTACTCCTCCCTGATCTTGCTGATGAGGAGAGTGCCCATGCCAGATCCTGTGCCGCCACCCAGGGAGTGGGTCAGCTGGAAGCCCTGCAGACAGTCACAGCTCTCCGCCTCCTTCCGGACAACATCCAACACGGAATCTACCAGCTCGGCGCCCTCTGTGTAGTGACCCTTGGCCCAGTTGTTGCCAGCACCACTCTGACCGAAGACAAAGTTGTCTGGACGGAAGATTTGACCGAAGGGACCGGATCGAACAGAATCCATGGTACCTGGCTCCAGATCCACGAGAACAGCACGGGGAACATACTTGCCTCCTGAAACATTTAGCACCTTGGTTTTAGTTGTTGTTACATATGCATTATATGTACAGCCTAAACCGTATGCTTTCACTTTAGCTTACTTGTGGTGCAAATTGTCTAGAATAGCGTTAGGTTTGTCGCCTATTTGTCTCGGAGTAGACTTAAAACGCATAACATTATTGAAAGTGATTGCCTCTTGGAGGAGTATTAGAGAGAAAACCGTCATTCTCAGAGTCGATTTCAGTGAAATGTAGGTTATTAAGAAAATACAACTTCAACACTGAAGAGCTATCTGTAGTCATGGCGATACTCATATGCGAAAAGAATACTTTTAAGAAAAACAAACCTGTAGCTTCATTGTAGTAGACGTTGATTCTCTCCAGTTGCAGGTCGGAGTCACCGTGGTAGGTACCGGTGGGGTCAATGCCGTGCTCATCAGAGATCACCTCCCAGAACTGAAATTAAAGAATACAGTTTATATCATAGACGTTTGAAATATTTCCGAAAAATTTAACATCATCGCGAGGAATCTGCTAAGTATCTTATTTTTATTTATCTCGTTTTGTTGTAAATTGGACTTGATGGTTAACTGTTTTTTATATTAAATGCAGTTTTGTTTATTTTAAAGTTAAATTGCCATGGCTTGCATGAAGTGGTTGCTGTCTTGTTTTGTACTGTCACTGCTTGTTGCGACAAGACAATGGCCGAGCATGTATTAAATATCTATTACGATTGTAGGCATCTTGTTTATCCATTTATTACTTTGAGTTTGTCCTGTTACTGGCTTTTCATTTGTCCTATTCGTAGTTTTTCATATAATTGATGCGAAAAGACAGACGTCAAGTTCATTTTCATAGTCAATACTGTTACGGAATATTAATTTACCTTAGCACCGATCTGATTGCCGCACTGGCCAGCTTGCATATGGACGATCTCACGCATGTTGAATGTTGGAGGAAGGCACTTGAGTTGTAACTGACCATAACTACACGGAGACTGTTTATATATCCCCGTGTTGTAATCTTGTTCCCGATTGGCTAGCTGTTGCCCTGCCTGTTACTATCAACATAGTCAATTGTTATCGTCAATGGTTAAGCTCCGGTTAAGCAGCATTATGTTCATTCAGCTGAAGCTATTATATGTTACTGCGACGCTGTACATATTTTTCGTCTCATTTGCTGTTCATATTTTTCTATAATGTACACCGGCAGGTTATGTATGTATTTCATATTCGAAAGATTTACATTTAGAAACATTTTGGCACATTATATTTGTTTACAAGTCAGTTTATACATCGCACAATCCAAAGGATAACACAAGTGCAGATAACCCAAAAATGTTTTATTGTATGTAAGATTTAATGTATGTAACATGTTCTTTTCAATCCTGTTTATGCATGTTACATCACAGTACAAAAAATGGTTAGATGTCACCGTAATGAATCTTTCAGGTTAATAAACATCATATACACACACGTATTTCAAACCATACATACACATCTAACCATACATACACGTACATTCATAAGTACATACATGTACGTATCCATTCACATAGTCATATGACCTTATTCAATAGCCAAATATAAACATATATGTATATTGTTTAGTTTCAGAATCTAAATGTTTTCATTCCCTCTCACCGCCATTAACATATGAGCGTCCCCCACCCGCCAAAAGGTCATTAACAATGATCAGTCGTTTTAGTTTTATATGCTTTATTACCTTATAAGCCGACCCTGAAAATCAGGAATGCTGAAAGCTTGAAATCAAGTTCTAAACTTTTTGTTACCATTGACTCAGTTGACTAGTAGAAAAACTGTTTATACATTGCACAGTCCAAAAGATAACACAAGTGCAGATAACCTAAAAATGTTTGATTGTATGTAAGATTTAATGTATTTAACATGCTCTTTTCAATCCTGTTTATGCATGTGACATCACAGTACACAAAATGGTTAGATGTCACTGCAGTGAGTTTTTCAGGTTAATAAACATCACATACACACACGTATATCTAACCATACATACACATCTATAGCTAACCATACATACACAACTTACCATTTATACACACACATTCATAAGTACAAACATGTACGTACCCATTCACATAGTCATATGACCTTATTCAATAGCCAAATATCAACATATATGTATATTGTTTAGTGTCAGAATCTAAATGTTTTTATTCCCTCTCACCGTCATCAACATATGAGCGTCCCCCACCCGCCAAAGGGTCATTAACAATGATCAGGCGTTTTAGTTATATTTTCTTTATTACCTTATACACCGACCCTGAAAATCAGGAATGCTGAAAGCTTGAAATCCAGTTCTAAACTTTTTATATACCATTGACTCCTTTGACAAGTAGAAAAACTGTTTCGTTTTCTGCTTTTAAAGTAAAATGAATCAATGATAGTAGTAGAACGTCATTCCTTATGTCATTTCCTTGCCGTTTTACTGAGCATATATGTAATCACAAACGTAATCTTTCCTATGCGCCTGGCAACAAACACTTCCGTTTTTTGTCCCAACTGTTTGAGTCTTCAATTATCCATTCATACATTTTCACCGCTATTTTGCTTTTTATGCCCAATGGAATCTGCTTTGGCAGATAATAAGGCTTGGTTATTATCTGGTTTTGACGTTTTTCATTAAATTGAACGCCTGGTGTCATTGTTGGTGTTGCAGTGTTTCCAACATTAGCTTTGCTTGTGTGCTATCTTTTGTTAAAATGTCGTGGATCTTCCTCTCACTCCGAACTGTGGTTTTCCCCTTAGGAAGAAATTCTTAAATTACAATGTCCTTGTCATCTCCAGGAGTGTTGTGTATATCACGATAAGTTGTGATAAAAGTGTTGAATGTGTTGATTGTGGCCAACGCACAGTGATGTTTCTTCTGTTGCTGATTGTAAATACATGATTGTTACGAACGGAATTTTGTCCACCCTGTGAGTTAGCAACAAACCGAACATTTACATGAACATCTGCAAATGATTGTACAACAATCTATACACATGGCACACTAACTAATCAACATATGAATTGCCTTTATTAAAATCATCTTAAAAGTGAAGACGAATACACAATGCCATTTAGAAAGTGGTCAAATGTAACAAATGATATATTTGGGATAACACCTTCTTAGTAAAGTAGATTCTCGTACTGTTTGGGTTGAGTCCCATCCCACACTGCCAGAGTGAGTCACCTAATCGCCAGCACACACAGTCAGCGATCTAACCCTGGCAGTGTGGGTTAGAATCCCGGATGGGACACAACCCAAAACGTTTGAGAATCTGAACGTTACTAATAAAGTGGTATCCCAAATATAACATGTGTTAAACCTTAAAAGTGTTCATCTATCAGGTACCCACATTAACCAATACTAATTGGGCAGTGCTGATGCTTACTTCTCCTGCACATGTCCGCAAACAAACAAAAATGCAGAGAGCTGTAGCTCTTAATCCCAAATAACAACACCCAGGGTGAGGGCACAGTGACGTCAACAAACGCAGTGGTGTAGTTTTCCATGTTCTTCCCATTTGTACATGCTTGGGTTATCTTAAAGTTTAGCAACATTCACTCTATTAGGCCAGTCAGTGTGTGTACACCAGCATCGTCAGGGCCAATTATCAAAAACTGTGACACCAGCTCAAGCTACGATTAACGGGTCTGCCAATTGTTTGGATATCTTCGAACCAAAGGTAATTAGTCATCACACTAATTATTAAATACCCGGTCGTCGGTATTGTCTGGGCCAATTACAGTGTTGATCACACATTATTCAATCACTGTTATGCACATCTTCGTGGGGATCTGATCTCTGACAATTCTCAAGGGAAGGAATGTTGCCTTTGTTATTTTCTTTCCGTGGATACCTGGATGATATCCCAGAATTTCGACCTGTGCTGGGACCTGTGCTGCGCCACCCGGAAGCGTATTTGTCCCTTTTATTGATAGAAAATGATCGTATCATCATGTTGATCAACTAAAATTGAATACAGTTTGGTCTTGGAAAGAATTGTTGGCGTCCTAGAGGTCGCATCAGTAATGGTGACGAAGTTATGAAAAGTCACTAGATATTCTGTGATTTTCGTTTGCACTTTTTTGACTAGAAACACAAAGTAATGATTTCCCCCTGATTAGTGCTTATCATATCGTGATTAAAGTATATGTGTGAAAGTCAATGTGTAAACCGCCTAAATAGTTCATTTGTTTTAATATTAATTTTAAAAACCCGTCCATTAATTGTAAAATGATAACGAATGTAAAACCTTTTGATGGTTTGATTTCATCACCCAGAAAACGAAAGTCCAAATATGTTTATTTATATATACACGACATTTCCGTTATTGGCTACGTTTTACTTTGAAGTTACACCTGTTATTGGATTTGAGGACAAGTCATTGCCCATATTAGCTGATACGTCAAAGTAGAACTATAGGTTTATGGAGCATGCAACTGCCAGTATTCGCGTTGTCGCCAAACAGTTTTTCGTGATATCGGAAGAATAAAACAGCCCATGGTCTAAAGAATCTCTTTGAAAACAGTTTGACATGATATTTCGTATTCTCTTTGTTTTTACGCACGAGAACATGATAAAAATCTTTTATGGATAACAACTTCTTATTGTTTCCAATGACGTTTCAGGGCTAGTTATTGTCCTTTCACCAAGTGAATAACTTATTATGGATAACAACCTTTTAGAAAATGTAAATGTTCGTTTAGAGTTCATTTAAAAAAAAAAAAGATGAGGTGAGGTGAGGTGAAATTGGGTTTGGCGTCGCGTTCTAGATAGTTCTTCATTCTAAAGTGGCACATGGCAGGTAATTGTATCTTCAATATTTTCGATTAACATGTTTTCTTTGACAAACCTCGCCCTAGTTATGTTGTAACATTTGTCAGGTCCCTACCCGTGCTTGTGGGTTTCGCCAATTTGGTAAACGTCTGAGCCCTGCATCACTTACGGTTTTCCGTTAAGGTGACACGTTGTGTTAATATAACTGGAATACTGTTAAAAGCGTCGTTAAACCCAAATCACTATATCTCACTTTTCGATACTGGTATGAACTGTTGAATATAGATAGAAACAAAATTGCTGATTGGATTCAGATTTATTTCTGACTGTACAGGGCAATAGCAAGTCTATGCTTCTTCGGCTTCTCCTTCTTCCTCGTCAAACTCTCCCTCTTCCTCGGCTGTGGCGTCCTGGTACTGTTGGTACTCGGACACCAAATCGTTCATATTGGATTCGGCCTCAGTGAACTCCATCTCATCCATACCCTCGCCAGTGTACCAGTGAAGGAAAGCCTTGCGACGGAACATGGCTGTGAATTGCTCCGAGATACGTTTGAAGATCTCCTGAATGGCTGTGCTGTTACCAATGAAGGTGCCAGACATCTTGAGACCACGTGGTGGGATGTCACAAACGGCTGTTTTAACGTTGTTGGGGATCCATTCGACAAAGTAGCTGCTGTTTTTGTTTTGGACGTTGAGCATCTGTTCATCAACCTCCTTCATGGACATACGACCTCGGAACATGGCAGCAACGGTCAAATATCGTCCGTGACGGGGATCACATGCAGACATCATGTTCTTGGCATCGAACATCTGCTGGGTGAGTTCGGGCACAGTCAGGGCACGGTACTGCTGACTTCCTCTGGATGTGAGTGGAGCGAATCCGGGCATGAAGAAGTGGAGACGAGGGAAGGGTACCATGTTGACAGCCAATTTACGGAGATCAGCATTCAACTGTCCAGGGAATCGAAGACATGTTGTTACTCCGGACATGGTGGCGGACACTAGATGGTTGAGGTCACCGTAGGTGGGTGTGGTCAGTTTCAATGTCCTGAAGCAGATGTCGTAGAGGGCCTCGTTGTCAATACAGTAGGACTCGTCAGTGTTCTCAACCAGCTGATGTATAGACAATGTGGCGTTGTATGGCTCAACAACTGTGTCCGACACCTGTAAAACGAAAATGTCACATCATTAAGGTTGGTTAGTTATGGCATAAAGGAGACTCGAAAAACAATGAATTGACTTTGTTTATAGGTAAAAGTCTCCAACTGGTATTTTACAGCTACACCTTTATAAACATACCTTTGGTGATGGCACAACGGAGAAGGTGTTCATGATCCTGTCGGGATACTCCTCCCTGATCTTGCTGATGAGGAGGGTGCCCATGCCAGACCCTGTGCCGCCACCCAGGGAGTGGGTCAGCTGGAAGCCCTGCAGACAGTCACAGCTCTCCGCCTCCTTCCGGACAACATCCAACACGGAATCTACCAGCTCGGCGCCCTCTGTGTAGTGACCTTTGGCCCAGTTGTTGCCAGCACCACTCTGACCGAAGACAAAGTTGTCTGGACGAAAGATTTGACCGAAAGGGCCGGATCGAACAGAGTCCATGGTTCCGGGCTCCAGATCCACGAGAACAGCACGGGGAACATACTTGCCTCCTGAAACATTTAGCACCTTGGTTTTAGTTGTTGTTACATATGCATTATATGTACAGCCTAAACCGTATGCTTTCACTTTAGCTTACTTGTACTGTAAATTGTCTAGAATAGCTTTAGGTTCGTCGCCTATTTGCCTCGGAGCAGACTTAAAACGTATAAAATAATTGAAAGGGATTGCCTTTTGGAGGAGTATTAGATGGAAAACCGTCATTCTCAGAGTCTATTTTAGTGAAATGTAGGTTATTAAGAAAATACAACTTCAACACTGAAGAGCTATCTGTAGTCCAGGCTATACTCGTATGCGAAAAAAATACTTCTAACAAAAACAAACCTGTAGCTTCATTGTAGTAGACGTTGATTCTCTCCAGTTGCAGGTCGGAGTCACCGTGGTAGGTACCGGTGGGGTCAATGCCGTGCTCATCAGAGATCACCTCCCAGAACTGAAATTAAAGAATACAGTTTATACCATAAACGTTTGAAATATTTCCCCAAAAATGTAACGTCATCGCGAGGAATCTGCGAAGTATCTTGTTTTTATTCATCTCGTTTTGTTGTAAATTAGACTTGATGGTTAACTGCTTTTTATATTAAATGCAGTTTTGGTTATTTTTAAGTTAAATTGTCAAGGCTTACATGAAGTGGTTGCTGTCTTGTTTTGTACTGTCACTGTTTGTTGCGACAAGACAATGGCCGAGCATGTATTAAATATCTATTACAATTGTAAGCATCTTGTTTATCTATTTATTACTTTGATCATGAGTTTGTCCTGTTACTGGCTTTTCATTTGTCCTATTCGTAGTTTTTCATATAATTGATGCGAAATGACAGACGTCAAATATATTTTCATAGTCAATACTGTTACGGAATATTAATTTACCTTAGCACCGATCTGATTGCCGCACTGGCCAGCTTGCATATGGACGATCTCACGCATGTTGAATGTTGGAGGAAGGCACTTGAGTTGTAACTGAACTACACGGGGACTGTTTATATAACCCTCTGGTGTAATCTTGTTCCTGATTGGCTGGCTGTTGCCCTGCCTGTAACTACCAACATAGTCAATTGTTATCGCCATTGGTTAAGCTCCGGTTAAGCAGCATTATGTTCATT
Organism: Haliotis rufescens; assembly: GCF_023055435.1. Classification (NCBI taxonomy): domain Eukaryota; kingdom Metazoa; phylum Mollusca; class Gastropoda; order Lepetellida; family Haliotidae; genus Haliotis; species Haliotis rufescens. The sequence continues at coordinate 913,215 of NW_025964323.1, forward strand.
CAACTGAAGCTATTATAATATGTTACTGCGACGCTGTACATATTTGTCGTCTCATTTGCTGTTCATATTTTTCTATGATGTACACCGGCAGGTTATGTATGTATTTCATATTCGAAAGATTAACATTTAGAAACATTTTGGCACATTATATTTGTTTACAAGTCAGTTTATACATTACACAATCCAAAGGATAACACAAGTGCAGATAACCCAAAAATGTTTTATTGTATGTAAGATTTAATGTATGTAACATGTTCTTTTCAATCCTGTTTATGCATGTTACATCACAGTACACAAAATGGTTTAGATGTCAGTGTAATGTGTTTTGCAGGTTAATAAACATCACATACACACACGTATATCTAACCATACATACACATCTTACCATACATACACATGCATTCATAAATACATACATACATGTACGTACCCATACACAATCAATAGCCAAATATAAATATATATGTATATTGTTTAGATTCAAAATCTAACTCTTTTCATTCCCTCTCACCGCCATTTATATATCAGCTTCTTCCACCCGCCAAAGGGTCATTAACAATGATCAGACGTTTTAGTTTTATTTGCTTTATTAATAGATACGTCGACCCTGAAAATCAGGAATGCTGAAAACCTGACTCCGTTGAATAGTAGAAAAACATTTTCAAATATATTTCGTTTTCTGCTTTCAAAGTAAAATGAATCAATGATAGAAGTGGAACGTCATTCCTTACCCTTTTACTGAGCATATATGTAATCACAAACGTAATCTTTCCATGCGTCACGCAACAAACACTTTCTTTTTTTACACACTTTTTGAGTTTTCAATTATCCATTCATATAATTTTCACCGCTATTTTGCTTTTTATGCCCAATGGAATCTGTTTCGGCAGATAATTGGGCTTGGTTATTCTCTGACGTTGACGGTTTTCATTATTTTAAAAGGCCTGGTGTCATTGCTGGTGTTGCAGTGTTTCAAACATCACCTTTGCTTGTGTGCTAGGTTTTGTTAAAATGTAGTGCATCTTGCTGATTAGATAATATCTCATTGGTAATGAAAATGCTGTTGTTGGTGGAGTGAGTATGATTCTACGCCGCTGTTATCACGGCAGGTTTGCCAGAAATGGGCTTCACACATTGTGCCAATATTGGGAATCGAACCCGGGCCAACGTAAAGTGGTGTTTCGTCTGTTGATGATTGTAAATACTTGATTGTTACGAACGAAATTTTGTCCACCCTGGGAGTTAGCAACAAACCGAACATTTCAATGAACATTTGCCAATGATTGTGTGATCGGTACAACAAATCTATACACATGGCACACTAACTAATCAACATAATTATGAATTTCCTTTACGAAAATCATCTTAAAAGTGAATACGAATACACAATGCCATTTAGAAAGTGGTCAAATGTAACAAATGTTATATTAGTGTGGGTTAGAATCCCGGATTTGACTCAACCCCAAAAGTACGAGAATCTGTACGTTACTAAGAAAGTGTTATCCCAAATATAACATGTGTAACGTTTTAAAAGTGTTCATCTATCAGGTATCCACATGGGCCAACACTAATTGGGCAATGTTGATGCTTACTTCACCTGCACATGTCCGCTAAAAAGCAAACATGCAGCGAGCTGTAGCTCTTAATCCCATATGACAACACAAAGGGTGAGGGCACAGTGACATTAACACACGGAGAGGTGTAGTTTTTCGTATTCTTCCAATTTGTATATGCTTGGGTTATCTTAAAGTATAGCAACATTCACTCTATTGGGCCACTCAGTCTGTGTACACCAGCATCGTCAGGGCCAATTATCAAAAACTGTGACACCAGCTCAAGCTACGATTAACGGGTCTGCCAATTGTTTGGATATCTTCGAACCAAAGGTAATATTCCCTATTAGTCATCACACTAATTATTAAGTGCCCGGTCGTCGGTATTGTCTGGGCCATTTACAGTGTTGATCACACATTATTCAATCACTGTGATGCACGTCTTCGTGGGGATCTGATCTCTGACAATTCTCAAGGGAAGGAATGTTGCCTTTGTTATTTTCTTTCCGTGGATACCTGGATGATATCCCAGAATTTCGACTACTTCGCGACCTGTGCTGCGCCACCCGGAAGCGTATTTGTCCCTTTTATTGATAGAAAATGGTCGTATCATCATCTTGATCGATTAAAATGAAATACAGTTTGGTCTTGGAAAGAATTATTGGCGTCCTAGAGGTCGCATCAGTAATGGTGACGAAGTTATGAAAAGTCACTTGATATTCTGTGATTTTCGTTTGCACTTTTTTGACTAGAAACACAAAGTAATGATTTCCCCCTGATTAGTGCTGATCATATCGTGTTAAAGTATATGTGTGAAAGTCAATGTGTAAACCGCCTAAATAGTTCATTTGTTTTAATATTAATCTTAAAACCCCATCCATTAATTGTAAAATGATCACGAATGTAAAACCTTTTGATTGTTTGATTTCATCACCCAGAAAACGAAAGTCCAAATATGTTTATTTATATATACACGACATTTCCGTTATTGGCTACGTTTTACTTTGAGGTTACACCTGTTATTAGATTTGAGGACAAGTCATGGCCCATATTAGCTGATACTTCAAAGTAGAACTATAGGTTTATGGAGCATGCAACTGCCAGTATTCGCGTTGTCGCCAAACAGTTTTTCGTGATATCGGAAGAATAAAACAGACCATGGTCTAAAGAATCTCTTTGAAAACAGTTTGACCATGTTCATGATATTTCGTATTCTCTTTGTATTTACGCACGAGAACATGATAAAAATCTTTTATGGATAACAACTTCTTATTGTTTCCAATGACGTTTCAGGGCTAGTTATTGTCCTTTCACCAAGTGAATAACTTATTGTGGATAACAACCTTTTTCGAAAATGTAAATGTTCGTTTAGAGTTCATTTAAAAAAAAAAAAGATGAGGTGAGGTGAGGTGAAATTGGGTTTGGCGTCGCGTTCTAGATAGTTCTTGATTCTAAAGTGGCACATGGCAGGTAATTGTATCTTCAATATTTTCGATTAACATGTTTTCTTTGACAAACCTCGCCCTAGTTATGTTGTAACATTTGTCAGGTCCCTACCCGTGCTTGTGGGTTTCGCCAAATTGGTAAACGTCTGAGCCCTGCATCACTTACGGTTTTCCGTTAAGGTGACACGTTGTGTTAATATAACTGGAATACTGTTAAAAGCGTCGTTAAACCCAAATCACTATAACTCACTTTTCGATACTGGTATGAACTGTTGAATATAAATAGAAACAAAATTGCTGATTGGATTCAGATTTATTTCTGACTGTACAGGGCAATAGCAAGTCTATGCTTCTTCTGCTTCTCCTTCTTCCTCGTCAAACTCTCCCTCTTCCTCGGCTGTGGCGTCCTGGTACTGTTGGTACTCGGACACCAAATCGTTCATATTGGATTCGGCCTCAGTGAACTCCATCTCATCCATACCCTCGCCAGTGTACCAGTGAAGGAAAGCCTTGCGACGGAACATGGCTGTGAATTGCTCCGAGATACGTTTGAAGATCTCCTGAATGGCTGTGCTGTTACCAATGAAGGTGCCAGACATCTTGAGACCACGTGGCGGGATGTCACAAACGGCTGTTTTAACGTTGTTGGGGATCCATTCGACAAAGTAGCTGCTGTTTTTGTTTTGGACGTTGAGCATCTGTTCATCAACCTCCTTCATGGACATGCGACCTCGGAACATGGCAGCAACGGTCAAATATCGTCCGTGACGGGGATCACAGGCAGACATCATGTTCTTGGCATCGAACATCTGCTGGGTGAGTTCGGGCACAGTCAGGGCACGGTACTGCTGACTTCCTCTGGATGTGAGTGGAGCGAATCCGGGCATGAAGAAGTGGAGACGAGGGAAGGGTACCATGTTGACAGCCAATTTACGGAGATCAGCATTCAACTGTCCGGGGAATCGAAGACATGTTGTTACTCCGGACATGGTGGCGGACACTAGATGGTTGAGGTCACCGTAGGTGGGTGTGGTCAGTTTCAATGTCCTGAAGCAGATGTCGTAGAGGGCCTCGTTGTCAATACAGTAGGACTCGTCAGTGTTCTCAACAAGCTGATGTATAGACAATGTGGCGTTGTATGGCTCAACAACTGTGTCCGACACCTGTAAAACGAAAATGTCACATCATTTAGGTTGGTTAGTTATGGCATAAAGGAGACTCGAAAAACAATGAATTGAATTTGTTTATAGGTAAAAGTCTCCAACTGGTATTTTACAGCTACATCTTTATAAACGTACCTTTGGTGATGGCACAACGGAGAAGGTGTTCATGATCCTGTCGGGATACTCCTCCCTGATCTTGCTGATGAGGAGGGTGCCCATGCCAGACCCTGTGCCGCCACCCAGGGAGTGGGTCAGCTGGAAGCCCTGCAGACAGTCACAGCTCTCCGCCTCCTTCCGGACAACATCCAACACGGAGTCTACCAGCTCGGCGCCCTCTGTGTAGTGACCCTTGGCCCAGTTGTTGCCAGCACCGCTCTGACCGAAGACAAAGTTGTCTGGACGAAAGATTTGACCGAAAGGACCGGATCGAACAGAGTCCATGGTTCCGGGCTCCAGATCCACGAGAACAGCACGGGGAACATACTTGCCTCCTGAAACATTTAGCACCTTGGTTTTAGTTGTTGTTACATATGCATTATATGTACAGCCTAAACCGTATGCTTTCACTTTAGCTTACTTGTACTGTAAATTGTCTAGAATAGCTTTAGGTTTGTCGCCTATTTGCCTCGGAGCAGACTTAAAACGTATAAAATAATTGAAAGGGATTGCCTTTTGGAGGAGTATTAGATGGAAAACCGTCATTCTCAGAGTCGATTTCAGTGAAATGTAGGTTATTAAGAAAATACAACTTCAACACTGAAGAGATCTGTAGTCATGGCTATACTCGTATGCGAAAAAAATACTTCTAACAAAAACAAACCTGTAGCTTCATTGTAGTAGACGTTGATTCTCTCCAGTTGCAGGTCGGAGTCACCGTGGTAGGTACCGGTGGGGTCAATGCCGTGCTCATCAGAGATCACCTCCCAGAACTGAAATTAAAGAATACAGTTTATATCATAAACGTTTGAAATATTTCCCCAAAAATGTAACGTCATCGCGAGGAATCTGCGAAGTATCTTGTTTTTATTCATCTCGTTTTGTTGTAAATTAGACTTGATGGTTAACTGCTTTTTATATTAAATGCAGTTTTGGTTATTTTTAAGTTAAATTGTCAAGGCTTACATGAAGTGGTTGCTGTCTTGTTTTGTACTGTCACTGTTTGTTGCGACAAGACAATGGCCGAGCATGTATTAAATATATATTACGATTGTAAGCATCTTGTTTATCCATTTATTACTTTGATCATGAGTTTGTCCTGTTACTGGCTTTTCATTTGTCCTATTCGTAGTTTTTCATATAATTGATGCGAAATGACAGACGTCAAATATATTTTCATAGTCAATACTGTTACGGAATATTAATTTACCTTAGCACCGATCTGATTGCCGCACTGGCCAGCTTGCATATGGACGATCTCACGCATGTTGAATGTTGGAGGAAGGCACTTGAGTTGTAACTGAACTACACGGGGACTGTTTATATAACCCTCTGGTGTAATCTTGTTCCTGATTGGCTGGCTGTTGCCCTGCCTGTAACTACCAACATAGTCAATTGTTATCGCCATTGGTTAAGCTCCGGTTAAGCAGCATTATGTTCATTCAACTGAAGCTATTATAATATGTTACTGCGACGCTGTACATATTTGTCGTTTCATTTGCTGTTCATATTTTTCTATAATGTACACCGGCAGGTTATGTATGTATTTCATATTCGAAAGATTTACATTTAGAAACATTTTGGCACATTATATTTGTTTACAAGTCAGTTTATACATTACACAATCCAAAGGATAACACAAGTGCAGATAACCCAAAAATGTTTTATTGTATGTAAGATTTAATGTATGTAACATGTTCTTTTCAATCCTGTTTATGCATGTTACATCACAGTATACAAAATCATTTAGATGTCAGTGTAATGTGTTTTGCAGGTTAATAAACATCACATACACACACGTATATCTAACCATACATACACATCTTACCATACATACACATGCATTCATAAATACATACATACATGTACGTACCCATACACAATCAATAGCCAAATATAAATATATATGTATATTGATTAGATTCAAAATCTAACTCTTTTCATTCCCTCTCACCGCCATTTATATATCAGCTTCTTCCACCCGCCAAAGGGTCATTAACAATGATCAGACGTTTTAGTTTTATTTGCTTTATTAATAGATACGTCGACCCTGAAAATCAGGAATGCTGAAAACTTGACTCCGTTGAATAGTAGAAAAACATTTTCAAATATATTTCGTTTTCTGCTTTCAAAGTAAAATGAATCAATGATAGAAGTGGAACGTCATTCCTTACCCTTTTACTGAGCATATATGTAATCACAAACGTAATCTTTCCATGCGTCACGCAACAAACACTTTCTTTTTTTACACACTTTTTGAGTTTTCAATTATCCATTCATATAATTTTCACCGCTATTTTGCTTTTTATGCCCAATGGAATCTGTTTCGGCAGATAATTGGGCTTGGTTATTCTCTGACGTTGACGGTTTTCATTATTTTAAAAAAGCCTGGTGTCATTGCTGGTGTTGCAGTGTTTCAAACATCACCTTTGCTTGTGTGCTAGGTTTTGTTAAAATGTAGTGGATCTTGCTGATTAGATAATATCTCATTGGTAATGAAAATGCTGTTGTTGGTGGAGTGAGTATGATTCTACGCCGCTGTTATCACGACAGGTTTGCCAGAAATGGGCTTCACACATTGTGCCAATATTGGGAATCGAACCCGGGCCAACGTAAAGTGGTGTTTCGTCTGTTGATGATTGTAAATACTTGATTGTTACGAACGAAATTTTGTCCACCCAACAAACCGAACATTTCAATGAACATTTGCCAATGATTGTGTGATCGGTACAACAAATCTATACACGTGGCACACTAACTAATCAACATAATTATGAATTTCCTTTACGAAAATCATCTTAAAAGTGAATACGAATACACAATGCCATTTAGAAAGTGGTCAAATGTAACAAATGTTATATTAGTGTGGGTTAGAATCCCGGATTTGACTCAACCCCAAAAGTACGAGAATCTGTACGTTACTAAGAAAGTGTTATCCCAAATATAACATGTGTAACGTTTTAAAAGTGTTCATCTATCAGGTATCCACATGGGCCAACACTAATTGGGCAATGTTGATGCTTACTTCACCTGCACATGTCCGCTAAAAAGCAAACATGCAGCGAGCTGTAGCTCTTAATCCCATTTGACAACACAAAGGGTGAGGGCACAGTGACATTAACACACGGAGAGGTGTAGTTTTTCGTATTCTTCCAATTTGTATATGCTTGGGTTATCTTAAAGTATAGCAACATTCACTCTATTGGGCCACTCAGTCTGTGTACACCAGCATCGTCAGGGCCAATTATCAAGAACTGTGACACCAGCTCAAGCTACGATTAACGGGTCTGCCAATTGTTTGGATATCTTCGAACCAAAGGTAATATTCCCCATTAGTCATCACACTAATTATTAAGTGCCCGGTCGTCGGTATTGTCTGGGCCATTTACAGTGTTGATCACACATAATTCAATCACGGTGATGCACGTCTTCGTGGGGATCTGATCTCTGACAATTCTCAAGGGAAGGAATGTTGCCTTTGTTATTTTCTTTCCGTGGATACCTGGATGATATCCCAGAATTTCGACCTGTGCTGCGACCTGTGCTGCGCCACCGGAAGCGTATTTGTCCCTTTTATTGATAGAAAATGGTCGTATCATCACGTTGATCAACTAAAATGAAATACAGTTTGGTCTTGGAAAGAATTATTGGCGTCCTGAACAGAACAGAAGAGAAGTTTAATGCTCGTAAGAAAATCACACAGAGTGTCCTAGAGGTCGCATCAGTAATGGTGACGAAGTTATGAAAAGTCACTTGATATTCTGTGATTTTCGTTTGCACTTTTTTGACTAGAAACACAAAGTAATGATTTCCCCCTGATTAGTGCTTATCATATCGTGTTAAAGCATATGTGTGAAAGTCAATGTGTAAACCGCCTAAATAGTTCATTTGTTTTAATAATAATCTTAAAACCCCGTCCATTACTTGTAAAATGATAACGAATGTAAAACCTTTTGATGGTTTGATTTCATCACCCAGAAAACGAAAGTCAAGATATATTTATTTATTTATTTATATATACACAACATTTCCGTTATTTGCTAGGTTTTACTTTGAAGTTACACCTGTTATTGGATTTGAGGACAAGTCATGGCCCATATTAGCTGATACTTCAAAGTAGAACTATAGGTTTATGGAGCATGCAACTGCCAGTATTCGCGTTGTCGCCAAACAGTTTTTCGTGATATCGGAAGAATAAAACAGACCATGGTCTAAAGAATCTTTTTGAAAACAGTTTGACCATGTTCATGATATTTCGTATTCTCTTTGTTTTTACGCACGAGAAAATGATAAAAAAAATTATGGATAACAACTTCTTATTGTTTCCAATGACGTTTCAGGGCTAGTTATTGTCCTTTCACCAAGTGAATAACTTATTATGGATAACAACCTTTTAGAAAATGTAAATGGTCGTTTAGAGTTCATTTAAAAAAAAAAGATGAGGTGAGGTGAGGTGAAATTGGGTTTGGCGTCGCGTTCAATATAATTCTTGTTTCTAAAGTGGCACATGGCAGGTAATTATCTTCAATATTTTCGATTAACATGTTTTCTTTGACAAACCTCGCCCTAGTTATGTTGTAACATTTGTCAGGTCCCTACCCGTGCTTGTGGGTTTCGCCAAATTGGTAAACGCCTGAGCCCTGCATCACTTACGGTTTTCCGTTAAGGTGACACGTTGTGTTAATATAACTGGAATACTGTTAAAAGCGTCGTTAAACCCAAATCACTATATCTCACTTTTCGATACTGGTATGAACTGTTGAATATAAATAGAAACAAAATTGCTGATTGGATTCAGATTTATTTCTGACTGTACAGGGCAATAGCAAGTCTATGCTTCTTCGGCTTCTCCTTCTTCCTCGTCAAACTCTCCCTCTTCCTCGGCTGTGGCGTCCTGGTACTGTTGGTACTCGGACACCAAATCGTTCATATTGGATTCGGCCTCAGTGAATTCCATCTCATCCATACCCTCGCCAGTGTACCAGTGAAGGAAAGCCTTGCGACGGAACATGGCTGTGAATTGCTCCGAGATACGTTTGAAGATCTCCTGAATGGCTGTGCTGTTACCAATGAAGGTGCCAGACATCTTGAGACCACGTGGTGGGATGTCACAAACGGCTGTTTTAACGTTGTTGGGGATCCATTCGACAAAGTAGCTGCTGTTTTTGTTTTGGACGTTGAGCATCTGTTCATCAACCTCCTTCATGGACATACGACCTCGGAACATGGCAGCCACGGTCAGGTAACGTCCGTGACGGGGATCACAGGCAGACATCATGTTCTTGGCATCGAACATCTGCTGGGTGAGTTCGGGAACAGTCAGGGCACGGTACTGCTGGCTTCCTCTGGATGTGAGTGGAGCGAATCCGGGCATGAAGAAGTGGAGACGAGGGAAGGGCACCATGTTGACAGCCAATTTACGGAGATCGGCATTCAACTGTCCGGGGAATCGAAGACATGTTGTTACTCCAGACATGGTGGCGGACACCAGATGGTTGAGGTCACCGTAGGTGGGTGTGGTCAGCTTTAGAGTCCTGAAGCAGATGTCGTAGAGGGCCTCGTTGTCAATACAGTAGGACTCGTCAGTGTTTTCAACTAGCTGATGTACAGACAAGGTAGCGTTGTATGGCTCAACAACTGTGTCCGACACCTGGTAAAGAGAAAATATCACATTATTCAGACTTGTCAGTTATGGTATATAGGAAAATAGAAAAATAATATATTGACTTTGTTGTTAGGTAAAAGTCTCCAACTGGTATTTTAAAGCTACACCGAAAGCATCATTTACATTTTAGAAAGCGCTTTCAAATGTGTTCTATCAACATACCTTTGGTGATGGCACAACGGAGAAGGTGTTCATGATCCTGTCGGGGTATTCCTCCCTGATCTTGCTGATGAGGAGGGTGCCCATGCCAGACCCTGTGCCGCCACCCAGGGAGTGGGTCAGCTGGAAGCCCTGCAGACAGTCACAGCTCTCCGCCTCCTTCCGGACAACATCCAACACGGAATCTACCAGTTCGGCGCCCTCTGTGTAGTGACCCTTGGCCCAGTTGTTGCCAGCACCGCTCTGACCGAAGACAAAGTTGTCTGGACGAAAGATTTGACCGAAGGGACCGGATCGAACAGAGTCCATGGTTCCGGGCTCCAGATCCACGAGAACAGCACGGGGAACATACTTGCCTCCTGGAAAATTTAGCTACGTTTTAGAAAATGTGTTACATATGTACAATATGTACAACGTGAACCTTATTCTCTCACCTAATTACAGTGTAAACTGTATACGATCACGTTATGTACGTCGAGCTTTTGTCTCGGGGTAGACTTAAAACGCATAACGAAATTGAAAGTGATTGCCTCTTGAAGAAGTACTGGAGAGAAACCCCTTATTCGCTATTTCAGTGAAATGTAGGTTATTGAGAAAAAACAACATCAATACTGAAAAGGTACATATGGTCCTGGCAATACTCATAAATGTTATGCAAAAAGAATCATTCTCAAAACAAACCTGTAGCTTCATTATAGTAGACGTTGATTCTCTCCAGTTGCAGGTCGGAGTCACCGTGGTAGGTGCCGGTGGGGTCAATGCCGTGCTCATCAGAGACCACCTCCCAGAACTGGAGTCAAAGAATACAGTATATATCATATACGTTTGAAATGTTTCTCCAAAACTCATGTAGCAGAGAGCAAAAACGTTCTGTCTCGTTTTGTTGAAACTCAGACCTGACTATTGGTTAACTGCTTGGTTGATGAAATGCAGTTTGTTTAGTTTTGTTTCACAATTAACATGCCAAGGCTTGCATGAGGGTTTGATTTCTTGATTTTCACCGCCATTAATTGTTAATGCAAAACAATAACCGAGCATGTATTAAATATCGATAACGATTGTACGCTTCTTGTGTGTGTATTCATTTGTCCTTTTGCTGGATTTTCATTTCATTGCATGCAAAAACAAAACAACATAGTATGATGTACACCCCTGTGAGTGTTTGTGTGTGTGTGTGTGTGTGTGTGTGTGTGTGTGTGTGTGTGTGTGTGTGTGTGTGTGTGTGTGTGTGTGTCTGTGTGTTTGTGTGTGTGTCTGTGTTGGTCTGTGTGTGTTAAATGCAGTTTGTTTAGTTTTATTTTATAATTTAATTGCCAAGGCTTTCAGGGAGAGGATGTTGTCTTGTTTTTCACCATCATTATATAGTTGTTAAGGCAAGACGATGGCCGAGCCGAGGTATTCTATTTATCCTGTTAATGAAATGACATGCATCAAATATATTTTTATATTCAATGCTTTTACGGAATATGTATTACCTTAGCACCGATCTGGTTGCCGCACTGGCCAGCTTGCATATGGACGATCTCACGCATATTGAATGTTGGAAGGAAGGAGGCGGTAAATCCTTACTCCTGTTGAATACAAGTTGGGCACTTGAGTTGTAACTGACCATAACTGCACGGAGACTGTTTATATAACCCCGTGTTGTAATCTTGTTTCCGATTGGCTGGCCGTTGCCCTGCCTGTAACTACCAACGAAGTCAATTGTTATTGTCATTGGATAAGCCCCAGATAAGCAGCATTATTATTCATTCAATAAAAGCTGTTATAATATCTTTCTGCGACGCTGATATCTCTCTCGATCTGTGTACAAATGTTTATATATGTTTTCCTGTTTTCCATATTTCCTACGATTGTCATACAAAGATGTTCAACAGGTTATGTATGCATGTCATAATCGACAGATTTACATTAAGAAGCATTTTGGCATATTAGATTCTTTTTACGAGTCAGTTTATACATTTCATGTATGTAACAGGTTCTTTTCAAGCCTATTCATTCATGTAACATGAGGTCCAAGTATACAGTATGAGTAGATGTCATTGTAATGTGTTCTTTCAGGTTCCAAAATGTTACCGATACGATTGTCTTTGGAACATTTTTGGTTCACTACATATAGAGACATCAGATACACACCCTCATATCTAACCATACATACACTAGTGTACACATACACATATTCAATACATATATACATTGCTTTATATAGTGTTTTATAAATATACCATATCCACATTATCAAGAACGCGTACTAACTAGAAGTGTTTAGTACCTATAAGTATGAAAACAGTAATATTTTATATTATTTTGATTCAGAATTAAACTGATTTCATTCTTCTCATCCCCATTTATCTTTGACCTTGCCCGACCCGCAATTGGGTTACATAAAACTATAAGGCGGGGTTATTTTTATCTGCTTTATCAATCGATACGTCGACCCTGAAAATCAGGAATGCTGAAAGCTTGAAACTTAGTATGAAGCGTTGTATTACCATTGAGTGCGTTAACTGTCGGAAAACTGTTTCAAATATACTTCGTGTTCTGCTTTCAATTTAGAATTAACGAATGTAATTTCTTTACTGTTTTGCATTCATAAAACCCCAAATGTAATCTTTCCATGCGTCACGCAACAAACACTTTGTTTAAATTGTTTAAGTGACGGTTGCAGGATATGTTTACCTTTTTTCATTTCGTGGGCACCTGTCTTCATCACTATTTTGGCTTCTACGCACAATGGAATCGCTTTCGGCAGATGACTGAGACAGGTTATTCTCTGACGTTGACGTTTTTCATTATATTTAACGTCTGGTGTCATGCTGGTGTTGCAGTGTTTCAAACATCACCTTTGCTTGTGTGCTAGTTTTTGTTAAAATGTAGTGGATCTTGCTGATTAGATAATATCTCATTGGTAATGAAAATGCTGCTGTTGGTGGAGTGAGTATGATTCTACGCCGCTGTTAGCAATATTCCAGCACTATCGCGACAGGGAGACCAGGAATGGGCTTCACGCATTGTGCCAATATTGGGAATCGAACCCGTGCCTTCGGAGTGACGAGCAAACGCTTTAAGCAAAAGGCTACCCCTACGCCTACAGGCCACTTGGACGTGGGATGTTCATTATGCATACTTCAGCACACTTACCTAATCCTTCATCGGTCATATCTCATTAGTTCCATGCCCATTAATTAGCCAGCCAATTCTCGGACAGTGAGGTAGGAGATTAATGAAGACAATACCTACATCTGTAATGGAACAGTCCTAATTAGAGTGTTCCACACAGAGGTGTACTTTTTTTTTATCTGCTTCCGATTTGTATATGCTTGGATTATCTTCTCACCACCAACACGCTGGTATGGCAACATACACTCCAATAAGCCAGTCAGTCTGTATGCCATTGCATTGTCTGGGCCAATTACTGCGTTGGTTACACAATGAATAATTAGCAAGAACTGTGACACAAGATCAAGCAACGATTAACTAATCTGTCAGTTGTTTGGATATCTTCTAACCAAAGATAATATTCCCAATTAATCATTATTCTAATTATTAAGTACCCGGTCATCGATATTTTATGGGCCAATTGCGGTGTTGATCACACATTATGCAATCACCGTGATGCACGTCTTAAAGAGGCTCTGACCTCTGACAGTTCTCCGGAACGGGATGCTGACTTTTTCCGTGGATACCCAGATGTTATCCCAGATGGTATTTCGACTAGTTCACGAACTATGCTGCGCTACTTTTAAGTACATTTACCGTCTTTATTGATAGTAGAAGCTCGTATCATCACATTGATCAACAAAAATGAAATACAGTTTGGTCTTGAAATTAATAAGGAACTATTGGCATCTGTGAGGTCGCATCGGTAATGGTGACGAAGTTTTGAAGAGTCATTCGCTAGGAATTCTGTGATTTTCGTTTACACAATTTTGACATGTTATAAAAACTAATTATTTCCCCTGAGCATTGCTTATCATGTCGTGTTAATATGTTGCAGTCATTGTGTAAAGCCGGGTTCGATTCCCGACATTGGGTACAATGTGTGAAGCCCATTTCTGGTGTCCCCCGCCGTGATGGTGCTGGAATATTGCTAAAAGCGGCGTAAACCATACTCACTCATTGTGTAAAACTTAAAAATCTGTCGATTACTTTTATTACGATAACGAATTTGAAACGCTTTGATGTTTGATTTTATCATCCAGTGACTGAAAAATACAGGAATAAAAGAACACGAAAGTCATTGTATATTTCTCTTTCGACTTATGATCCTAGCATAATTGGTCTCTTGAAATGATGTTTTAAGTCCCTTTTTAATATTTTTATGATTAATCATTCGTATGTCTAGACACTCTGTTAACTAAATGGACAGATGTTTCAGTCCATGTAAAATGACTGAAATATTTAGAGATTATTTGTCACATAGACGCCTACAAACGAAAAGGCGTGTAAAAACGATAACAAAGTGTTATCCGTCTCGCACCGAAGAACTTCCAAACGATAACGTAAACCTTAAGGATCTGCAAAGATTTTGTTCAATACTACAGCATATGAATGAAAAGAAAATGTAAATATCGTAATTGCAACCGAAAAATGTAACATGTAAAATGTTGGGCAGTTACCTTGTCGGACGAAAGTATTCGTCAATATCCAATATCGTCAATAAAGGAATAATATCCAATACATTTGCCGCTTTACAAATCAACTTGTTCGATGTCACGTGTCTTTGTAACAATGTCATATTTTTAAATATTTGAAGGGTTTCGGGATATTATAACCAGTGTTTGTTTCTCAACTTATCACGTAGGTTTGTTTCAGATGTTTCATATAGGTGTCAAATCCCATTGGTCAACTGAGACAGCACACGTGACGACTCTTTTTATGGTGTTCAAGGTTCTTTAAAAAAATAATTGAGTCAGATAACAATGATCAATCAGACAACATATTATCGCCTGATCGTTTGAACAAAGTATGTTGATTTTGAAAAAAGGCACTAAACACGTGGATGTATTCCGTATTCCTTGGTAAACCTATATATATCAAAAAGTTACTTTTGATAAATCCACTGTGCATGATAACATTGACTAACGTATGGGGACTCACCATGTCAAATGGGAACCTTTGTCATTTCATCGGAGTAGTACTAACACTAATTATATGTATACCTGTAATAAATTAACTAACTGAGCATCATGTGAATGATGACAAATCAAGAAGTGGCGGGTTGTACCATGAAACATGGATGGCAACTAGGGAGTAGTAATTGGTGTATTTTGTGCAATTTAGTTGCCGGAAAAATAAGGGTCGTTGCTGTTTTGAGTATAAGATAAGAACCTCATTATTCTATGCGTTTATTGCCGTAAAGATTATTTCAGCAGTCGACAACGGTAGCTCAGTTCTTGTTCTGCTCAGATGAGTATGTCAGCAAATCGACTCACGGCACATAATGAGCCCCGGCGGGCAGTGTTATACAGCCGGGTAAAAGCTAGGACCTTGTGCCCCTAAAACCAATGGGATAAGAAGCTAACAGACCAGAAACGTATCGACAAATAACTTTATCATTCTGTCTCGGAAAGTTATTCACCGCTGTGCTGAATACCATATTGAATAAATATGTGTAAGAAAACAACATCCTTTCCTAGAAAAAGGTTACTAGTACTACACATATCGTTGTATTCAGCAGTCTTATGGACATTTAAAAATCAACACAAAACAAACTATATTGCTGGGTGGGCCAGTCGTCTAAGGCGCCGCAATTCGCTGTGCGGAGTTGCGTCCCTTGTACAAACCAGAGACCTATGATTGTGGTTTCGAATCCCGGCAGATTATGGCGGAAACCGCTTTCCCATGGAATAAACGGAGAGCTCTTTTAAGATACGATTCAACATGTACACTAATACCAAACCAATAGTAAACATAATGATGACATTTCAGGATATTTTCGCTGTGAAGAAGTAGTTTGTTAAAGCGATAACCTATTTCATTGTCACTCATATTCTGATGACACAGTCATACTATCAGACAACCCTGAACATTGTATCAGTGTCCTTTATGAATGTTGTGAACAATGGAAGCTGACCATTGACATTTCTAAAACTAAGCTAGTCGTTTTGGGGTCCGGTCCAACAACGAAAAGTAAACGTGTCTATATTTTGAATGATAAACAGCTTGCTATTGTTGATGATTGTGATTATTTTTGTAATAAATTCAGAAGAAACCGTAAATATACAAATGCTGTTGATACACTTCGTGACCAAGCCCTGAAAGCCATGTTTATTTTGTTATCTAAGGCCAATAGTCGTCATTAACCCACCGATAAAATGTTTAATGTTGCAAGTATTCTGTGGCCTTTTATGTTGTATAGATGTGTCGTATGGAGTTAGTCAGACGTTGAACTGTTGGGAATATATATACCGTTTTTGGTTTTGTTTAAATCATTCTGAATCAATCTTAGAGTAGATCGGCATACGCTAAATAGTGAAACTCTTAGTCTTCCTATTTGTGTATATAGGCAACGTATCATATCCTACTGGTTTAAACTTGTCACAAATGCTAATAAGAATAAATTGTAAGTTATTGTGCATAACATATCAGTAAATATGTTTATAAATGATAAATATCCATCCCAATGGATTGCATACGTTCTTGGTAAATGCAGCTTATCCAATATATGGTGTAACCTACATGTGACCGACACTGGTAATTTCTACAGTTTTTTAACGTATGGCTGATCAATTTGCTAAAAAATGGCAGCCAATCAGACAACCTCACATGGAGGTCATCGGTATAACTGCAAAGTATCAATGTATATATGTGAGACTATTGGAAGGTGGAAGTCGTCCCTCTTGTACAGTCTTGTGGAGAGTTTCTTTGTCACTCTGAATCAGTATGGATGCTATAAACAGATGAAGCAGTTTTGCTGGACTCTTCTATTCCTAGACCACGTGAGTGAATCAGTGGAAGGGACTTGGCTATTTGGATAACCATATTGGATAATCGATATACCCATTTTATAATAAAAGTATTACTTTGTGCAATCACTGGAGATAAGAGCTTTGTATAGTCAACTTTGTCAGCGATATCGCTCAAAGCCTTCTGCATTCCAAAAAACGATGAGGCAGCTCTGTTGCCATACATGCAGTTTATATCTAAAGCAGAATATTTTCTTATGTTGTTTATAATTTTAATGCCAATAGGGTTAGAAATGACCATGTATGTAAATTACTTTACGCGTACATGTGTATTGTTCAAATCATGTTGACGTCATTCAATTTTGACAATGGTGGTTTTCTAAAGCGGCGGTCGTGATTAGTGTCTAAACGGGGATTGCAAAATAATGGGAAATAAAGAAAATATCATACTCACATGTGAGTCATACTGATTTCACGAAACTCGTGAATAAATTCGTGCATCATGCTTTCGCTCGGGAAATACAAGCATGCTGACTCTCATTTCGGAAAATCAGTATGACACACGTGCTGATATAATAATCTCTATATATTTAAAAAAAACTATTATGTTATTAACATAATTATATATAATTGTGAAAGATAAAACATTTTTGATCGGTTCAGATTTATTTCTGATTGTACAGAGAAAAGGAAAATGTGTTTAAGCTTCTTCTCCTTCTCCTTCTTCCTCGTCAAACTCTCCCTCTTCCTCGGCTGTAGCGTCCTGGTACTGCTGGTATTCGGACACCAAATCGTTCATGTTGGATTCGGCCTCAGTGAATTCCATCTCATCCATACCCTCGCCAGTGTACCAGTGAAGGAAAGCCTTGCGACGGAACATGGCTGTGAACTGCTCGGAAATACGTTTGAAGATCTCCTGGATGGCTGTGCTGTTACCAATGAAGGTAGACGACATCTTGAGACCACGTGGTGGGATGTCACAGACGGCGGTTTTAACGTTGTTGGGGATCCATTCGACAAAGTAGCTGCTGTTCTTGTTTTGGACGTTGAGCATCTGTTCATCAACCTCCTTCATGGACATGCGACCTCGGAACATGGTAGCCACGGTCAGGTAGCGGCCGTGACGGGGATCACAGGCAGCCATCATGTTCTTGGCATCAAACATCTGCTGGGTGAGTTCAGGAACAGTCAGGGCACGGTACTGCTGGCTTCCTCTGGATGTGAGTGGAGCGAACCCGGGCATGAAGAAGTGGAGACGAGGGAAGGGCACCATGTTGACAGCCAATTTACGGAGATCGGCATTCAACTGACCAGGGAATCGAAGACATGTTGTTACTCCAGACATGGTGGCGGACACCAGATGGTTGAGGTCACCGTAGGTGGGTGTGGTCAGCTTCAGTGTCCTGAAGCAGATGTCGTAGAGAGCCTCGTTGTCAATACAATAGGACTCGTCAGTGTTCTCAACGAGCTGATGTACAGACAAGGTCGCGTTGTATGGCTCAACAACTGTGTCCGACACCTGGTCAGAAAGAAAACATCACATTATTAGATATATTGGACATGGTGTTTAGGAAACGCCAAAACCTTGTCATGTTGAAACTGAATTATCTCGATATATCTTTTAAAACAATTTTGGGATCTTTTCTTGACATGTACTAAATGGTAATGATGACTTTGAGTTAGAAAAAGTCAGTTGTTAACAATATAGAAATCAAACTTGTTTATTCAAGTTCCATGTCATACCTTTGGTGATGGCACAACGGAGAAGGTGTTCATGATCCTGTCGGGGTACTCCTCCCTGATCTTGCTGATGAGGAGGGTGCCCATGCCAGACCCGGTGCCGCCACCCAGGGAGTGGGTCAGCTGGAAGCCCTGCAGACAGTCACAGCTCTCCGCCTCCTTCCGGACAACATCCAACACGGAGTCTACCAGCTCGGCGCCCTCTGTGTAGTGACCCTTGGCCCAGTTGTTGCCAGCACCGCTCTGACCGAAGACAAAGTTGTCTGGACGGAAGATTTGCCCGAAGGGACCGGATCGAACAGAGTCCATGGTTCCGGGCTCCAGATCCACGAGAACAGCACGGGGGACATATTTGCCTCCTGGAAAAGTATGAAAAGAGTTCACCATATGTTTCGATGTTCATTATTCCATTTTTTATGAATAGTTACTTCCGATGTTTGAGATATACATGTAAATGACGTATTTCCAGGTATGACGACCGCCTCCGTGGTCCAGTGGTAGAGTGTCAGCTTGGATACGACGTCGCTAAATAAGTGCAGTAATCATGGACGCGACGTTAAACCCCATTTCACTTCACCTACAGTTATTGCATTCATCTCATCAAATGTGACTTTAGTTTCAAATAGACATTCCTGTGTCATTTATCTGAAAACATTTTTTCCGAAATTATTCATCTTTAGCCACCATAAAACATGAGTGTATACTTTCTTTTGCCCTGCAGTTTATTTAAAACATCATGCACACCTGTAGCCTCGTTGTAGTAGACGTTGATTCTCTCCAGTTGCAGGTCGGAGTCACCGTGGTAGGTGCCGGTGGGGTCAATGCCGTGCTCATCAGAGATCACCTCCCAGAACTGAAATTAATTACAAGCATTATTGTTTCATCTAATTATTTTCCAAATGGATAATTATGAATTCAATAAAAGATAAATATTATAGATAAATTATGAAACAAGTATCAGTGTGTGCCTTCAGCTGATTGATCGAGTTCAGTGGGATTCGAAATTAGGACATTATATATACAAGCACACGACGAATGATAACCATTACAGTAAACTACGGTTATAACGAACACGCTTATAACGAACCGACGGATATAACGAACATCCTTTTTATGGTCCCGACTATTTGCTGTAGGTATGCTGTATATATGTTTATAATGAACTACGGTTAAAATGTACTAAAATTAGTAGTCCCCATGAGTTCGTTATAACCGTATTTTACTGTACTGACAAAAGACATATTTCGGCATTGCGACCTGAATATTATTATTTTGGTTGTCATCTGCTCGTAATTGTCGTTTAAAATAGTTTTTTTCATGCATTTGTCAAACCAACCTGATTTTGTTTTTTTGTTGTTTGTTTTGTTTGTTGTTGTTTTTTGTTTGTTTGTTTTTGTTCGTTGTTGTTGGTTTTTTTGTGGGTGGGGTTGGGCGTGGGGCGCGGAGTTGGTGACGTCTTTGCATCCCAGAGATAAGAAATAATTTAGTACACTGTCACCACTCTGGCAAACAACTCCTTTACCTTAACCGTCGGGCCTCAGTAAAATCGATAGTAAGTGTTCGCGGATTATATACGATATTTTTGTGTTTGAATTATTGGGATATTTTGAAATAAAAACAATTGGGATACTTTTCAAAATATTATGTTGTTTATGTGTTGTTTGTTGATTTCAGTTCCCTTACATATTTCATCAAACCGAGAAATAGTTTTGATTTGTATGTTTTGGTTTAAAACGAACTACGGTTATAATGTACTAAAATTAGTAGTCCCCATGAGTTCGTTATAACCGTATTTTACTGAGTGCGTAAACTGAAAATTCACTCACCTTAGCACCAATCTGGTTGCCGCACTGGCCAGCTTGCATATGGACGATCTCACGCATGTTGAATGTTGGAGGAAGGAAGGGAAGCGTAAAGCGCTATTGCTGTTGAATCCAAGCTTAATACTTGAGTTGTAATTGACCATAACAAGGCAGAGGCTGTTTATATGTAATCCTCGTGTTGTGTTCTTGTTCCTGATTGGCTGACGGTTTCCCTGCATGTAACTACAAACAAAGTTAATCCCAGTCATTAGTCGATAATCCTCTTATTAACCACAGAAGCCGTAAATGATTATTTTCACGATGACTATACTTGTACTCTTATTATTTCTCAAGAAAGGAATATAATTATTTGCACCCAGGTTGGTTACCCCATATCGCACTCTGTCTCCACTTGCCCATCTATCCATATCACCACTATTGCCTCTATTTCTGTTTATATAGAACTTTGCGGTTTTGCAAATATTATGTTGCAAAATCAAAACGCTAGGTTAATGACTTTTGAATATACATGTCAATCAATATACTTATTAATAACATATAAATACAAGGTCAAAATTGTAAACTAACCAAGTCTCATAATACTAAATTGCCTAATTATCAAACATTAAAAAGTAGAATGGTAATGGGTTGTAGGTGCTGACATTAAAATTTTGAAGGGTAATGGATTGTAGGTGTGAACAATAAACTCAGAAGGGTAATGGATTGTAGGTGTGAACAATAAACTCAGAAGGGTAATGATTTGCGGGTGTTAACAATAAACTCAGAAGGGTAATGGATTGTAGGTGTGAACAATAAACTCAGAAGGGTAATGGATTGCGGGTGTTAACAATAAACTCTGAAGGGTAATGGATTGTAGGTGTGAACAATAAACTCTGAATGGTAATGGATTGTAGGTGTAAACAATAAACTCAGAAGGGTAATGGATTGTAGATGTGAACAATAAACTCAGAGGGGTAATGGATTGTAGGTGTCAACAATAAACTCAGAAGGGTAATGGATTGTAGATGTGAACAATAAACTCAGAAGGGTAATGGATTGCGGGTGTTAACAATAAACTCTGAAGGGTAATGGATTGTAGGTGTGAACAATAAACTCAGAAGGGTAATGGATTGTAGGTGTTAACAATAAACTCAGAAGGGTAATGGATTGTAGATGTGAACAATA
Source organism: Haliotis rufescens (assembly GCF_023055435.1). NCBI lineage: Eukaryota > Metazoa > Mollusca > Gastropoda > Lepetellida > Haliotidae > Haliotis > Haliotis rufescens. The sequence continues at coordinate 934,991 of NW_025964323.1, forward strand.
AACTCAGATGGGTAATGGATTGTAGGTGTTAACAATAAACTCAGAAGGGTAATGGATTGTAGATGTGAACAATAAACTCAGAAGGGTAATGGATTGCGGGTGTTAACAATAAACTCTGAAGGGTAATGGATTGTAGGTGTGAACAATAAACTCAGAAGGGTAATGGATTGTAGGTGTGAACAATAAACTCAGAAGGGTAATGGGTTGTTAGTGTTAACAATAAACTCAGAAGGGTAATGGATTGTAGGTGTTAACATTTAAATTTGGAAAGGCAATGGTTTGTGTGTGTTAACAATAAACTCATAAGGGTAATGGGTTGTAGGTGTTTACATTTAAATTTGGAAGGGTAATGAATTGTGGGTGTTAACATTCAAACTCAGAAAGATAATTGATTGTGCGTGTTAACATTAAAACTCTGAAGGTAATGGATTGTGGTAAACATTAAAACTTTAAAAAAGTTTTCGTTTTCATTGAGGTGTGATAATATTTATTTTACCAAATCTCAACAAGTTCTATTGTAAAAAAAACAAATGGTATCCATTACAACATATACATATTTTTTTCAGAAACGATATTCTATCAAACCTTGAAATATAGAACAAGTTACCGTCACCTGATACCCGTCGTAAGAAAAACAAAGAGAAACTACATAATGTAATTTGCACAACCGCTCTCTGTTGCTGATGAATTTCACTATTTATTTTGTTGTGAAGCCTTTTCACACGAAGTAGTATAACATCATACTCAAACTTCACTTGGTCAAATGTAAACAACCTTAAAATGTCTTCTCAACTCGTCACGACTAAAAGAATATGAAACAAAGGTCAAAGTGTATGATAATAATACTAACTGAGAAAAAGGTAATTAACTTTCACCTTGATTGACATATCTAATGATATCATACATGTATACACATACATATACATAATATGTGTGTTTGTCTAATTATTGTAAGCTCTTGTACTGAGGTGGATGAATCATGGGTTTTGTGGAGAACTGATTGGTTGATTGGTGGTTGGTTGGGAGGCTTGTTGGTTTGATTGATTGAGTAACCATAAAAACGGGATCAATATGACGATCAAATATTTCTAGAAATCTTAAAAGGTGCGTCATAACCAGCTGATATTTTACAACGTATCGACGTTGTTTCATTCCCAACTAAAATGTGATAACATCAACTTCATTCCAAAACTACACATATTCCATTTTCATTCCTTGCACCCTGTACTTCTAACTTACAATTACGAACGTCATTTCTATTTGTGCAATATTATGATTCAGAGAATATTGTTTTACACCAGTCAGCAAGCTTAGAGCCATATCACAACAACCTGTAAATATTCGAATGAGGCTGGACCAGGCACACCCGTATTTGACTGCATGCTCAATAGTATTATTCTTCACATTATGAGATAAGCCTCTTACAAACATTGATCCAACTTAATATATAGAGACGGATTTAGGTCTTAATATCAATCTGGTTGTAGTCGACATTGGTGTGCATGGAGTTCCAATTTGGTTACACACACATACATGCGCAGTCACTTATGCCACTTTGACTGTACGTTAGTCATTATATTATTTCTGTATCAAGTAGACTTAAGCTGAACAAGAGTTATTTCAGATACTTGCACGTTGAAGGAACATAAGCGAATGTCAAACTGTATTTTTAATCCTATTGAGTTTTGTTTGTTTTTTTTGTTTAACGCCGCACTCAGCAATGTTCCAGCTATATGACAGCGGTCTGTTAATAATCGAGTCTGGATCAGACAATCCAGTGTTTGACATCATGAGCAGCTATCTACGCAGTTCGGATACCTTGACATGCATCAACCAAGTCAGCGAGCCTGACAACCCGATCCCAGTTCGGATACCTTGACATGCATCAACCAAGTCAGCGAGCCTGACAAACCGATCCCGTTAGTCGCCTCTCGACAAGCATGGATTGCCGGAGATCTATTTTAACCCCGATCTTCACGGGTGCACTTCTATTGTCTAACACATCATGCTTACTCGTAATTATTAATAGTCATAATAACCTTTCCATAATGAAAAGAAATCTCTGCTTGAAGCACAGTCCACTGTACTATTCCGACTATATCATAATATAATTTCTTTTGGTATTTTCAACATATTTTCTTCACAAATGGGAATGGGATTAGTCTTCGAATACCCTCTCCAACCATATCTCTACCATTGTAATACAAATTCAGTATTGTTGAAAACAGTCAAAGAAGAGAAGAAATTAATGGGCAGCAGGGGTAAAATCTATACACGCATGAGTCAAATACAGTTTACATTGATAAATACATCAAACTGTCTCTTGAATCGTCTTGTATTTGACAGAAAAATATGCAGCGAAATACTATTTTTCCTGCAATTCCATATAAAGAAATTGCACATATACTGGTATGAACTAATCAGATGTATTAAGAATGTTATCATACAATATCTGTCTTTGTTTTAATCAATATACAGGTTACAGTCGATTAGATAATGATAAGTATTTTTACATGGATTACAGCATGGACAATAGGCACTGTTTAAACATAGCATAATTGAGCTGGTTAACATTGTTTCGTGACTCTTTGGTTTACCTTATTAAGTGTTGTTTGTCTACAGTAAGCATGCAGTTCTCTTTTCAGGTATAATATGTACATTAGTATCAACACTAGGTGATTTGTGATTGTTCCGCTTACTTGCAATTGGATAATTATTGAATGGCCGGCGATTTGGTAATGAGAGCCAAATGGTCATTAACGCAAACATCGAGCGTATAGTCAGCTTGCCTAAGCTCTAAGTTGATTTGGCGTAATCTTTAATTTATTTTGTTTTGATAACTATGTTTCATTTCGAAAAGTAAATTTTATGTTTAAATAATTTAAAACAATGGGCGGCGTTGCTTGACCGTAAACTATACTTTCTTAATGGCACTTCTTCTTCAGACATACTAGTGAGTGAGTGAGTTGGGTTTAACGCCGCTTTTAACATTATTCCAGTTATATCACGGCGTGTCAGCTTAATATGGAAGGAAAGCCCGAAGTGATACAGGTCTCAGACGTTTACCACTTCGGTGAAACCCACGAGCACGGGTATGGTGCTGACAAACCTAGAAACATAATCGGGGTCAGACATACTACAATAGCAATATTCAAAGTATGTGTGACAATGCATTGTGGACAGCAGACACTATAGAAATCGACTAAAAGAGTGTATTGCAAGTTTTAGCTTTAAGTTTTGCCGACTTTGATGTCATACCCTTTGCGTCACATTGAGAGGTTTGATGTCATAAAAGTGACCTGCTGTGTGGAACTAAACCTTGCCTTGCATGATTACTTTCCAGAAGGCGAGCCAAATTTATGTTGCCTGGTGAAGAAGCTGTGCTTCACACTTACAGTGCCTGTTTAATATCAAAATAATGTTCAGGCACAGACAGACCCATAGTTTTGTTTGATAGGCATTTGTCAGAAGTTGAAGGAAACACCCGTAATATGTTTGAAACAAGTTATGGGTCGCAAAGTAGACTTTGTGGATAACAACGACTTCATTGTACTGTAATGACCATGTTTCGGTATGTATCCAACCGTTGTCAAGAAAGGCTGAATAATGGACATGGTAAAGAAAATATATGGTAGATATACATATTCTGTACCATGTTCATTATCTAGCACATTTATGATATTCCTACACATTTAGATACAATGTAGGTGTGTGTGTTCAAAAAGAAGCATCTAATTTCATTGTTTCAACACGGAACTGTAGAATGTATAAATGGCTTTGGAGAGAATGTCCTTGAATGTAAACAAAAGTTGTTGTTGTTTTTAAAAATGACCAGACCGTATCATCATATTGTTGCCCATGGCATGTAGGGCATTGCACTCCTGGTGTTTGGTAGTGAAAAGGTATACACCATCACATGCATGGTCTGTATTTATCATGACAATTGATATATTTTCAATACAACACGATTATATGCATGAGATCACAACAAATTAATCATTTGTTCTACGTGTGTTTGTCTTCTTCACAACGTCACAAAAAGGTAAGATTTAAAAGATAATATTCTCACTGTGAATGAATGCATACAATGAATGTTGTTCCTGACAGCAGTGGACAGAGATTTTTATCTCATTTTACATTCAAATATTAACTTCTGATTGGTTAAGGATCGGACAATTACTTTCCATGTAGTGTGCTCATGTACCCCGCTGAGAAATCAATCGGAACACATCGTAGGCAATATGCATATCTCGAATGAAACTGCGGACATATATTACGGATCTGTATGAATGAATGTCGATGTTATAAATTCGTTGTCAACCGATCCCTCGGGCATTTGGTGTGATGTACCCTGTGTGTGAGCCTACGTGTATGTACCCCAAGCCCGACGCCTAGGGATAAATAGACTCACACACAAGTTTCATCACACCATATGCACCTCGAGATCAGTTAACAACTTATAAAATTCATCGCAATCGGATGTTCCTATAAAAACAATGGAATTGCTATGCTTCTGTTTCTATCAGTACATGGAATCATCACTGACTTAAACAAAAATACTTTGTTGTCAAATGTCTGATCCGGGTTCGATTCCCTGTAAGGATATATCTGAAGACAATATTTGGTGTTCCCCTGCTTGAATGTTGTTTAAAATGGGCATAATCACTGATTATCTGTAATCGATTCGTATTATTTTTATCCCTATGTTGCCTTTTACGCCTATTGGAATCTGTTTCGACGGAGAGTCGGGACTGGATATTGTCTGGCATTGTCGGATTATATTTACATCTAAATGCAATTCAATCACTCCCTTCAAGGTCGTTATATGCTTTGATGACATATAAAGTTATCCTTAAATGAACCAGACAAACTCATTTTTTGATCGGTTCAAATATGTATTTCTGAGTATACACAAAAAAGCTTCTTCTGATTCGTCAAGCTTTCTTTTTACTCAGCTAGAGTATCGTGTTGTATCTTCGACAGTGAAGTGCGTAGTTACTAGCACATTAAAAGGGGTTTTCTCTCATTTCTTCTTTCCTTGTTCCTATATGGTATATTTAACTCAACTGTATATGCACTATTCGTATCGTAAAGCAAAACGAAATATATTCATCGGGTTCAGATTTATTCTGAGTGTACAGATATATGCATTGCAGATCTAGGCTTCTTCGCCTTCTCCTTCTTCCTCGTCAAACTCTCCCTCTTCCTCGGCGGTAGCGTCCTGGTACTGCTGGTATTCGGACACCAAGTCGTTCATGTTGGATTCGGCCTCAGTGAACTCCATCTCATCCATACCCTCGCCAGTGTACCAGTGAAGGAAAGCCTTGCGACGGAACATGGCTGTGAATTGCTCGGAAATACGTTTGAAGATCTCCTGGATGGCTGTGCTGTTACCAATGAAGGTAGACGACATCTTGAGACCACGTGGTGGGATGTCACAGACAGCCGTTTTAACGTTGTTGGGGATCCATTCGACAAAGTAGCTGCTGTTTTTGTTTTGGACGTTGAGCATCTGTTCGTCAACCTCCTTCATGGACATGCGACCTCGGAACATGGCAGCCACGGTCAGGTAGCGACCGTGACGGGGATCGCAGGCAGCCATCATGTTCTTGGCATCGAACATTTGCTGGGTGAGTTCGGGCACAGTCAGGGCACGGTACTGCTGGCTTCCTCTGGATGTGAGTGGAGCGAACCCGGGCATGAAGAAGTGGAGACGAGGGAAGGGTACCATGTTGACAGCCAATTTACGGAGATCAGCATTCAACTGTCCGGGGAAACGAAGACATGTTGTTACTCCGGACATGGTGGCGGACACTAGATGGTTGAGGTCACCGTAGGTGGGTGTGGTCAGCTTGAGTGTCCTGAAGCAGATGTCGTAGAGAGCCTCGTTGTCAATACAGTAGGACTCGTCAGTGTTCTCAACGAGCTGATGTACAGACAAGGTGGCGTTGTATGGCTCAACAACTGTGTCCGACACCTGAAAAAAGGAAAAACATGACATTGTACATTGACACATCACCGATGGTGTTCAGGGCACGTTTTCTTCTTTGTTATTTGTCGCTTAAGGTCGGCGTCATCAATATTCGAAAAACATGTATATTAAAACGACCTGTATAAAATCGACTCTGGAATCGGGTATCAGTGGTTGACATTGGGCGCAACGCCCCCACACCGCCGAGGAGCGATCAAACGCAATAAACAAAATCATCAAGCGTCACCACCCTATTCATTTAGTCCACCGCCCCGCTAATGGCAAGAGGTTTCTTGGCCTCATTTAACAGACTGACGTGATAAACCTACACGTACATTACTATCTTGGCATATTGTCTATGTGTGCAGCTTTTGTACATACCTTTGGTGACGGCACAACGGAGAAGGTGTTCATGATCCTGTCGGGGTACTCCTCCCTGATCTTGCTGATGAGGAGGGTGCCCATGCCAGACCCGGTGCCGCCACCCAGGGAGTGGGTCAGCTGGAAGCCTTGCAGACAGTCACAGCTCTCTGCCTCCTTCCGGACAACATCCAACACGGAGTCTACCAGCTCGGCGCCCTCTGTGTAGTGTCCCTTGGCCCAGTTGTTGCCAGCACCGCTCTGACCGAAGACAAAGTTGTCTGGACGGAAGATTTGCCCGAAGGGACCGGATCGGACAGAGTCCATTGTTCCGGGTTCCAGATCCACGAGAACAGCACGGGGAACATATTTGCCTCCTGGAAAAATATTTTGCTTAGGTCAATATCCAAATGTTTGTCTACCAGTGTATGTCTTTGATCTGGGTATATTTTGTTTGAGAGGCATTACTTAGAAGTTGGCGGATGACAAGGTAGACACAATTTTATGGATAAAAACTTCTTTAATACTGTAAATAGCGACGTTTTTTTACAGTATTAAAGAAGTAGTTATCCATAAAATTGTGTCCATCTTTTCTGGGGATATTACTTGGAACTGCACGTTGTAATGTTTTTGCTATCATCGTTGCCCATAGTATTAACGTCCTGTCATGCTGATCGTATTTGAGCGCATTGGTGATACGTTGTTCTGTCAGTGAAGACAATTTAATAAACAGACACACATACACACCTGTTGCCTCGTTGTAGTAGACGTTGATTCTCTCCAGTTGCAGGTCGGAGTCACCGTGGTAGGTGCCGGTGGGGTCAATGCCGTGCTCATCAGAGATCACCTCCCAGAACTAAAAAAAAGAAGAGTAACGTGGAGTATGGCAAAACGTCGCTCAACATGAATGAACGGTAAATGTATCAACGGAGGGTGTCGTATTTTCGTCAATCGAAACACCTGAAACGTATTTTGCTTCATATTATTCCGGTTCTTTCGGTGTCATTTTAGCGCGATAATTGATTTCCAGTGGTTTGTTTATGTAAATAACTATTTGATCAAACACAAATAAGTTGTATTCTGCAAATAAGGTGTAGTTTGATCAACAAAATTACTGTAAAAAGTGGATAACAGCGTATTACAAGAGTACACGCGACATAATTCATTCTATAATTATATGAAATATCTGCAAAAAAACAGCGTCGTTACCTTGTGTCCCACTCTGCTTTGACAGGAATTGTTTACGAGGATTGAATTTCAAAGAGGACCGTACGAATCGCGCTCATTAGCCGTTTGATCAGGGTTACAGCAGTCAAGGCGTTCGTGACGCTTTCAAAATGTTTTACGTAGACATGTGGAAGACAATTTCAAATTTGACGCCAAATTGCAATTCCCTACTATGGATACTTACAATATCAGTCCGGAAATAGTTTACTTTGATATTTACACTTAATTATCTCAGCGGAATTCCCAAATCATAACTGTGCAGCTTACCAAGCAGGAAAGTACCTTGAATTCAATTCAGCAATAATGGATGAAGAAGCTTTAGACCATTTGGCTTCTTCAAATATTTCGCCACAGGATGAATTATTTGTAAAGCGTTTCAGATTGTGTTGTGGGCATGTACGTGGTTTATTGGTGTATACGTGATGAATGTTTGTGGGAGTCCTACAAAACAGCACGTACACGCTTGTTCATATACTTAGTGCAGACATTGAGAATCCTTCCACAACAAACCCACCTTAGCTCCGATCTGGTTGCCGCACTGGCCAGCTTGCATGTGGACGATCTCACGCATGTTGAATGTTGGAAGAAGGAGGGAGACGGTATAAAGTTGTGTGTTGGAAATGTCCTTTCACTTATTTGAGCAAATGTTGACTTGATCCTTGACAGAACAAGACTTTGACTTATATAGGTTCTGCCTAATGTGTTGCATGCGTTGTCTGGCAACAAGGCTCACATCTTACTGCAGATTAGCGAATCGTTAATGCTAATCCCCACCAACAGCTTGAGATAATCTACTATCGTTGGATCATAGGTTTTCGGACGTCATACGTTTTCGGACAGCCATGTTTATCGCGATTACTCGCTCTATAACGTGGGGGTGTAGCATCACACAGAAATTGTAAATACTCAGATGATGGCTTGTTTCAAGAGAAAGTTGTCTTTTATGTGCGAATGAGATGCTTTACATTTTTTCATGTGATTAGAGAGAAAAACTACGACAGTTTCTTAGGCGTCCGAAAATTAGTCAGATGAAATAGCCAAGCCAATGCTACTTCAACACCAGTTTGTGCAACATAAAATAATAATAATAATAATAATAATAATAATAATAATTCATGATTGCCTACATTACACTAACATAATTTGTTTGTTTTTGTGCATTGAAACGTACATCGTTAGCTCGGATGTCTTTAACAGGATATGTCGTCTAAGGCGATATATTAGTGAGATCACAGCAGAATGCAGCATTATGATCTCATATCCCGCGCCCTGATTGACTCAAACATCAACTAATCCACATAATGTCAATAGTCCCGATTACGTTGGGGCAATGAGGTTTAAATGCTTACCATTGTGTTCCAAACCTACGAGGCATTAAAAGCTACTAATTCCTGCGATGTCGTTAGATATTTAAAGCACAGTCAACTCTCATTAAAGGGACTTAAACTTTAAGTGGATTCTGAACACCTGATTCATTCGTCAATTGTTGAAACCTGATAAATGGAGTTGTTTATGCAGTATTAGCAACAAGACACATTATAGTGACCCACTGGGTTCGTTTGCATGGACAATTTGGCCGTTAAACTTGAACGGATATTGCTGTATAAACAATGTGTTGACAGATCGCTACTCACTAGATGCCAGTGACGAGCTTATCAAGACAAACGTGTGACTTGTGTTTGTCGTAGGTGTCGACCTATATGTAGGCCATGGATTGTTATGAGCTAGTTTACGGTCTTTCTTCTCAACCCTTTGTTCAATGGTCGAACCAAAAATAAATTTAATATCTTCAATATTTTGGGTTAGAATGAAGGGTCGATAGAACGAACAAACAATTCAAATTCACTATTTGCCTTTTGGCTTTTTTTGTAAAATGTAAAGGGATTGGTATACAAGAATCAATATCAATAAGTGAAGTATTTTTGAAGGTTTATTTGTTTGTTCGTTTGCCGCACTCGGCATTATTCCATTAATATGACAGCGGTCTGTGAATAATCGAGTCTTCCCAGGCCAATCCAGTGACTGACATTATGAGCATCTTTCGACAAGCATATGGGTGTTGGAGACCGATTATATAATACTAATTATATGTGTTGTATTTAACATCGGTTTGTAACGAAGGAACACTTTAGACACATGCAGCCACTTTCACATTTATGTTGTATTGAGACGCCATGTCTGGATCTAACGAAGACGTCTAAAAGGTCTTTGTTACCTCCCAAATTCATCATACGGAGGAACGATAAGCGTATTGCTATTCCTTTTGGGATTAGAATTGAGTTGACGAAGGCAGACTATTCGCCATATCCGACTTTGTTATATCTGGAGTTGGTAATGACTATGTACACACGTGTTAAGTTAGTAAATTGTACACAAATACACGCGTTATACACTGGCGTCTACTACAGGTAAAGAGATGTTTTGTTTTTGTTGCATGTCAATAACTGAGTCTGGATAAGGTAAATCAGGGATGGCTGTTTTGACCATCGTGCCACGCTGAAATTAGCCACAATACCGAGTCTTGTGATATCACCTGAGCCATATCACCCGATCCATTAAGTCCCTTCTTACGACCAGTATCCATACTCATGTACGTTATTTGGGATCTGTTCTCATACAGAATCCACACGGGGACGTTTTCACATTTTGCTGTAAATCCATCGAATAGAATTTCATACATTGATTTACAAAATACATAAACACGATCTCATACTTTTGTTTAATGTCTGTTTTCAGGTATCGACATTTCACTTTTGACAAAAAAAATGTAATTATTATTGAATCTTTCAATGATTATTTCACCCAAACAAATCGCTTTAGTAGCTATAGCTTATACATGCTACATGTTTATCGAGAACCGATTACGTTTTGTATTATAAAATGCGCTACCTTACTTGAGCTAAACAACAATATGTTTCATATGTACATCAAATAATTGTCTATAGGATGTTTCGAAAATGGTTTCGATTATAAGCGTATTTAGAGGTTTGCAAATAGGTATTTTGTTTGTTGAGCAATATAGGTAATACTATTCATTTCTTGGAAATACAATATTGTTCAAACTACACTTATAAACAAACAGTCTCTTGCTTCAGACTGATCTTGAGACCGAAGTACGATGTAAAGTTATGAAAACGACATGTTTCTACTCGGCGTTACGGTCTGATATCTTAGATCTGTTTATCTCGAACTTTGAATAACTCGATAATGTTCAGGACGACCGGAGACGGCTCTGGACGCCCTGAAAGGACCTATTAGTTTCATGCCAAAAAATATTGGATAGATATAGTTAAAGTTAATTTTGTTTTGACACACACACATGCATTGTACTTGAACCTCTGGTGTGTCAGACTGTTGTGGGGGAAAATATTGGTTTTAATCTCATGGGCACGAAAGTAGTGCTGATAGACAAGCGTCATAATAGGAGTAAATCTAGAGTTTGAACAGATGATAAATGACAGCGGATCCTGCAACCATTAAGGGGGGCAACTATGTGAACTGCATTGCCTTAGACTAGTGAGTGAGTTGGTTTTAACGCCACAGTCTTACAGTATTAATTGTTATATAGCGGCGTGTCAGCTTAATATGGGAGGAAAGCCCGAAGTGATGCATGCCTCAGACGTTTACCACTTTGGAGGAACCCACGAGCACGGGTATGGTGCTGACAAACCTAGATACGTAATCGGGGTGAACCGGAACCCACAATCATAGGTTTCTGGCGTGCCCCAGGGAAGCAACTCTGCACAGCGAATCGCGGCGCCTTAGACGACTGGGCCACCCGTGCCCCCGCCTTAGACTACAAGGTCACCGATCTTTCCTGACCGACACGCACGTTCAACATACTTAAACAAGGAATGTCTGCAAAGTCTGTCCAATAATACAACATAGAAAGTTTTAAACAATCTTATTAGGTACTGTCTAACACACGAGTAGATGTACATGGCGACGTTGATGGCGATGATGGTGACGATGGTGAAAACGGTACAAAATGGCGGCGATTATGATTACAAAGACAACATTCTCATTTTTATTTATGATCTGGGATAACCGAAACCTCGGGGCAAAAGAAAGTAGACACTTGAAAATTGTATTTGACCAAATTATTACAGACGTTATCAAAATGTTACTAGGCTGAAAACGTCCAAAAGGCATCTGTGATATTTGTATCAAACACTTCCCCATTGAACAACCATTTCTTGTTTGTTTCATTTTTAAAATTAACCACCACCAAACATTTATTTTACTCGGCAGTTTACATTCACAAGGGGCGGTCGGGTAGCTTAGTGGTTAAAGCGTTCGCTCGACACGCCGAAGATCCGGGTTCGATTCCCGACATGGGTACAATGTGTGAAGCCCATTTCTGGTGTCCCCCGCCGTGATAATGCTGGAATATTGCTAAAAGCAGCGTAAAACCATACTCACTCACTCACTCACTCACTCACTCACATTCACTAATGCGTACTGGACCAACATAAAGACTAAACGGTTACTTATGACAAATAGTAGGGCTCCTTGTTTTTTCTGTCCATACTTCCATGTTATTGAACTTGTTGTGAATACTGCTGAATGGGGCGATAAACAAAACAAACTATCCGATTACTGTTACCAACAGAACTGAAATTTAGTGTAATACCCTGTGTTTATACAGATAACATATCTGCCATTTTTATTCACCTGGCATGTTACAAACACCTAATTCCATTGTTGAGGGTCATATGTACTGCTTGACCACAAACTCGTCAGTTAAACAGGTCACCAGTGAAGATATTGCGAAATATGGAAAAAGAGTTGAAGGTGAAATCTCCTCGCTCCACAACATACATCAACATACTGACTTCTCCAAGTTACTCTGGACGTTTGGGGAATCCGCTGACTCATCCACTCACAACGACCAACTACGAGACACACAAATCCTTAGTAATACTCATGCATGGTATGCTATTTTTAAATAAAGGTCATCAGACTTAAATTTGTAAACATTCATTCACCTGTCAGGTGTTATGAAGGTATTATAATGTCGAATGGTGTTTGGTAGTGATGACTCGAGTATGCTCAACATATAAATTGAAAATACTTGTATGTGGAATGACGACTCGTATCATCGTTACTGTGTTTGGCGACATAGGGGTACAAAACAAAGGTATGAGAATCATCTGGTCATCATTCATACTCTTATCTCTACAGTCATCATCACGTGGATTTTTATCAGTTACAATTTCACAACTGGGGAAGGGCTTGTGTTAAGATAAAAAGGGGTAATACGAGTTCCCGCTCACTTCTGAATCGGTATTGCTCACAGAAACATGGAATCTTTAAAGATGTAAGTAACTTTTACTGGTATTTGCCAATATGTAAATGTGATGTCCTTTTCATTTGTATGCACAATAATACTGCTATTGTGTTAACATTATATTTTTCAGTCCCATAACATTGCAATCAAATGAAAGTATACGCCCGTACCTTAAGGTGGCTAAAAAAGAAACAAACACGAAATTGTTATTCAGTGGTGATTAATTTGATAGGGTATCAAGGTTGTGTCTTGCAGTTTTGAGTTTACAGTGTTTCGGCGACTGTTTTGAGGCTCCAAACGCTACGATAACATTTGTTACCCTATAGGACAAATCCAATTTTTAAGTGTAACTTTCTTTTGTCCAGCTGTTTATGTCACGTCACAGGTATGTATTAATATGTGTTTTAAGCGTTATAAGTTGATTTGTACGGGACCATGACACGATATGGCAGAAATTCTGCCGATATGATTCTACATTGTAACTCACTCACTTGTTTCGGGCCTTTTATAAATACCACACAAAATTCTGATATTTGAGATCAACAGGGTACTTTTGTTCATTAATGAAAAGAAATGTCGTGTATACTCAATAGAATACTTAACGTTGTTTAAGACATTAGATTGATGGTCAGGAAATGAATACATGCACAGGACGTTATCTGTGTATAGAGCACGCACAATGTCAATGAAAACATTATATATAATGTCTCTAGAAAGATCCTGATTTCAAACTTGGGTTGATCCTCAGCGGCTGTATATTATTCAATGGATCAGAAATTCATTCTCAGCTCCCTGGGGAGTATACAGCCCAGGTTGCCTTGGAGGCACTTGAAGGTTAACAGCCACATTACCCTCTCATCCTATCGGGTACCCATTCACTGCTGGGTGGACACTGACATATTTCATTACGTGCTGGCCACTACAATAGCAGAACATGCATTTACAATACTTTGAAAATGGTGTTTTACTTGTTTCACACATTAGATATATTTCACTTGATATAGGCACTGAATGATCTATAATTGCACAATTGAAATGTATATTTGTTACACTGACCATCATGTAGAAGACAAAACATAATGTTTTTACTACACAGTCATGTTCCTAGTTACTTTTAAAGAGGGGGGGGGGGGGGGGGGGGGGGGGACTTAAACAGGTTTGATTTTACGACCTCCGAGGAAGATGATTGTGAAACTTTATGCCTCAGCAGCTGTGTGATATTTGCCAAGGTGGAGTAAATAAATTATTCAGTATCTTATTCTTTGCAAAGTTGACTTGATGACACATGCGAATTAATCTTGCAATATCACTTGCGCCTACTCTTGACGTTTTCTTTGTTATCTGTTTCAGATTACTTGTTTGTTTCTTCGTTGGTGTTTCGCACGGATACCGACATTTCCAAGACACAATACCCAACGGGGACGCGGTACCACACCCATGCAAGATCAACTTCTTATGGCGGGGGGTGGGGCACAAGAATCCCCAGGGTGGGGGAGACAGGAATCCATTTGGTCTCGATTTCCAGCAGGTGAAACAGGTAGGATGATTTTCCTTGTATGTACTTGCAAACCACGCTTGAAGTCATGTGAACCATCGAAAACATATCGAGTTATCCGCACAAGCGAATAGTTGACAATGCTGATAATGATTCTGTTCGGTCTATGATATTGACATTGAGTGACATTTAATGCCGTTTAACATGATGTTTTGGAAGATCACGGTAGGTCATAGACGTGAGAGATGTATCGAGGAAATACAGAAATACTACATGGCCACATTGTACATGTATATATAATTAGTGAATATTCCACCCACAAAACTTTACTACAACTGAGAAATATCGATCATCGATTAAGACTGTAAATTTAAGAGCTGTAACACAATTTAGCTGATGGTGTTCGAATGATTCTAAAATACAGAAACATAGGACGTCTTGAGATCATGACTTTGCTTACAGTCTTTGCGTTCTGTAAAGAAGATTCTGATGAATACCATACACTATTTATATGTGCAGCTTATACTAACTTAAGGTCAAGATATTTGCCTTGATATTATTATCAATATCCTACCATGCAGAAGTTTGCACCGGTAGTCACAACAAGTGACAACAACAGCTAGTTCTTTATATTAAAAAAAAACAAAAACTTACAAATTCAAAATTTTCTCAAGTATTTTCCAAGCATCTGTACTATTGGCCTCATGGCCAGACTATACGAAGGAAAGATCTGTTCTGTACGGTTCCGAAATAAGCTAACAATATGCAAAGCACGGATGTATGCCATTGGCTCTCGAAAGGTAAGGTTGAAGAGTTCATGAACAAATGATTTTCATAGCACAGTGTTGTTGAAAGTACGAATGGTACTCTGCGCAGAGTTAAGCCGCATGGAGCTGACCATGGTTCGAATGGCATATCATCTCAACGCATGGTCCGTCTGCAGCATACCTTGGTCGTAGGTTTCACTAAAGTGATAAACAAAAAGGACCGGTGACACTTTTGACTTGAATCCTAGTACATTAAACTGACGTGCCGTAATGTATCTGAAGTACAGT
Organism: Haliotis rufescens; assembly: GCF_023055435.1. Classification (NCBI taxonomy): domain Eukaryota; kingdom Metazoa; phylum Mollusca; class Gastropoda; order Lepetellida; family Haliotidae; genus Haliotis; species Haliotis rufescens. The sequence continues at coordinate 950,389 of NW_025964323.1, forward strand.
GGAATGTGGTGTTAAACCCATTTCCTCCTTCACAAAGGTTGTGTTTGATCATATCCATTAGGATCCAACCATTACTCTCAGGTGAATCTGAACAAACGGGTGAAAGATTGTGCTATTTGCGTTGCTTCTCTGGCTATTGATACAAACCGATACCAACCAGGGTATCTTTTAATTCGGTAACTGTTTTCTCGACCGGATTGGAGCGTGTTATTAACGGAGGACATTGCCTTATCTGTGCACTGTAATACTCAATGACCTACTTTACTACTCACTCGTCGTTGTAAGCATTTATCATTAAACCCCACATGGAGATCATTGCCTGAACTGGTATTTCACAATGTTGTGTTGGTTTCTACTGAGCATGTGATTGTGACGTCCCTACATTGGTTTCAGTAGAGAACACCACTTTTCCATTTTTAATATTAACCTGCTTTGTGTACAAACGAATTCGTTTAGATCTTACACATGTGACATGATTCAAAAGTGAAAAATCAATCGGATTTCCAAGGTTTTATATAATTGATATTAGAGTTATGTTTTAAATAAGAAGTACAAAACGAGATGTTGTAAAACAAAATGGAAATCTCAACATTGTTGTCAGTTAAACATAGAATCATAAAGAAATGTCAGGGCGAATATGCCGTAGGTATACATAGGGTTGATAGTGGTGAACCTAAGACCCATCCATGGCTGCAAAGCTTGGTCTGTTTCAAAAGGACGTATGTTTTTTACTAGAAATGATGAACGGGTGGCCCAGTCGTCCAAGGCGCCGCGATTCGCTGTGCAGAGTTGCGTCCCTTAGGCACGCCAGAAACCAATGATTGTTGGTTTGAATCCCGGTTCGCCCCGATTATGTTTCAAGGTTTGTCAGCAGCATACCCGTGCTCGTGGGTTTCAGCGAAGTGGTAAACGTCTGAGACCTGCATCACTTCGGGCTTTCCTCCCACATTAACCTGACACGCCGTGATATAACTTGAATAACGTTAAAAGCGGCGTTAAACCCAACTCACTCACTCACTTGTAAATAATGTAATGTTATGTCCTTAAGGTGACGCTTAATGGCATTCTTGTAAAAGGTGGCTTGTCCATATTTCGTTCCAGTGGACTACGGAACTGTGCCAGAAGGATTCTGATGGGGACGGGATGACCAATGGTCAGGAGCTAGGAGATCCAGACTGTGTGTGGCATCCGGGCAGTTTCCCCTCCAGGACCAAGAACATCACACATCCAGGTATATTCATCTGTTCCGTCACAGAGTTACATGTAGCTGTGAACGTTCTTACGAATGTTATAGTGTAGAAGTCTTTTAACACAAAAATAATGCTTTGAAATGATGCATCATAGTCGTTGTGTCCTGTGACAGGAAAATGAAAATTCATATTAGTGGTGGCATGTCGGTTAGTTACATTCAAGGATACAATGCGTGAAGCCCATTTCTGGTTTCCCCCGCCGTGATATTGCTGGAATATTGCGTAAAACCACACTCACTCACTCACTACATTCAAGGACACAAGGTAAGACTAAACAGGCTGAAATAACATGGCGGTTATACAATTCCAATAAATTCTGAAAAATAAATCACTTCAATCCACTTTGAATAAAACCATTTTAAGACATCTCTTTAAGGACGTTCATAAAATATCCAAGCTTTAAAAATATTTACCCGCATTTACTGTTGACTCCCTGAATATACTAATACCTCGGCAATGTCGGACAAATCTCATTTATGGGCAGGGGGTTGAGTTTGGTATTTCCCGAACATTCTCACAATTTTCACGTCGCTTATCTTTTACTTTTCTCCCTAAACCGTTTCTCGTATCTCTCCCATCTTTTGATGCGATCGTTCGGCTACTGCGTTTATCTGCGTTGCCCAGCTACATCAAGTGGGGACAACTTACGACGTCATCAAGTTGCGAGTGCATGTTCGAATCTCCAAAAATGACGTCATGATCGAACAATGCTTTATCGTGAAATAAACAATATTTCGTTCTTCATCGTTCTTTGCGATTTATCGCGTAGTTATCCTATATAAAGAACTGGGTATATCAATGCTCTGCTGACAAGATCCATGCAAGGAGTGAAAAAGACGTTTACGGAACATCAATGAAAATATGTCACTTTCCGACGCAAACAGACTGCATTGTCTTATCGTGTAGAACTCATATGGTTCAGGTCAGTTGTCATGGTCGAGAGTTTTGGTTTATTGGAATCTGCGTCAACTTAGCCATAGAACGACTACGTCGTGGTGCTTCTCTCATTCACTTTAGCTGTTAGCAATTTGTGACCTGTCGTACAATGTGAAGGAATTTGTTAGATAACGTACGCCGTACCATTCGCTATTTGATTCGTCCATGGTTCCTGGACCCGTGAAGATTCCGGGGTAGAATAGGTCTTCAGCAACCCATGCTTGCTGTAGGAGGTGACCATGCCTGTCGTAAAAGGCGACTAACGGGATCGGGTGGTCAGGCTCGCTGACGTGGTTGATGCATGTCATCGATCCCCATTGCGTGGATTGATGCTCATGATATTAATCACTGGATTTTCTGGTCCAGACACGATTATTTACAGACCGCCGTCATAAAGCTGGAATATTGCTGAGTGCGGCGTTAAACAACAAACCGACCAACCAACCATGGTACCTGACTGTGTGGCGTGATATGGGCGATACCTGAACTACTTGTATGTCGTTAAAGGACTAGCAAACTAATCCACGCAGTGAACACGAAGTAATACCAGTAGACATCCTCAGCCTAACTACTTCAATTGCACTAACCTCAGCAGCTAAACCAAAGGGCACGGCAAGTGCTGGACATATACATCACGACCAAGCACGACATGAAGACAGCACCGTACCAAAACATCGTCAATATTAACGATGAATTGTGTGTAAAGACTAATGCCACTTTAATTGAGCACACTAATCCCGGATAATAATCCCCCCGATTGTGTCACTAGTTTCGTTTCGAAACGGTTCCTCGTGACGTTAAATTCTCGTGTCAACCACTGCTGATCGAATCTAAGTTCGCCAGACTCTTGGTCTGTCAGCACAGTACATGTGTTCATGATTTTCACATTTGGGCTTTCCTTTCACATTAAGCTGACACGCCATGATGGAGCTGAAATACTATTCAAGGCGATGTTTTCATCTCTCGTCACGTTTTCTGATATACTGAATATCATAATTAGATGCATATGACTTTGAACCTTCATGGCCTCACCCAAGCGTCTCTCACTTCAGGTATCTGTGACCCCTGGGGAAGTCCTAAATGCACGGCCAAGAACGACTGGGTGTCTTGTACAGCTGGCGATTTTGTATGCAACGCCACAAAAGCTCCTGGTAAGTTGAACCTAAATCAGTTTTACACTTAACCTCATCTACCTTGACTCACCAAAGAGGTAGGAGAAGTGCCCAGTTTGACACACTGCAAAGTTTATAGTTGAAATTATCATTTGTGTAAACAACTGACAACTAGCCATTATCACTGTTGCAACTTGGCCTCGTGGACATGTCAAATTTTAATGTTTCGGAAAGGTTTGCTGAAATTATTAGAAATGGGCAAAAGAATGACAACTATGATCATATTCCTCTTTCCTCCTCTTGTCAGTTATCGACTTCTGGCAAACAGGAGTGAACAAAAGGTGATACTGACTCCAAGAGGAAATCGAATTATGAGGAAGAGACCATGCTGAATCGCCACACCGATGCAATGCTTATGATATATATGTACATTCCCTACTAACGTTACAGTACTTCCGTTTTCCAGAGGTGAAGAGCTTCACTCTGAGATATCCACCAACACGGGTGCCTCCGACTGAGACCAACTACTACTGCATGCCCTTCGACGTCAGCAAGTACATCGACATGTCACAGGACTACCACCTGATTGCAACTAAACCAGAAATCAACAACACCAACGTCATGCACCACATCGTCCTCTTCGGATGCGATAATGATGGTAAATTTATGTTTACGTTATCAAAACAGAATTATTGGTCTATCCTTATCGCAACATATACACACATGAAAAAGCAAACCAATATGTCTGTCGATTAAATCGAAATCGCAATCACAGGGTTTGCCATGTTGAGGACCGACAAATATATCTTCCTTGAGTGGCATTAAAAGTTTGTATGATAATCCAGGTGGATGGTTCTATGGATATACGATCAATGAGACGCTTCGGTGTAGATACTAACACAGTTATCAAGCATGTCATGATAATGAAGTTAGTATCTTCACCAAAAACGTTGCATTCATGGTTACAAATAGAACAATCTCCCTTGTGCGACAAATGATATCACAATAAATTTGTGATTTCTTTAAACCAATGATAACTTGTATTCATTATCTTGTTTACAAAGGGATAGCCGCTGATATGTTTCATTGTTGACAGCTGACATAACAGACCATGCCACGCCCTGTTACATGTCCCAGAAGGGGTGCTCTCAAGTTCTTGGGCTCTGGACCCTGGGGCTGGATGGAACATGTGAATATGAAGAGGCAGGATATCGCATAGGTCGCACTGGCCCAAAGAAAATGGTTTTGCAGGTAAATAGTTCTTCTGGTCAAGGCACTAGTTGTATGAGGAACGCAGTGCAGAGGTAAGCTTAATACTGCTTCGTAAGGTTCACGGCGAGGGTCGTAGACTTTTACAAAATAACAGTTTGGATGCTCTAGAGCTATCCCCATTTCAACTTTATTTATTATGTTCCAGTTTCATTGGACTAACCCTGAGTTGAGAAGTGACTACATGGACAATTCTGGTTTGACCTTATATTACACGCCTAAACTGAGAAAGTACGATGCCGGATTCTTAGCTACCGGCCAACAGTATCTGGAGATTCCACCAGGTGCTAAGCGGTCCACGTTTGAGTCAACATGCACAGAAGAGTGCACCAACAAAATAGTGAAGGGAAATATCTACATAACATCTGGTCTCAGCCATATGCATTATCTAGGTAAGATGTGTCTTTTGATACTAGGTAAGATGTGTCTTTTAATACCGATGAGACCCGTGAAGATCCGGGGTAGAATAGGTCTTCAGTAACAAATGCTTGTCGTATGAGGCAACTAACGGGACCGGGTGGTCAGGCTCGCTGACTTGGTTTGATGCATGTCATCGATCCCAATTGCGTGGATCGATGCTCATGATATTAATCAATGGATTGTCTGGTCCATACTCGATTATTAACAGACCGCCGTCATATAGCTGGAATATGGCTGAGTGCGGCGTTAAGCAACAAACCAACCAACCATCCAACTAATACCGATGCATCAGTGTCTCTAGAATATGTCAACCATGACAATTCAGAGTCAGTCGTATATCTCATTATTCATACCCGTACCCGAGGAAAGGATTCAGTTGGGATGCAGATGGTCAGTATAAACTGTGGGGCAAAAGAAAGTATACCGATGTTGTTTTTTATGTAATTGAAAATTGAAAGAATTGTTTTGCAATTTGATTACTCATTCCTGCAACAGCTTGTAAAAGGTGATATGTGGCTGGGTAATTTTGTGTAAAAATGAATTGGTTCTATGACGACAAGAACAAAATAAGAACAAAATTTTCAACCACATGACCATGTTTGACATGTTATAAATTGATGCCGAAAAAAAGCAAATTTCTTTATTGATTTTCAAAGGTAAGATGTCTACGGTACCCATCAGCAGTTGTGTTTTATGGCATTTTTTAAATAGAAATTAAAAATGAAATTATATTTTAACAAATAGAAACCTTTTAGATTTTTAAAAAAATATTGACTAGGCACCTGTATAGTTTATATTACATGATATCGCTAACTTCAGATACTATCATTTGAAAATCCAACTTGTGATAAAATCAACTGAGAGGTATAGTTTATTTTGATCACCAGTTTATATGACTTTATAGTTGTGTATAAGGTGCAGAATTGAGAAAATACTCACAACATGTAAAGGTTGAACTGGGACTGAATTAATTTAGAGAAAAAATATGTTGAACCATATTAACGTGTCATGTGCCCATCTACAGTTTGTCTACCATTTGTACGTTTATCAGGGCAATATCTCCAGACAGAATCTCTCTCATTTTTGAAGACTATTTCTTGCAGGATTTGACGAGCAGGTTGAATTGTTCCGCAATGGTCAGAGGGTGGCCAAAATTATCGACGACCCCACTTACTCCTATGACAACCCCCAGCTGAAAGTGTTAGTATTAAGGTTTCAACTCTCGCGTTCATCTTATCTCGGAGCTATATGATGCCAGTCCGTCTCAGACATCGTACTTCTCCGAGCAGAGCTACCTCATATGGGCTAAAATGAAACGACAGTAAAAATAGCCATCCAATCCAATTTCACGATATTGGTCAGAGTAACCATATCATTAGTACTCGACTTGTGTCACCTCTGTGCAACAAATTGTGCGCAGAAGACGACAGGATCTCTAATGCCTCCACTTCAACAACGACCCGTGAAGATTGGTAACATATTTAACATGCTCTGATTTATTCAAAATTCCTGGTTCAATGATAGTGCCTATACTCAAATATGGTTCTGAAATATGGGGAACGTGTCATTGTAAATCCATAGAGGCTATACAACTTTAATTCTGTAAACATTATCTTAAAGTGAAGAGACCAACATTTAATGGTATGGTTCTTGATGAGTGTGGCAGACTCCCTTTATGTGTCACGGGTAGTTAAATACTGGTGTACACTGATACACTTGCCCCAAAACAGGCTTCGACCCGTGAAGACCCGGGGTAGAATAGGTCTTCAGCGACCCATGCTTGCCGTAAAGGGTGACTGTGCTTGTCGTAAAAGGCGACTAACGGGATCGGGTAGTCAGGCTCGCTGACTTGGTTGATGCATGTCAATTGCGTGGATCGATGCTCATGATATTCATCACTGGATTTTCTGGTCCAGACTCGATTATTTACAGACCGCCGTCATATAGCTGGAATATTGCTGAGTGCGGCGTTAAACAAAAAACCAACCACTTCAACAACGAAGCTGTGGTGGCGTATGTGTCCTTGTATGACGGCAGAATGGAGATCTAATAATATGCTGGATTATCGAGGAAAATACAATGTGACCTTTCAGGTACTCATCCCCGATTGAGGTGAGACAGGGTGACAGTTTGAAGACGACGTGCGTCTACAGGTCTGTGTCCAAGACCCGTACAACCATGTATGGAGAAGGTTCATATGATGAGATGTGCTATGGGCTTTTCTCCTACTTCCCAAAGGAAAACATGACCGGATCTTGCACGACGTGGAAGAACTTCGATGACTGTAAGTTCGCCAACGAGGATCATATAATTGACGGATGTGACATCGCAATGTTCGAAAACCTAACCAGTCCTGAAATGCGTGCGATCGTGAATGAGGTAAGCAACAAATATCAAAGGCTATATATTTATTTTTTATTTAATAGTTTAGTGATAAAGAATATATGATGATATTCTATGATCCATGACATTCAACATCTGGTTATAACGACCACACGCCGAAGACCCGGGTTCGATTTCCGACATGGGTACAATGTGTGTAGCCCATTTGTGGTGTCCCCCGCCGTGTTATTGCTGGAATATTGCTAAAAGGGACGTAAAACCAAACTCCCTCACTCACTATAACGACCAGTGAGTAAGTGAACAGGGTCTTTCAGTATACCAGCCGAAGTGTTATAATGGAAAAAATGCATTCCAAATTGTATAGCCAATTCATACAAAATGTCGGCCGTCTTGTCGACAGCACCGATGCTGTGTTCGATTATTGACATTTTGTACATGTAATGTAAGTGGTGGGGCTCCGAAAATGATGTTTTAACATCGATGTGTCCTTTCTGCAAATATTACCAAGAAGATGAATACCAAGTTTTATTGATATGTCCAGTATATAAAGATATAAGAATCAAATACCTGCATAACTATTAGTATACGTATCCATCACAAAGAAAATTTGTACAGTTAATGAACAGCAAAAATAGCCATATTCTTCTCAGACTTGCAGTTTGTGTTTATAAGATATTTGAAGAAAGGATAATACATTGAATATAAATAAAACGGTGTACACCTATTTCGCTACAATCTAGTCAGTATACAAGTGGTGCTCCACGAGGAGTTTTCTTACAACAAAATGTCATTGTACTATTGGCCTCATGGCTACAAATACGAAATAAATCTGTCTGTCTAAATCTCATATTACTGGTAATAAAACATAATGTTTTATAATATGTTAGTGGGGCTCAACCTATGTTCCATATTTGCGATATTTACATGTTGATCTTTGCACTTCAAACATAGGGAACGCTGAAACTTTCTATCTTATCTCTCTTTTTTTCTCTCACAGTTTTTTTTGTGTGTTCAAAATGTACTGAAATGTAGTTTGCGTGTGTGTGGTTAGTGGCGTTGTTTCATCTGTTGAAATTTTTTTTAAATTTTGGCATTGCTTTAACCATTGCACTTTGACCCTTCTATATTCTCACAAAATCACTGAAAGACCAAAGAAGCTGACACTTAACATGCATGCCTCTTTTAGTGTGTTCAAGATGTGTGAATCCCATTCTCAATATGGTCATATGGCCTTGTGTTTGTCTTTGTTGACATTTTGAAATGTTGACTGCATGTCAAGGTGAGCTGAAGACCCGTCACTAATTCCATGTATTTAGTCAGTCTGCCTTAATGACACTATGTTTGATTAGTAAAGCAACACACATATCTCATCCACTGACGTGACACACGATGTCGGGTCATCCGATGAGATTACGGAGTTAAACATGTTTTCTGGCAAGAAAATTAAAAAGCCTTCATATATTAAACAATAATGTTTTGTAGGTTTGTTTACACAAAAACGTGATTGGTTCTAGGTGATGGATAGCTGCAACCACTATGGATCCTGCAGACCGGAATGTCCAGCTGTTCTTGCCCGACTCAACAAACATCCTTGTTTTCAAGGTGAATTGGGGGAATTGCTGCTTTTCAATTTCGCTGACGGACACGATCCACAGAGGATTAAATTTGCGCATGCGCTGAAGTCATGTGACAAGGCAGCTGACCCAGTTGAAACGAAGTATCCGATGTCGTCAGCTGCCCGTGCAGCATCTTCCGTTGTCTCTGGCATGGTTGTAGCAGCTGTACTTGCTTTAGGTCTGTAAGTCCGCCATGGCGAAATGAGTGGTATCTGATGATGATATTCAATATAAATTCTTTTGACAATGTATTCTATAGTTAATGCTACATTTTACAGACATATATCTGTTACATGCTTCAGACACTTGTGATAACTTGTTTACAATGCACATGAAATAAAGGCTGAATTTATCGTCTTAGTACAATTCGTAAACACGTATAGTGAAACCAGGTCAATACGGACGGTACCGATCCAATTGAAATATTCCAGTTTGACAAGTTTCCGGTTTAAGGAATTATGGATATGGAGTCATCTCCCTTTGTCCGCAAGGTGGATTTCGGACCAAAGGAGTCCAAATTTACTTTCAGAAAAGAATGCCTTTTATCGATCAGTATTATACAGCTAAATCGATAAATGTTAAATATTTTAGCATCTGTGTCAAGTCTTCAAACGTACATATGCGGGCATGCATGTCATCGTATCTCAGTTGCGTGGATTAATGTTCATGATGTCAATCACAGGATTTTCCGGTCCAGACTCGTTTATTTGAGACCTCCGACATACAGCTGAGTGTATCTGATGATAATATTCCAGACAAATTCTTTTCTAAAAACATTTGACGGAGTTTTCTATAGTTAATGCTACATTTTACATACATATTTCTGTTTTATGCTTCAAATAACAGTGATGACTTGTTTACACTGTACATGTAATAAAGGGTGAATTTATTGAACATAATAGTCGGAAACATATTCAGAGGACCATACGGAGGGTACCGTTCCTGTCCAGTTTAACAAGTATCCGAAATAATATGTTATGGAAATGAAGTTATGTCCCTTTGTATGAATGAAGATGTACCTGAAAGTAACTGTCCACAATGTGGTCTTCCGGACAAACGGGGTACCACTTTACATTCAGAGATGGACGGCTTTGATCGATCAGTATTATATAACTAAATCGATCAATCTTCACTATCTTCACACGTATGGGAACTCCCCAAACGAACATAATAGAGAATACGTGTCATCGTGATTGCGTAGATAGATGCTCACTGTGTCAATCACTGGATTGTCTGGTTCACACACGATTATTTACAGACTGCCGTTACATGGAATTGTGCATATTGCGGCGTTAAACCACAAACAAACACAAGCAAGCGTACACTCTTTTAACCGATGACGAATGAGCGAGTTGGGATGAAAGCGGCTCTGAATACAGTGATATCACGTCCTGTGTGTGGACACCCTGAAGTGGTGAAGTGATTGCCACTTTCATGAAACCCACAAGCACATATTTAGGACACACCGGAATTCGAACCAATGATCGTAGCTTCCTTCACACATGGGGGCACGGGTTGCCCAGTCTTCTAAGGCGACAGAAACCAATGATTGAGGGTTAGAATCCCTAGAATATGTTTCTGGGTTTGTCAGCACCATACCAGTGCTCGTGGGTTTCACCAAAGTGGTAAACGTCTAAGACCTACATTACTTCGGGATTTCCTCCCACATCAAGCTGACATGCCGTTGTATAACTGGAATACTGTTAAACGCGACTTTAAACTTAACTAACTCACTCTGGCACACCTAAGATGCGCAACTCCGTGCCCCAAGTGTCCAATTACAAAGGTACTAATGATTTATATATTATTAGCATGTTAATAGTGTACGCCTGTCCGAAATACAATACACCACTACAGAGTTTTTAATTTTCAAAGACAGTACAATGCACATATGTAGACATCATTTGCAATGGAGGACATTTCAATTCTAAAAGAGCGTGAGTTTTTGTTTCAACGCCGCTTTGAACAGTGTTCCAGTTATGTCACTGCGTGTCAGCTTGATGTGGGAGGAAAGCCCGAAGTGATGCAGGGTTTTTTCCGATTATCACTTTGGTGAAACCAACGAGTACGGGTATGGTGCTGCACGAGCACTGGTATGGTGCTGACAAACCAAGAAACATAATCGGGACATGTCGAGAATCGAACCCACGATCATAAGCTTCTTGTTCCAAGAAGATTCGAGTGTAAATACGTTCAGACACCATCATCTCATGCTTCCAACATGTGTCTGCCCACCAAAAAATAGCGTTGGTACAGGGTTGTCACAACGATTCATTTTCGTTGTGGCAACGTTAAAAAGTAACGTTGGCACAACGTTAACGTGTATGGGTTTTTAACGATGCTGTAACGTTACGGTGTTATGGTCTAAAAACCCTTTCCTGCAACAATCCTACAACATTGCATTATTTACACTTTTAATCATTATTGACGTTTCCTCATCACTTCTTGACAGTGCTGACATTTATATGCAGTTCGTGATAATCCCATTTACCATCAAATACTGTTGATTTAGTCATGTGGTTCTCCTACCCAGTTAGAATTCAGACGTTGTGGCAACGTTGGGTAAATCCCGTTGAATCAATGACGACAAAGAAACGTTGGCCCAACGTTGGATTGGCGTCAGGTATATTCCCCAATACCTGGTGGCCTGAAATGTTTGTATCAAACGTATCCTGTTCAGATATCACTAAGCAACCAGTACATGCTACAAGCTGATTTCATTTTGAACTCTATCCATGAAACAGCAGGTCAATGAAATGCTTCCTCTCTTCCTCTCTGCGCTGGGTACTTCTGAATAGTATGATGAGGGCCTTAAAAACATAAAAAATAGGTTTGATATTATTTATTTTTCAAACAATTTTCTAGTCTATGTGCACATGTTTCACATTTTTTTCAATTCAATGTATACATATTTCATTTTCCCAAAAATTTGTAAATTAAATACCATCAGACAATAGGACCTGCACAAAGCCCTACATAAAGATGTGAAACATTTGATATTTTCTTGGCCTAACACCATACATTCAACATTGAGGGCAAGCCTGACACCAGCAAAATAGTTTGTGTATCTGATGTCATATGATCCATTAAAATCAAATTAAAGTTGAATATCACAACAACATTTAGACAATAGATACTTCTGATTGAGGTGAGCTTTATTTATTTGTTAAATGACAACGCCGAACATATGGATCTTGGGATAAGTTGCTGAGGAGTCTTCTTAGTCCTCAAATGAGACCGCTTGTCCGAGATTAGAACACATTTCCCCATTGTTTTAACATTACAAGGGACATTTTATCTTCACCGGGGCTAGTAAAGCTTTTTGAGTTTAATTTTAATCCTGATGATGACATTCCTAGGACTTTTTTTAATATGAACAAAAACGGGTTGCCTCCTTTTTAAAAAAAATCAAATTTGCATCCGAAAATATATTATATCTTAACCACCCTCACGAATATTAAATGGTCAGACCATAGAGAATGGGACTTGCAATAATACCATAATACCCTTGGGTCATTGGAGGATAAGCTCTAACATTGAATTTAATGAAACCGAGATACATCTCTCAATGATTTAATTTTTGAAGTCGTTCATATTTATTATTGCATTACAGATACTTATCTTCTTAGTTGTTAGAGCCACCACTCCTGTCAGTGCTGTACTTAGCAAATATGCTGACAATACCTGCAAAAAACAAAACACAAAAAAAACACACACAAAGCATCACACTCTCAAATAAGTCAATAGAGATGAATCCTATTTAGTTACAGTATGACACTGGTGTCAAATAATTTTATCTGTCGGTGGAAACCAACATAATTAATCTACAGCTACAGCTTTATACTGCACATCTGAAACAAGCGATTCACGTATTAATGCGAATCTCTGACATCATGAGTCTCTGAAACCTGATGTGATGAATACTTTTATGAAAACTCATTTAAGCAAATATTACAAAAAATGCATAATAGTTCAGTAAAAGCATTCATGTTCATGATGTTGGCATGAATGGTGACTCTTAAGTATAAATTGACCCACCAATAAGAGAGTATTTGATACATTATAAATTTAATATTCATAAACTGCTAAGCAAAATAAAGTATACCGAGTTTGTTTTTAATGTGACTGAAAAATGAAAGAACTGTTGTTAAGTTTGATTACTGGTATGTCTGCGTAACCATCAGTCAATGTAAAAAGTAGTGAGGACCTTGGTAATTTTGTGTAAAAATAAATTGGTTCAATGAAGGCATGGGAATGAAGAGAATATGCAACCACATGGCCAGACACCATGTTTGAAATAAACATGAGTACCGAAAATGTATTAACTTTCATAGATTACAAGTCTCAGTTACCCGTCAACATTTGTATGGTATGCGAAACTGTTTTTAATTCATCGCAACCTGAGGCATATTTGCACTGTATGGGATGTTCCATTGTGGGATGTCATACATGTAGGTTACAGAAACAACAATTATTGTTCCTCAACAAACATTATTCAATATCATTCTTTCACTTATCATGAAGTTAGGAATTACCCCGACCCCAGTACATTATACAAATTAACAATTATACCTCCCCATCCTGAATTGAGAACATAGTATTACTGTCCTAACTTGTCCCAGTTGTCACTGCACTGCACTGCACTGTTCTATCAATCATGCCAAATAAATTGTTTACCGGAACAGTGCTGTTGAAGAATTGCAAGAAACCAGAAGACAGCCCAGGACTGTGAGTGAATTGCTGTTCAACATTAAAATGTTCACTTCCTATGCCTGCTGATACGCCGTTGCTACTACCCTGGACTATGACTAAATACCGTCTCTTTTGATCCGAAGAAGAGTCGGAACTATACGACATGAGACTGTGCCCTTTTAGTTTCACGATTTCGCGACATTCCACGCCAGCATAAGAATTGCGAAAGAAGTATGACTGTTGTGAAATATTGCTGGGTGCGGCTTTAATCAACAAACGATATGACAATTTTGTTTTTAATTATGTTGTCTCGTTACACCTCTGGTAAAATAAACAGATAATGGCTTTGTAACGAATAACGTTTATTCAGTCTGTAACGTGGTAATGAGATGTTCGGTAAAATAAATCCGAAAAGAAGATACTGTTTTGTATACAAAAATAACATTGCACGAAAGGCGACCAAGCCCTACTCAATCACGTATAGACGCCGAGGCAAGTTTAAACAAAGACGTGGTCGTGGTCGTGCACATGGTCAACACTCCTGGCTGGAGGCTGCCATTTTGGTTCGTATGGAAAGCAGAACGGTGAATGAAACGAAATCAAACAAAAGTTAAACAAAGCAACGAAACGAAATAAAAGAAATTTGGGCTCAAAAGGCTTTCTGACAAAGTCTATTTGAGATAAATAAAATTCATTTTGACTTGTTCACTTTTTTCTAACAGTTTTTCGTGCACAACTTCAACATACGTCGTGTTTTTATTTTGCAATATATGGCATTGTTGACATTTTCACTAAGTAACTTAACACTGCTGATGATAACAGCAGACTTGATATATAAACCTGAAGCAAACAATCGCATTGTATATTATCCCGGATACGGTAAACGTTGCTGGAATCCATGTTCGACGACACACCACAGTCATGTACTGTACAAATAATGTTGAGGCCTACTCTCTTGATCCAAGCTGAAATCAAATATCGGATTCGCTGAAATGAAATATATTGTGTTTTAAATAAGACCACAGTACGGAACACACGTTTGATATCAAACACATTATTTGATTTATTGTATGCGCAGCCTCGTATATTTTAACGGTCACTCTCACGTGAAAATGAAGTCGGCAATGCGTCACAATCTAAAGTGGATTTTGTATGGTATAAAAGCGGTTTATGCTGGTCGAGTATCAATCTGGAGTTGCCTCTACCAACATGGATCGTTTCCAGCGGTAAGTTTGGTTTGGTTTCATACCGCTTTGAACAGTGTTTCAGTTATATCACGGCGAGTCAACTTAATATGGGAGGAAAGCTGCAGTGAAACACGCCTTTGACACTTATAGGAAAATATAAAACGTCAATGTCCGAGAATAATCAGTCTCGACTATCTGTCGAAACAGATTCCGTTGGAAAAGGAAAAATAATGATGACTGTCATATGAATGGTTCACTGAAAACCCGCGAACACGGTTTTGTTGACAAACCTAAAGACAGTCTCGGAGAACCGGGATCCGAACGTCTGAGGGTCACAACTCTCTTTTATTAGATTACTGTGCCCACGGGCTTGATCTAGAATACCAGTAAGATGTTTACAAGATGAATCATTATGAATTCATTTTCGAGGCTCGTAATGCGAGTACAGTAAACTACGGTTATAACGAACTCAAAGGGACTACTAATTTTAGTTCGTTATAACCGTAATTCGTTATAAGCATATATGCCGCATAACTACAGCATATAGTCGGGACTAAAAAATAAATTCGTTATATCCGTTAGTTCGTTATAAGCGTGTTCGTTATAATCGTAGTTTACTGAAAATGAAATGGTTATGGTTGGTTTGTGATAACAAAGCAAACGTGCATTTATCTGTCTAAGTGTTTCTTACAGCCTTCCACATATGCGGATTCGGATCGGACTAGGTCCATAGGACCTGGTGGTATCAAACTTCAATGATGCATTAACTTGTCATTAAACCTCCATTACCTCAAATGTCATTAATTTCGGTTGTGTTAAACGTTTGATGATTCCGTCCGTACACTAACGGGCGTTTCACATAATGGAGTTTTAGGAGTACCTAAACTGTCATTTAATCAAACAATATATGCTGTAATACGTATAAAAACATTGTATTATATATTTACACTTTATGAAAAAAAGAAACAATGAACGTCAGAAGTGATGCAAATAGCATTTATAACGTTTGTGTCGAGAGTGATGAATTGTGGGGAAATACCCAAATCTAATTACGCATAAATGGAATTCCTGTGCCTAAAGTTCATTAGTTAATGATAGTGTAATGATTTCTGTGCACGACCGATTTAATTCTTAGAGGCAACAATAATGGAAGGCTTAATCAGAATGAATACGTGATTCGAAGCCGTGATCAGTGGATCCTGGGGGGATGTAAGGGACGAAACTCTGCACAGCGCATTGAGGCATCTTGGACGCATATGAGATCTAGATCTAGAGTTGTTTGTACCAACTTGCCTGTGAGGCATCAGGCAGCTCTTTCCTTACTGAGTTAGAACAAAAACAAAATACAACAAAAAATCGTTTCTGAAAGAATCTCAGACACACAATTGCCGAATTCGATATGAACCGATTTATGTTTCAGTCAATTGTAACAGGATTATACATATCAAGTCAATATTGTTGTTTGGTTTTATTTCTTTTAGACTGATTGCTTTGTGTTTCATCATCGGTGCTTCGCACGGATTCCGACATTACCAAGACACCATTCCAAACGGGGACTCGGTACCACATCCCTGCAAGAACAACTTCTTATGGCGGGGGGTGGGCCACAAGAATCCCCAGGGTGGGGGAAACAGGAATCCATTTGGTCTCGATTTCCAGCAGGTGAAACAGGTAGGATGATTTTCTTAGGCAATATACTAGTATGTACTGTGGTAAGGTATACAATGAAAAACACAGGTAAATTAATGAATATACACCCTAGGAACATAAAAGACCATCTTGGTGCTACGTGCGACGTATCTTCATTTAGTTAGTTGATTTAAGAGATATAAGAGAAGCTTCTTTCCAAATCATCCGCCCGGAGGTACATGTACCAAAAGACGCTAAAAGATTGTACTTGTTACCCTGCCTGGCGCTCGTTATTAAGGGGATCAAACAAGGACTGATCGGCTGGGGTCAGTATATTGTGTCGACACCGTTTCGGTGTAGACACTGACATCGTTTTTAAGCATGTGATGAGAATCAATAAAAGTTTTATGGCCCCAGGATTCGGCACACCCGTTCTGTAGGATGACAAGTCATATTGCTTAACGATTAAATATGACCTAAGATTAAGCGTTGAATTTTTTCGGTATTCCTTTTTTAATTTCATTCATAATACTACCACATTTATAACATAAATGTTACAAATGAAACTTTAAAAAGACTTCGTATTATACGTAACATAGATTTAACTAAAACAAATAATGAATTACAAATAGATTTTGCATTGATCACATTGACATTTATTGTATTGTTTGCATTGTCCAAATATTCGTTTTGTCAGTCATCTTGCCCATTTAAACTTGTCACCGACTACGTGCTCGTCTGATTTAGGCCAGGTTCACACAGTGCCGATTATGGCTCCCGTTTGAGATCAGACAGCGCTACGACAAGAAAAGCGAAAAAGTCGGATTACTATCCTCGATGATCTAGAATGTCCTATCATTGTCTGAAAGCATTCGTATACGTCCTAGAGATCGGGAAAGGTACAGAGAGGTCGGCCAAGCACTCCCGACAGCATGGTGCGTCCCGTAACATTCGGGAAACTCCGCCGATTACGCTAGTCGGATTACAATCGTGACTATGTCGTGACAAATTTTGCTGTATCGGATCAAAATCGTACCAATGTCCTGTGTCGTCTGGATGGTGTCCTGTTGATCGGGACGCTGTCGTGTTGAACGGGCATAAATTGGTCATTGCGTTTCTTGTTGATTGAGTCCAGATTGCATCCAGATCTTGCCGAATGCGAACCGTCTTCGTCGGTTCACTGTCCGGTTACTGTCTGATCTCTGTCGGATCGCATTCGGGAGAATCGCCACGCTGTCGGGACAGGTTCGGTCGTTGTTTACCATGCGAAAGATACAAACCGGATTAGAATCGGATTGAGAACGGGAAAATCTTGACGAATTCGGCTTGAAACGGCTGAATCGGGACGCTTCCTGAACAATATCTGATTGTTTGTGAATTTCCCGCCACGAATCTCAGGATCTTGATCAGACTTTTGACAAATCTTAATCGGGATTTGTCCTATCAAGGGCGGCAGTAAAATCCTGAATGTGTGACTGAGCCCTTAAGAACGATAATTACACTGATCGAAGTGATTTTCTTTTAAAACAGGACAAAAGTTGTAAATATACACGCTGTTATGTTTCACTGTAAGCATTCAGATAGAGTAGATACATGTCTTCTCCTTAAAGTGAATACAAACCCCAATAGGATGTTCCGTCCCTATAGTAGTTGGGTACAAAGACCAGCATCATTTGTTGAAGAACATAGAACCTGAAACTTTGTTGTTGGGCATTTCAAAGAAAAGCTGAAGCGTCACAATCACAAGTGTTCGTTTGGGCCTTCAGATGAAATGTTTTATTGATGGCAGTGTGTGAGGACATGGTTTTACGCCGCTATTAGCAATATTTGAACAATATCGAGGCGGGCGACAACAGAAATGGACTTCACGCCCATGTTGAGAATCGAACCCGGGCCTTCAGCGTGACGAGTCAACTCTTAACCACTCTGCTCTTGTCTCTTTCCATTTCTTTGGGTTTTATCTTTATTTTTTCCACGAAGTGGTAGTTGTAACGCAATTCTTTTTCAGTATCCATAAATTAAGCTATTTCAATGTCATTGTTTACTCTATGTATTTACGATATCTAAAAGATTGGAATTACTAATTATATTATCTGTACCTTTAATGTGGTGTAAATATCCAACGGCAAGATCGCACTTATCTGTCGAGATATGACAGTTTGATGATGAAAATTCCGTCATTCATTACGGTGAAATCTACAAACTTGTAATGAAAAGACTGATGTGTAGATCGCACGTATCTAAGATCATTCAGCCTGTTTGTATAGCTGGACCGTAGCATTTCTTTTCTAGTGGACTGAGGAACTGTGCCAGAAGGATGCCATGGTCGGTCATTACGTATATTCCATGTAAATAAAACCCTCAGCCATGTCATTAAAACCCCTTTGTTTCTATGTTAAAATATTACAGAACACATGTTTCTGTTCCAGTGGACTGAGGAACTATGCCAGAAGGACTCCGACGGAGATGGACTGACCAATGGTCAAGAGTTAGGAGATCCTGAATGTGTGTGGCATCCCGGTCAGTTCCCTCAGATGACCAACAACATAACGCATCCAGGTACAAGAATAGTAGACATTGTCGTTCTGTCCGTTCAACTGACAGTAACTATACTCCTGGTTAACTTTAAGCGCCAGATCTCTTAATTGTCATGTATGTGTTTGAAATATCTACATGCCACAATGACCACCGATACCTGATCATATTCCCTATAATTGTTCGTGCATAATTACGTCCATCAAGTGAACAAAAATCTGCTTGAATTATGACTATTGGTTTTGGCACCAAACTGTTTTCTTGTTTTCACCAAAGTTTTGTTTATTTGTTTTTGTGTAACGCCTCACTCAGCAATATTCCAGCTATATGACGGCGGTCTGTAAATAATTGGGTCTGGACCAGACAATCCAGTGATTGACATCATGAGCATCAATCCACGCAATTGGGATGGATGACATGCTTCAACCAAGTCAGCGAGCTGACCACCCGGTCCCGTTACTCGCCTCTTACGACAAGCTTAATCGCCTTTTACGGCAAGCATGGGTTGCTGAAGACCTATTCTACCCCGGATCTTCACGGGTCATTCACCAAAGCGATAGACTTTGGGTTTGCCTCTACCATTAAGCTGACAAGCTGTTATGAACTTAAAATACTCTTCAGTGCGGCGCTATACACAATTTACTGAATATCATAAT
The DNA here is from genome assembly GCF_023055435.1 of Haliotis rufescens. Lineage (NCBI taxonomy): Eukaryota > Metazoa > Mollusca > Gastropoda > Lepetellida > Haliotidae > Haliotis > Haliotis rufescens. Next base: position 970,034 of record NW_025964323.1, read on the forward strand.
TAGATGCATATGACTTTGAACCTTCATGCCCTCACCCCAAGCGTCCCTCACTTCAGGTATCTGTGACCCCTGGGGGAGTCCTAAATGCACGGCCAAGAACGACTGGGTGTCTTGTACAGCTGGCGAGTTTGTATGCAACGCCACAAAAGCTCCTGGTAAGTTTAACCTAAATCAGTTTTACACTAAACCTCATCAACCTTCACTCACCAAGGACAAGGACGTTTTTGACATACTGGAAACATTGAAGTTTATAGTTACTGAAATCATCAAATAGCCTTTCTTTTGCACTGTTGCAAGTTTTCGACTTATGGTATGACCAAATTAACAAGGGTTGCCAAAGTATGTGAAAAAAGCAGAATTTACTAACTTCAAGAGAAAATCCAATTATTTGGACGCCCATGCCGAATCGCCACACTGATGTAATGATATGTACGTACCCCACTGATGTAACAGTACTTCCGTTTTCCAGAGGTGAAGAGCTTCACTCTGAGATATCCACCAACACGGGTGCCTCCGACTGAGACCAACTACTATTGCATGCCCTTCGACGTCAGCAAGTACATCGACATGTCACAGGACTACCACCTGATTGCAACTAAGCCAGAAATCAACAACACCAACGTCATGCACCACATTGTCTTGTTTGGATGCAACGACGATGGTAGTTTCCGGTGTTTATCGATTTCATGAAATAAAAGCAACAAGAAACATTTCCATCATTATAATAAGTCTCTTCTAAAAGTTGTCAAAAGTACGATTCCGACTATATAATAAGCATGTGTTTTTGAATCAGTACCAAATATTGATGATATCAGATGTTCGCGTAAAGGTGAACCTATTCTGCCCTGTGGGCACCCTGTCAGAAACACATGCCAAAAACACGTAAGGTATGGTACAAGTCAAGATAGCTAATTGTATCTGACATCATTTTTGCCACTCTTGGAAATCTCTTCCACATGGCTACCATACAGTTGTTTATAACGTGTTATCGGGTCTGTTGCTAATATATTCTTCAATTCTCACAGCTGACCTAACAGACCATCCCACACCTTGTTACATGTCCCAGAAAGGATGTTCAGAGTTTCTTGGGCTCTGGACCCTGGGGCTTGATGGAATATGTGAATATGAAGAGGCTGGATATCGCATAGGTCGTAGTGGCAGCAGGAAGATGGTGATGCAGGTAAATAGTTCTTCTTATCGCGGCAGTAGTTGTGTGAGGAACGTAGTGCTTTGTTCGAGTAAGCGCTTTGTAAGCTTCACTACATAACGGTTCAGATGCCTGAGAGAGGTGACTCTGGTTTGACGCCGCTTTTAACAGTATTACAGTTATATCGTGGCGTGTCAGCTTAATGTGGGAGGAAAGCTCGAAGTGATGCAGGTCTCAGACGTTTACCACTTCTGTGAAACCCACGAGCACGTGTATGGTGCTGACAAACCTGGAAACATAATCGGGGCGAACTCTTCAACCATAATTAATGTAGTAAGACGACTGGGCCACCCGTGCCCTAAGATGTATCCCCTTTAAATTATCGCTTTAATATATTTTGTTCCAGTTTCATTGGACAAACCCTGAGTTGAGAAGTGACTATGTTGACAGTTCTGGTATGACCATATATTACACGCCAAAACTGAGAAAGTACGATGCCGGATTCTTAGTTACCGGCCAACAGTATCTGGAGATTCCACCAGGTGCTAAGCGGTCCACGTTTGAGTCGACATGCACAGAAGAGTGCACCAACAAATTAATGAAGGGAAATATCTACATAACATCTGGTCTCAGCCATATGCATTATCTAGGTAAGACAACTTGAGATATCTGTCTCCTCTCAGACATTTGCATTGATGGGGTAAGTCAACTTGAGATATCTGCCTGCTCTCAGACATTTGCATTGCTGGGGTAAGTGAACTTGAGATATATGTCTGCTCTCAGTCTATGCATTAACTAGGTGAGACAGTTTGAGATTTCCGCCTGCTCTCAGACATTTGCATTGCTGGTTAAGACAATTTGAGATATCTGCCTGCTCTCAGACATTTGCATTGCTGGTTAAGACAATTTGAGATATCTGCCTGCTCTCACACATTTGCATTGCTTGGGAAGGCAACTTGAGATGTCTGCCTGCTCTCAGACATATGCATTATTCATGAATACTTCAGTGTCTCTAGATTATGTTTAACCATGGCAATTCAGTGTCAATCGTGTTCTTAATGTAGTGTACATAAGAACTAGTGTGACGAACATAATCACTCCATATATATTGAAATAGACTTTAAAGTTTGAGTTAAATGAATCTATCTAAAAAATACATACGTTGGATCATTATAACGTTTGATGTTTCCTTCTATACTTTAGTTTATTTATAATTGTCATTTATTGAGATAGCCATAGCAACGGAAGAGTAGTACACGCGTAAGTTAGAAGATGGATGAATTATGACGACCTCCTTCGTGATCATGTGATATGCTGCATTAACTTACACAAAGTCCATGATGAAAGTTTCTTTAAATGCAAGGCTCTGTTTTACAGGATACGACGAGCAGGTCGAGTTGTTCCGCAATGGTCAAACGATGACTAAAGTTATCGACGACCCCAAGTATTCCTATGACACCCCCCAGTTGAAAATGTAAGTTGAATATTGAGAAACTAACTTTCTTCTTATGATATAAACATATTTATTTCCATGAAGAGGAGGGATTGGCAAACAAGCAAATTTTACTTATCTGAATGCCACTCCCATTCTTCTTATTTGGGAGGCGGGATATGCTAATCCGTCCAGGACACATTATGTCTATGTGCAGGGGTACCCTTCATAGCCAAGGATCTGTTGATCTTTGGTTTAGTTGCCCGAAGGGAAATAGGAATACCTGCCGTCCCAATGTATGTGGATTTGAACGTCTATGACTCCTGTAACCTTGGACTTGCCACAAAAATGAGACAGTTTTTGGTTGTGGGTACTTGGAGCAGAGTAGGGGAAAGGGGTCTTGGACCGTTGTTATCGTTTTTCTTCTCGTGACGGCGAGAAAAGGAGATATTTCACTCGACGCATGAAATATCCTCTATATCTTTTCAGTCAGCGCTCCAAGGCATACACGTATTTCTGAAAGGACGTAACTAAGCATTATTTTACACTCAACACGTTATGTTTCGGACGTTTCAGCTTCTCCAGCTAACTATTTAATTTTGGGGTTAAACATTTAGGTGAAATCTTCAACAAAATTAAATTCTAGACCGTCTTTGGTATATCCTTAGCAGAAGTATTACAATGTGATCTTACAGGTATTCCACCCCGATTGAGATGAGACAGGGTGACAGTTTGAAGACGACGTGCGTCTACAGGTCTGTGTCCAATACTCGAACAACCTTGTTTGGGGAAGGCTCATACGAAGAGATGTGCTATGGACTCTTCTCCTTCTTCCCCAAGGAAAACATGACCGGAAGTTGCGTCACATGGAAGAATGTGGATCTCTGTAAATTCAGGGATAAAACTATTGACGGATGTGACAACGAAATGTTTGGAAACCTATCCAGTCCTGAAATGCGATTGATCGTGAATGAGGTAAGCAACACGTATGAGTTCACATCAACCATTGTTTATGCCTTTTGGCAGCAACGATAATGTCCTTCTGTTGGTAGATCAAATCGGTACAGAAATATTTCCTCCGGCCACGCAGACCGCCTTTCAGACAGATAAGGCATTTGCTGCGTTAAATATCAAATGAACGAATGCTGTATTTCAAAATAATACCAAGTATGGAAAACCGAAATGATTATTATTATTGATTATCATTGGCTGAGATTATGAGCTTATCTTTCAAAAACATCTGTTTAATGACGGAAATGTGTTGTGGTCAAGGATCCATAACACTTGGTCCTTGTCGTTGACTAACAGCTTACAGCAACCCCTGAGTGAATGAATCGGGCCGTGTCATGGTTGGACAATGCTGAAATGACATACTCAGGTAAATGAAATAAACATGTTTTCTGGCTCGAAAATAGCAACCACCACTATGTATTAAAGAATATGTTTTGTAGGTTTGTTTACACACAGGCGTGATTGGTTCTAGGTGATGGGAAGCTGCAACCACTACGGCCCCTGCAGACCGGAATGTCCAGCTGTTCTTGCCCGACTCAACAAACATCCTTGTCTGCAGGGCCAACTGGGGGAGTTCCTGCTTCATAGCTTCGCTAACGGGCGCGATTCCGATAAGATTAAGTTTGCACATGCGCTGAGGTCATGTGACATGGGAGCTGACCCAGCTGATGCGACGTATCCGATATCAGCTGCACGTGCAGCATCTTCCGTTGTCCCTGGCATGGTTGTAGCAGCCGTACTTGCTTTAGGTCTGTAAGTCTGTCATTGCGTTGATGCCGATATTCTGGGATCATTCTCAGCACTTTTTGACGGGTGTTTCCTATGATGGAGCCTCGATGAATGCTTCATTTTACAGTCATATTTCTTTGATATGCTACACATAATAGTACACATATTCATATTGTACAATATGTCATGTAATAAAAATGCTGAATATAAAGAACATTGGTACATTTCGGATATATGTAAGTGAAACCTGATTAGTACGGACTTGTTATTGTCCAGTTTAACAAATGTCCGGATTAGCGAATTATGGATATGGAGTTATGTCCCTTTGTTTGTCCATAAGGTGAGTTTCCGGACCAACCGGGTCCCACTTTTCATTGACAAAAAGGATGGCTTTTGTGGGTCATCATTTTATAACTAATGGATCAATGTTGAACATTTATTCTTAAGCCTGAATGAGAACACTGCAAATGTACGCATGCGAGGGTACATGTGTTTAATAACTGATCTGAGATGAACGCCACTCTGACAAGTATTTCAGTTTTATCACGGCGTAACCGTTTGATGTTGGAGGGAAGCCCGAAGTGGTGCGGGTCAAAGACAATTACCACTTCCGGGAAACACACGAGCACATTTATGGTGATGGCAAACCTAGAAACATAAGTAGGGCGAACGTGATTCGGGCCCACGCTCTTAGGAGGTGACTAACGGGATCGGATTGTCAGGCTCGCTGACTTCGGGGATGCATATCATCGTACCCCAATTGCGTAGATCGATGCTTATGATGCCAATTACTGGCTTGTCTGGTCCAGAATCTTTTAATTTCAGACCGCCGTCATATAGCTAGAATATTGTTGACCATAAACAATAAACAAACAAACACTTTAATTAGTACAACAAACTACCGTTGTGATTTTATTCTCAATGCAAAGTACAATGCAAATATGTTAACATCTTTTAACATGGAGGTCATTTCAATCGTTAGAGTAATATACAAAAATGAGACTTTAGATATGACAGGAAGGAAAATGGTACAAATAATGTTTTACATCATTCAGTGTGATTTAAGAGATTTAAGATTGACAGAAGACAATAGAGTGAGTGAGTATAGCTTTACGCCGCTTTTAGCAATATTCCAGCGATATCACGGCGGGGGACACCAGAAATGGGCTTCACACATTGTACCCATGTCGGGAATCCAACCCGGGTCTTCGGCTTGACGAGCGAACGCTTTAACCACTAGGCTACCCGACCGGCCAAGTAGACAATAGAGACCAGGACATGAGGGAGTGTTGATTTTACGAAACGAGTGTTGAAATTATAAGCGAAATCTGAAACCTTTAATCTTTTCATCGAACTGGTGTAATAATGTTGCCATAAACTACAGTAAAAGCTCTTTCTTACGTACGAGGGGCGTTCAACAAGTTTTGCAACTTCAATATGAGACCAAGTCGCAGAATATCTTTTGCACTTTTATTTTTCAATATAATCTTCATTCACCTCAATACACGTATTCCATTTGTCCTTCAAGCTTATAATACCACTTTTATAGAAATCCGCAGATTGTCCCTCTAACCACGCCTCTGTGGCAGCCTTTATGTCCTCGGCATGCTGGAAGCGTCTTCAGCGTAGGGCAGATTTCATTTGCCAAAACAGGAAATAGTCACTGGGGGCTAAGTCTTGGCTGTAGGGTGGGTGATTCAATCTTATTAAAATCAGATCTGAGTTCTCGCTGACGCTAAACAAAGATCTGAGGACATCCCATTACGGGTCACGTCAGAACGACCTTTCGCGAACTTTGACCGACCACTAAATCGACTAACAAGAAGTCGACATCAGCCAATTAGAAAGCAGCTTTCTCGAGCTTCACGGCACATATTTCAACCTGGCGACTTCCATTTCAGACTACGCTTTAAAAATATGTTGACACAGTTCTCGATTGAAATTTTGAAAACTGAACAAACGAACATTCCGGAATGTCTAGCATATGGTTGCGATTGTCTGGCAGTGCGTCCCACGTACTGAGCAACGCCTACTCCGTTCAAATATTTATTCCTCGGAAGCGAGAGATAGACGTCGATAATTTTGACGGAATCAGTCGTACGGGCAGTAATGGTCGTTCGGAATACCCCGTGTTAACGTTTTGGAGGTTGCATGATCAGAAACCACATTCCGACTGTCACTTTCATGATCAGGTAAGCGACGCTTTGATTGGTCGGATGAAAGGTCGTTCTGACGTGACCCGTAATGGGTTGTCTTCAGATCTTTGTTTAGCGATAGCGAGAATTGAAATCTGCTTTTAATGAGATTGGTGGGTGATTTAACTGCACAGGCCCAGACTTAGGCTCGTACATGATATGTTGTCTGTAGTGGTACAGTAGCTATATAGTCACTCAAGGTTGGACTGTAATATACGCTACTTATATCCTACTTGTACAACAAGTGGCGGTTGGATAGCCGAGCGGATACAGCGTTCGCTCGTCACACCGAACAGCCGGTTTCAATGGTTCACATGGATACTTTGTTTTAATCCCATTTCTGGTGACCCCCCGAGTATTGTGGAAACATTTCTAAACGTGGTGATAAGAGCATTGAAAATTGGGAGGTAGGTGGGGTATATCCCAATATTCGAGTGAATGTCCTTATACCATAATTTGATCGAGTTTGTATAACCAGGTCGCAGTGTACGAATGTAAACACTCAAAGGTGTATGTTTGTCCATTACACGTAGCTTGTCACTCTTCAACTGAGTACACACTCCCTTCTCGTGGAGTGTTGCGAAATACCTCCCCGTGTCAACAATCCAGTTGCTTGTAGCGTCTGTCCCGCGAAGCGACGGTAACACAAAGATACAGCTTTCACACAGCAGGTCGTAGAGGTATACAACTTGGCTGAACCTCACAAGCATGGCTCTGACACGTTCACGAGAAGAAATACGGGCTAATAATCCACAACCATTGGATCCTGGCATCCTAAGGGACGTAACTCTGAATGCCGTTATGCAGCGCCTTAATTAAATGTCGTCGTTGCCAAGATCTGAAAAAAATAGAGACTGATTATTGGTTCACGACGCTTTAAACACTATAAACACCAGCAATAGGTTTTACACATTTGATACATGTGGGGAATCGAACCTGAGCTTCAGCGTGACGAACGAACGCTTTAACCACACGGCTACACCACCGCCCCAACACGAATACAAATGTTGCTACTGCTTGCACAACACCATCCCCACAAGTAGTACAGTTAACGTTTTCTGAAACTGATCAATCAGATCAACTTCCCCTGAAATGTGACCTCAACACAAACACATCATTACCTTAATAGATACATACATATATATTCCTCATAGCTACCACAGTTCCGTACTGAGCCAGATTCGAACGGCATGGAGAAGAGAGAGTGTTAAGATAGCAGAACAATGGAGGTTACGACGTCACTTCCGGAACAAATCAACGGTAGCGATCGGGTCCAGTGTATTGTATAGCGCATATGATACACTGGAATGTAATATATTATATACTCTGGATAGTCGAGGATGAAATGCCGTGTACACGCTATGTTTTGGGGAGGGGAATGTAACGGCACATCGTCGCTGTCACAGTCCGTGCAACTGATTACATTTCATTGCATATATACGGAATTACATGCTACGCAAATACGTCCATTTTCAAACATGTCATCACATACATTTAATTCGACTGAACTGTACATACAAGATACAAAACCCTTTCTATACCTTAAGAAATCTCTGCCAAAAGCCATGTCGCTTCTCTGGCACCGGTCACAAACACATGCAAAGGCAACTCAATTCTTCACCTGAAACAAAACGAACTATAAATGTGGAATTGCATCGGACATCATTTATGTTACTGATGAGTATGAAATGTCCTCCACATGTCTACCATACAACGTTTTGAAAGCTTTACAGAGGCCTTGAATGTTGTAGGTGAAATTGGGTTTAACGTCGCGTCCAAGATTATTGCACTTATATAGCGACGTGCATGCATGTGTGTGTGTGTATGTGGCTGCGTGTACTAGTCCGGACTGATGCCGATTTATAGTGCTAGCACACTGAGATACCATGCCGCAGTTTAACATGAATACCCCAGACACAGTATACTGACTCCGAGCCGACCAGTCCTTGTTTTAGCCCCGTAATGTCGAGCGCGAGACAGGGTAACAACAAGTACCATCTTTTAACGTCTTTTGGTATGACGCGGCCGGGAATCGAACCCCGGACCTTCCGCTCTCCGGGCGGAAGCTCTACCACCAGACCACGGAGGCTGTCCTTGAATGTTGTAACTTTGATCAAGCAACTTCTGAGCAAGAGTTGTATCATCGGACGCTTTACGCCTCCGAACAATTGGGGAATAATTTGTCATCCCCATATCCGTTATTTATAGGTATATTTCTAATATCATTACGTATACATGAAACGTGTTTGGAGATATTTGTGTTATCCACACAAAGAGTGTGTCATTGGTTTTAGATATCTGTTTTTAAAATATATTAAAATAATTATATGACTGTACATCTCATGATCTACCGTCTGATAAGAATGGTGGATTTTGTACAGTGCGGGACTTTCTGATCATGTGGTTTGATTGACAGGTACATGTAGCAATAGGTTCATTCTGTCGGCGTCACGTCGAAGACCCGGGTTCGATTCCCGACATGGGTACAATGTGTGAAGCCCATTTCTGGTGTCCCCCGCCGTGATATTGCTGGAATAATGCTAAAAGCGGCGTAAAATCAAACTCACTCACTCACTCACTCATTCTGTCGGAGAACAGAGGAGTACACGAATAGACGAGATCAAGTGATGATCCAAAGCGAGCGAGGACAGTGAAGCAGTCAAAGGACTCGGATATATACTCTTACAAAAAAGTAGGGGAACTATAAATGTTAATACCAAGTATAATTTGGTTGTTGGTTTGTTGTTTAACGCCGTACTCAGCAATATTCCAGCTACATAAGGGCGTTCTGTTCTGGTGCTGATAGTGTGAGTGAGTTGGGTTCAACGCCGTTTTAACAGTATTCCAGTTATATCACGGCGTGTCAGCTTAATGTGGGAGGACAGCCCGAAGTGATGCAGGTCTCAGACGTTTACCACTTCGGTGAAACCCACGAGCACGGGTATGGTGCTGACAAACCTAGAAACATAATCGGAACGAACCGGGATTCGAACCCACAGTCATAGGTTTCTGGCGTGCCCAAGGGACGCAACCCTGCACAGCGAATCGCGGCGCCTTAGACGACTGGGCCACCCGTGCCCCCTAAGGTGCTGAGAAACCAAGAAACATAATCAACGCGAACCTGGGATTCGAACCCGTGATCATGAGTTTGTGGTGCGTCTGCGGGACGCAGCAACAATGTCACAACACGGAGGACTAAAACAACCCGAATGTGGATTAAGAATATATTTATTAAATAAATACACATCGATGCATCAATATCAACACATCAATACTTCAGTACATCAATACATCAGTATATCAGTGTTATCTCAAACGTACACAATATTATGTACACCATATGTACAAAAAAACCTTCCTCGCTGTCTCCTTCCTATAATCACTGTACACTGTGAAACAGGTAAAAGGGGCGGCCAAAGCCAAGCCAAGCCACGCCGAAGACCCTGGTTCGATTCCCGACATGGGTACAATGTGTGAAGCCCTTTTCTGGTGTCTCCCGCCGTGATATTGCTGGAATAGTGCTGAAAGCGGAGTAAGAGCGTACTCACTCACTCATACAGGTAAGATCTCAAGTCACCACTTCATGCGCCACTTCACCACTTGACCATCACAAGATCAATATCCTTGCTTCGGACATATTTCTACATCCATATACTATTCAATTACTACGCATATATACATGCAACTTTATGAATAATACATACATGGTCTATGTTCAATCTACATGAATATGAACATAAACAATATCTGAATATAATGTAATTTACGCAACGAGATTAGATAACCAGTGTCTCACCAAGGTTAGAAATCTCAGTGAGTGCCCTGAATTTTAGGTGACAGTCTCAAATACCCATTCAATCACACGGCTCATGCAACAAAAGACGTTCACTCCTGACCTAACATCGTTGGCGCTCGCAGCCTACAAACGGCCCAAGCACACTCTAATACTTACAGTCAGACCCACTTATAAGAAATATATACAATGTGATCTTGTGATTGTGGCGCCTTAGACGACTTAGCATCGCTAAATTGCAGCATTAGCATAAGATGAAGAGCTTGATCAATCGTCCATTCCCCATCAGCCGCCTTTCCGACAATCATAGTTTGCTAGGGATCTGTTTTAACCCAGAATCCCACTTGTCTATTATCTCCAGTTGATATTTCAACCAGCTTCGAAAACTAACAGCCACCCATTATGCATAAACCAAAGAGAGTGAGTGAATATTGTTTAATGCCACACTCAAGACTATTCCGGCTACATCAGTGGCAGAAAGCAAAAGCAACGATCATCGCACGGATACACTCGGAATAGTACAGATACAGTCGGAATAGTACAGATACAGTCGGAATCGCACGGATACACTCGGAATAGTACAGATACAGTCGGAATAGTACAGATACAGTCGGAATCGCACGGATACACTCGGAATAGTAGAGATACAGTCGGAATAGTACAGATACAGTCGGAATAGTACAGATACAGTCGGAATAGTACAGATACAGTCGGAATCGCACGGATACACTCGGAATAGTACAGATACAGTCGGAATAGTACAGATACAGTCGGAATAGTACAGATACAGTCGGAATAGTACAGATACAGTCGGAATCGCACGGATACACTCGGAATAGAACAGATACAGTCGGAATAGTACAGATACAGTCGGAATCGCACGGATACACTCGGAATAGTAGAGATACAGTCGGAATAGTACAGATACAGTCGGAATAGTACAGATACAGTCGGAATAGTACAGATACAGTCGGAATCGCACGGATACACTCGGAATAGTACAGATACAGTCGGAATAGTACAGATACAGTCGGAATAGTACAGATACAGTCGGAATAGTACAGATACAGTCGGAATCGCACGGATACACTCGGAATAGAACAGATACAGTCGGAATAGTACAGATACAATCGGAATAGTACAGATACAGTCGGAACCGCACGGATACACTCGGAATAGTAGAGATACAGTCGGAATAGTACAGATACAGTCGGAATAGTACAGATACAGTCGGAATAGTACAGATACAGTCGGAATCGCACGGATACACTCGGAATAGTACAGATACAGTCGGAATCGCACGGATACAGTCGGAATAGTACAGATACAGTCGGAATAGTACAGATACAGTCGGAATCGCACGGATACACTCGGAATAGTACAGATACAGTCGGAATAGTACAGATACAGTCGGAATAGTACAGATACAGTCGGAATCGCACGGATACAGTCGGGATAGTACAGATACAGTCGGAATAGTACAGATACAGTCGGAATAGTACAGATACAGTCGGAATAGTACAGATACAGTCGGAATCGCACGGATACACTCGGAATAGTACAGATACAGTCGGAATCGCACGGATACAGTCGGAATAGTACAGATACAGTCGGAATAGTACAGATACAGTCGGAATCGCACGGATACACTCGGAATAGTACAGATACAGTCGGAATCGCACGGATACACTCGGAATAGTACAGATACAGTCGGAATAGTACAGATACAGTCGGAATAGTACAGATACAGTCGGAATCGCACGGATACTGTCGGGATAGTACAGATACAGTCGGAATAGTACAGATACAGTCGGAATAGTACAGATACAGTCGGAATAGTACAGATACAGTCGGAATCGAACAATGGATTCTCCTCTTAGCACAGATTTCTTTTGATAATGAAAGTGTTCAGTCGCTTTTATGCAAAAAATCTGTAAAGTGGTAGTTACACGTAAGGTATAAGGAATTTTGTATAAATAAATGAATGAAACTGCATTAAATCGTGCTGGGCCCAAGTTACAAGATCACAATTAATGCGATCTTAAACACTACCGAAGTGCACTACTGTGGAAAAAAAACGCATCCAGAGGAAATATTCTGGACAAAGTGTTGCTGAACAAACTTCACGTTGACATGCGCACTTTTTCCTTTGAGTATCCTGTTGACGCCTTGAACATACGCCATGATTCTATTTTGTAATATATGGCCCTGTTGACAATATCCGGCAATGTATTATCACTTGCTAATGATAACAGGCACCTTAATCCCGAAGCAAACTATCGTTTATAACATATCCCGGTTACGGTAAACGTTCCCGGAATCCATTGGTACATCACAGTCACATGAAATACAAATAATGTTGATGCTTAATCTTTTGATCCAAGTTGAAAACAAATAAGAGATTCCTCGCAACGGAATATAGTATGTTATAAATAAGACCATAGTACAAAACATAGGTTTAATATCAAACACACCGTTTGATGTATTATATTAATGTCAATAATTGTCTCTTATAAATCAGCGGTCACTATCACGTGATCATGAGAACAAAGTCAGCAATGCGTAACTATCTAAAGATGGAGTCGTAAGTTATATAAAGAAGGTCGGGCTGGTCGATGAACAATCTGTTGTCTCTTTCAACATGGAGCTTCACCAGCGGTAAGTCGGACAAATATCTTGTGAGTGAGTGAGTTTTGACTTTGAGCAGTATTTCAGGTCTATCACAGCGTGTCATCCTAACATGGGAGTAGGTGGCACGGGTGGCCCAGTCGTCTAAAGCGCCGCGATTCGCTGTGCAGGGTTGCGTCCCTTGGGCACGCCAGAAACCTATGGTTGTGGGTTCGAATCCCGGTTCGCCCCGATTATGTTTCTAGGTTTGTCAGCACCATACCCGTGCTCGTGGGTTTCACCGAAGTGGTAAACGTCTGAGACCTGCATCACTTCGGGCTTTCCTGCAACATTAAGCTGACACGCCGTGATTTAACTGGAATACTGTTAAAAGCGGCGTTGAACCCAACTCACTCACTCACTCACTAATGTGGGAGTAAAGTCTGCAGTGACATACGTCTTTGAAATTCACTTAGTGAAACCCACGAACAAGGATGTGGTCCTGACAAACTGCTAAAAACATACTCAGGGAGAACAGGGATTCGAACGCCAAGCCAAAGAGATGCAGCTGTAAACAGCATAACGGCCCCTACTTGGGCGACTGAGCCATCCGTGCCGGTCAATGGATCCTGTCATCTCTAAGGGACGAAACTCTGCACAGCGAGTTACAGCATCTTAGACAACTAGCAGATCCAGAGTTGTGTGTACCAAATTGCCTATGTGACATGAAGTCGAGTGGAGTCAACATATCCTGAAAGATACTCAGCCACATTATTACCAATTTCGAGACAAGGCGCTTTGTCTTTCATTCATTTGTAGCAGGGCTATAAATATTACGTTTATATTCATGTTTCTTTGGATTTATTTCAGATTGCTTTTTTCGTGTTTCATCGTTGGTGTTTCGCAAGGATTCCGATATTTCCAAGACACCATACCCAACGGAGACTCGGTGCCTCATCCCTGCAAGGTCAACTTCTTATGGCGAGGGGTGGGGCACAATAATCCCCAGGGTGGGGGAGACAGGAATCCATTTGGTCTCGATTTCCAGCAGGTGAAACAGGTAGGATGATTTTCTTTGCATGTACATGTACTTGAAAACCACGCGAAGTCATGTGAACTATCGAAAACAGTTATCCACAAAAGGTAGGATAATATTCTTAGGGAATATGTCTATTGCAGTAAGGTATGCAACTAAACGCTGGTAAATTATTGTAAGCATAATAAGATCCCAGTTCCACAAAACCATATAAGTGATACGTGTATCGCAAGTTTTGTGTTACGAAATTCATTGATTGGACACCGAATGTGGGGCTCGCATAATCATGGCACCTACGAAGCTATGGTCCCCGATTCGACACCGTTGAACACGACCCCTTTCACAACTAGCTTAATCTGTCTACTTCACTACGTTCCGTCAACAACGGTGAATACATACGAGCGGCGTTGTAGTAACGAGTGTCTTGTTTAAGTCGAGCGCAGACATGAGGTCGTTCATAACTCATGAAAGTCAGATAAGCTTAACACTTATTCTACCGTTGCTCGGTATGGCAGCAATGCGTTAAGCAGTTTGTATCAAGGCTGTGACACACGATAAACATGATGCCGTTTGTGAAAGAAAATCTGAACGCTCCTTGGCCAGAACCAGATTCTTGACTCATGTTTCAAAACAGCTAATGACAGGTGATAGGGCTGTACAAGGACCAATATTCTTTGTAGTAGAACATAGAATTTAGATTGTGTGTTGGGCATTACGGACAAATACTGATGCGTCACTATCCCATGTGTGGACCTTTAATTTCATCTATTATCTGGGAGAGTGGGTTAGTGTGGGTATGGTTTTAAGCGAGAAAGCGATGTCCCCTCTCGGCCACCATAGCTTACAGCAATATCTCAGCAGGTTCGGTGTAACGAGTCAACGCTTTAACTGCTTGTCGCTTTTCTTTCATGTCATTGGATTTCAACTTTATTATCCCACGAGGTGGCCAATTAATGAACGACAACGGTGTGTTTTCGAATACATAACTCGTTTAACAATATCCACAACGCGAACCGTGTCAATGTTATGTATTATGTGTATTATGTATGTATTCAAGACGTCTATAATAATATTAATAGTACAGATATTAATAATTATATTATTTGTACCTTTAATGCATGTGTGGTGTAAATGCCATGTGACAAGGTCCCATTTAAAGGTAGCCATCGACGTCACACCTGAAACGCTGCTTAATCCCCAAACATTATCATACTATTTTTAGTTTCATTAGATTTGTGTACACACAAGTCCAAACTGATAGTTGTTTGTTTATTTGTTGTTTAACGCCGCACTCAGCAATATTCCAGCAAAATGAGTCTGGACCAGACAATCCAGTGACTGGCATCATGAGAATCGATCCACGCAATTGGTATGCGATGACATGCATCAACTAAGTCAGCGAGACTGACCACCCGATCCCGTTAGTCGCCTCTTACGACAAGCATAGTCGCCTTTTACGGCAAGCATGGGTTGCTGAAGACCTATTCTACCTCGGATCTTCACGGGTATCAGATTGGCAGTGATAACACAGAAAAAGTAATTCATTATCTGTAACGCAGAAAAAGTAATTCATTATCTGTAACGTATTTGGATTTAGATGTATCTGAGATCGTCCAACCTTTGGGTATAGTTCGATGACAATACTTCTTAAATTTGAAGGAGTTTGAACATGGTTGGTCATTACGAATATTCCATGTCAATAAAACCCTCAGTTTTACTTTGTTTCTATGTTAAAATATTACAAAACAAATGTTTCTATTCCAGTGGACTGAGGAACTATGCCAGAAGGACTCTGACGGTGATGGGCTGACCAATGGTCAAGAGCTAGGAGATCCTGAATGTGTGTGGCATCCCGGTCAGTTCCCTCAGAGGACCAACAACATCACGCATCCAGGTACTGAGATGGTACACTTTATCAGAATGTCCGTTCATCTGACAGTATACATATCTATGTATATGTGGTTTATGTGGTAAATATCTAGGTATTATAATGCGGCGTTAGACAAACCTATTGAATACTGAATACATTTCATTTTATTGTCTGCATATGACTTTGTACCTGCTAATTATTGCCACCCCACGCGTCCCTCGCTTCAGGTATCTGTGACCCCTGGGGGAGTCCTAAATGCACAGCCAAGAACGACTGGGTGTCTTGTACAGCTGGAGAGTTTGTTTGCAACGCCACAAAAGCTCCTGGTACGTTACTAGGATCCTCTGTTTGCTGATCTACAAACACATTTATTCTGTATACCCCTGAATCTCTTTTAACACTCTGAAATCATGTTTCTATTTAATCTGCCATACGATTACATCTTTGTCTGACCAGTGAAGACCAGGGGTGGAACAGACCTTCCGCAACCATTTCGGCATCAGGTGGTGAGGCTCGCTGACTTGGTTGATGCAACCCAATTGCCAACATCGATGCTCATGATGTCAATCACTGGATTGTCTGGTCCAGATTCGATTATTTACAGTACGCCGTCACATAGCTGGAACATTGTTGAGTGCGGCGTTCAACAACATACTAACATCTTATAATAATACATAATATTAACTAGGAGTGAACTCGTACTCGTCGGTTTCCTAAAATTGGGAATCATGTTAGACATGCATCACGTGCGGCTTTTCCCCCACATCATGATCATGCCGACAGCAACTCACTCACTCACTCGTGTTCTCTAGAGGTGAAGAAGTTCACGCTAAGGTTTCCACCGACGCGGGTTCCACCGACCCAGACCAACTACTACTGCATGGGTTTCGACGTCAGCAACTACATCGACATCTCACAGGACTACCACCTGATTGCAACTAAGCCAGAAATCAACAACACCAACGTCATGCACCACAGCATCTTATATGGATGCAACGATGACGGTATGCATCAGATTTTCCATTTATGATGATCGAATATGGACTTCACGGTGTGCCATGAATTCAACCTGGGTCTTAGGCGTGATGGGTGGTCGGATAGCCTACACCTTCCCGAGGCAAGAGAGTTAACTGGCTATAAAAGTCCAGTTTCCACCCTTGCCGAACTAGGCTGGTATTATGGAGTTACATTTTGGCTGGACTAGCGAGTCTATGCATATGAAATCGCGCACCGAAATCGAAATCCGGTTCGTAAACTGTCGTGCAGATGTTCATCGATTGCAGGATTTGCTAAGCATGTGCACCGCCAACTCGTTGTAAGCAGATATTTTCCAAATCTTTTCATGTTTTTAATCAAGGTGCTCACGTGATTTGATGCACTTCGCGATGTAAGACCCGTTTGATCACAATACAGATCTTGATTATCGATCAGATCGTCCTGACTGGGCGCCACCATTTTGTGTGAAACAAACGCAAGTGATACGACAGGTGGAATCTGATTGGTCCATAGGAGATGCTTCGCGGGGGCATATCTGGTAATAGATACTGGTGTCGCTACGATCGAGCCCAGTAATTCCAGTCTAGTTCGGCAAGGGTGGAAACTGGACTTTTATAGCCAGTTAACTCTCTTGCCTCGGGAAGATGGGTAGCCTAGTGGTTAAAGGGTTCGCCCGTCACGCCGAAGACCGGGGTTCAATTTTCCACATCTCAAAACTGTCCATTTGAAATGTACCATGGGACAAGCGTTTTGGAATAAATCAAAGCGACAAAACCCTTTCCATACAATTCTGCGCAAACTACAGAGTCCGGTGTACGAATCCTACTATGTCTTAAACATGTCTTTAAGAATTACTAATAAAAAGTGATGATACCTAATGTTCATATCTTGCCTCACCAGATGTATCCGTCAAAAAACACATGCAAAGGCAAGTATATTCTTCACCTAAAAAAAGAACGTGAAAATATGCTACAAGTCAAAATA
The DNA here is from genome assembly GCF_023055435.1 of Haliotis rufescens. Taxonomy (NCBI): domain Eukaryota; kingdom Metazoa; phylum Mollusca; class Gastropoda; order Lepetellida; family Haliotidae; genus Haliotis; species Haliotis rufescens. Next base: position 987,834 of record NW_025964323.1, read on the forward strand.
ATGAAACAATGTATGTAGCGGTAGCCTCAAATTTGAAAATGCCCTCTACATGTCACCATAATTTTGAAAGGTTTACTGTTCCCTTGAATGGTGTCACCTCTTGAGCAAAGTCGTATGACGCTCTTTGAAATCTTTTTAGTAATATAAGAATATTCTCGATTGTCCCTCAAAGATGTGAAATGTAGGCACCAAAGGTTGGTGATGACGGAATATTGTTCTGCATGAAGGTAAGGTTGACGTGAAGCTGAAGTCACACAGTTTTGAGGAGGGTGTTTGTCACTCTGCATCTTTGTGCACAGATCTAAATCTAAAACAGATGATGCGGTGTCATTTGCCTCTTTCAGTTCTGGTTCAAATGGGTAAATCAGTGAAAGGCAATTGCCTATTTTCTTTTCTCAGATCATCGCTATATCCGTAGATGTGTTGACAAATCAGATGTTTTGACATAATTAACGTAAATGTTTATGTATTATGATATAGACAATGTATCATGGAAAACAAACGTCAAACGTAAATGTTTATGTATTGATATACACAATGTACCATGGATAACAAACATCAACTGTAAATGTTTATGTATTATGATATACACAATGTGTCATGGATAACAAACGTCAAACGTAAATATGTATCTATTATGATATACACAATGTATCATGGCTAACAAACATCAACTGTACACAAGGAGGTGATATACATGTAACTGTAAATTAATTCTTTCAAACTTTGAAGTTCCAGGGGACAATTGTCCGGGGAGCATTTGGCATATCATCGACGTTTAATCCCGCTAAAGCTAAAGCTGTTAACTCCATGTTGACAGTTGTGCTGGCTGACCATGCCACGCCCTGTTACATGTCCCAGCAGGGATGTTCGGAGCTCCTCGCAGGCTGGACCCTGGGGCTGGATGGAACGTGTGAATATGAGGAGGCTGGTTACCTTATTGGTCGTAGTGGCAACAGGAAGATGGTCATGCAGGTACAGAGAACGCCTAGTTGGTTTGTTTTTTTATTAAACGCCGCACCAAACAATATTCCAGCTTATTGACGTCAACCTGTAAATAATCGAGTCCAAGTTGTAGTCGTTCTCGTGACTCTCGACTGATTGGGAGAAGAATGCTAAGTGGTTGTTGTTAGCTGATGTTGCAGCGCAACTGATATAAACGTATGTGGTTGCAAATGATACAACTACTAAAATACAGTACCGCCTCCGTGCTCTAGTGGTAGAGCGGAAGGTCCGGGGTTCGATCCCCGGCCACGTCATACCAAAAGGCGTTAAAAGATGGTACTTGTTGTTACCCTGTCTGGCGCTCGGCATTAAGGGGCTAAAACAAGGACTGGTCGGCTCGGAGTCAGTATACTGAGTGGGGTATTCATGTTAAACTGCGGCATGGTATCTCAGTGAGCTAGCACTATAAATCGGCATCAGTCCGGACTGGTACAAGCAGCCACACAAACACACACACACACACATACACACACACACACACACACACACACACACACACACACACACACACACACACACGTGCATGCACGTCGCTATATAAGTGCAATAATCTTGGACGCGACGTTAAACCCAATTTCACCTCACATCACCTCACTAAAATACATTACTGATTTTGTTATTATTACTTGTATGTGGTAGTAGAGGATATCATTTTATATATCTATAAAATATCTTGCTGGTGTATCCCACTCACTCAACATATTGATTAATGTGCCTGGAATAAAACACCAAATTTTGTGATATTCCCGTTTTACAAATGTGAAAATGATGCACTGAGTAGGATAAAAGAAAGTTATTTTATTAATACTTTCAAACCAAAATTACATGGCTCCAAATAATTGAATTATTTGATACAATTATTGCACATTTTACTGCCACTACAATACTTATTTCTGTATGCATCGTACGCCTGCCCCACACAATGTTATGCGACTTATTGTGACGTCACAAAGTTAGGTTGCACTATGACGTCATACTATGTTAGAGAAAGCAATGTGACGTAAAAACAGCGTTACGGTATAACTGTGCTAACATTCGTGAAACCGTTTGAGTAAATTATACATCTCATCTTTGGACTTTTTTTGTGTGTATATATGTATAGGAACAATGCTTTAATAAATAAATCACTGGTACATAATGTTATTTATGTTACAGTCAATGTCTATATTCAGACAATCTGTATATTGACTGGATAATTCAGTTAATCTGTATAGTGACTCATTCACTCGGGCAATGTACATATTAACTGAAATTTTCAGTCGAAAATACATATTGCCTGAAAAATGAATTTTAGACAGCTTGACTGAAATTATTAAGACTCCTTAATTTAATCTCCTTATTTTAATTTTGATCTATTTTGATCCTTACGAAGATCCAAGTAACTTCTGTAAGTAAATAAAAATGTTTCCACAATGAATTGATTGGTTCTTCAAACATGAAGGAATATTAGAGTCCTTTTTTATGTTACTTATCTTTATTAGCATAGTATGCATTTCAACTCCAGAACATACAGAATATATTGTGAACAAGTATATGGCTTAGTTTATGCATTTGTTTCATGTGAACAATTATATAAACAGTGTAAATTTTAACAGTTCTTGTTGTCGAATGTTAAACTGGTTAATAAACCAATTACATCATAAGTTGTAAAGCATTTCAAGTTAGCACACAAGGAAATCAACCTAGCTGGGCAATCTCATTAAAATCAGACCTTAATTCTCGCTACCGCTAAACAAAGATCTGAGGACATCCCATTAGGAGTCACGTCAGAACGACCTTTCATCCGACCAATCAGTGCGTCGCTTACCAGATTATGAAAGTGACAGTCGGAATGTGATTATTAATCATGCAATCTCTAAAACTTTAACACGGGGTATTCCGAACGATAGTTACGGGTTTAACGACTGAAACCTTACAATCTAGACCATATATTAGCCATTCCAGAATGTTTTTTGTTCAGGTTTCAAATTTGTAATAGAGAATTTGTCAAAATATGTTTCGAAGCGGAGTCGGGAATTTGAAATTTGTGCCGTAAAGCACGAGAAAGCTGCCTTCTGATTGGTCATTCCATTGGTCGGTCAAAGTTCGCGCAAGGTCGGTCTGACGTGACCCGTAATGGGATGTCCTCAGATCTTTGTTTAACGGTAGCGAGAACTAAGATCTGATTTTAATGAGATTGCCTAGGTGGGGCAAGTGTTGTTGGCGCTACGAGAGTCATCCTGTGTTTGTGAAATTGTGAGTCATGTGTAGACGAAAGTGTAGTAGGGAGCTGTCACTGGTGATAGTGATAGTATAGATCTGCAAACGGAATAACGCTGTGAGGAGCTTGGTACACAAGATGACGATACATGTTCAGTTCCTAGTTATCTCCCTTGCGATATTCTAAAATTCAAACCATTTTTATTCTTTTAACCATTTTCTAGTTTCACTGGACAAACCCTGAGTTGAGGAGTGACTACGTTGACAACTCTGGTATGACGTTATATTACACACCCAAGCTGAGACGGTACAATGCTGGGAAAATACTGACCGGACAGCTGTATCTGGAGATCCCGCCTGGGGCCGAGCGGGCCACGTTCGAGTCTACATGCACAGGAGAGTGCACCAACAAACTGATGAATGGCGACATCCACATAACGTCTGGTCTCAGCCATATGCATTACCTAGGTAGGACATCCCATATTTCTATACATTTCCGAAAGTCAAAATATGAGTATGTGCATCTTCCCGAGGCAAGAGAGTTAACTGACTTTAAAAGTCCAGTTTCCACCCTTGCCGAACTAGGCTGGAATTCCTGGGCTCGATCGTAGCGCCACCAGTGGTTGTTACGAGTTAAGTCCCTTCTATGCCTCTCCTATGGACCAATCAGATTCCACCTCTCGTATCACTTATGCAGCTTTAACTGTGTTGGAACAGAATACCACTTTATATTTATCTGTACTGTGTTTGATAACTTTAAACAAACTTTAAATAACTCCATCCCAACTATCCCAACTTCAACCTCCTTTTATCATAGTAAGATCCTAACACTGTAGATAATATAGCCAAATATATTAATAATTCTCAGGGAGAAACGTATTATCCAATGTAACAACTTGTCTTTGTTATTAATTTCAGTACACAGAGGCCTGTGGCCTATACGTATTGAATAAAACAGTTGAATGTCAATCACTGGATTGTCGATTATTTACAGACCGCCGTCATATAGATGGAATATTGCTGATTTTGGCGTTAAACAACACAAAAAAACAAAACAAAAAACATCCTTTTGCAATAATTAAGACCCGTGGAGATTCCGGGTAAGAATATAGGGTTCTGGCAACCTGTGGTTGTCGTTAGACTCAACTGAATGGATAATGGTGGTCAGGCTCGCTGTCTTGGTTGATTGCATGTCATCGTATCCCAATTTCGCCATTTGATGTTCTTGAGGTCAATCACTGAAAGTCTGGTTCAGACTCGATTATTTTCAGACCGCCGTCTTATAGCTGCTGGAATATCGCTGAATCCGGCGTCAAACAACAAACAAACAAACAAAGAAACACAATTAGTGTTGTTCACTTTAGAACTACCCTATAGATATAAATTGTCAACTTCTCTGGCGTGTGCTTGTGCGATGAAAAAGGACACGTTTATATGGATTAACAAACGTTGAAACGTCATCTCAATTGTATGAAAGAAGTTGTTTCTCCATCTAAACTTATCATTGGTCAGCATTGGTCAAGAAATATACAAGTATTACTTTTTAACTCAGATTGGTCGATATCACTCGAGGAAACTAACATAGAAAATGTGTTCTCCGGTTGAGGTTATGAATTGTCAGTTACTCGACAATGGCGATGGATATCAATATCAATTCACAGGACATATACATTCCTTCATTCCGAGTTGAAAGTAAGTCATTAAAATTATATATATATATATATATATATATATATATATATATATATATATATATATATTGCCCGTTGTCTTCATTAGTAAAATGTAAATATAAGTTGAAAAACGTATAATCTAAGTGAATCTTACTGCATTAATGTCCGTGATACCATGCCCATATATACTTATTATTCATGTCAGTACATCTTGCGTGAGCAGTAATGGAGGCAAGCATGGCGACAATGCAACGTTGTTGGTTTCGCTATAGTATTTAAAACTGTTTTTCTTTAGGATTCAACGAGCAGGTTGAGTTATACCACCAAGGTGAAAGGACTCACATCATCAACGACCCACACTATTCCTATGACAATCCGCAAACTCACAGGTGTGTTTGCTTAATTATTGTTTAACGCCACCCCTTAGAAATATCCCAGCTACAATAAACTGTGGTTATGATGGACTCAAAGGGATCCTTAATTCTAGTTCGTTATAACCACAGTTCGTTATAAGCATGTATACAGCAAATATACAGCAAATTGTCAGGACCAAACAGTTCCTTATATCCGTCAGTTCGTTACAAGCGTGTTGGTTATAAACGTAATTCACTGTATATGACAAAGATCTGTGAATAATCGATTCTGACAGAACATCCAAACACATCCAAACTGAGCATAATGACCATAAACGGCCTGTGTATGCATGAAAGAAATCATGCATATTACGGCATATTCATGGGAAGGTGGAGTAGCCTAATCAAAGAGTTCGCCTGTCGCGCCAAATGCCCGGTTTCGCTTCCCCACATGGTACAATGTGTTGAACCCATTTGTGATGTTCCGTCATATTGCTTAAATATTGCTGAAAGCGGCGTAAAACCATATTTAATCAGTCCCTAACAAGGGAAACGCGTGGGCTTGTTGTCTCAGGTGCCGCATCTCGCTATGCAGAATTGCGTGCCTTTGTCATGCCGGTATACATTGGTCGGGGAAATAATTTCATTCATAATACTGAAAGTGTCGACACCATGTTCATACAAGCGTTGTTCATCCAAGTTGTATTCGTCTACGACCTGCGTCATGAAATACTGTTTAAAGACGGGTTAAGTCAACTCACTTACTAGTTATTCGTTACCAACAAATTCAAACAGTTAGACATTGCCTTAAATATTGCTTTATGTGAATGTCAGATTCACGAAAAGAGATAATTAAAATACCGTACTTTATCAATCGGAAATAAAGCAGAAATTTTGAATTCGTTGAGCCCAACTCAAAGTAAGTCACCCCATGGAGAGTAATGAACGCGATAAGTACGAGGTTATATAACGCCCGGCGGACGCGTGATAAACGAGTCAGCCACTGATAAAGAACACGTGACGGACGCGTTACTTACGGTTGACTCCCGCGTACCGTCGCGCGAGGTGCCCTGTAAGGAAGTGCTAAATATGTATGTATCATGTATATATGCAGGTATTCCAACCAAATACAAATGAAACCGGGAGACAGCTTGAAGACAACATGCGTCTACAGATCTGTGTCCAAGACCCGCACGACAATGTACGGAGAAGGTTCTTACGATGAGATGTGTTTTGCTATATTGTCCTTCTTTCCTAAGGAAAACATGACAGATAATTGCTACAATTGGAAGCAATTCGACCTCTGTAAGTTCAAGAACAAAGATCGTTTTATTGACGGATGTAACTTGAAGATGTTCCTCGACTTAACTAGTTCAGAGATGCGTCAAATGGTTAATGAAGTAAGTAGGAAATGTTATTGTTTCACATAAGAAAGTAATAAATGTTCAAAAGAGAGATTCCACATGGTACAGTGCACTAGTGGAAAAAAAATCACTTTTTTAAAAAGTGATCTCATAAAAATGTGTTGGACGGTGAAACAAAAGAACACTAAATACCCTTTTCAACGAAAAGTGTTACTTTAATATGAAAATTAGATAAACAAGTTAACAGACCTTGGGAAACAGGACTCTTTGCTATATATAAAAATGATTTCATAAAATTACGAAATTGAGGATCGGCAAATCATTAAATGTCCTCTTATGGAGGTTCGTACCTTGTCCCAGGTGATGAGCAGCTGCAACCACTACGGCCCGTGCAGACCGGAATGCCCAGCTGTTATTGGCCGACTCAACAAACATCCTTGTCTGCAAGGCCAACTGGGGGAGTTCCTGCTCACACGTTTCGCTGAAAGTCGTAATTCTGATAAGATCAAATTTGTGCATGCGCTGCGGTCATGTGACCGTCAAGCAAATCCCACAGAAATGAAAAATACTATGCCTTCAGGTGCAGCCTCTTCCGCTGTCTCTGGCATGGTTGTAGCATTCGTGGCAACCCTTGGTCTGTAAGTCGGCCCTGACTCTCGAGGGGGAGCAGCAATCTGAAGATGACCTTTTGCATACTTCACGTGCATGAAAAAGACTAATGCAAACTACATCTGATGTACGTTAATAGTTCGTTCTGAAATGGACAAATAAATAGTTTCTCATTCACATTTCATATGTTGTAATAATCCGTTTATGTATTACATTGACATAAATGAATTCAAAACGCCTGAAACAGAATATTAAACAATAACATATACCAGTACAAGCAGTAGAAATAATAGGAATTATGTGATATTCGCCGACACCTTCTGCCAACATTTTGATACGTCCAGTTCTCTTTTTCTATTGATGGCAGTGTCCAATGTTAAGATAAGGTGATCATATGTTTAAAAATGGCGGATGTTCTCATACTGGTGTGGAAGTTCACGAAGATCAGAAACCAAACAGACCAAAAATGAAACACTGACCTCTTCTTCACAAACAACACAACATGCTATCTCATCTTGTGACCTGCAAAGGTTGACATTGTCACTCGTGACATCAATCGTGTCAGATCAGACGTTGACATAAACGTTTTATTTGACAGGAAAAGACAATTATCCTTGATATATCTCATGTATGACAGGTTGAAGAGGTCAGCAGAAAAGCCCATAATGTAGGCACAGCAAAAAAAATGCAGTTTCCGGTATCCGGATACCTGCCGGATACCACCGGACACTTACCCAAAACGCGTCCGGGTATCCGGTGGCAGATACCTTGCCGGATACCAGATCCGTGGTATCCGGCATGGACACCTCACCTGAAAGTATGCCACCTGGAATCCGGGTATCCGGCACCGGATACCTCACCGGATACCTCAATCTGGGTGTCCAAGGATCCGCACCGGATACCAAGAATCCGGCACCGGATACCTCATTCTGAGTTTCCAAAAACATGTCACAATTTGGGGGTGCATTTTGTTCAATTAAGTGTGAAACACCTAAATATATATTGGAAACTAACCATGAAAATTGAACATTGCTGAAGGTATCCGGCAGGTATCCGGCAGGTATCCGGATGCAATTTTTCGAGATGTCTTATTTCTGGTAAATAATGTTAGCCTGGGCATATCAGATAGCTGTAGTAATATTCTGTGTCATTTTAGTTGTAAATATCCCCTTAAAGTTGAGATCTATGGGCATGTACTTTTGGAGAAGACAGTTTTTTTCAATTTCATCTATAATTCTTTTTAGATGTTAAGCTGTTTAATGAACAAACATCAGTTCTAATACATGTATGATGATATCCTTAAATTTCATGTTCAGACTTCCAGATTATTCTGAGTGAAAGTATAAACTCTTCGACTGTGTGCTCACTTGGGCCTTTGGTCCTAGTGAGATGATAATATGAATATTTGTAAAGGTACAAATACTTGTTATGAGCATACCAGCTTCATTTAAGTTTGAAACACAATATGCCTCACTCTGAGGGTGACATGTACCAGATTTCATCACACTACAGAGAGCTGTTCCTCAGTTACTGTGAACATTTTTACTGAAAGACATTGAAAGCTAAATTGACCTTCAATATCAGTTGCGACTATTTCAAAAACAATTGTAAAGTGCTTCATTCAGTGTAATATTGACAAACATATGACAATGATATACAACTATGTGTATAAGAGTTATTTAGACTTCTGCGGGAAAAGGCACATTAGAGAACAAGAGTCATCAGAAAGATGACATATCCCCCCGGCAGCTGTCTGTAAAGTAACCACTAGTGCATTTCTGTATGTAATGAGTCAACAGTTGAATGTTCTTTAAGAAGCATACATTGTTTACCCACAAAAGATCCACCATGGTCACATCCATATGAATGCCAAGTTTCGATCAAATACATTGAATGTTTTTCTAATTCTGCCCCAGAAATGAACCTCACCCCCAATTGAGTCTATGTCCAACTTGATTCCATTAAAAAAAAATAAAAAATAAAAATTAGAAAAATCCCAAAATTTGAAAGGCACCACATCAGTATGTGCATGATAGCTTTGCCAAGTTTCGATCAAATACACTGAATGGTTTTCGAATTCTGCCCCGGAAACGAACCCCATCCCCAATTGAGTCTATGTCCAACTTCATTCCATAAAAATTTAAAAAAATAAAAATTAGAAAAATCCCAAAATATCAAAAGGCACCACTTCAGTATGTGCCTGATAAGAGTTGCCAAGTTTCGATCAAATACACTGAATGGTTTTCGAATTCTGCCCCGGAAACGAACCCCATCCCCAATTGAGTCTATGTCCAACTTCATTCCATAAAAAAAATTAAAAATAAAAATTAGAAAAATCCCAAAATATCAAAAGGCACCACTTCAGTATGTGCCTGATAAGAGTTGCCAAGTTTCGATCAAATACACTGAATGGTTTGGGAATCCTGCCCCGGAAAAGGAAATGATTACGGACGGACAGACGGACAGACAGGCTGATCACTATATCCCCCGTATTATATGCCGGGGGATAAAAAGTAAGTGTATGACCTTTTGCCAACTTCTATCCCTGCCCTAAGGAAGAGTTTGGCCATTAACAATTTTTTTGTCTGGCTGTGACATTGACCTTTGACATAGCAGATCAATGTGTTATTCCAAAGATGTCCAAGCAATGCATGGTTTTATACGATAACTGTGGCTATCAAACTGAGGCAAAATATTGGAAAATCCCCATTTACACAGCTGGCTAAAGAAACAAACAACAAACAAATTATCAATTTCTTTTATTTATATGCATATATCACACATTGAACAGTGTTCATATAATGGTGCCTGATGCAGTATGCACTTTCCTCCTATTCTTCAATACTCATAACAGAGCGGGATAACTGTTCGCTTGAAAGCATCAGCAGACCATGCTCACCAGTTCAGAGTTACTTGCCCTCAAACATCCTTTTCCTTCTATATTGCCATGGAAAAACAGGAACCAGGATGAGGGGAGGCCAGATGGGCTCTATCCCTGTTGCATTGTGTTAGTAGAATTGTGAACATTCTATTTGGTGTTTGGGTCCACATTTATAGACAAGTAGTCGCAAACATCATTCCTTTCAAGTGATTACCACATGGCCAAAGACAATAATTTCTTCAACGTCCTTGAAGGATCCCACTCCGACTTGGCATTGGTTGGTCTTCTCACATTTGCCTGACCACCCTTTGTGAGTGTGTCCCAGTGTCAATTGGCATATAACTTCTCGGTAGGCTCCCATTGAAATAACAGGACTCTCCTCATCGCTGTCTGCCAATCACTTCGGATATCTGGAAGGGTCCTTCCAGACTGTCAACCTGTCATCCGGGTATCTCAAGCTGGACTTCAGTTTCTGCAAAATTATGTATAAAGATTGTAGCAAAAGAAAACAATTGTTGCAACATGTACTTACAGATAAAAGGCAGCAAATTCACTTAATTTATCATCTTTGAGTTTTGTTATATACCAAACATTTGAGATATATATTGTTCCATGCTGATGAGTTGAAACAATCATTAACTGACATCTCTTAAAAATGTTCCTAGCAACCTATGCTTGCCATACAAGCCAAAGTAATAGATGAGGTAGCAAGTGGGCTCATTGAAAGCTCGTAATCGTACCCAATAACATGGGATGTTGTCCATAACAGTCATCATTGGTGCGTCTGGATCGAGCTCATAACATTAATCTCTGGTTTGTCTAGTTGAGATTTGAGATTTGATTAATTTATAATCCTTGTCATTTAGCCGAACTATTGCTGGATGTGGTGTTAAATGAGTGAATTGGGTTTAACGCCTCTTTGAACAGTATTCCAGTTATATCACGGCATGTAAGCTTGATGTGGGAAGAAAGCCCGAAGTGATGCAGGTCTTACATGTTTACCACTTTGATGAAACCCACAAGCAAGTGTATGATGCTACCCTTGATTCAAACCCACGACCATCGGTTTCTGTCAAGCCCAAGAGATGCAACTATGCACAGCAAGTTGTAGTGCCTTTGATAATTAGGCCATCCATGCCAACAGGTGATAAAGAACAAGCAAACTGAAGAAATATTTGCAGAATAGCTACATGAACATGATGAACCAAACAGAATAATTTCAAATATTTACCACTCACTGCTACTCTTCTCTTGTTCCTCATTGCTTCCCTTTTTCCATTGATGCTGTGCAGATGACTGACTCATTCATTCATCCAGACATTCTGCAAACATAAGTAGCATTCACATTAGAGAAATGTCCAAACTGTACATGCTGTACATTGAATTCAATTGAAAAGGCCCCAGTTGAGTTTCCAACTTAGAACTGTCCTTATTAAAATATTTCATCCCAAACATTCAGAGATAAAACATAACCCCATATTTAACAACTGTCAAACAATTATTTGACAACAAAGCCAGGGTCATTCAACATACACTTTACATAAGGAATCACTTGTTGCAAAAAAGATCCTCGCCAAGGTCAGAGTCATTCCATGAAATATTGAATGATTAAGTTATGAAGCTTATACAAAACAAGGACATAACAGTGTAATTATAACAATATCCTAAGCGTAAAAAAAATAAAGTCTTTGGTGGCCATTATTGTAAATTATAATCTGTATTAGCATCCCACGAAAGTTAAGAGTTAATAATCGTTCCTAGATCTTGGTACTTTTCTTCATTATCTATAAAAAAGCGGATCTAATTTGGATCATCTTGTTTTGACCACAAATCCATTACGCCTCTTATGCTAACAAACAGTTGACCATAATACTAAAAAAAGGACCCTTGGCGTTTACGGTAAAGTATGTAGAGCAGGAAAATATCTACATCAATCCGTTCCATAAGATCTCTGCACAGAAATCATAAGGCCTCGAAGCCCTGCTACGTACCTGGCAATGCCAATCGCCTTTCCAAATACTGTTGACTTCCGCGTTGTGGATGGCTGAGAGGAACTTCGGCCGGCATTTCCGTGGTGGAGGTGAATGAGAACAATGTATCGATACACGAGGTAAGCTTATCGTAATCAAGAATCACAGTGTATATCGATACACGAAGTTTGTTTACATCCATGTTCTAACATGGCGCCCTGGACCGTAGGGGAATATGGGTAAAATGGCTTGTTCCGGGTTAACACTAAGCTGGGCCCCGTCTCTAATATCACATTATTGTTTGGCGCAAGTTGACGACGCGCATAGGGAGCCGGGAACCAGGTTAACACGACATAAGCTGGTTCCCGGCTCTCTATGCGCGTCGTCAACTTGCGCCAAGTTATATTAGAGACGAGGCCCAGCTTATACACTGAACACGATCGGTCATTTCGTCAAAACTGGCCAAATATTGAGATTGCAGCTGAGGTCATGCTGGCAGCTGAAGTGACACATTAAGGTAAGGAATATGTGAATATTACAATGATCACGTATTAAAGTAATTTACCACATGTAAGCCTGTCACATGTGACACATTAACTTTTATAGCCAACATGTAAGTAAATGTATAATTATATTTTTATATGACAAGTAGCCTGTCTATCATATGTTAGTATTTGCTTATGTATATAATGTAGAAATATGTTTACTTTAACTGGATAATTTGTATGCTAATGTCACCCACTGTCTTATTTCATATACTCCCTGTACTCTGTGAGAATGATTAATAGCCTCAACATATTTTTCCAGATGTGAAGAATCAAGAACAGCTTTAATAACAGGGAAGTTTTGCATCAGAGATCATCGTGAAGTGGAAGAAAAGACATTTTAAGGGTATGAACATTTTCACTTGAACTAGTTGAACAATAACCATGATGACAACTTTATCATGGGGGAATTTTTGGTGGTGGGGTAGCCTAGCGGTTGAAGCGTTCACTCTTCGTGCTGAAGACCCAGGTTTGATTCCTGCCACATAGCTGCGATATTGCTGAGTGTGGCGTTAAACATCAAACAAAGCTAACAGCCGCATACTTACTCATGTGGGGATTCCAGGTTGAAGTTAGTCCCCATCAACATGATCAACCTATGCTAGTTGTGAGATATAACTTAATGGATCGGGTGATCAGGCTCCCTGACTTGGTTGATCCATGTCATTGTATCCCAATTGTGTGGATCGATGCTCATGATGTCAATCACTGGATAGACTGGTCCAGACTTGATTATTTACAGACCGCCGTCATATTGCTGGAATATGGCTGAGTGCAGAGTTAAACAACAAACACCAACATGATTCTACAACCTGCTCTTGTGGATACCATTTTGAAGATCCTACACATAACTTCTTTTCGGGTCTTAACTATTGTAATATGTTCTACTACATGTGTTTTAAACATATATTTTTTTTATAGTGAACTGGATTTGCAAACAAGCCGATGGCTTATCTAAATGATGCTGAAATACAAAATAAGTATTAATAAAATACTAATTCTATACTATTGCAAACTATCAGTTGAGCAATAATGTAATCATCTGATTATAAGTAGATAATGAAGGAGAAGTCCATATTGATTAAATCTACCAGATTCTGAGATAAATGCACGTATTGATTGATTTATTTCAATGTTTTCCTGTACATAATTTTCAACAATTCCATATAAAGCTTTCTTATATCATATCCATGCTGTATAATAATACCTATTATTTCTAATAATAGCATAATTTGGACACACAAATAAGTAATGAATGGTATTTTTATAACAGGTCCCGCACATGCGGGATAGGTCATTTGACATGAATCAGTTTTATGTGAATTTAAATCACTACAAGCTGATCTGAGTCATGAAAGGATATGCCTTCGATTCTGTGAAAATGGAAATGCTAAAACATCTCCCAATATTAACCATGCTATTACAGAATCTGTTCACTTGTTTTTGTATGTAAAATATTTTTGAACGATTACATCCATCTAATGATTGTTTGTATGAGTGATATGCCAGTAGAGGTATATGTGTACAAGCATGTGCATACACATGAAAAAAAAATGTTTGTTTGGCTAGGTACCAGTATATGAATAGGTTGTTTAGTGCGACTTGTATATTAGCATCATCATAGTTTCAACAGACAGTTTATGTATATCAAATGTTAAATGTCTTTGTAGGGAGAATTGCATATCAAAACTGTCATTATTTTATTACTTATGAGTAGAACTTTTTAAGTATCTGGTATGATACATTTCCTTGGTCCACAGACACATGTACCAGTAAACTGACTTGATAAGTAGCATAACAGTCAGTGTGGTTGGAAACTAATTAAGCCGTCACTACTCAATTAAGTAATTAACAGACAATTGCAAGTGATAATACCCACCTGACACTAATTGCCCTGTTAATCCCTAATCCACCATGAGTTGACATTGAGCTCATCTTGCTAATGAGCTGTTGTGAGCGTAACGAGATGATAAACATCAAAGGTGGGGCAGGCTTTGATCAAGTGTTCTGTAGAAGAGATTATGCCACTTGTTTAATGTTTATTTAGGATTAGCTACATCCCTTGATGCGACCAAGACCATACTTGAGGTTATCAGACAGTTTGTCTGGATACAGCCTGATGTCTCAACTGTACTTATTGGATTCTGCCTTGTAGCAAACTATGTGTGTGACAAGGACTTTGACCACTCTGTGCAGATGCATAACAATGCATAATGAACTTGGGGTATGATTCAATTATGTCACACAAGTCAAAGATAGGTTCCACTGTATTTAGAAACAGACGATAGATGCAATACTGTGTAACTTTATAACAATCAAATGATTTACAATTACCCTTGAAAAGTTCCAAAACCAAATAGAACTACTTAAATTATGATTACACTTGACCAATATATTTGGCAGTTTTTGCCGTTATTGTTAATCTGAATTAAAGATAGGATAAATGATAAAAATATGATAATGCATATCACACACAAGTGTCTATTATACGCAAATAAATAAGTCTTGTATACATTGATTAATTGGAAAGGGTCCTAATTGGGATTGTTCACTAGCCAATATATTAGCAAATATTCCCATGGGCGCTTATTAGAGCGAGGCGCTTATTACGTCAAATACTTTAGTTCTGTTTTTATGTATAAGAACCTATTTTATGCAATTTGCATTGCCTTGTTTACCTTTCCTTATGTTTTGATGTAATGCAAACATTTGAGAAAAATTCAGGTGAGCCTGCCTTATGGCACTACAGGAATTGTTTTCAGAAGATCAATTACAATTTTGTATTTTCTGTACAATTTACTGTTTGCTATGGCTTTTTTACATTGGTTAACATGGTTTGGTTAATAGTTGCTTGATAAATTGTCATTACCTTACTCATTGAGAAACCAAATTTTTACCCTTTGTCAATATATGTGTGTTTCTTATATTTTTAATAACAAGCTTTTAAAGATGTTATAAATTGTTTCAGGCACCTGGATTTCACAATGACACCAGATCAGACAAGTCATACAAAGGACTCTCCGGATGATGAATAATCCTCCCCAGAACAACTAACAGGTTCACCTCAGAAAGTGATGATTCTGAATGAATAATGCCACATCAGTGTGATTCTGTAGGTTGTTTTATTACGACATTAATCAAGTCTAAAGGAATCAATACCACAGCAGTGAGACTGTTTATGTGGTGTACACTGACGCTGACTATACAAATCTGAATGACTTTTGTGGTTTACTGCACAAACATAATTGACTTTAGATATTCTTCTACCTTGAAATTCTTCTGAGATTTGACTAATTTGTTTATTTAGAAAATGGCATTGAAGCATCTGTTTCTGTTTTTGAATGTTCTTGCAAACACCTCTGGTTACTGAACCATTGAAATGTCATAAAATCAATAAATATGATTTTTTATCTCAACAATTTTTTTGTTTTGCTTCTTTAAAGAAATATGATATTGATCATTCATAACATAGGTGCTAACATATATCAAATATACTAATGCCCTGAATGTTTTCCTACAATTAATACAGCTCACTGAACGAAGTTTTTAGTTCCATGTCAGTAGAAAAGTTACATTGATATTTTTATGTACCAGTACTTTATTAGGTGTTTTCTGTGGATGCCATTAGTCTTATGCACCCATTTGGGTTAATGATATTCTGTTTCGAACTTCAATGAAACTCGTCTGTCAAGATGTAACAAGTATTGATACAGTTCCAAAATAAACTTTTAATCTCTCCAGGAACAAAGGCCCAAGTGAGCACATAGCCAATGACTTTCATTTTTTTGTCAGAGTGAGTATGGTGTTATGCCACTTTATGAGCAAAATTCCAACAATATCATGATGGGTGACACCAAGCAATGTACCGATGTGGTGAATCGAATGCTTCAACCACTAGGCTAAAACAAACTGGGAATATGAAGATGATATGTAAGGATACCATCATACCAGGACTGAATGCTTTTCATTTAATACGCTGAACATCTAAATTGAAATATATATGAACTTGAAAAATGTTTTCACCAAAAGTACATGCCCATAGATCTCAACTTCAAGGGGATATTTACAACTAAAATAGCACAGAATATTACTACAGCTATCTGCTATGCCCAGGCTAACATTATTTACTAGGAGAAAGACATCTCGAAAAATTGCATCCGGATACCTGCCGGATACCTGCCGGATACCTTCAGCAATGTTCAATTTTCATGGTTAGTTTCCAATATATTTTTAGGTGTTTCACACTTAATTGAACAAAATGCACCCCCCAAATTGTGACATGTTTTTGGAAACTCAGAATGGGGTATCCGGTGCCGGATCCCTGGACACCCAGATTGAGGTATCCGGTGAGGTATCCGGTGCCGGATACCCGGATTCCAGGTGACATACTTTCCGGTGAGGTGTCCATGCCGGATACCACAGATCTGGTATCCGGCAAGGTATCTGCCACCGGATACCCGGACGCGTTTTGGGTAAGTGTCCGGTGGTATCCGGCAGGTATCCGGATACCGGAAACTGCATTTTTTTTGCTGTGAGGGTTATTGTCACTATAATAAATTTCAAATTATCTATAGAATCCACAGAATATGTCTTTCTGCCATTATCATATTTCACAAAGAGAGTTCATCTTTTTCTTTTGTATTAGTACAAATCTACAATGGACACGACAGTTATTTGTCCCTAAGCAAAGCGTATGAAAGGGCGATCTTTAAAGTCCAGAAAGTCCGAACAAGGAGAGATGTATGACTGGGTCTAGCCAATGTACCACCAAATCCATGTCTTCAAGATTATCCATAATTCTTACTACATTAATTTTTGTTGAAGAACGTTCTTTATTTCATATTCACAGAAAGTATGTGAGACAAGTTGAACCAACATCATGTGGATTCTTAAAAACCCAAGGATTTGCGTGAATGTTTACAATGTCATAAAAGATCCATTCTATTATGTCAAAACGTTTGATGTTTGAACTTATTCTACTATCCTGCATGACAAACGTACGAACAAAACTATGTCCTTGGTCCCGGGTGGTAACCTTATATATAGTGGCATATCTATTTTCAAACATTCAGGTGAGTCGAGGTGAAATGGGAATTAACGTCACGTCGGACACGATAATAACATCTAACTTTAAGGGGACGGTCAGGTAGCTTCGGGGTTAAAGCGTTCGCTCGTGTGGAGCCTTTTTCTGGTGTCCCCTGCCGCTGGAATATTGCTAAAAGCGACGTAAAACCATACTCACTCATTAAAATTTAAGGTTCAAGACAATTTGTCACAAATGGAAGCAAATGTCATCTAAAGTTTACTGAGAAAACAATACGTGAACTGCTTGACTCTCCGTTGATAACATCAATATGTGAAGCATGTTTTGGCAACGAGAAGGCATCTCCATGGGAGCCAATTGTTCTCAAGTGTTGGCAGCATCAACACAGGGGGATTTGGCCAAGAACTTTAACACACCACCCCCACGGGATCGGGTGGTCAGGCTCGCTGACTTGGGTCATGCATGTCATCGATCCCAATTGCGTGGATCGATGCTCATGATACCAATCACTGGATTGTCTGGTGCAGACTCGATTATTTACAGACCACCGTCATGTAGAGGGGAATGTCCTCGCAATGGGCCTCTGCTCCATTATTTTTAAGGAATGGAGAGTTACGAGGATATTCCCCTACTTAAAACTCATCCCTACTTTTACACTTTGACAAAATATTCTGTAGTTGAAAATATTTGAAAAAAATCAAATGCTGCTTCAAGATAATGTACAGTTGACAAGCAACTCTCCATTCCTGAAAAATAATGGAGCGTTCAAACAATAGAATGACGTCACAGATGTGTTTTAAATAGCTGGAATATTGCTGAGTGCGGCGTTAAACAACAAACCAACCAACCAACCACCCCCAGTTCCGCACCAAATGTCACCTTCTTGAAAATAGCTATGGTCACATTCAGCATAAGTCATCATGTTGAAAAAGACAGTACTAAATATAGAAAAACATGGTCAGTTTTAAACTGGATGGATGTACAATTAAAAGACAAAAAAAATCTTACACGATATCACCCAATAACAGCCTGAGGATATCTCTCGATCTGCACTGAAGGTTACGAAAACCCCACTGTCCCAACTGGTTCTGATTTGGTGTAGTAGAACCTGGCAGTGATGATACCGGGAGGGTAACGACTCTGTCACATGGGAAGGAGCTAGGTCGTGTGCAACATAAAGGGAGGCAACTCATCACAACAAGCTCAACCGCTTTAGACCACTTGACATTTACAAGTAGATGAACTCAATGCATCAAAGGACAGCCACATCTATTGTATTTTAAGTAATAAACTTATAAGTAAGTCGTTCCACCTGTGTTCCAGTTAGATGTGAGTTTACATTATATCTATAGGTCAATAACTGCTCGTTGTAATGCGTACGTAAAATGCATGGCTAGAATACAGATTATCCATTGCATTTTTCACCAAAAGCCAATGCCCAAAGCAAGGTGTTCACTTCAAGAAATACAAATACGAAATGGTGCACATGTATATGTTGTGTAGCAGACCATAGACACTATTGATCGGTTTACCATCGAAATGTACCCTGGGTACAAAACGATATATCTAGTGCTCATATTTTCCTTGGTTTTACTGTGTACTGATGAAATTTATTAAGTAACAGGTTTCAACGAACTGCAATATATTACAGATAAGTCTTTGAGAGGCATTTAGAAGTGATACACATTAGGAAGAGAATTTATGTCAACTTCTTTATTATGAGGAACACAACGTTTCGGAGTGTATAACTCCTCCTTCACCGGGTGAATAAATGCTATGAATCAGAGAACATATATATGTACCTGTAAGAACAACAAAAGTAATAGGATTGGCTTAGCGTTGGCTTCCATTTGTCCATTGCTAATCACCTATCAGCGCCAATTATCTGTTGGCTTCCCTTGTCAAGTTTCCATCTGTCGTTATCTTATGACTTTTGTTGTTCTTACAGGTGCATCTATATGTTCTCTGCCTCATAGCATTTATTCACCTGATGAAGGAGTAATTATATACTCCGAAACGTTGTGTTCCTCATAATAAAGAAGTTGACATCCATAAATTCTCTTCCTTATAAAGAAACAGGATCGTGTTCTATAAACTGATAAAATAATGACTGGGCCTTGTTCTCGCCTAGAAACATAATCGAGGCAGACCGGGATTCGAACCAACAACCATAGGATTGACGCAAACATAGGTTAGGTGAAATGGGGCTTAATGTTGCGTTCAAACTTATTGCACTTATATAACGTGTGTGTGTATGTGTCTGTGTTCCAGCTTGTACTAATCCGGGATTAATACTGGTAGTATGTGCTTACTTGGGGTGTCACGATACATAAAAATATCGATATATTGCTGTTGCTAAGCACTTAAAGTCAGTAAATCGATTGTTAAATCAGTTTCCGATCAATAGTATCGATTTCAGTTAGGAATGTCGATAGTTTCGACTATATTTACCATTTGCCCTTAATGCTTAGCAACCGGTCTTTCTTAAAGTAAAATGGTGGAGAGTGACAGTCAAATGGAGTTTGTGAGAAACCTGGGTGGAAAATGGAGTGTTTGGAAGTCTTTTGGCTATGTTTAAGAAAATAACAAGCTTGACAAGAAACGTTCAAGTCTACAATCCATCTAAAATGATACACTGAAAACTATCAATAGTTATCGCGATAGTTTCGTTCAATAGCAATAGTTATCACAATAGTGATTTCCAGACCACTAATGCCATGCCACAGTTTAACATGTACTCTGATCAGACACATTATACTAGGTTGAGGTGAAATTGGGTTTAACGTCGCGTCCAATATTATTGCACTTATATCGCGACGTGCATGTACGTGTGTGTGTTTGTATGGCTGCTTGTACTAGTCCGGACTGGTGCCGATTTATAGTGCTAGCTCACTGAGATACCATGCCGCAGTTTAACATGAATACCCCATTCAGACACAGTATACTGACTCCGAGCCGACCAGTCCTTGTTTTAGCCCCCTAAAGCCGAGCGCCAGACAGGGTAACAACAAGTACCATCTTTTGACGTCTTTTGGTTTGACGCGGCCGGGGATCGATCCCCGGACCTTCCGCTCTCCAGGCGGACGCTCTACCACCAGACCACGGAGGCTGTCCACATTATACTAACTCCGAGCCGACATGTCTATGTTTTATCTTCTTAATGCCGAGCGCCTGGCAATGTAACAACTATTATAATCTTTTTACTTTTTTCGGTATGACGCGTCCAGGGGAGTGAAGCACCGACCTTCCGTTCTCCAGGCAGAAAATGTTTCCACAAGACCACGGAGGTTGTCTGAGGAAACGGAGTCACGGATGTGGTATATACGTCCACCACTTAATGAAACCCGCGATCACCGGTATGTGGTTCCGTCTCACCAGAGAAAACGACCATTACGAATTTGGAATACGAATGTGTAAATGCAAGTGTTTATTTAATTAATAGTAACCTTGATCTTATCGTATTGAACACCCTTTGTGCACCACACAGCTGAGGAGTGTTGTCACACGAGGTCCTCCATGTCAATCATGGACTGAACCTGACAACAGCACGCGCTCCTTGTACACAAGAAGCTGGGATAATTGATATGCGAGTCAGCTTTTGTTTCGTCTCATTGAAAACAACGGCGAAACAATACACAACACCGCCTGGTGACGTTTATACGTCATCAGCAACTATCTGTTTCAGAAAGTGTACAAAATGTTTATTTTTCGCTGCTAAACTGCTACACATGTCGATCCATATATTACCAGTATGTAAAACGCTGAAAACGAGCTTGTATCGTAAAAAAATACTGTGGCACTACATGTCAAATATCAGGCATAGAGGATACTAAACAGATGTGTATTTTATTGGGCTAGGTAAAACGCATCTGGACGCAAACGCGCAACTTTGAAACTTTACTTGGAAACATAAACGTGTGGAGAGAGTGAAACAGTATTTCAGTTATATAACGGAGTGTCAGCTTGATTAGGGATGAAAACCCGAAGTGAAACAGGGTCGTAGACATTTACCACTTTTGTTGTAATCCTCGAGCACGAGCATGGTGCTGAGAAACCTAGAAACATAAACATGGCGTACCTGGGAATTGAACCTTCGACCATAGGATTGTGGCAGGGCAAAGGTGGCAACCCTGCACGGCGAACTGTGGAGCCGTAAACGACTTGGTCACCGGGCCCCGTTTGTGTGGACACATGTGTCAACTTTTTTGCATATCAGAAATAGATTTAACTTTTACAACCACGTAAATGCGGAATAGAACAGAACAGAACTTTATTTACGCTCAGGCCGGGATCCTCGGCATATGAGGTACAAATTTGCAGGGGCGGTCGGGTAGCCTAGTGGTTAAAGTGTTCGCTGATCATCACGCCGAAGACCCAGGTTCGATTCCTGACATGGGTACAATGTGTGAAGTCCATTTCTGGTGTTCCCCACTGTAATATTGCTGGAATATTGCTAAAAGCGGCGTAAAACCATACTCACTCACTCACATTTGCAAACAGTAAATACCTAAGATGGCGGGGTGGTTTACATGGACGATGTTACAGTTTTCATAATGACATTACAGAATTTGTACAGTTTCTTTATAACATTTATTCTTTTACAATTAAAACGTTCTTTAAATTTAATCATTTTTGGGATTTTACCATATGAAATTGAAAAGGTTAGGGGATTTACAGCAGACTTCTTCATATTCTATGGCAATAAATCATACATTATTTTTAAAATCTGTATACCTGTTTCTTATTTAATCACTTACCTACAAATACGTAAGTCTTTACTTCATCAAAATTGAAGTTTGGATGGAGATTCCAGAAAACAAAAACCGGTGTTGTTTTTCGAGAGGGCCGCCATCTTGTTTTCCCGTACCCGATTTCGTCTTCGATCTGGAATCTTTATCCAGCCTAAATCCCCTCGATCCACCCAGCCGATCTGTAGCCTCACGTAGGGAAACTTGGAAAATCGGATAATATACAAAGAATGACTGAGGGGTTATGGTAACCGCAGGTCGCGTGAAACCCCAAAAAGTTTTACTTCAATCTATTTTGACAAACCCATCCATCCACGTTTATTTTATTGCTGGGAATTACGGGTCATGTTGGGGAATAGATGCATTTATTAGCATGTAAACATAGTCCTATCCTAATTTGAATTTCATCCTCAATTACCGAGTGCGTTTTGTCTCCATTCTATTATTACAAATATCACGGGCCCGTTCGCTACCATAGCTTTGTTGCGAGTCTCTATTTTTCAAATGAGACGAGCTCCAATAGCCATCCAATAACATAGTACTTGTATGTCGATTTATGATTGAAACAAGCGGTACTCACAAGTACTCGACTCGCCGTGTGTCTGAAATACAACTGGCAGTAAAGTGATCATGACTCTCCCATCCCCAAAACGTGATTTTGCAAGAACAGGAACAGCTATTGCTAGGAATACCAATGTTAGCGGACTGAGTTAACCTTGTTCCTGCGTTGAATGAAAATGTACTTCTATAAAACTGTCAAGGGCTGTGCTAGTACTGAGCATTTAGTCAAGTCCCGTACACTGACCATAGCTTGTTTTAGCTTCATCAACAGTAATACAGAAACAGTCACTTTATTATTTTTTGATTGACAAAACGTTTACTGTCCAGTCTCTTTAATTCTTAATTAAATAAGTTCTGAATTTTATGACAAAAATATAAATGTGGTCATAAAAGATTATATTTCAATTCTCGAAATCATTCTTATTGTTTGCCATTGTAGTGAGCTATGGATAATTTTATTCACAGGATCTGGGTACATTTTCGTACATGCTTCGTACAACAACATGAAGTGATTTCAAATGTTACTTATTTGAGAACAAATACATTAAAAATGAAAATATGAAAGCGGCCTCTTGACAAACTCAATCACATCAAAAGTGGGAGGCCGAGGCGAACCTAGTGGTTTAAGCATTCGCACGTCACCTCGAAGGCCCGGGTCCGATTCACCATATTGGTAAAATGTGTGACGCCAATCAAATATAACCGTTGGAATACTGATAAAAGTGCCGTAAAACACAACTCACTCACACACTTTAGAAAATACGACCTAGGTCTCGATACCGTTCCTACAGGACATTCTAACCCCTCCAATCTCGTTAAAATCGGATCTTAGTTCTCGCTACCGCTAAACAAAGA
The DNA here is from genome assembly GCF_023055435.1 of Haliotis rufescens. Lineage (NCBI taxonomy): Eukaryota > Metazoa > Mollusca > Gastropoda > Lepetellida > Haliotidae > Haliotis > Haliotis rufescens. The sequence goes on from NW_025964323.1 coordinate 1,011,641, forward strand.
TCTGAGGACATCCCATTACGGGTCACGTCAGACCGACCTTGCGCGAACTATGACCGACCAATGGAATGACCAATCAGAAGGCCGGTTTCCTCGCTTTACGGCACAAATTTCAAATTCCCGACTACGCTTCGAAACATATTTTGACAAATTCTCTATTACAAATTTGAAACCTGAGCAAAAAAAACATTCTTGGAAGGCTAATAGATGGTATAGAGTGTAAGGATTCAGTCGTCAAACCTGTAACTATCGTTCGGAATACCCCATGTTAAAGTTTTCGAGATTGCATGATTAGAAATCACATTCCGAGTGTCACTTTCATAATCTGGTAAGCGACGCACTTATTGGTCGGATGAAAGGTCGTTCTGACGTGACCCCGAATGGGATGTCTTCAGATCTTTGTTTAGCGGTAGCGAGAACTAAGGTCTAATTTTAATGAGATTGTAACCCCTCCAACACGCATGTTTGAATGAATTATCGCAACCTTCAGAGACATAAATATATTTCCTACATATATTCCTATACTATTCTTATTTGTACACATAGCGTGTATTTACGCGGAAAAAACGTGAAGTGAATTCTAATAACTGTATTAGTAACACCGGCCAGAAGGAAACTAAACAGCGAATTTACTATCCTATGGTTGATTGCACGCGGCAGAGGTGGAGTGAATGGGTATCATATTTCAGTTTCGGCGTCAAGACCATGTCAAACTCTTCACTTCCGCCTTGGTCATTGTCCTGCCCGCCATCTTGAGACAACGAGGAAATAGTTATTAGTCAAAGTGATATGTATAGTTTGGCTTTGTAACGATGTTATGTTATTTTTTCATGTTTGACAAATAATGAACTTTATAGCATGTAATCAATGAAGAAAGGCAGTTAGTTAACTTTTCCAGTGAAAAACAAGACTTGTATATTTTAGTTACCTGCCAATTACTTTTTGTTGTGTTGTGTAACTAAATTTTAACCATATCTTTGTCAGATGACACAACTTGGCAAGGACGGAACTTCTTTTTCCACCTACCATACAACTTGATGACAGATCAATTTCCACGAAAAACGTGTGTCGTCAGTGGGATTCGAACCCGCTAAACCCACTACGAAGACTGACGAATGTAGTCTTCTGTCACGGCGACATGGGAGCAACTTTATGACATGAACAACTAATCGGTTCGCTCCGATCCTATGGTTTTAACTCACCATTTCAACGATTTAACATCGGATCCGAGTATTAAACACTTGAGATTTTTGTTGTCAAATTGCATTCAGCAGCTGTCGACAGGGAGCGCAGAATGACCAAGAAACGAACCTTTACTAAATTGTAGTACAAGTTACTACAAGCTTTGTAAATATACCATTGTGGTTATGAGAAGACGATTAGTACATATCACTTATTACATCAGTATAATGAGCTACTTAAATCAGTAGTTATTTATAAGTTGGATAGTAATCTCTACTAGCTGATTATAGCAGATTGTAATTCGCAAACAGTTACAAACTGGTTAGTAAAGTTTCCTAATTAGGTGTCAGAGTGGACAGTGAAATTCACTTAGTAAATTTTACTAACTATTTCCGTCCCTGTACATGAATGGATTTATGGGATAAAAAATTAATAACTGTCCACGCGCAAATCTCTTTGCAATAACAGTCAATGTCACACAGATGTCTGCAAGGTTAGGACGCTCTGTTCTAGCCGGCAGCACATGCCACAAGTACATGAGAACGAACGCTCTATACTAAAAAAACGTCAACCCTAAGACTAACCAGTCTGGATTATCCGACAAAACATTGGGCTCAAAAGACAAAACAGCTCAGGTTAAAAGTCATGGAGAAGTAATTGACCATCAAATTCCAGTCAATTTATTTGAGAATGACAATATTCTGATGTGTATGCTTGCTGTTTTCGGTTCATACTTCTGCCATCAGTGATAAAATGTAATTCTAAGTGTCTCGGGGGAGGCAGGGCCACTCTCATCTCATTACTGAGTCATTTTGATGGATGAGCGAGTGAGGTTAGTGTGACGTCACTTTGATCATTTTTCTGTTATTTCACAGCGCGTTATCCGCTTGGTCTGTTCCTGCTTCAGTATTTGTATGTTCAGTATTTATACGTTCCGCAATTGTATGACATTGTTCAGTACTTATGTGTTCCAGAATTTGTTTGTTCCGCATTTGTATGTTCCAGTATTTGCATAATCCGCATTTGTATGTTCCTGAATTTGTATGTTCCCCATTTGTATGTTCCGTATTCATATGTTCAGTATTTGTATGTTCAGTATTTTCATTTTCCGTATTTGTATGTTCCAGTATTTGTATGTTCAGTATTTATATGTTCCGCATTTATAATTTCCGTATTTTTATTTTCCGCATTTGTATGTTACAGTATTTTTATGTTCCGTATTTAAATGTTCCAGTATTTGTATGTTCAGTATTTGTATGTTTAGTATTTATTTGTTTAGTATTTGTATGTTCCAGTATTTGTATGTTCCGTATTTGTATGTTCCGCATTTGTATGTTCCGTATTTGTATGTTCCGTATTTATGTGTTCAATATTTGTATGTTCAGCATTTTTATTTTCCGTATTTGTATGTTCAGTATCTTTTTTTTCCGTATATGTATGTTCCAGTATTTGTATGTTCCGTATTTGTATGTTGCAGTATTGGTATGTTCAGTATTTGTATGCTCAGTATTTGTATTTTCAGTATTTGTATGCTCAGTATTTTTATTTTCCGTATTTATATGTTCCAGTATTTATATGTTTAGTATTTGTATGTTCAGTATTCGTAAGCTCAGTATTTGTGTTCATACACGTGGATGTGATACTATTTGTGTATTACGTCGCTCAAGAGCCAGTACGAAGTGTCAAAAGTGTTAATAAAATTTGTTGATAAATTTTTCTATGATTCCTGAGGGTAAAAGCTCTTACAACAACTTCAACGAATAAACACTGTGCAATGGCACACGCATATGAATCATCAGCAAGTTAACACTTTTGTACTGTACTCACAATATGGTTTTTTCGACATAATATCTGTACATGTGTGTCAGTGGGTTTGGGTTTCATTAATATCACGGCGTGTAAACTTAATTCGGGAGGAAAGAGGAAAGTGTTGCAAAGATGTATACATTATTCATGATATGATCATCTTAATCTAGTGATTCATCACTGTTTGTTTTAGATATGCACAATGCATCTCGTTATTCTACTGGCATAATTATTTCTGTGCCGTGGACCTTTTGATTATTAGCGTATGTATGTTCATAGGTTTAATACAGGCATTAGGGGAGCGGTTCTATAAATGTTATAGAGAAATGAACTGAACTGCGTTTGCAATTGTTATTGATTTTACTGTGGCTTCCATGTTTCATTGAAGGGTTGAATACTTGCGTCTCTTGTGCTGAAATAATTATACCCAACCCTCGATTCAGTGGGTATTAAGCAACCTACCTAATGTATTTGATCAAATTTGAGCTCATTTGAGTATATCAATAATGCACTTATGTTATGAGACTCCATATTTGATGTAGGTGGTCGTATTGGAGATTTTACGCGTGCTTCAGGTTGAACCGTTTTCGCACTGAACTTCATAGCCAGGAAATCCCCATTTTGTCCCTGAAGAATTTTTCTGACATGTTGTTGAATGACATTAAAGGTCACTTTAGTCGATCAGTATTTATCAGGACGATAACCAAAACCATTATGTACAGGATAACTTGAGTGTTTAAGATTGAAAATTGACGAAACTAGACATCTAGAGCAATGTCTCGGTCATCCCTTTTGGGTGCCCTCCATATCAAGGTCAAGCTATTTATAACTATTGTATCAGGGAAGCCTTAGGCATAGGAAGATCTGTTTCAGAGTTTTACCGCATTGGGCATGTTTCTACACACACCGGATGTTTTCAACTTGTTCTTTATAGGACATGTCCTTTTTCTCACCAGACGTGCATATACCGTTATTATTAAAGTTCCTTGCATCATGTGTACTTCTGGTTTTTATTACGCCCTAAATGTGACGAGTTTTCTCAAATCGGAAGTGATATCACTGAAGAGTATATAAGTGGACGGACACGAGCACGGGTGTGGCCCAGACAGAAAAGTGAATGGTAGCATGAACAACGTCTCCCGCATCGGGGTAAGATAACACGCAAGATATTACACCAGTAGTTATGATATGAGTGAGTGTATGAGTGAGTGAGTTGTGTTTAGTTATATTTAGCAGTACGTGCATTTCGAACTAGGTCAATGGCATTGTACGTGCATTGCCAGCACGAACTGAAAGAAAAAGACGTGCAAGTGTATTGTAAGCGCTATTGACTTACCCTTGTACTTTATCAACTATTGAGTGAGTGTGAGTGAGTGAGTTGTGTTTAAGGCCGCTTTTAACAGTATTCCAGTTATATCACGGCGTGTCAGCTTAATGTGGGAGGAAAGCCCGAAGTGATGCAGGTCTCAGACGTTTACCACTTCGGTTAAACCCACGAGCACGGGTATGGTGCTGACAAACCTAGAAACATATTCGGGGCGAACCGGGATTCTTACCCACTGTCATAGTTTTCTGGCATGCCTAAGGGACCCAACTCTGCACAGATGACGACTGGGCCACCCATGCCCCAGTTTATTATATGAAATGTCACAAAGGTTATGTCATTTATGAAAACATTCTGTTTGACTGATTTATTGTCCTTTGATAACGTCACCAGTCTGTGTCGTTTTACCTTTTCACCATACACCATGTCATAACCCTTTGACGTACAAAAAAGCAATTGTATATAATTTCAGCATAGTTTTCACGAGGGAATTGATAATGTAATCTGCCTTCATATTGAAAATGACAAGAACATGTTGATGAGTTAACAGTAAAAGAAGATGATTAATATATAACTCCACCTGCCGGCGTTTCCTTCACACTTGACAACGAGCGTTAAAAGGAAAACGGGTTTTCTCACATGCAATTCATCACCTGAAAACTGAAAAACTACGGATATAACGAACTCAAAGGCACCACTCTATGCATTCCTAATTCAACGGTATGTCAGTTAACACAACTAATAACGTAAATATAATAAATATCATCATGACTATGAACCACGGTACTCTCATCATTTAAATGAGTGCATGAGCCATGTTTAACGCTACAGATGATGGCTTGTACGACTCACAAGACAAATTGAACAGGCCCATAGTGCATCTTACAATTACATCGGTCTGACTGTACACATACAGTTAGTGCGTTTTCTTGTTGTCTAACGCTGCACTCCAGCTAAATGACAATCGGCATGTATATAATCGAATGTGGCCCAGACAATGCAGTGGTTGATACTATGAGCAACGATCCACGTCGGAGTATGCCTAGATGCCATCAAGCAACTTGTCTAGCCTGACCACACGAACCATTAAGTCGCCTCTGACGGCCAACATAGTTTGCTGGGGACCAATTCACCAGGTCCCCATTTTAGTTGCCTCTTACGACCAGCAACGGATGCATTCATTGACCCATCATTCATTCCAGTCGCTCCTCTTGCATTCAAATACATAATTACATATTGATGAATCTTAAAAACTCGGTAAGTACCTTTAAGTATTCGCTTTTAATATCAATGCCTGTTTATGCTGGCCCTTCTAAACGTATTGGGCGAAAGTCCGCCGCGATAGGGTAGCAGAGTTGTTAAAGCATTCGCTCGTCACGCCGAAGACCCGGGTTCGATTTCCCAACATGTGTACAATACGTGAAGCCCATTTCTGTTGTTCTCAACCGTGATATGGTTGGAATAACGCTAACAGCGGCGTAAAAACATATTCACGCACTCTCTTACTAAATGCGTGACATAATGCTTACTGCTGTTGACAAAGAGTTTAGATAAAACGTAATTTGTGTTCCTTGAAACATATCACATAAACCATAGATAGATAACTTCTGAAGTTACTGTACGTATATGTGTTTACACAATCATGGTGCAATATTGCCGAGTGCGGCAATACGCTTGACACGTATTATGCACTTGCATGCGTGTTTCACGGGTGCCATCGGTGGGGAAGGACACTCTCATTTTTTCGCGAACACATGGCATCATCACAATTTGATAGTGATCACGTTTTCTAGTTTGCAGTGTCATTCATAAGCAAATGCTTATTTCACAGTCGGAATTGTACAATGAACTCTGTTTTAAGTAGATATTTCTTATGATTATGGAAATGTTTTTTGTCGCTTTTATTTACATGCAATCCTGGCAAAAACGTGAAATAAGCACCGTTCCGAACCGATTCAGTTCGAGGCTAGTGAACAAAACTACAGTAAAAAACATTTTTAATATGAAGCTGATCCTGTTCAGGGCTATTGAACAAAACTACAGCGAGATATATTTTGAATATGAAACTCATCCTGTTCGAGGCTATTGAACAAAACTACAGTAAGAAACATTTTGAAAGTGAAACTCATCCTGTTCGAGGCTATTGAACAAAACTACAGTAAGAAACATTTTGAATGTGAAACTCATCCTGTTCGAGGCTATTGAACAAAACAACAGTAAGAAACATTTTGAATGTGAAACTCATCCTGTTCGAGGCTATTGAACAAAACTACAGTAAGAAACATTTTGAATGTGAAACTCATCCTGTTCGAGGCTATTGAACAAAACTACAGTTAGAAACATTTTGAATGTGAAACTCATCCTGTTCAAGGCTATTGAACAAAGCTACAGTTAGAAACATTTGGAATATGAAACTGATCCCGGTCGAGGCTAGTGAACAAAACTACAGTTAGAAACATGTTGAATAGTCACCTGATCCTGTTCGAGGCTAGTGAACAAAACTACAGTTAGAAACATTTTGAATAGGAAATTCAAAGGGAGATTACCCCACTATTCTTCTTGCACACACCATGCATGATACCCAAGTCAGGTAACTACAGAGATCAGTAAGGCTTTCATAGTGACAGGTAAACATGCAAAACACTCAGTATTCATTACGTGAAAGTAAATGTGTTGCAAACGTGCATTCGGGATATACGTAACGTCACCAATAGCATGTACAATGTACTTTGTATAGAGTTATCTATCTTGGTTGTCCAGAACTGAAATCCACATCGGATTGAGTGTTTGAGCTTTGATCAACGTTACATGGGACCGAATACGCGTTAGAGTAACCAAGCAAGTCGTACCAGATGATACTCCATTTTTTCGAACCTGGTGGACTACAACACTGCCAATAATCAACGATTGTAGCAGCTGTGGAATAGTAGAGTGTAGTGAATATTTAAACGTTTTATCTTGTCATGTGTAGGATGGCGATTGGCTTAATGAAATGATGGACAGGAGTGGCCCTAACGCAGTAAACTATAAATAGTGCAGAGATCCTCTTCTTTGCATCGAGACGCAGGAGCCTGTCACAGATCTGAAAACGTAAGTCGCAATTCTTATTAAGGAGACAATTGGAAGGAACATGAAATGCAGACAGTGTTGACTTATTATTATTAAGATTATATTCATATCACCTTACATACCAAATACGGAAATCATGAAATTAATGCTTCTTTAAATTAATGCGCCTGCTGACCCCTAGCCAAAATGCGAATCAAATTAATGCGAAGTCCTTCCAACTCTAGCGGCCTTTTAGAGAGAGAAAATTACTTCCATGAGGCTTACCCGCAATATATTCAATCAAAACTTCATTCAACCATATAACAAGTAGCGGCGTAAAAACCTCACCCGGTATTCGTTACGTAATTTCTCGTCAGTGACTTATTACTTCTTACAACTGCTGCCTAATATACCATGATGTGGAATAAATTGTTCTTGTTGTTATGTCCGCTATCCCAATTGTGTTCCGTATTTCATTCAATATTGTTTACATTCTTTTCATCGAAATCGTGTGTAAATTGAATGGTATCTACTATTTTACTATTTGAAATACATGATAGAATAGCAATATTAATCATATGTTTGTTTGTTGTTTAACGCCGCACTCAGCAATATTCCAGCTATATGACGGCGGTCTGTAAATAATCGAGTCTGCACCAGACAATCCAGTGATTGGGATCGATGACATGCATCAACCAAGTCAGCGAGCCTGACCACCCGATCCCTTTAGTCGCCTCTTAAGTCCTTTAGGAATAATACATTATATTGGCGCTTATGTTTCATTATTACAAGGCTCTCAACTCTTCTTCGTCATCCGATCAATTTCGAATATATTCTTTTAGTCCTACATGTAGTCCATGTTGCTCATTCATCAAAAGTCCTCGCCTGGTATATGGACTTAATTATTATGACTACAGCTAATCACTTGTTGATCGATTGAGTTTGCAATGCTGTTGGATCACGTCTTCAAGATCATGGCACGCAAACTACGATTGATTGCTTCCAACTTGACTTCATGCTAGGGCGGTTTCCGCACCTGAGCATCATTTCTCATGTGTTTTTCGTCATCTACATCTTTGCTATGATCCACCACCTGTTAACGGGATGAGGTTAATATCAGCCGTTGATGATGACGTTGCAGTGTAATGTTTAGATTTTTGTCTGAATCACAGTGCTCAAAAGTACTTGTGCATGTTTGTACATGTAGGTTATAGCCCGTGTTTTATACAGTTATGAATATGATGCTTAGCATCAAGTATATTTGAGAGATTGCTTATACTTTCTACAAAAGGTAGGGGATATATAAAAACAGCTGATTACAGAAATACAAGGATGTATCGAGTGATGGTAATGGATGGACAAGAAACAAGAAGGATGGGTGTAACATGCCAATCGACAGAACATGTTCGCGGCGAATTGTAAGAGTAGAAACAACTGAAAATAATGACAGGTTCTTGTCGCTAAAATATGACTCAAACAATGTCGATGCAATGCTAAGGTTTCACTTCCTCTCGTTCAAGCGTGCATCATTAACAGGTTAGCAGTTACCTAGTGCTTGGCGTGGAATATTGTATCTTCTTTTTATTTTAACCAGTTACAATACGGTTGTCTGGAGAAGATCTCAAAGTCATGTTCAAACAAGGACTCCTTTTTCTTGGCCTTGTGGTATCAACTCAAGGGTTTGGCTATCTGGATATGCCTACAGTAGTGACTAACAGTAAGTATGACATCTGGACCATTTGAATAAACCAACGCTTTCTCAGGTCACCTCACGTTGATTTTGTTTTCTTCTGAACTGGGGGGCGCGGGCTGTACAGTTGACTAAGACATCGCAGTTGGCTGTGCAGACTTCCGCTGGCGTGCCAGAAACCGGTGATCATGGGACCGAATTCCAGAACTGACCTGATACTGCTTCAAGGTCTGCGCCACTTCGGGCTTTCTTACCATATCAAACTGCAAAACCCCTAATATAATTAAAATATTGTTCACAGCGGTGTTAAAGCATGCTCTTTGACTAGTCTCAACGCTGTATGGATTGGTTGGTTGGTTTGTTGTTTTACGCCGCACTCAGCAATATTCCAGCTACATGACGGCGGTCTGTAAATAATAGAGGCTGGAAAGACAATCCACTGATTGAATCATGAGCATCGATCCACGCAATTGGGATCAATGACATGCTTCAACCAAGTCAGCGAGCCTGACCACCCGATCCGTTCGTCGCCTCTTACTACAAGCATAGTCGCCTTTTACGGCAAGCATGGGTTGCTGAAGACCTATTCTACCCCGGATCTTCACGGGTGTGCAGTATGGGGATCACTGAGTACACACTGGTGATGTTTATAACATACCTGACGTCCGTTAAAAACCTCTGATCGTGCGTTAAAAAAAACATTCGCCTTGAGTTTGCTTCCAGATGAGGGAACAGTTTATTGAGAAAAGCGTGTTTTTGAGAATAGTTTATCGTTCAATACGTGAAAACTATAAAAATAAAATAGTAACGTTGTTTCTAAAAAACTTCTACGTCTCTTGTTCCGATATGCATATCATGCTGACACATATAACACATGTTGCAAAAGAGATTACGTTGTGTTTTGTCAAATATAAACATTAAACATAAGTGTGCACATGTTCAGAAGGCATGAATGAATGTTTATTTCTTCCAGAGTATGGAACGGACCAAGTCTACTGTGAATACCAGAACATGAAGATGCTCCCTGATTCCATATGGAGAACCACAGAGTGCGAGGAATGCGAATGCACCAAGAGCGGGATGTTCTGCGAGGGGTGAGGAGATGTTTTGTGTTCGTTTTGAGAGCAAGTTTAAGACGTTCGTAATTTAAAATTGTCAAATATGCCGAATGACATCATCTCGCAGTAACGTGTGCTATATCCTTCTTATAACACAGACAAATCAACATGGCATGCCTACCCAAGGTATATTTCGTTTTAAATTGTTTAAAATAAATTCAAAATTGGTCAAATATATTTGCTGTACTTTCATCTGTTTCAAGATTTCCTACTTTATTATGCTCAAATATGGCGTGTGACTACATCTCGCGGTAATGAGTGATATTCTTTTCTTACAACATAGACATATCAACATATCATTCCTACTCAAGGTATATTTCATTTTAAATTGTAAAATAAAAGTGTAAAATAAATCTAAAATTGGACAAATATAATTGGCTGTTCCTTCATCTGTATCTAGATTTGGATTCAATGCGGGTCTGCTTGAGGCACCGGAAGGATGTGATATCGTGAATGATGCATGCAACATAAGGTTGGTGGATGCTCAAGATGACACCAAGGACTGCGAATCTTTCAAACAAGGGCCTCCGCCCCACCTCTTTGAGCAACCAAGCGGGACAGCGTTTGATGCATACTAGTGAGGCTCTTCTTGTGCCCCCAAACGGGACAACTGTAGCTAAGAAACGAATAAAACTGACATGAAACGTCAGCTACGTGTGTTTTGGTTCTTTTGTAATCGAAACGTCAGTTAATAAGATGAAATTACATTTTGTTTTTTTGCAAAGCCAAACTATTTATGGAAACTCATTGCATTTTTCAACTGATGAAACAGGGCTTCGATCCCTGTCCTTATGATTTAGGAACTGACCCTGTGTAATAGTACCAAAAGCCGTTGCAGGGAGAACGAAAGGTCGGGAGCTCGATCCCCTGGCCACGTCATAACACCACACGTTAAAGATGATACTTGCTGATACCCTGCCTGGCGTTCGACATATTTGGGACAAAACAAGGATAGCCAAGCTCGAAAACCCGTACACTGTGTCAGAGTGGGATATCCATGTTAAACTGCAGCAGTGGGCCTGCACCCTAGAACCGGCATAAGTCCGGCAAGAACAAGAAGCCACACATACACACACGTCGCTATATGAGTGATATGACCTTCACCTCTTTACTCAGCAGCCCAATGGGGATGCTTTAAGGTTTGGTCAGAATTTGCCACCTAAAAACAACAGGGATTTACAAATATTTGCAGTAGGTCAATGAAACGTTGTACATGTCATCCTTAGGGCAGGGCAGTCAACTGGAATTGTTTCACACAGTAAATGATAGGGCATCAGAGTATGGAAAACCTATGTTTTATTGCTTTCAGACGTTTCTATACACGGATGGGAACCCAGCAACTAAAGTACACTAGTAAGCCAGCTCCATAGACAGAAGCCCGTGATCATGAAGATCCGGTTTAGAATTGATCTTCAGCAATCCATGCTTGTCGTAAGAGCGACTAACAGGATCGGGTGGTCAGGCCAGCTGACTTGGTTGATGCATGTCATCATATGCCAATTGCGTAGATCAAAGTTCTTGATCGCAATCACTGGAATGTCTTTTCCTGACTCGATTATTTATAACCCGCCTTCAAAAAGCTGGAATGTTGCTCTGCGGTTTTAAACAACAACGAAACAAACAAAACAAAGGCACCTTTTTGACAGACATGTTTTGCTTATTGTTTATTATGTAATAGAAACAAAGAGAAGAAACTTCTGTTTATTTGAAAAATTCCAATCCAATTAAAAAAATAATAACAGGAAAGTTCCCGTATGTGATATATGACCTGATATGGTAATGTACACTGTTATTAAAACATGGTTTATGAATGTGAATGACTCGCAGAGGACATATGAGTTTGGTCATCAATTTCATTGAGACGACCCGAAAACAACTGAATAGGATCTGGAACATTTCTGAAATAGTCAGGATTTAATTTCTCAGCACACAATGTTTCAAAAGGACCAATTGGCCATCGTAAAAATCCACGGTGATGAAGGTTGGCCATCATCCGGTTTCTTAGATTTCAGGAAAGCAGAGAAGAGGTCACTTACACAAATATCATCACGGACAGGCCTTTCAACCTGGAAATAAAATCAGGCGAACCAGAATTCGAACCAATAATTGTTGGTTTCTGACACACCATCGAAATGCTGAAAAGCGAATTGCGACGCCTAATTTAAGGCGACTGTCCCCAAATGTAAGACGAAAGGCCACAGTAACGAAGGTCATTGACGTTAACAATTTGGTGAAACCAACGAGGCATGGTGCTGATAAAATCATACGCGTCATCTTTCTAATATTTGACTTGCGGATCCATGCCACGGCAAAGACATGCTACTTAGCACAGCAAATCCAGGCGCATACGACCACTGGGCCACCTGTACACCTCTTTTTCGACGATTCGATAACGTTATATGTGTCGTTTCGCGCTGGGAAGCCTTCACGTCGTTCTCGTATTTCATGTTGTTGTCCCACACCCCTCCTACAATAACAACCATTGTACTCTAGATCTTAATGACCAGATCTAGAGGCCGTTTCATGTCATCTGAACGACAAACAAACCAGGCGCTCAATCATAGTGTCCGCCCCTATGTATGACAGGCGTAAATGCCCTGCAAATAGTTAATATCCTTTCAAGCAGTAGTCGATTCTAAGGGATGCGGAAGTAAAAACGGGGAAATCTGAAGAAACAAAGACCGCATAGCGCTGCCTGGACGACCCCCCCCCCCCCCCCCCCACACACACACACACACCGTACATTTCGGAGAATGTGAAGACTCCCCCCACCCCCCACCCAACCCCACCCCACCCCCACCCCCAACACTGCAGCTTTCTGCATTACCCAGAATGTCAGAAGGGCTGTATTCCTGGCAGCAAACCCTGGTTCTCTCCTAATGTCAGTCACCGGACTGGGATGTACCAAACCTAAGGAATAGAGAACAATGGGGAGTCGGACAACTTGGTACTTCGGATGCAAGCTCGACATTTCGAAGCGAGGTCCGCATATTTGCTCAGTCCTTCCCGAATCTTGTCAGTCACATTAGCGTCAAAAGGGACAGAAAATTGAATATTATAAAGTTTTCATTGGATTTATCAAAACGGACAAGATCAGGTTTTTTGGCCTGAATAGGTCTGAGGCTGAATACGCGCCTATTCCAAAGAATTTTGTATTTATCATTTTCCATGTCGCCCTCTACATATTCCGGGTCGTAATAAAATAATAGAGCCACTCCATCTGAGATACTGTGTTAAAGCCAAGGCTGTGCAACCACTGACAGTGTGCTGGACAGTCTCATTAAATGCATTGCATTATCTACATTTCATATTTACATTTTGATGCAAAATCACACATTGACGGTTTCGAGTGGGAAGTAACTGGTCTTCCCACTCGAAACTATCAATGTCTGATTGTAAATGAAATGTTTTATGTATTATTATTATTATTATAAGTATTATTATTATTATTATTATTATTATTATTATTATTGTGATTGTTACACTCATTTAATGTACGCTTAACATCCTGCTATTTTACAATGTAAATTAGTCATATTGTTGTAGGTTGGGTGTAACTATTTCGCAAGGTGGCTGGGGGAAATAACTTGTAGTTTTTCAATTTATTTTTTTATATCCAGGGTGTGGTTATTATGCTCTGCGTACGGAAGAAACCAGGCCATGAATGTTAATTGGAAATTTTGAATGTACTTTTATTTGGTATGTCCGCTAGTTATAAGGTGCAATTAAACTTATTTTAAATTGTATGCATTCCAGTGAGGAGTTCTTCAAGGTTATTAGGGTAACATATTTTTTAGAATTTTCAGCCAGGGCTCCAATATTTCCATTTGTATGTGAAGCACTTTAATCTTTGATATGGGGTCACGGGTGGCCCAGTCGGCTGAGGCGCTGTAATTTGCTGTGCAGAGCCGCGTCCCCTTGGCACGCCATAAATATATGACTGTGGGTTCGGATCCTGGTCTGCTCAATAATGTTTCTAGATTTGTCAACACTCATACCCGTGCTCGTGGGTTTCACCAACGTGGTAAACGTCTGAAACCTGCATCACTTGGGCTTTCCTCCAACATCAAACTGACATGCTGTTTAAACTGACTAACTTAATCACTCAGTAATCTTTGATAGGCATATGGCACAAGAACATCGTATCATACAAAATGTGACATGAAAATGTTAGTTCACGAGGACCTGGGCTTCAATCGTTGAAATGTAAGTGAGTGTTGGACGATAAAACGCGATGGTACCGAGCGAACTTATCAACTTAAAGCATAAGGTATTGTTTCAAACGGAGGCAATTTCACTTATACATCCTGCTCTACCTGTATACGACTTTATATATTCATGTTGATATATATTAACATATATTCCTACATTACAAGTTTAAATTATCCTACAATTGTGAAATTGTACTAAAATTGTATTCTCGCATTTACTGTACTATAGTTACTCTAATAATATTATCTTCTTTTTGGTATATATCGATATCGTCATTTTGTTTTAAATTGTGAACACATACGAGTATCTATTCCGCTGGTATGACAACGCCCGTTACGGGGCAAATTTAAATTGGCCTAAGATAAATAAATTATTTCATAGGAAAATGCACATTTATATATCCTGTTGAGCGTTTGTACCTGTAATTGATGTCCCAGCACATGTCCAGCCTTTTGATAAGCGACCTAGATGTTTTCAATAGAAATATTTCCTTGTGCATTCTAACTCAATATTCTTTCAATCATGATACTGTCTGTAGTTTCAATTTCGACCCTGCATTTGAATTTGAATCTACAGGGAAATCCTATAAACAACAAGCTCACACTGCCAACAACTTTCACTATTGCAGTATGCCTACACACATAATATTTCTCATAGGGGCACTGATGTACCAGACATTATTTTCTTAGGTAAAAGCGGACTGCTGTCAAGTTACAGCGGCCCACAGCTTTCCTATAACATGAGGGCATTTTTATGATAATATTATCCATTTTAGATATAAAACTTGTTTGAATGTTCACACTTAATGCATTATATATTCCATTGTTAACGTTTGCGTTTTTATTAAAGCCTGGTATTGGAAACATATGTACTGGTCCCGTCATTTATACTGGTTGTAAGTGTCAAGTTTTCATTTTGACATGACATGTGCGATAAATATACCAAATAGTGTAAACTTATTGGCATAATAAATTCGTTATGCTGTCGTACCCAATACGCCTAACCTAATACGTTTCTGCTAACCTAATACCGTAAAGGGCAAATAAAGACACGATAACTAATAGTATTCTTTGTTTTTTTCACTGAGCATTATGGAATTTGCGCCATGGTGGTTGGCCTATTTTACAGGTTTTTTTAGTTTATTTCATTGTTTCTTTGTTTGGCGTGCCATGTAGCGAGATAACGTTTTGTCTTCTTTACAGTGTCACATGTTGCTGTCATGAAGTGAAAAATAGTTTTCAGGTGACATTAATAATCCTAATGTCAAGACAACTTAACCTTCGCAGATATTACCCATGGTAAAACAAAACTGAAACGGTGTGAACAATAAAAGTTCAAAATAAACTCACACTGTATCGACATTTACTTGAAGATTTGATAATGCCGACAGTTTCAATTTCCTGTTGATCGAACAAAGGCAACTTTCGGTTCACAAATTTAAAGTAATTATGCCAAATGTTTACACAGACGAAAGAGTAGATTCGATATGCAACCTAACCTTTGATCGCATCAATTCAAATGCCTTGAACGCTCGAGGGGACAAT
The DNA here is from genome assembly GCF_023055435.1 of Haliotis rufescens. Classification (NCBI taxonomy): domain Eukaryota; kingdom Metazoa; phylum Mollusca; class Gastropoda; order Lepetellida; family Haliotidae; genus Haliotis; species Haliotis rufescens. Next base: position 1,027,562 of record NW_025964323.1, read on the forward strand.
TGCCGTCTTACTCAGTACCCTGGTGTGAAAACTTACTGCGTGCAGACTTCAGGCTTACACGGATGGGATGGAGTAAAATGTTTAACCTTTAAGTTTGGGCATTTTGAATCCCTAGTTTAAAATAATTTGGATAAATAAGTGAATGTCGTAATGTCTATTGTAGTAACACTCAGATGATGTGGATGAACGACGTTCGTTTCATTAAAAAATGGAATAAAACCAGATGTTAATATGAGCGACTAAGATCATGATTACTTACGCAATATAGATGTTTCAACATTATATAGAAATAAATAATAATAATAAATAATAAAAATAATAAATAATTATTTATTTCTATACAACGTTTTATATTATTTTATTTCTATAATAAAAATGTAATAAAACCAGATGTAAATATGAGCGACTAAGATGATGATTACTTACACAAAATAGATGTTTCAACGTTATATAGAAATAAATAATAATAATAAATAATAAAAATAATAAATAATTATTTATTTCTATATAACGTTTTATATTATTTTATTTCTATAATAAAAATGGAATAAAACCAGATGTAAATATGAGCGACTAAGGTCATGGTTACTTACAAAATATAGATGTTTCAACGTTATATAGAAATAAATAATATAACAACTCGTTGTGAGATAAATGGTACATGACAGGCAGGACTGCAGTAATCTGTTTCCTACACTCCCTAAAATCGCACCATTGTATCAGCTAATCGATGCATATTTTGTCTATTCATTGGTGCATAATTACACAACACCCGCTTACTGCCGAAACCTACCAGGAAGCACTACACCAGCGTTGTGTGGAGTAGGGGACTAGCTCTTCACGCTGCTGTCTCTCTGTGTACCAACACCGGTCTCACGTTAATCAGTACTCAGCGGTGTGATGCTGTAGTGGGCCTGGCTATACTTCTTCCAGTCTTTTAGTGAGGTGCCATCGCCTCTGTACATGGACCCGTGTGTGTGAGGCGGTCTCGACAACCAACCCGGATCTGTGACGATTGAGGTGCCATCGCCTCTGTACATGGACCCGTGTGTGTGAGGCGGTCTAGACAACCAACCCGGATCTGTGACGATTGAGGTGACATCGCCTCTGTACAAGGACCCGTGTGTGTGAGGCGGTCTAGACAACCAGCCCGGATCTGTGACGATTGGAGGAGGCAACTGACACGGGTAAATCAAGTAGTCTGTTGGCATGGTGATTACATAATCCATGCATAGTTTGTACGATTCTGGATTGACGATAGGCGAGACCGTCTCATCTTAGTGTGACCGTTTTCACAAGAAATTACGAAGCCAGTGTATCATTATTGCTCTTGTTTCGATTTGAGCAGACGCTCATTCCTACGGAGATCGAAGAATAATAAAGGCGATGAACACACAATGCCATTTAGAAAGTGGTCAAATGTAACAAATGTTATATTTGGGATAACACTTTCTTAGTAAAGTACAGATTCTAGAACTTCTTTTGATAGGTTGAGTCACATCCGGGATTCGAACAGATATACTGGAATTGAAAATAATGAAAGATTATGTCCATATTGAAAATCAGGGGGCCATTCCTATATTGAAAATGAATTTCATGTGTTATTTGTTTGCGGTATTTATAAAGAAATTAGAAACAAAATGCATTGGTAAATTTATTCATGAACCGTATACCATGCACACGAAAGTGAGTCTTTTACAAAAAATGTAAACCAGGAAGCCATATATAATATTGGTTTATTTCTGTGTTATGTCTATAAAATTATCAATGCTAGAAATTTTTAAAAAGTGAAAATATTATACATGTTTGTAAATGCGTATGCACAAATATTAAATATGTCTGCATTTTGGGCCAAAGGCCTTATAACGAATAAATTTGACTTGTCTTGTCTTTTGCCTGAATTACAAACAGGAAAGTAGTCGGTCATAATCTGACTTCGGTCATAATCTAAGTCAATCACAAACCTGGAGTTGATATCATACATAATTATTATGTTTGATACCAGTTATCTCAAATGGGCTAATCACCGACATGTGTGAGAAACCTAAATCTGGTTTGGCTCATTCTGGATTAGGTGTTAAAGTTGTTTATCGTGTGACTTGTTTCATATTCCTTCTGATTGTTTAGTTATGTTCAGTCTTGGGATTGTTCACATTTTACTAATAATGTGGTCATTTTAAACAGCACGTCATAGGAGGAGAGGGTATGTTTCAACTTGCCTGATAATATTAGATATTATACAGTATTCAATAAAGCCTGGCCATAGTTTAGGATGATAGTCATTCAGTCATTTAGGACAACCGTTTCTGGGAAGCCTGTTTCGCTGTCGGGGACAGGTGGGGGTTATGTGTGAATGAAGATAATACAAAATACAACATGGACCAAAGATGACAAAATACGGGCGCAGCTTTATTTCTTGACAATACCACCCGTGAAGATCCGGCATAGAATGAGTCTTCAGTAACCAATGCTTGCTGTAAGAATCGACTACCTGGATGGGTTGGTCAGGCTCGCTCGCTTGGTTGATGTCATGCTCACTGAATGTTCTGGTCTGGACTTGATTATTTACAGACCGCCGTCATATAGCTGGAATATTGCTGAGTGCGGCGTTAAACAACAAACAAACAAACAAACAAAGGTAGCTACAAATGAGGAAATAACAGATTTTCCTTCTGTGTTTACGACAGATGGACAAGACGTTGGAGGACATGGAAGACGAGACAACAGCGGATGTGAACCAGGGCACGGGTGATGTCTTTGTTTTATGACGTGAATTTGGTAAAAAGACAAAAGAAAATAATGGACTCACCATGCATTATTCCATGTTTGGGGTTGTTTGAGACAGGATGTGTGTTCAGTCACTGCAATTATTTTCTGTGAAAGGAACCAAGCCATTTAATTATTATTCACAACCTATGTTGTTGAGGACATCGAGCATGTTCAAAGCAACCACATAATCAAAGCCTTCAAAACTACCAATCCACACACACACACATGTAATTTAAGTCCTTTATACTTTCACTTATATCAATGGTCAAGATAGGTTATATATACTCGAAGTAACATGTAGTCGTGTGAACCCACACGATTCCACTGTTTCTATATTCCCTCATTATGAAAAGACTGTTTGTGTTTTTTCTTGTCCTTGTTTTTGGAGTCATTCATGCAAATGAAGAAATCATTTCTTGTTTGAATATATAAAATCAGATCTGTATGCAATGTCTTATCTAATTTTACTTTTCTTTCTTAGGTAGTGTAACCAATACTGGAATAGCAGGCGACGGCACGGCAATCGGTACCAATGTAATCGGGAAGATAGAGGCCAACACAGTTAATCAGGGTATGTCTTCAACACCTTTACATCTGATATTGTTTTGCCATTTCAGTAAAACATATTGTCATAGCGACCGATTTGGGACAACCAATGTCTGAATGAACATTTAATTCCAAAGGCTAATTACTCTGTTGCCATGACATCTATATGCCATGAATCACTTAATTGCCGTTATTTATAAGATGCTAATCCCAATTGTTTATCCACATTGAATTGTACAATAACTGTCTACAATCCTGACCCAGATTGGCAACTATGTCACTGATTACTTATTGTTGTTTATATTTATGACTTAATCCATGTCAGGCTATATAAGCCTTGGTCCAGAGGTGGAAATCAGAGAAAGAATAGATTACCCTTAGTCTAGATAGGTTTAGGCTAGGTGTTCCGGGGCACCAAGACAACAACCACTACCACTATGTACTGACCTGGCACACTGTGTTTCTTGTATGTATATATATATCTACCTGTATAAAGTAAACGTGTATATACCGCAAGCCATCGACTCCGTGTTGTCACTTCCTACCGAGAACCATTCGCCGACCCCATGCATAATCGAGTATGCAAATTAATCGTAAGCAACGTCACGTGTGTCTACAAGGCACGTGCACAAACGCGTTGTTAATACCATGGCCTTTTAACAGATAACACACAGACACATAGTCACCGGGTCAAAATGTGTGTCCTCCACGTTGTGTTATTTGTTGCCATTCTATCGCCAAATGGAAAAACAATGTATATATTGAGGAATAATTCATTCACATGAAAGGACAAGCATACCATTATGACGTGTCTGTGTGAGGGGGTTTAGGAAGGCAATTTGATGGAGAACTTTGACAATAAATCAACTAATTTGTCATATGAACATTTTTATTATGAATGTGTTTGATGTACTGTGATGTTATTATTATTTAAGGTAATACGTTTTAATAACTGCATATCAAACATCACTGCCACCCCCGGAAAAAACTGATTGCCCAAAATGCTGGACGATTCGGTCCGTCAGAGCCGTTTAGAAGGTTAGAGATGCATCTGAAGGAACGGTTTCCTGTTTCATTGGTAGCTGTTTGGAGAGGAAGTATGATATTTTGTTGTGAACAAGAGTGCAGAGAAGATGCTAATGTTTATTTCGTAAAGTAATAAACATTTTATATTAATTTCAATTCCAGTGGTTGTCAACATACAATCGCCAAAGGAGCAGACAACACAAACAACAGGTAATATTGGTACATGTACACAGACAACAGGTAATATTGGTACATGTACAGAAGCCAGGTAATAGTGTCACCTGTATACCGGTGTCCCGGTATAAACTCTCCCCCGTACAAATTCTCCCCCCGGAGATTTTATACCGGTACAGATTCTCCCCCGGCGAATCTGTTCTGAAATAAAATCTCCCCCGGGCGGATATATTTCGCGCCCCCCTCAGTATAAAGTCTCCCCCCTGATTATTCGGTTTGTTGCAATGTCTTTAAGTACTATATTCTTTAAATAGTTATCTTTAATGTAAGGAGGGTTACTTTAAAAAATAGATTATGAAATATGGTCATAATGAATTGATATTTCAGAATATTTTATTTGGTAACTGTACCTTCCATCCTAAAATAATTATAAGACATAATCATACCAAACAAAGGATGGGAGACATGAGTCTCTACAGAACTTGTTGTTTCTAATACAGTTGTTGTTGTCTGTATACATTTTTTTAATATACCAGTTTGAGTCTACATGTGAACACAATCGATGGTTGAAATGTTAGTCTAAGAACAAAACATGAACTAATTCTAAAGAACTCTGATGTATAAAGTTACCTTCATCTTTGATTGACTGATGTATTTTCAATCTTTATTCAGCACTGAAGAGGCCACAGGCCTATAGTACGAAGCATTAAGTTTATGAATAAACTGTTATAAAGTATTCATAAAGTATCAGGGGTCATTTCAACTTGCAAAATGATTGACATAGTCCTTTATAGAGCGAGGATTGGGCTGTTTTCTCACCCGATTGACTGACATACAACATTCACATGGTTTAGAATGGTACAATGAATGGTAAAGCATGCAAATTACTCTAATACGCGATATTTCATAAGAAAATATCATATCTCCGTTAAAACATAAAACCAATATTTATGAGTCTACATATTGATATAAGACTTTATCACTGTATCCAATTCCAACATTTTAGATATAAACTTTCGGACAGTTCAGTTCAAAATTCTTCAACCTTTAATACATCACAGGGATTTGTAGCTAGACGACGGGAATCTACAGTCTTGACTGTGTGTGTGTTTTTTTATGAGAATGTTTCTCACCGACCTTAGCGTGTAGGGGTGTGATGTCCTGGGCAGGAAATGACAGTGTTTTGACTACTCGTCTTTCATTAATTAACGTTATGGGCATCCCTAATTAACATTTACTAATTCATGTTAAACCAACACAGGATGTTTTCTGGAAGTGGACAATCGCGAATGTAATAGGGCTGACACGACATGTGTTAATAACTGTCCTAGAACTTCTTAAGTTACTAAACATTCTTTATATCTAACGACTAATATTATATCCACCTATATACCACTTTATTGTCTCATACTGCGGTAGTAAAGAAAACACAGTGCTCAAAGTGAAGCCCTTTTCACTCCACATTCTCAACATCGTCTCTATCAGAAGTGTTTGGCAACTATTGAACTGCATGGCAAGTATTTATAAAACGACCGGACTCCAAGTAAAGAATGATTTGACAAGTCTAGATTGCCTAAGTTCTGGTCCTGAAATCAAGCATCGTTCTGGGATCCATGGGGGGGGGGAGTATTCTGGGGGCGAATATATTTCGTGACACCGGAACTACTGATGTAACTGATTTCAGAGATCTTATTAATCCTCGCAAACATTCGGTTTTAACACTAACTACGTAAAAACTGTCAACATATCCACGCCGTTATACTCTGATTAAAGATCTAAAATATATTCCTTAATACAGGCTACCATTTGAAAATGGTATCAGTGTAATACCAGGGGCTAGAATATCATGGTGCAACCAGGTTTCTGTTAAACATACAACATCATAACTATCTAATTCAGCATTGATTAAATCTACTTTAAAATCTACTAAGACTGCGTACGTTTACATGTTTAATCTTTATAAGCAAAGTAACCCAAAATATAGATAATGTGTATCATCTTCCCGAAATGATTAGCATGTAGAATAGATTCAAAAACACCTGTATTGAACAACATCAACCGGCATCGTCAAAGCAAAGTGTACATGTAATTGTTACAATGGGGCTGGCGGTGAATATTAATGAAGAACATCTTGTTAAAAAGACACACCGAAACTGATTTGCATAACTGATGACCACAACATATTGCAAAATATCAAAATAGTAAAAATGATACAGTTTAACCTCACACTGAAGAGAAAACAAGAACGACACAGAAAAGTAAAATAGTACGTCATATAGAACTGAGATAAAGTAATCTGAGAAGGGATTCATACGTTATATACAACTTAAAAATATAATATTATGAAAAACGAAAGGAAAGGTGGGACACCCCCCACCCCCCACCACACACCCCACACCCCACACCCCACACAAGTAACTAAATGTATAATTCAGAAAAAATAAAGGAGATAAAAAAAAATGAATAAAAAAACACATAAACAAATTAACATTAAAACTATTGGCAACTGCATGGCAAGTATTTATAAAACGACCGGGGGAGGAAATATTCTGGGGGGAGATTTTATTTCGTAGGGTGGGGGAGAGTTTATTTCGAGAGGGGCGGAACTGTACCGGTATAAATTCGCCGGGGGGAGATTTTATTCTGGGGGCGAATATATTTCGTGACACCGGCACTATATAGCTAGTTAATATTAGTACAGGTACACAGACACCAGGTAATATTGCTACAGACACCAGGTAATTATGACACCTGTACACAAATATTTATAATTATGTTATTTATCTTTATATAAATTTAACGCACCACTGACAACATTATCTTATGAAATGATTACCTCTGCATCCCACATAGCACGACATGAACAGATTCAGTCTATTCTACGAATCCTGTTTGTCTCCACAGCCACGGCCAGAGGAAAACATGTCAAATGTATTCTAATGTGAAAACACAAACCTTAGTCAGACTTATCAGACTATATGTCAGACTATAATCAGTAAACTCACACAAACCAGCTTTAGTCATTCCCTCTCCGAAACGCTACGTTGCTATCAGCCATATTGTATAATGTATAAATAATGCATCCACTGTTTCATATCAGTGTAAGATGTGAACAGTAAAGCTGTAAGATACAGATGTCCGATATGTTGGTTTGTTGGTTGGTTGGTTGTTTAACGCCGCACTCAGCAATATTCCAGCTATATGACGGCGGTCTGTAAATAATCGAGTCTGGACCAGACAATCCAGTGATTGACATTATGAGCATCGATCCACGCAATTGGGACCGATGACATGTATCAACCAAGTCAGCGAGCCTGCCCACTCGATCCCGTTAGTCGCCTCTTACGACAAGCATAGTCGCCTTTTACGGCAACCATGGGTTGCTGAAGACCTATTCTACCTCGGAATCTTCACTGGTGCCGATATGTGAACAGAGTTTACTTTGTTTTGCAGCACGGACAGACGCCTGGGTAGACTCCGAAATCCATACATGCTGCAAGTCGGGGAACCTAGCGAATGTGAAGCGGATCCTGACAAAAAGTCGGGTTGACGTCAACAGTAGAGGAGAGATGATGGGGACACCGTTGATGATGGCGGCATGGTATGGACATAGAGATGTGGTAGAGTTCCTTCTGAGTCAAAACGCTGATGTGTCACTGATGGACCAGTACGGTAACAATATCCTTCACTACGCCTGTTGGGGAGGATATGTGGAGATGGCGAAACTTGTCCTCTCACACAACATGGCGGACATCAACAGTAGGGGAGGTTGGGGCAGGACACCAGTGATGTGGGCAGCAAATAAGGGTCACAGAGATGTCGTAGAGATCCTTGTGAGTGAAGGAACAGATGTGTCACTGATGGATGATTTAGGTAACACCATCCTCCACTGCGCAAGCGAGGGAAGCGATGTGGAGACGGTGACGTTTGTCCTCTCAAAAATGAAGGTTGAGGACATCAAAGCCAGAAATGGGGTTGGGAAGACAGCAGCCGAAGTGGCGGAATACGAGGGCCACAGGAAACTGGTGGATCTCCTGGTGGATTATCAGTGAAGTGAGAGTAGCCTGTGCAGGAGGACGTAGTTTCATGTTGTGCGGACCCGTGAAGATTCCGGGGTGGAATAGGTCTTCAGCAACCCATGCTTGCCGTAAAAGGTGATAATGCTTGTCGTAAAAGGCGACTAACGGGATCGGGTGGTCAGGCTCGCTGACTCGGTGGATGCATGTCATCGATTCCAATTGCGTGGATCGATGTTCATGATATCACTCACTGGATTGTCAGGTCCAGACTCGATTATTTACAGACCGCGGTCATATAGCTGGAATATTGCTGAGTGCGGCGTTAAACAACAAACCAACAACAAAAACAATCATATTGTGCGTGGTGTGTGCCGTTCACATCGTCGTTTTTTATATATCTTTTGACTAATGTGAGGTTTGTTATGTTTTCGAAGAAATAAAAGTTGTAAAAAAACTTAGAAGCATTTTTGTCTTCTTTTGCATTTGGAACCTTGCATAACCAGGCAAATAAATTGTTTACTGAGCGTGACTGTAGATTACGTGTGATCAGTATATAAACACCACGTGTCGTAATATCTTTCTGAACGAATTGTATGTAATACATGTATATTGTATGTAATTGATGCACCATCACAATGAAGTCACAGTGCTATATGATGACACTTTGAACAGCATTTATATCATAATTACCTCACTACTTCTAAAATACATTTCTTAAATACTGCTTTGGTTAGATTTTATTTGTTGAATAACTATACAGAACATTTACGTGAGTTACCTTATTGACAAAAACAGCCCAGGAAGAGTCTTGATAGGAGCGCTATCCCTTTAGCCCGTTTCCACATAAGGAGGGGCGGTAGGGTAGCCCAGTGGTTAAAGTGTTTGCACATCACGCCGAAAGCCCCTGTTCGATTCCCCACATGGGTACAATGTGTGAAATCCATTTCTTGTGTCCCTCGCTGTGACATTTTAAGAACCAGCAGGTGTCAAAATGCGCAACACATTTATGATTATTAGCGCTATTCACTCAATGAACGCCTCCATCCGTTATCGTGAAGTTACCAGTACGTTATCCATTGATGTCTTCTCCGTGGCGATTTTTTTGTTGTTGTTTGGTTTGGATTGTTGTCTTACGCCGCACACAGCAATATTCCGGCTATATGACGGCGGTCTGTAAATAATCGAGTCTGGACCAGACAAACCAGTGACTTACATCTTGAACATCGATCCACGCAAATGGGATTGATGACATGCATCAACCAAGTCAGCGAGCCTGGCCACCCGATCCCGTTAGTCGCCTCTTACGACAAACATGGTCGCCTTGTACGGCAAGCATGGGTTGTTTAAGGCCTATTCTGCTCCGGATTGTCACGGGTCAGTAATCGAGTATGGTTTTACGCCGCTGTTAGCAATATTGCAGAAACATCTCGGAGGGGAGACCTGGAATGGGCTTCATTCATTGTACCGACTTGGTAAAATCGAACCTGTGTTTTCGACGTGAAAAGCGAGCGCTTAACACTAGAATACCTGAACACCCCTTCAAGCTAAGGAGCCAATAAAGCCAATGAAATAGTACTGTCAAGCCATATCGATTTTGTGTATATATTGGAGGGTGACATTGTACCACAATTGACATCATTCAGATTTTGTACAGCGATGACCATGCCGCGATGTAAACACTACCTCCGTTTTGTTATTAAAATTTGAGTGATCTGGTTCAACCGAGGTTACCACATTTGAGACAACCAGGGTTGACTAGATTCAACCAGTGTTAATCAATGGTAACATTTGTTTGTTTGTTTGTTGTTTAACGCCGCACTAAACAATATTCCAGCTATATGACGGCGGTCTGTAAAATAATCGAGTCTGGACCAGACAATCCAGTGATTGACATCATGAACATCGATCCACGCAATTGGGATCGATGACATGTATCAACCAAGTCAGCGTGTCTAACCACCCGATCCCGTTAGTCGCCTTTTACGGCAAGTATGGGTTGCTGAAGACCTATTCTACCCCGGAATCTTCACGGGTCCAATGGTAACAGTACTCGATATATATAAAATAGCAATACCTAGATTATTATATTCATTAAAATCATTTAATTCAAGAAAGAATCAATAAATGCAAGTAATTATCTTTTACACAACACAACAATTACATGTTACACTAAATTTAGATGAATGTGATGGTTGTTATATCTGAACTGGTATGATAATGGCCTTACTATCGAAATAAACATCTAAATGATCACACAAACCTTTCCATAGCCATAAGAAATCTCTCAGGTGACAGATGTTGTATGTATAACTATCAATGTCAGTGTCAGTGTCAAAGCAGGCAGTTCAAATGTACATAACAGTTATCTATATTCATAAGCGACATATAAATATGCTTACGTATGTATTTCATTGTGTAAAATAACACTGAAATAAAACACAATAGCTTCCTTAATGCAAATGGTTATGACAAGAAAACTGTCATTTTGGGTAATGCAATAGTCACCGATGATCTACATGAACAACATTGAGTCCACACATCAGTCTCTAAATGAGATACTGTGCATGTATAATGTTATGTGCCTGTTGGAAACAAATTGTCCATTCTCGATGGCGAAAGATACAGGTAGACTCAATGGTATGTTTATCGATAGATAAACTCGAAAAAAACAGTTCAGTGATAACACGACTTTCTGTGTCCTTGAAACAAATCAAACGACTTCAGCAACGTGTTGCTGGTGGATAATGGGTCTACAACCAATAAGAGCCCAAGAGTATTCACTACAGAGTACAGTACATGTCATCGTATCCCGAATGCGTAGATCGATGCTTATGATATCAATCCCTGGATGTCTAGTCCAGACCCGATTGCTTGCAGGCCGCCATCATATACCTTTAATATTGCTGAGTTCGGCGTTAAACTACAAACAAACAGTACTTGATATTGCTTTGAAAACAATATGGCCAAAACAGAAACAGACAAGAAGTAAAATTTATAAGACTTCTCTGCCACACTCGACTGTACGATTTCCACTACATTATGATGCAACTCGTTCGTTGTTTAACGCCACACTCAATATTCTATATTCCACATATATAGCAATATTCCAGCTGTATGACAGCGGTATGTAAATAATCGTGTCTGGACCAGATAATCCAGTCATTGACATCAAGTGCATCCATATACGCAATTTGGATACGACGGTTTAATCATTTATGAAATTAATATAGTTTATCTATGTGTATGTTATCATGTTCTTTGATAACGTCACCAGTCTGTATTGTTTTACCTTTTGGTGAGTTTTCATGTCATAACCATTGGCATCAAAGAACCAGTCGTGTCTAATTTCAGTATAAATTAGACGAAGAATGAAAAATGTAATATGCCTTCATGTTGAAAACGACAAAAGCATGTTGATGTATTACTAACACTTCAAGATGATTAATATATGTACGCCACCTGCCTGAGTTTCCTTCATACTTGACACTAAGAGTCAATAAAAACAACTGTCTCACATGCAATAAACATCACCAGAAAACTCAAAATGTCGATTGTGTACTATGTTGCCTGACAAACAAAGTCATCTTTTAGGACTTGTGCTCAAATGAAAGTATACATTTACACATGGTCCCGTCCGGGAAATTGACGGAGAGTAAGTTATTATATGCAGAATGAAATAGAGCGACAATGCCCTGTAGCTTACCTGGATTATGAAAAAATAAATTATGTGATGCTTCTACCTAATTAGGGTGAAAAACATGTGAGTTGAAGAAAAATGATGGATTCCAAGTAAAATGTTTTTGCAACATTTTACAACGATGCAGTTTTGAACAAACTTGAATTTACTAGCCATTTTCATTCACACAAAGTTCAATTTTCGGCGGTGGTTCTTAAGAATACGATTTTAAAACATGTCGTGAAAGTTGATTTTTTAAATATTTTGGTCCGTCAAAAGACACTTGTCAAATTATCAAAAATGTTGCCCGCCGTTCGGGCACATCTCTGACCAATTTGAACGTATTTCGATATTATCTCATGCATCACAATGGGCCACCCTTCGTTCCTCTCACAGTGCCTCCCTTCACGCCCGAAACACGTCTGCCACCTGTTAAGTGTAAACAAAATCTCAATTCATCAGATGACGCCCAAACGGTTTTGCCCACTGTTCTCAGAGGCGCATGTGTGCCTCTGAAAGGACATGTTGATTTCAGACCCAAATTTTACCCTGTTTCGTATCGTTGACGTCGAAAGTCGCATTTCTGTGGCAGCCCTGACGTTTTCTCTCAGTTCTGGTGCAGACATTAATCTGTTCCTCAACGCAAGGGCGCGAACCCGACCTGGGAGTAGTCTTTCTAAGCCCTCCTCTACCCATCCCAATCTTAACCCCAACCGTTTGCCAATAGATTTCCGACCCGTAAAGATTCCGGGGTAGAAAAGGTCTTCAGCAACCCATGCTTGCCCATCTTCCCGAGGCAAGAGAGTTAACTGACTTTAAAAGTCAAGTTTCCACCCTTGCCGAACTAGGCTGGAATTACTGGGCTCGATCGTAGCGCCACCAGTGTCTATTACGAGTTATGTCCTTTCTATGCCTCTCCTATTGACCAATCAGATTCAACCTCTCGTATCACTTGCATTTGCTTCAAAAAAACCGGTGGCGCCCAGTCAAGACGATCTGATTGATAATCAAGATCTATATTGTGATAAAACGAGCCTTACATCGCGAAGTGCATCAAATCACGTGAGCACCTTGATTAAAAGCATGAAAAGATTTAGAAAATATCTGTTGACAACGAGTTAGCGAGGCACATGCTTTGCAAATCCTGCAGTCGACCGAAATCTGCATGAAACTTTACGAACCGGGTTTCGATTTCAGTGCGCGATTTTGATTGGACTATGCAAAGACTCGTTAGTCCAGCCAAAATGTAACTCCATAATACCAGCCTAGTTCGGCAAGGGTGGAAACTGGACTATTATAGTCAGTTAACTCACTTGCCTCGGGAAGATGATGCTTGCCGTAAAAAGGTGACTATGCTTGTCGTAAAAGGCGACTAACGGGATCGGCTGGTCAGGCTCGCTGACTTGGTTGATGCATGTCATCGATCCCAATTGCGTGGATCGATGCTCATGATATCAATCACTGGATTGTCTGGTCCAGACTCGATTATTTACAGACCGCCGTCATATAGTTGGAATATTGCAAACCAAAAACCAATAGATTTCCATCTGTCGGAAAATCACACCTTAGATTTACCAGTGTCTGTTATTGTCCAGCTCTGTCATGCCTTTTGCGCGCATTCTTTCATTTTCTCGTGTACACTTCTGGGGGCCTTTTCCTCCGTTGTAACCGATCAATAAACCATATGGTTGTGACGTTTATTGGCACATGCGACCGCCTCCGTGGTATAATGGTAGAGCGTCCGCCCGGAGAGCGGACGGTCCGGGGTTCGATCCCCGACCGCGTCATACCAAAAGACATTAAAAGATGGAACTTGTTGTTACCCTGTCTGGCGCTCGGCCTTAAGGGGCTAAAACAAGGACTGGTCGGCTTTGAGTCAGTATACTGTGTCTGAGTGGGGTGTTCATGTTAAACTGCGGCATGGTATCTCAGTGAGCTAGCACTATAAATTGGCATCAGTCCGGACTAGTACAAGCAGCCACACAAACACACACACGTGCATGCACGTCGCTATATAAGTGCAATAATCTTGGACGCGACGTTAAACCCCATTTCCCCTCCCCTCACCTTATTGGCACATGCAAGAAACCAGGATGCGTCACCGTGCACGGCATGTTTTACGTGTGAAATGTGCTACTATTATGCCGAAAAGATTCTTAATTAAAATGGCTGCCGTATCGACCATGTTTAACAACGTATTGTATTTCTGTGAGCATTTTAGAGACACCAAAGCTGATATAAAAAATCCAAAAGGTAACGACCGACGGACGGACAACGCGCCACGACATAAGTCCACTATACTTTACTTGTCAGGTAGAGGCGGTCCGGTAGCCTAGTGGTTAAAGCATTCGCTTGTCACGCCGAAGACCCGGGTTCGATTCCCGACATGGGTACAATGTGTAAAGCCCATTTCTTGTGTCCCCCGCCGTGATATTGCTGGAATATTGCTAAAAGCGGCGTGAAACTATACTCACTGACTCACTCACTTGTCAGGTAGCTATATCCAAAATTGGTCTGGAAGAATGTGGTTCGATTTACCATCACTTCGGCAATGTTTCAACCCATAAGAATAATACTTATACAACCATATAAAGAATTACAATCAAACCGAATAAGGACAATAAATATCACATATTTTAGATAAAACATGTACAAATAAGGTCTATAACATTACCCTTAACTGGAAGAATCCAAACGCAATGGAAATTAGCGATTACTTCATTAGAAGAGTGTCTTCACTCAAAGATGGCTATCGAGACCATCTGATCTCGATAGCTGCTTCTTACAACGAGCAGGGTTGCTAGGGTCCAGTAAAAGTTCTTAGCATTGTGTTTTGACAATGGTTAACTGTCAGGAAATAATATCTAATTTACGCAGTGTTGTGGAAGATACTATATTCAGATGCTTCCATTGTTCTTTTTTTCATAAAATGAAGAACAAAAACTAACGCGAAAGAAACATTTTGAATATGAAATTTTAAGCCAGATTATCCTTTCTGCAGACAACATGATACCCAGTAAGTCAATAACTACAAATTTCAGCAAGGCTTTAACGTTTTACCACACATGTTGACATAACATATGAAAAACACTCAATGTGAAAGTAAATGTGTTGAAAGTGTATGTTCGGATGATATAGAGAATCTCAGCAGGGTGTCTTTTGATATCAAATACATCAACACGAGTTGATAAAAGTGGGAAAACTCCGAGGCTTGCCGAGGTTTTTTTCCACTTTTATCAACGAGTGTTGATATATTTGATATCGAAAGACACGAGGGTGAGATTTTATTTATCATCCAACATCATTCTTCCAACTTTTTCAGTTTGTAGACAGTAATAAGCAGTGTCTTAAGTCTAAAAAGTACTGCTAACAGCTTCAGTAGCAGAGCCATTGGTGATGTCATTTGATTGTGACGTCATGTAACAATGACGTCACAATGGTCTGCAAAGCATTGTGATGCAATTTCATTGCAGCGATATCTACAGTGTAGATGTCGCTTGATCTCACCCAAGCGATATCTCCCGTTGGAGCCAGTTTTGGATGATAAACTAACATACATAGCATATACAATGTACTTTCTATAGAGTTACATATATTGCTTGTCCGGATCTGCATTGATAAGCGCATCATGGGTACGAATACAAATTAAAATAACCAAGTAAGTGACACCAGATGATACTCTGTCCTAACGAACCAGGTGGTCTACAACACTGCCAATGATCAACGAGTGTAGCAGCTGTGAAGTGAATATTCAAACGTTTTATCTTGTCATGTGTAGGATGGCGATTGGCTGAATGAAATGATGGACAGGAGTGGACCAAAGGCAGTAAACTATAAATAGTCCAGAGATCCTCTTCTTTGCATCGAGACGCAGGAGCCTGTCACAGATACTGAAAAGGTAAGTCGCAATTCTTCATGAGATGTGACATTTGAACTCACTCACTCCACTCACGCCACGCCATTTATTCATGCTTTGATGTTTGTTAGATTTTTGTTTAACGCCGCACTCAGCAATTTTCCAGCTATATAATCGTGTCTCGACCAGACAACCCAGTGATTGACATCATGAGCATCGATCCACGTAATTGGGATACGATGAGTACATCAACCACGTCAGCGAGTCTGACCACCCGATCCCGTTAGTCGCCTCTTACGTCAAGCATAGTCACCTTTTACGGCAAGCATGGGTTGCTGAAGACCTATTCTACCCCGGATCTTCACGGCCCCCATGTATTCATGCTTGCATCATGAACAGGGTAGTGGTTACCTTGTGCTTTGCTTTGGAATATTGTTTCTTCTTCGGCGAGCACATAGCACTTTCATCTATTGCAGGATAAGAGTGATCGGCGGGGTTGCCTATTGGTTAAAAGCGTTCGCTCGTCACGCCGCAGAACCCGGGTTCGATTCCCCACATGGGTACAATATTGTGAAACCCATTTCTGGTGTCCCCCGCTGTGATATTGCTGAAATATTTCTTAAAGCGGCGTAAAATACTCACTCACTACAGGATAACAGTTATATTAATTCGTTGACCAGTTTTGTGCAATGCTTTGCCCTGTTATAGTAATATCCTCGACTGAAAGCCCGATTGCCACAATAACATTATTTCTTATTTTAGTTACCGGTTACTTTACACTTGTTGTCTGGAGAAGATCTAATTCGGCGTCATGTATATGCAAGCACTCCTACTTCTTGGCATGGGCGTATCGACCCAAGGGTTTGGCTATCTTGATCCGCCTACAGTAGTGACTAACAGTAAGTATAACATATGGACCGTTTGAATAAACCAACGCTCTCTGAGGTCCCCCCACATTGTATTTGTTTTCTTCATGGGAGGACACAGCCGTCCATGGCTACGCAATTTGCAGTGCAGACTTCCGGTGGTGCAGGGGCGGTAGGGTAGCCTTGTGGTGAAAGCTTTCGCTCGTCACAGCATATAAAACATCATTGCCACCCCCGGAAAAAACTGATTGCCAAAATTGCTGGACGATCATATTTGAAACAGACAAAACGATTCGGTCCGTCAGAGCCCTTTAGGGGCGGTCGGGTAGCCTAGTGGTTAAAGCGTTCGCTCGTCACGCCGAAGACCCGGGATCGATTCCCCACATGCGTACAGTGTGAGAAGCCCATTTCTGGTGTCCCCCGCCGTGAAATTCCTGGAGCATTGCTAAAAGCGGCGTAAAACCATACTCACTCACTCCGGTAACTTATGATCCTCGGACCAAACCCTGGAACTGACCTGTCACTGTTTGTTAGGAAATTGTGCTCGTGGGATTCACCATAGTGTTAAATTCTAAGAGGAATTTGACACTTCGGGCTTTCTAGCACATCAAGCTGACACACATGTACAGCTGAAATATTGTTCATAGCAGTGTTACGCATCATTCTCGTTCACTCTTCTCAGTTGAGGTTTGTCACATGCCTGACGTCCTTTAAACAACGTAGGATGCTGGGTTCAAAGCCCCGTTCGTCCTGGTTTTGTTTCAAGATGTATCAGGGGGCACGGGTGGCCCAGTCGTCGAAGGCGCCGCGATTCGCTGTGCAGTGTTGCGTCCCTTGGGCACGCCAGAAACCTATCATTGTGGGTTCGAATCGCCCCGCTTATGTTTCTAGGTTTGTCCTCACCATACCCGTGCTCGTGGGTTTTACCGAAGTGGTAAACGTCTGAGACCTGCATCACTTCGGGCTTTCCTCCCACATTAAGCTGACACGCCGTGATATAACTGGAATAATGTTAAAAGCGGCGTTAAACCCAACTCACTCACGAACGATGTATTAACACTTATTGCCAGTGAGTGATCACGACAAAATCGTGCTTGTGAGAATAGCTCATCAGTATGTATCACAACTGCTTCACAACTGTAACCGCCGCATCACCATTTTCGTCGGCTCGTATAGAATCTTTCATGCATTTCATGGATACAATAATTACCCTGCCCTGGAATTATACTCTGTCTTTACGTGAAAAACGAGAAACAATAACGTATTTATTCAGTTATATTGTTGATAAATAAACTCTAGCTCTAGTGTTCCGATATGCCTGTCATGCTGACACACAACACACAATTACAAAAGAGATAATGTTGTGTTTTGTCAAACATAAACATTAAGCAAACTAGTGCACTTCTTAAGAAAGCAAAGTAAGAAACGATTTTGTTTTCTTCCAGAGTATGGAACGGAATTAGTCTACTGTGATTACCAGAACGTGAAAATGCTCCCCGATTCCTTTTGGAGAACGGCAGATTGCGAGGAATGCGAATGCACCAAGAGCGGGATGTTCTGTGAGGGGTAAGAAAAAAAAGCGCGTTTGTTTTGAGAGCAAGTAAAAGAGGATCATGCTTTATTAGACCCGTGAAGATCCGGGGTAGATAAATGTTCAGCAACCCATGCTTGCCGTGAAGGCGACTATGCTTGTCGTAAGAGGCGACTTTCGGCATCGGGTGTTCAGGCTCGCTGACTTGGTTGATGCTATTCATCGTATCTCAATTGCGTGGATCGATGCTCATGATGCCACTCACTGGATTGCCTGGTCCAGACTCTAGATTATTTAGAGACCACCGTCATATAGCTGGAATATTGCTGAGAGCGGCGATAAACAACAAACAAACATCATGCTTTTTTATGGTTAAATATTCCATATATATATATATATATATATATATATATATATATATATATATATATATATATATATACAAAAATGAGGTCAATGTTCACTCGGTGTACATGTAATATATAATAAAATAATAAAGTCCACGTTAGTCCATCATCTTCTTTATATCAGTTTCATACATAGTACTTTCGCTGTCTCATGACAGCTCTTCAGTGTAACTGACATATACATATAATATATATATAATGTATATGTCAGTTACACTGAAGAGCTGTCATGAGACAGCGAAAGTACTATGTATGAAACTGATATAAAGAAGATGATGGACTAACGTGGACTTTATTATTTTATTATATATATATATATATATATATATATATATATATATATATATATATATATATATATATATATATATATATATATATATAATATATATTTATATATATATATATGTATAGTTTTAAATTGTGTAAAATATATCTAAAATTCGACAAATATAATTTGCTTTTCCTTCGCTTTTATCCAGATTTGGGTTCAATGCTGGTGTGTTTGGGGCACCGACAGGATGTGATGTCGTGAATGATGCATGCGACATAAGGTTGGTGGATGCTCAAGACGACACCAAGGACTGCGAACCTTTCAAACAAGGGCCTCCGCCCCACCTGTTTGCGCCCCCTGAAGGAACATCTTTTAATATGGAAGAAGTACACTTCTGAGGATCTTCTCGCGCCCCTAACGGGACAAGATACAAATAAACTGACATGAAACGTCAGATACGTGTGTTTGGGTTCTTTTGCTATCGATAACTGCATTTGAAGTGTGTGTCAGTAAGTTAGTGATTCAGTCTGTGTATTTTTTACAAAGCCATGCTACATGTATTTAGGGATACAGTAAACTACGGTTATAACGAACACGCTTATAACGAACTGGCGGATATAACGAACTGGTTTTTAGGACCCTGCCATTTGCTGTATATACGCTATATATTTGCTTATATCGAATTACGGTCATAATAACGAACTAGAATTTGTGGTCCCTTTAGTTCGCCATAACCGTAGTTCCCTCACTAGTATTTTTCAAATGATGACACGAGGGCATCGATCCCTGTCCTTATTATGTAAGAACTGTCCCTTTGATCTTGTGAATACAGCCGCTGCAGAAACAGCGGAAAATCAGTGGTTCGATCCCCTGGCACGTCATAATGTTAAAGATGGTGCTTGATGTTACCCTTCCTGACGTTCGAAATTATGGGTATAAAACAAGAACTGTCAGGCTCGGATTCAGTAAACTGTGTCTGAGAAGGATATCCATATCTTTTGCAGTGGGCAAACACTAGAAAACCGGCTTAAGACCGGATCAGTACAAACTGCCACAAAACACGTCCACACACGTCGCTTTTTTATTAAGCAGGCCCATGTAAACTTGGGGGTGGACCGCTCCCGGGGTCTTGTGGTAAAGTGTAGATCCGGGGTTCGATTCCCGGCCGCGTAATACCAAAAGACGTTAAAAGATGGTACTTGTTGTTACACTGCCTGGCGCTCGGTATTAACAAGGACTGATCGGCTCGGAGTCAATATAGCCTGCAACCTCGGGGTATCGCGGTACTTGTCATGTACGCTAAACGGAACAAAATGCACTCACTAACCTTTATGTTTATTCGTGTTCTCTGTATCAGATATCATTCATGTTATCAAACAATGCATATTTTACTGATAAAAGTTCATTATTTACATTAGTAGCTCCGAGTTAAAGCCGGGTCTCGCGCTCTGTTTGACAAGGGAGAGAACTCCATCGTATCGCGGTACAGAGAAAAGTTGTGTATGGAGGTCCGAATTGGACAAAAAGAGGACATAATTCTACCAACCACTTGGTATGATCATGCCAGACATCAGTGATTTGTCCAGACAAGTGCAAAGACAGCACAAGTAAAATTCTAAATGTGTTATCAGCAATAGGTATTCAATGCATATTTACCGAAAAGTAAGAGAAAAATATTGTTATAAGTCAACATCAAAATATCAGAAATGATATTTTAAGATTGTTTAAAAAAATTGGATGACAATAATTTGTCACAAAATTGAAAAATGTTAAAAGTCAACAATAAATATATAAAAAGCACTCCTAGTATGCCCAAAGTATGTATTTATCTTTTGGTTACTAGTGAAGAACGTATTTCTAAGTTTGGCATTATGGCCCTTATGATCTCCCAATAGATTCTGGGCACAGAGCGGGAAAAAATGTGCGGACTACGTAACTTCCGTTACCTCATTAGTCGCCATGAAAATGCAGATGATCTAGTTCAATAGAGAAAGTTTACTTGGGGAACTGCGGGTTTTATCGTTGGCCATTGATAGATGGGGGTAAGGCAATATTACAACAGATGCCAGAAATAAGTATCAACGCATTAATAACTCCTTACTTACAGCAGACGGAACATTCCGAGGAAATTGAAATTGTTTACGAAGTGAGCACTTCCTGGTTACTGATCATGATTTGCATTAATAGACAGCCGCTAAGAGGCGTGTCCCACGTGAACTATCGGAAATCACAAATGCCGCGATACGATGAATGCCGCGGTACCATGGGGTCCGAGTATACTGTGTATGAGTGGGATATCCATTTAGACTGCGGCATGGTATCTCACTAGGCTAGCACAATAATATCGGCATTAGTCAGGACTAGTACAACCAGACACACACACGGTAATGCACGTCGCGACCGCCTCCGTGGTCTAGTTATAGAGCGTCCGCCCGGAGAGCGGACGGTCCGGGATTCGATCCCCGACCGCGTCATACCAAAAAACGTTAAAAGATGGTACTTGTTGTTACCCTGTCTGGCGCTCGGCCAATTAAACCCAATTTCATCTCACCTCACCTAATGCACGTCGCTATATGTGAGTGCAATAATCTTGGACGCGACCTTCAACCCCATTTCACCTTACCACATTTAGAGGTGGATGGTAGGGATGTGGTTACTGAAGTCAAGTGTCTATCGTAGTACAGTAAACTACGGTTATAACGAACTTAAAGGGACTTCTAAGTTTAGTTCGTTATAACCGTAGTTCGTTATAAGTACATATACAGCATGACTACAGCAAGCAGTCGGGACCAAAAAGTAAGTTCGTTATATTATATCCGTCAGTTCGTTATAAGCGTGTTCGTTATAACCGTAGTTTACTGTAATCAGATATACTTTAAGTGCCAGCTTCCCGTATGATTGATTGGTTTATTGTTTACGCCGCACTCAGCAATATTCCAGCTATATGACGGCGGTCTGTAAATAATCGAGTCTGGACCAGACAATCCAGTGACTGATATCATGAGCATCGATCCAGGCAATTGGGATCGATGACATGCAACAACAAAGTCTTTCCGTAATGAGAAAAATACTACTGGTCCTACAGCAACAAAACATACAGTTTTAAACCTCTGAGGGAAACTCACTCACTATATCTATCGAGGGAACGGACAACATAAGCATTAGGTGATCTTCTTTGTATGAACTGGCCGGTTGTGTGTCATCCCGCCGTGAATCGTTGTTCATGCAATCAACCACTGGTTCTGGCATGATTATTTATGTGCCGCCGAGATTTTGCTGGAATATTGCTAATTTCGGCTTGGAAACAACTTTCACTCAAGAATGTATGTTTTTCTTAACATAGGTCGTTCACTGCTGTTATAGTTGTATAAGTACGACATAAAGTATTTGGTCACCTTACGGCGGCGTAATAAGACTAACTTCGTTCACACTGAGACGAGAGTGCCCAAGAAGCTGGATAGATACGTAATTGAACAATTGCGGCGGTTCAAAATAATGTTGATGCAAACAATAAAATATTAATATTTTTTTAAATGTTGATTCAGGGGTTGCCTCTGATTTGACAAATGTAAAAATCATTCGTTTGAAAGCTATCCCACATATTGTTCGACCCGTGAAGATCCGGGTTAGAATTGATCTGCATATTTTGTGGCACGAACTCAAGGCGCTGGACCAAGTGCACAAGTTTTGTGAAGTCACTATTCTCGGACCGTAACACGGGCATGAAACAAACAATAAAGTGTTACGTAAAACGAAGGACTTCACTGAAGGTCAGTTCATCGCCTGCCTCAATGCTTTTTTCGAGGCTTGTGCTATTGTTTAATCACATCTGAGTCAAAGTGGAGTGGTGTGTTTCATTTGATTTGAAAACACAGACAGGCGCCGTCTCATCAGGTGTGTTGTCCTTTCACTCTGCGTCTGTTGTTTAGTTGTCAATGTAGCAAATGATCCTTTGCGTCGTCGGATGATTTTAGGTATCATGACAACATTAAACAAGGGGACGATGTATGTTAATTTAAAGACTAATAAGGTTACACAATGGCAACAGTCTAAACTATGTTTGCTGAAAGTATGATTTGTTATGCTTAATAGAATATACTCTCTAATATTAACAGCTGCAAGTATGTGCTAATCAAAGGGTTAAACAATGTCGGTGTTAACTTGCAGGTAAAGAAGTGTTTGTCGGTTACACTACTTGTTATATTGTATCACAAAATCTAGTCAACTGTGATCCAACAGGAAATAGTTTGAAGAGGTATTTGGCGGAGTTATCACTTCAGTTGTTATTCTTGCTTACAGTATTTTCTCAGATGAGAAATTAAAGACTAATGAGGTTACACATCGACAACAGTCTAAAACTATGTCTTTTGAAATTATCATTTGGTATTCTTACTAGAAGATATTCCCTAACATTTAAAACTTGCACGTATGTACTAATCAAGTGGTCTAATCATACTGGTGTTAACATACACATAAATAGGTGTTTTGATGGTTATTTTTCTTATTATTTTGTACTAAGACTAGTCAGCCATTTGGTAACTTGCGATCTCAATATGCACATATAACGTTAAAATATGTCGTCCAACAAAATTGACAGTTCCTTGGCTGCTGGAATAAGAAAAGATGATAGTACAATATAAGAAAAAAGCTCACAATGTTTTACTTGGATACTTTTATACATGTTTTAATGTACATACGATGTCTCATAAGCCTGTAAAGGCTGGGTGCAATACCGATGATAATTGATTTTTCTGTTTTTATGCAGTATGTATATGTTATTTGCACGTGACATCTTAATAAAATACACTCTCTCTCTCTCTCTCTCTCTCTCTCTCTCTCTCTCTCTCTCTCTCTCTCTCTCTCTCTCTCTCTCTCTCTCTCTCTCTCTCTCTCTCTCTCTCTCTCTCTCTCTCTCTCTCTCTCTCTCTCTGTTAGAGTTGTCACACATTTTGATCCTCATTGGTGGTGGTGGGGTAGGGGTGCCCAGTCGTCTGTATCGCGGCAATATGCAGTGAATAGGTCCCAGAAACCTATGATCGTGGCTACTGATGCAAGATTCGCCCTGATCGTGTGTGTTGACTCTATTTTATACCCGGGTTTCACCGAAGTGGTAAACGTCTGCATTAAATCGGCTTACCTCCGGCCGCCATATAGCGGCGTTAAACAAACAAACAAACAACGGTATCTTCCCAAAACGTAGACCTTCCAAAACGCAGACCCGTTAAAACAACACTCGTTATGGCTGGTTGCATCAGTATTTAGTACCCTGTACCCTTAAGTAAAATGGTATCACCCATGTAACAAGAAAGAAAGCTGGGTAGAGTTCACAATTTTTTATTCAAATGTTATTTCATTGTCATTTATTATTATCAGTTATTTTCACTTGTTTATCATCAGTAGACCAACTGCATCCAGGCACTGAAGGCGTGTCTTTTCACGGCGATGAAGCTGTTCCTTGAGTCGGACAAGGCGATGTTCTTTCTCTCTGTAGACAACCTTCCTGGGTGGCGGTGCTGCTCCAAATTGAATCTGCGCTAGTTTCGCTCTCTCCGAAATTTCTACCTTCTGGATCAGTTCGATAAATCTGAAGATGTTTGGATGCTTGTGCTGGAGGGACTTGCCGATTCTGGAGTGGAAATCTTCTAGGTTGTTTGTACGGGGCCCTTGTGTCGCATGGTGATTCCACAGTCGAGGTGGGTGCCGGGCATCGTCATCCACCCATGTCGTAACGATGTAGTCGTTCATGGCATCAGATTGGCGCACGTCAGGGCACTGGTTCATGGCTTCAAGCCAGGCATCTTGGACCTCGAGAAGGGGCAGCAATGGCAGACCTGCAGCTCGTCGTATCCACTTGCGAACCATCAAGCTGACATACTGTTATGTAACTATTGTACTGTTCAAAGGGTCATAAGCCTTTCGTCATACGCCTATTTGTTATACAACAAAGTGGATATTAATTAAATCAAAAGTCCGAGTATCCTTTAGAAGCGTAATGTATAAGTCCACTGTTTTGAAAGACAGGTTCGATTCCCGACATGGGTACAATGTGTGAAGCCCATTTCTGGTGTCCCCCGCCGTGATATTGCTGGAACATTGCTAAAAGCGGCGTAAAACCATACTCACTCACTCACTCACTCACTCACTCACTCAGTGTGCCGGCCAACTGCACCATTGTTAACGACAACTGCATCGCGAGTCTGGTTTAAAAAATGGACTTGACGAAGGACTGCGTTACTGGAATGGATGATGTACCTGAACTTTCGTCTAAACATTGAACACTAGACGTGTTAGCCAAGAGTGCTACAGTCTGGTGTGTGGTGCTCTCGCTCACCACGGACAACCTTGATCGACTCCATGCCTTGTATGATATGTCCTCGGTTTTTTTTGACAACTCCTAAAGGCTGCAAAGGTATTGACCTTCTGTACGTCACGCCGAAGACCCGGGTTCGATTCCCCACATGGCTACAATATGCGAAGCCCATTCCTGGTGTTCCCCGCCGTGATATTTCTGGAATATTGCTCAAAGCGGCGTAAAAGCATACCCTCTCACTCGTTGTCGTACCATCTCACTTGAACGGTACTCAGATGCAAAGATTGGTTTGTTGTTTAACGCCGCACTCAGCAGTATTCCAGCTATATGACGACGGTCTGTAAATAATCGTGTCTGGACCAGACAATCCAGTGACTGATATCATGAGGCAAAGGTAATCGTGGGCATATACAGTCATATAATTGATAACAGTTCAACGTTATCTGTGTAATGTTTCAAAAGGCACCGTCGTAACGCCCATTCTTTAACATTGACAGACGTAGCTATCCCTTTATGACTGCCCTGGGCATTGTTATTTGAAGACCCGTGAAGGTCCGGGTTAGGATAGGTCTTCAGCAACCCATGCTATCTGTAAAATGTGACAATGCTTGTCGTAAGAGGCGACTAACAGGATCGGATGGTCAGGCTCGCTGACTTGGTTGATGCATGTCATCGTATCTCTATTGCGTGGATCGATGCTCAAGATGTCAGTCACTTGAGTGTCTGGTCCAGACTCGATTATTTACAGACCGCCGTCATATAGCTGGACTATTGCCGAGTGTGGTGTTAAACAACAAACAAACGAAACAAACACTCGGCTGCAGATCGAGAGGCACTGACAAAGTATAATGCTTCTAAGAATCCCTTTCACAGTACATGTACGCCACCAAGAGATATTTTACGCTCGTTTCCTAATGTACATAGGACGTATGTTTGAAACTGTCTGTTACATTATATTGTTGACACAGCAAACACGAAAACGTGGATTGTCTTGTCCAGACTCGAGTATTTACAGACCGCCGTCATATAGCTGATTGCGGCGTTAAGCAACAAACAAACCAACCAACCAACCTATGTCTCTCCTCGAAAAGCAACAGTATAACACTTCCCGGCGTAAATTTGGTAGTTTCAGAGTTTTTTTATTTGTTGCCAAAGTCGTCAAGCCAGCAAAGAAAAGACACGACATAAGCTTATTCATGGTATAAAACATTCGCTTTTAGGACCAATATAGTCCTGTCACTTGATATGGAATCACGTTATAACGCGATAATTAATAAAAGACGATAGCTGCATGTGTGCTAATACGGTGGCCATCCCAATGACCAATCTAAGCCATTGGGATACGATGACATGCATCAACCAAGTTACCGAGCCTGACCACCCGATCCCGTTAGTCGCCTCTTACGACAAGCACCATCGCCCTTTAAGACAGGCATGGGTTGCTAAACACCTATGCTGATCTGGATCTTCAAGGATGAGTATCTCCAATGGCGATTCTTTGTTAGAATTAGGCCGCAGCAACCTATGCTAGTTGTACAAGGCGAACAAATTGAATGAGAGCGAACGTCGGTGACTTGGTTGATTGTGTGTCACAGTGACACGATGGTGTTGGTCGTTGGTCATAATATCAACCACTTGATTAGCTAGACTCGATTATGTACTGGTCGCCGTCATATTGCTCGATTACTGCTGAGTGTGGCGTCAAACAAGGAAACATGAACAATCTTCTTTGAGTTTGCTGTTTTCTCAATCTCATTAAAATCAGATCTTAGTTTTCGCCACCGCTAAACAAAGATCTGAGGACATCCCATTACGGGTCACGTCAGAACGACCTTCCATCCAACCGATCAGAGCGTCGCTTACCAGATCGTGAAAGTGACAGTCGGAATGTGTTTTCTAATCATGCAACCACGAAATAATTAACACGGGGTATTCCGAATGACAGTTACGGGTTTTATGATTATATCCATTCAATCTAGGCCATCTATAAACCATTCCAGAATGTTCTTCTTAACAGTTTTAACAGTTTTAATCGAGAATACGTCAAAATATGTTTCGAAAGTAGTCGCCAGTTTGAAACCAGTGTCGTGAAGTTCGAGAAAGCCGCCTTCTGATTGGCTAATGGTTTCTTGTCAGTCATTTCATTGGTCGGTCAAAATTAACGAAAGGTCGTTCTGATTATAATGAGATTGCTGTTTTCTTTGAGGTTGATGAATATGTATGTATAGTGCGGATGTTGATGGTTGTCGTGAATAAAAATAATAATTTCTGTGTCTTATAGTTGTATATAAATAGGTATCTCTTCCAGAAATAGTACAAATGCCCAAGAATAGATGAATGATTAATTAGTCCATTCCATATACTTGCAGTTAAAAATAGTCTTGTTTCTTATGAGTTTTTTATAAAAAAAGCTGAGTTGTGAAGATGAAGTTTGTTCTGTAGTTATTGTATTTCTTTATCTTCCACTTGAACTCTCCTGGTGTCGCCACCTGTGGTTGGAGTGATTGAGTGAGTTGAGTTAACGCCGCTTTTAACGGTGTTCCAGTTATATCACGGCGTGTCAGCATAATATGGGAGCTCTCTCTTCCCAGAATTTGGAACAATCACCCAATACTGCATGTACCGAGGGCTGAAGATGCAGGTTGGATCTCACATTAAGACTGCCGACTGTATGGAGAGTACATGTGATGGGAACGGTCTCAGCTGCTGTGGGCGAGTATAGATGACAAGCTGTTACTGTTTAAATGTATTGCTCACACAGTGGTTAAAACATTGACAATAATCTTCATAAATAAATGTGTCCTTCAAAGCCAAAGGTACCTAAAGCATGGTGATGTTCTAGCTAAGATCAACTCGCATAAAATTTGAATTGAAGAACATTTTCACTGTCAAATTCCTCCCGTGAAGATCCGGGTCTTCAGCAACCAGTGCTTTCCGTAAGAGGCGAATTTGCTTGCCGTTGGAGGCGACCAACGGGATCGGGTGGTCAGGCTCGACGTGGATCGACGTTCATAACACCAATCACTGGATTGTCTGGTTCAGACTCGGATTATTCACAGACCGCCGTCTGGCATATTGCTGAGTGCGGCGTTAAATAACTCTTAATGTGGGAGGAAAGATCGAAGGGATGCAAGTCATGGATATTTACCACATTGGTGAAACCCACGAGCACGGGTAGGGTGCTGACAAAACCTAGAAACATTATCGGGCGAACTGGGATTCGAACCAACAATCATATGTTTCTGGCGTGCCCAATGGACGCAACTCTGCACTGCGATACGCGGTGCCTTAAACGACTGGACCACCCGTACCCGCTATGATTAACGATGCTTCATAGTAAACTAAACCAAATTAAAAACTTCACAATCCTAAAATTTTAACATTTTGACCAGTTATCATTGTGGGCCCTTATATTGTATTTAAACAATAATGGCCACGTATTGTCGTCAGATAACACCCGTTTTTGTGCAGGTGAATCGATCAAAATCATGTGCACAGCACTATAGTGGCAAAAGTGGTTTTTCACGTGCACCTGGTCACGTGGCCATAATACCGCACGTGTTTTCAGCCATACTTGTTAGCAGTCATTAATACAAAAAGAAAAACACAAGAAAACAAAAGTTTTTACGGCCATTTGTCATGCCACGCCTTTCAAATGTGCAACGTGAACGTGCCATCGGCATGTTGAAGACGGGAACGTCCGTAGCTGAAGTCGCAAGGACGACGGATTGTATTCGACGGACTGTTTATGATTTACAGACGCGTCTACAGCAAACCGCTGATCGCCCTCGGCCAGGTCGACCACGTGTGACGTCACATGCAGAGGATCGTCAGATTGTCTTACGTCATCTCCGTAACTGAGTTTTTGACGGCTACATCAACCAGAAATGAACTGTTTAGGGGTAGGCTGAGTGCGCAAACTGTTTGAAACCGTCTGAGAACTGCTCACCTTCAAGCACTTCCGACCTCAATCCCATCGAACACGTCTGGGATGCTCTTGGCAGAAGTCTGCGCACTCTCCAGAGCCAACCACAGAATTTGCAAGATCTTGGCACCATTTTGCAGCAATAATGGCGTCGTCTTCCCAATCATGTGTTCACAAGCATCACAAGGTCCATGCGGAGGCGTTGTGTGGCAGTTGTCAACGCACATGGTGGCCATACACGCTACTGAACTTGTGTGCCATCAGATTCTCGTGCTTGGGACTTATGATTTAAACTGTTGATGTTATTACCGAATACCATAGGTGCTTGGAACAAATTATGGTTACCACCGTTAATTAAAATCCTTCTTTGGACATTAATGATTAAAAATTACCTTCTCTGATACATTTGTCCGTTGTTTATCATATATGGGATTACTTTTAAAAATGTGAAGTTTTTAATTTGACTCAGTATATATGGTTTATTGCTTCACAGATTCGGCATTAAGGGTGGTGTGTTCGGGGCACCAGAGGGATGTAAGGTCATTGCTGACGGATGTACTGTGTTGATGGTGAAAGCTGACGATGAAACGAAAGACTGCTTCTCTGGAAATACTCTAATAATAAATTAAAACTGTTTATTTTATTTGTTCAAATAATTTTTATTAATATTGGGCCACAAGAATGTATTATTTGTTCTTCATGATGTGGTCATAATCTTCTCACTTAGAACAGCCTGCCATTGTTTGACACTTAGTTACTGCCCTGTGCAGCGTTAAAGAACAAACCAAACATATGCACATGTAGAATTACATGTAGTTACACATGTGCAAAATAACTTACGTGTAAAATGATGCACATGTGACGGGGTATTATAATTTGGTGCAATGCGCTGAATGCAAATTTGAATCCAACAATGTCAAAGATAATGATCATTGTTTTTTGTAGGAGGGGAGGGAGACTGGGTTTATATGGAGACTGGATATATTAAAATGAAGACCACACACACACACATGCACGCACGCACGCACACACGCACGCACGCACACACACGTATATATATATTCTCCTTTCTGGATAAATTCAAAACGTCAACGCCACAGAATAATCAGATTATCCGCCAAACCAGATTCCATTGGGCGTAAAAAGCAGAATATGATAAAATTTATGTGAATGGATCACTGAAAATCAGTGATGACACCAGATGTTCGCAGAAAAGGTAAGCATGTCCTGCTCTACCGGTAGCACCCGCCACTAACATAATTTGCATTAATAAGTAAGTGTTCGTTTGTTGCCTGACGCCACTCAGCAATACTCCTGCTACACGACGACGGGATGTAAACCATCGAGTCTGGGCCAGACAATCCAGTGATCAGTATCATGAGCAAGATCGGCGTCGTTGTGGTACAACGCCACACTGTCAATCAAGTCACCAAGCATGACCACCCGATCCATGTATGCCAGAGTCGTCGTCAAGCAAATAGTGGAACGTTGACAGTTACCCATGTCGCTGAGCCTGCAAATCAGGTGTACTGGGACATGGTGATCTTGTGACACTATTTACGAGAGGGTGACGCCAGCCACTTCAGCATGTGTTAACCATACACAACCTGGAGTGCACATTCTGGTGCTGATTTGTGTGTGTGTGTGTATATAGAGGTTATCACGCGAGTGTGTTTAGGGATGGTAAATATCCTGCATTAGGAATAAACATTGTATTTAGCGAGCCTTGGCGAGCTAAATACATAGTGTTTATTCCTAATACAGGATATTTACCATCCCCAAACACACAAGCGTGATAACCTCTTTATCATATAATGTCATTCTTTAATTCTGTGCTTTAAAATCGCTTTCCCTCTCTCACAAACATTACCGAAACATTGCGAGTTTTCCTGGAATGCGCGCATTAATATTTATTACGTCACAGGGTAAGTGATGTGTCAGTCGGACAGTGACAGTAGCCAATATAGTTCCAACTGAAATCTGTTTCTTATACAGTGGCGAAGCAACATATACGCAAAACAACAGTTGTTTTTAATTGCCTTTCGCGGCAATCCATCGGTCTGTCCGCTAGAGTAACTGCCCTTTGTCAAAGGGAAGCTACTCTAACCCTAGTCTATGAGGCGTCACGGCCACGGTCAGACGTTGTTGACAGTCGGTCTGCCCTGTTATAACGTTAAGAAGTGTAGTCAAATGTACATCCAGAGACAAAACGAAACACGGTAACAATTCAAACATATTTCAGCCAAATCCAACTATTTTAATTTGTGGAGAAGGTTTCAAGCCGCAGAGGTCTACAAGCACAGATATGGCTACTGGTCCCGCTTGGCTAGGCCTCGTGCCCTCGCAAAATTGTTTCGAAATTTATATTTCCAAAGTTGCCAAAACTTATAAAATGCCTTACCTACGTCACAGTTAGATACTGATTTTTAGCATATTAGAGTGTTCTGTTGATAATGATAGCCATTATCCCTGTAGTTTATCCAGATTCCCGATGGTTAATTCTCACTCGATCGCAGAATGACGAGGGCGACGCCATGTTTGTTTATAAACAGTGAAAGTAGTCCTACTTGACCTTTGTTATTTGCATCTCTATCCGCATATGACCCCAACAGATATCGTTTTTATCCGTTGGCTTTATCCTGCCGAGAAACCTACCCATTATATGATAAATATATATATACGCAGTTGGTGCCAATCTCCCCTACTTTCACGTTGCCCGTTCTTCAGAGCGCAATTACCGGTAAGTACAATGACATTGTCAATAAGTGTTGCTCTATGGATACCCTCAAATACAAAGTTAAGTGTCGCCGTCGAGCAAATAGTGTAACGTCGTCAATAATGCATTGACTCTTGATTAAACAGTTTAATTTTGAGAAATTTGTTGTCTGATCACGAGCATGAGTTTTGTAAATAATCTGGAAAAATTAAAAACCAATTACGAATTATATATATTAAACTAATTCATCAAACCCGACCATATCATAAATTGCCTTCCTGAACTCTAAATGATGTAAAATCTACACAACCCGTCCACATGACTGGAGTAACAATATCAGTTCAGGGAAACCCTTGAAACATAAATATACTTTTTACAAGAGGTAGAACTACAACCTCAGCGACATCAATGGAGAGCGAAAATAAGTTTTGGCTTTTTTTGTCAATTTAATGGTAATGTGTGTGTAGAATACAATCCTATTTACGTCAACACATCAGTAAAGAGAGAAAAAACATGTAAGTGCGACTATCGTGTTTATGAATCTTTATCAAATAGTGATAATACCAGGTGTTAGCTCAAAGGTGAGCGTGTGTTGCACAACCACTGCAGAAATGTTTAACGGAATGGCTGTAAACAAGTTCCGTTGTCACTTAAGGACGAAATGTTAAGCACATGTTTCGGAAATTCCTACATGTCCAACCCTAAATTCTCGCCTAACCCTAAATTCTCGCCTCACCCTAAATTCTCGCCTAACCTAAAAACTTAAATGGAGAATTGTCGGATAGTACTTGCCCACTCCAACCACCTTGGATGGAAAGGGATTCTGAAAGAATTTTCAGTGTGTTAAATAACGCTGTAATAATGCATCACTGCACAACGATGAAAGTATCAAAGTTAAGAGTTAGTGAGTGACTAAAAATTTACAGCTATATCGGCAGTATATCTGCCATATCGTGACGATAAAAAGTTTATGCATCAATAATAAATACATAAAGTACATCCACAACTGTCTAAAAATAACCAGACTATCACAGATTATATTTAAAACTAGCATGTAATCATAAAAAGATATCACTATTCATAATAATACATGGTAAAAACGAGCTAGAGTTCGCCAAAAACCAAAGGCCGGTGTTCCATCCCCGACCGCGTCATACCAAAAGACGTTAAAAGATGGTACTTGTTGTTATCCTGTCTGGAGCTTGGGATTAAGGGGCTAAAGCAAGGACGTTAAACACAATTTCACCTTACCCACCTTACTCGAAAGAAATTGGTCTGCCTAATAAATTTTAAACATGTATGTGATTAATAAAATGCTTGTTAATAAATTTGGTGTGATGATTTTACCAACTGACATTATTGAAGGCTCTGTCCAGGAGGTTGAAGTACCGTAAAATTATTGTCCCCCTGTGTATCACGTAATCCTATCATAATCGATGTAACTATCATCAACCAGTGTTTTTAAGCCAACTCATTGCTGAGTATTTTCAATATTGGCTAGCATCGTGTGGCTAAAGTGGGGACGTAAATCCTGCTGGGGTACCATGCAGGAAGCAGAGGTGCTGTAAGTCCCCATGATCCCCAGCGAGGTGGCCTAGCTTTGGTTGCTGGTGGTGTATAGCCTCTGTTTTAAACTGTATTAATGATATCGTTTTGTATGTTTTATAAAATGTGGTTTTTAATTTAAATTTGCATTGATGACTCACTTGTGAAAATGTCAACTTGGTCCCGTCGCTATATGGCCGAAATAATGTCGATGCAACATAAAATTTTAACTCACTCACTCATTATGTCCTTGGTTGATGCATGTCATCGATCCCAATTGCGTGGGTCGATGCTCATGATATTAATCACTGGATTGTCTGGTCCAGACTCGATTATTTACAGACCGCCGTCATATACCTGGAATAATGCTGAGTGCGGCGTTAAACAACAAACCAAGCAACCACTCATGATGTCAATCACTGGATTGTCTGGTCCAGACTCGATGTTTTAACAGACCGCGGTCATAAAGCTGGATTATTGCCGGGTGCGGTATTAAACAAACAAACATGATACACTACATTCCCTATGTATCATTTCTCGAATTGCTTCATTATCTGAATGTTAGATTGTCTACTAACATTTATTATTTTTGGACCCTCAGATAGCAACGAGTTGTTTCTAATCATGACACCATATGCTGCTTCACATATATCTGTATGACCCGACGGAGACAGCCATTTTGTCCGTTATCAGTAATCGAGTCGTCAGTTCTGTTTGTCTGTAGCAGAAAGACGTCTCCACCACCTCTACTGCGACATGTACGTGTACGGACTGTTACTCCTTGGGTTGGTGGCATCAGCAGAGAGTTTCTGTTTTGTTGACAAAGTGTACACGGACGTGTCCAGTAAGTTCCTTGGCCACCTGTACCTTTATAGTTATTATTGTAAAACTATTCTTCCCGCTAATGTTAATTCCAAGAAGGGAGGGAATGACCCGTTTTTTAAAATAAATATTCTCAAATGTGTTGTCTCATCGCAAAAGCCAAGTCGCTAAGGTCATTGGGGTTTACCACTGACGCTCCGGGTTAGAATAGGTATTCAGCAACCCATGCTTGCCGTAACAGGCGACAAAGCGTGTCGTGAGAGGCGACTAACTGGATCGGGTGGTCAGGCTCGCTGCCTTGGTTGATGCACGTCATCGTATCGATGCTCATGATATCAGTCACTGAATTGTCTGGTCCAGACTCAATTATTTACAGACCGCCGTCATATAGCTGGAATATTGCTGAGTGCAGCGTTAACAAACAAACAAACAAACAAAAATCACTTTGGTGAAACTCGTGAACACTATGGTGGTGAGAAGATATGGATCGTGATAGGCACAATATGGAATGCAAACACACAAGCGGCTCCTGA
Organism: Haliotis rufescens; assembly: GCF_023055435.1. NCBI lineage: Eukaryota > Metazoa > Mollusca > Gastropoda > Lepetellida > Haliotidae > Haliotis > Haliotis rufescens. Next base: position 1,062,557 of record NW_025964323.1, read on the forward strand.
CAACTAAGCGACGAACTCTGCACTGACCTTCTCTTGCCTCGTCGTCAATGATGATGATACAGAAACATACACTGAAAAAAGGTCAAGTGAATTCTACTAACTTAATCAGTAACAGAGGCCAGATGGTTAGTAAACAGCGAATTTACCAGCCTTCTTGGTAGAATTCACAAAGATGCTGAAGATAAGTAATTATCAATTATTACAATAGTACAATTCAACCACACTGTAAGACTGTGTTAAAAGTGTAAACACATTCAGGATATGTTCAGGAATGTGTTTCAGTCCTAAACGGTATGACGATTTGGTGTGTTCTATTGCTGCAATGGATAAAAGGTTGCAGGTTCGAATCCAACCGAGGTTTAAAATTCTTTTAGTTCATCAATGTGTTGTTTCTGTATGCCTCATAGTATTTCTCTCATACAGGAAACTGACAATAAAAGTATATGTGACTGAACCTTTTTCCGATACTGTTTAGTAAAGTCTACTAACACGTTAGTGTCTGAGTGGACAGTGAAACTCACTTACTTAGTAAACTTTACAAACTATTTGTGTGAGTGTAATGCCAAATAGATCCTTCATTTGAGTTAAGATAACTTAGACATTGTGATAGTCGTGTTCAATCGTATGAAGATCGTGTTCAGTCGTGTGAAGATCGTGTTCAGTCGTATGAAGATCGTGTTCATTCGCGTTCAGTCGTGTTGGGGAGCGTGGGAAGAAACTCATACGACCTTCATACGTTTTAACACGATTCAACACGACTTTCATACACCTTTCAAACGACTCCCATACGCCTGAACACGAAATCCATACGTTTGTCATACGACCGGAAGAGCCCATCACGTGACTGAGTGAGAACGTGAGGAAACCCCCTGAAGATGAAAGCTCATTCTACAGCCATGCCAAACCTCAGGCGGCCGAAACGGAAGCTCCTCCAAGCAAAACCTTCGAAAGGGAAACATCCTTCACCACCAACCATGGATGACCATCCACCCGGTACCAAGGGACAAGATGAGCCAGCTGAAACCTCTGAACCACCACCAAAATCGCCAACAACAACAAAATCAACAACTGAAACTGACATCCTCCTCCAAAGCTGCTTCTTGCGGGTCTTGTTCCTTGTTGAACATGTTGAAGACTGACACAGAAATGCTGTTGCAATGCAGCCTATATACTACATGACCCACGTGACCAAAATAAATAAAAATGTGTCGTATGAAGATCTTGCTCAGTCGTATGGAGATCGTGTTTATTTTTGTAGTCTTATGGACATCGTAATGATAATAGGGTTTAATCGTATGGCGGTCGTGATGATTCGTGTTAAGTCGTATGGGCGTCGTATGTCAGTAGTATTGGGGTCGTGTTAAATTAGCTTAAATCGTGTTGTATCGTATGAATATCTTATGACGGTCGTACGAGTGTCTCGTTCAGTCGTGAGAAGGTCGTATGAGGGTCGTATGAGGGTCGTTTTTGGTTGTATGAGGGTCGTGTTTGGTTAAGAAATTTGCATAAACCACAAGGTCGAGCACGAATCAACACGATTTTTCAACTTTTCTTAAATCGTTTTCGCAATTTCTTAAATCGTGTATGTGAGATAGGGGCTTACGGCGCCGCGATTCGCTGTGCAGAATTGCGTCCCTTGGGCACGCCAGAAACCTTGATTGTGGGTTCGAATTTCCGCTTCGCCCCGATTATGTTATAGGTTTGTCAGCACCATACCTGTGCTCTTGGGTTTCACCGAAGTGGTAAACGTCTGAGACCTGCATCACTTCGGGCTTTCCTCCCACATTAAGCTGTCACGCCCTGACATAACTGGAATACTGTTAAAAACGGCGTCAAACCCAACTCACTCACTCTTCCCAAGTCAAACTGTCATGCCACGACATTAAAGAAATTCTGGTCAAAGAAAATGTCTCTACTTTTCAGAATATGGATCAATCACACAATACTGCATGTACAAAGGGCTGAAGATGCAGGTCGGATCTCACCTGAAGACAGCCGACTGTATTGAGTGCAACTGCAACGATACTGGTCTAGGCTGTTGTGGGCAAGTATAGGGAACACTTCGCTACACGGTTTCACACAAATCACCTGTCCCATACACCAAACATGTAGCATTAAGTCAAGTTTAACATTTAGCAAATGATAGGCAGAGCATCCCCATCCTTACAAACAGAACACTGCCTGTGCAGTGGCATAGATTCATATACCACTTCAATATTTACCACCTAAACATCAAAAGGACTTCGAGCAAAAACTGACACATGATGTGCACACACGGTTATACTTACTAAGGTCCAAAACTGACATGTTTCAACAATGTTTAGACACGAGTATATATTCTGAAACTAATATAGGATAAACTATATTGAGACTCGAGTATATATTGTAAGGTCCAAAACATGTTTCAACAATGTTTAGACACGAGTATATATTCTGAAACTAATATAGGATAAACTATATTGAGACTCGAGTATATATTGTAAGGTCCAAAACTGACATGTTTCAACAATGTTTAGACACGAGTATATATTCTGAAACTAATATAGGATAAACTATATTGAGACTCGAGTATATATTGTAAGGTCCAAAACTGACATGTTTCAACAATGTTTAGACACGAGTATATATTCTGAAACTAATATAGGATAAACTATATTGAGACTCGAGTATATATTGTAAGGTCCAAAACTGACATGTTTCAACAATGTTTAGACACGAGTATATATTCTGAAACTAATATAGGATAAACTATATTGAGACTCGAGTATATATTGTAAGGTCCAAAACTGACATGTTTCAACAATGTTTAGACACGAGTATATATTCTTAAACTAATATAGGATAAACTATATTGAGACTCGAGTATATATTGTAAGGTCCAAAACTGACATGTTTCAACAATGTTTAGACACGAGTATATATTCTGAAACTAATATAGGATAAACTATATTGAGACTCGAGTATATATTGTAAGGTCCAAAACTGACATGTTTCAACAATGTTTAGACACGAGTATATATTCTGAAACTAATAAAGGACAAACTATATTGAGACTCGAGTATATATTGTAAGGTCCAAAACTGACATGTTTCAACAATGTTTAGACACGAGTATATATTCTGAAACTAATAAAGGACAAACTATATTGAGACTCGAGTATATATTGTAAGGTCCAAAACTGACATGTTTCAACAATGTTTAGACACGAGTATATATTCTGAAACTAATAAAGGACAAACTATATTGAGACTCGAGTATATATTGTAAGGTCCAAAACTGACATGTTTCAACAATGTTTAGACACGAGTATATATTCTGAAACTAATATAGGATAAACTATATTGAGACTCGAGTATATATTGTAAGGTCCAAAACTGACATGTTTCAACAATGTTTAGACACGAGTATATATTCTGAAACTAATAAAGGACAAACTATATTGAGACTCGAGTATATATTGTAAGGTCCAAAACTGACATGTTTCAACAATGTTTAGACACGAGTATATATTCTGAAACTAATAAAGGACAAACTATATTGAGACTCGAGTATATATTGTAAGGTCCAAAACTGACATGTTTCAACAATGTTTAGACACGAGTATATATTCTGAAACTAATAAAGGACAAACTATATTGAGACTCGAGTATATATTGTAAGGTCCATGTTTCAACAATGTTTAGACACGAGTATATATTCTGAAACTAATATAGGATAAACTATATTGAGTCTCGAGTATATATTGTAAGGTCCATGTTTCAATAATGTTGAGACACGAGTATTTATTATGAAGCTAATAAAGGACAAACTATATTGAGACTCGAGTATATATTGTAAGGTCCATGTTTCAGTAATGTTTAGACACGAGTATATATTCTGAAACAAATATAGGATAAACTATATTGAGACACGAGTATAAGGTCCAAAACTAGCATGGAATTTAGCGTTGTTTGGACACGGATTTATTTTCTAAGACTAATATCTGATCAACAATATTGAGATACGCCTATATATTATTCTATGATCAAAACTTGACATGGCAACAACAGTACTGTTTGTTTAATTTGTTGTTGATGTTCGCTTTGGAAAAAGGTTTAAACGAAAATCCACAAACTGCCAATGCGATAGCCCATGTGACAACTCATACTATATTTCCATTCAATGTTATTTTTTTAATTAGTTTGAAACGAACTGATACACACACTATTGCTAATTGTGAAAGATGCTTGTGTTTGTTTGTTTGTTGTTTTACGCCGCACTCAGCAATATTTCAGCTATATGACGGCGGTCTGGACTCCAAGCCAGTGACTAACACCATAAGCATCGATTTAGGCAAATTGGATCCGATGACGTGCATCAACCAAGTCAGCGAGCATGACCACCCGATCCCGTTAGTCGCCCCTTACGACAAGCATGGTGACAGAGTATATATTCTAAGGTCCAAAACTTATCTGGAATCGGCAATGTCTAGACATGAGTGTATTTTGTAAAACTGATATTGGATCAACCATTTTGATGTCCAAAAAATCATAAGATGAACAACGTCACACAGGTGACTGACAGTTAAGAGCGAGTGTATACTTGAGGTCTAATAAAATACTGGGGGTAAAATAGATCTTCAGCAACCCATGCTTGCCGGTAAAAGGCAACTATGCTTGTCGTAATAGGCGACTAACGGGATCAGGTGGTCAGGCTCGCTGACTTGGTTGATGCATGTCATCGTATCCCAATTGCGTGGATCGATGCACATGATTTCAATCACTGGATTGTGCGGCGTTATACAACTAACAAAAAAACAAAAAAATACAGCACCAAACTGATATGGGACAACGCCATACAACACTGGCTTTGTGTTAGATCCAAACTGGCATGGAAAGGAAATGGGTACTTTACGGTACCACAATCACCACAATGTCGTGAAGATGTGCATTGCCTCAACACATACATATGAATGGCCATCCACGTTTAGACATGAACATATATGTTAAGGTCCTAATGTGCCGTGTAGAAATCACCGTCATATCTAAACAGGAATCAGTTGTCTGAGTCTGTGTTGTTACCTTTCACTGCAGATTCGGCATCAAGGCGGGCGTTGTGCAGCCTCCACCTGGGTGTAAGGTCGTCGCTGATGGATGCAAGATGTTGCTGGTGAAAGCTGACGATGACACGAAAGACTGCAGCTCTGGAGAGTCTCTTATAAAACCGTAGAGAGTCCCCCCTCCCCCCTTCCCGACGTCTCCTGTCTTGCATGCGTATTAATTTGTATAAATGCGAATTATTGTGTCTCGTAGCATTTACTATTCCTAAAAGGTAATTGTGGAATAAATATACGACGTCAACGCCAATAGTGATTCCATTGAATGCATATATCTCGTCATAAAATGCAATATACCAGCTATATGACGGCGGTCTGTAAATAATCGAGTCTGGACCAGACAATCCAGTGATTGATATCATGTGCATCGATCCACGCAATTGGGATCGATGACATGCATCAACCAAGTCAGCGAGCCTGACCACCCGATCCCGTAAGTCGCCTTTTACGACATTCAAGCATTGTCACTTTTTACGGCAAGCATGGGTTGCTGAAGACCTATTCTATCCCGGAATCTTCACGGGTATGCACTATGAGGCGACCATGCTTGTCGTAAGAGGCGAATAACGGGATCAGCATAGACCTACGCAAATGGGATACGATGACATCCATCAACCAAAGTCAGCGATCCTGACACCTGATCCCGTTATTCGCCTCTTACGACAAGCATTGGTGCACTATGAGGCGACCATACTTGTCGTAAGAGGCGGCGAATAACGGGGTCAGTTGTCAGGATCGCTGACTTTGGTTGATGGATGTCATCGTATCCCATTAGAGTAGATCTGTGCTCATGATGTCAATCACTGGATTGTCCTGTCCAGACTAGGTTATTTATAGACTGTCGTCATATAGAGCTGGAATATTGTTGAGTGTTGCGTTAAACAAGAAACAAACAAAGCCATATTTCTCTCATATCATGAATTTTCTCCTCACAGCATGCATATGCCTCACTATAGCATACATAATAATCATACGATTAATTAAATAAAGCGACAAAACCAATTCCATATCCAAAAGAAATTTCTGCAAAAAGCAGAGTCGATTGCATATCACTATATCATGATCATGTGTTTATTATCAATCACTATCAAATAGTAATGGTACCAGATATTCGCGAAAAAGTGAGCGTTTCCTGCCCCACCGGCGGTACCCGTCACAAACACATGCAAAGGCAAGTCAATCATTCACCTGAAAATAGGGAATTGCATCGGACATAATTTTTGTCACTGATGCGTCAAATTTGGAAATGTCCTCCACATGTCTACCATAATACTTTTTAAAATCTTTACAGAGGCCTTGAATGTTGATCAAACAACTTCTGAGCAAGAGTCGTATGACCATCTATGAAATCCTGAAAGAAAGAGGATGCTCGATTGTACGTTAAAAGTTATGAAATGTAGACACAAAGGGCTGGAGCTGCTTGAATATTGCTCGACATAAAGGGAAAGTTGACTACTGGAAAGTTGAAGTCATCCCTCTTGTCTTACAGTCTTGTGGAGAGTGTTTTGTCACTCCGAATCTTTATGCATAGATCTAAATATGAAACAGATGAAGATGTCTCTCTGGTCTCCTCTATTTCTAGTTCATGTGGGTAAATCGTTGGAAGGGAATTGAATGTTTGATGGTTATTGAACGATATCAGATCATCGGTAAACATGAAGCTTAAGTGAAACCTCTTCACCAAATTACCTCGTTTTCAAATTCTGATTCATATACACTAAGAAACAGATCAGTAAGAAGGAGAGCGCGCTTAGTGCCAATGGGAATGCCTACTTCTTGCCTACGTGTCTTATCCCGAGATGGAAATGTTGTTATAGAGAAAATCAACATAATATTTAGTCATTTGTCTGATCAGTGTTATATCATAGGTGAAATGGGGTTTAACGTCGCGTCCAAGATTATTGCACTTATATAGCGACGTGCATGCACGTGTGTGTGGCTGCTTGTACTAGTCCGGACTGATGCCGATTTATAGTGCTAGCACACTGAGATACCATGCCGCAGTTTAACATGAATACCCCACTCAGACACAGTATACTGACTCCGAGCCGACCAGTCCTTGTTTTAGCCCCTAATGCCGAGCGTCAGACAGGGTAACAACAAGTACCATCTTTTAACGGCTTTTGGTATTATGCGGCCGGGGATCGAACCCCGGACCTTCCGCTGTCCGGGCGGACGCTCTACCACAAGTAAAGTATACATTAAGCAAATGATACCGTGTAATTACATCGATGTTTACACACACACACACACATGCCGTTATTTATAAGCGTAATAATGTTGAACGCGACGTTAACTCATTTCGCCCCACCTCACCTGTGCTTGCATCAAGCATACCTATAGCAACAGACGTTCGCTCGTCACGCCAAAGACCCGGGTTCGATTCCCGACATGGGTACAATGTGTGAAGCCAATTTCTGGTGTCCCCCGCCGTGATATTGCTGGAATATTGCTAAAAGCGGCGTAAAACCAAAATCACTCACTCACTATAGCAACAGAATGCTTAGTACCTGTCAAAAGAGCACAGTTCTCGACTTCTCATGCCTGTATTCATTTCAGTCTTAAATAATGGTGTATCTTTGGATTTTCATTTCACATGTAATTAAAACGACGTTATATAATAGAAATGCAAAGCGGTGGTGAACCTTGGCATGGGACTTGTAAACTGGAATTATAAAGTGCCGTTTGGGATACGACGACAAAAATTTGAAAATTACACCTACTTCCAAATTGTCACCTCACTTCAATCTTCATGCACCTAGGGTACACATGCTGCAATTCACTTTGCAGGGTTGCGTCTCTTAGGCGTGCAAGAACACAATGGGTTCGAATCCTGATTCTCCCGGATTAGTTTTCGTGGTTTGTCACCGCCATACCGGTGTTCGGGAATTTAACCAAAGTGGTATACGTCTTGCAATGGCATCGGTTTCCTCACACATCAAGCTGGCAAATCGTGATCTAAATCAATTAATTTTGTGAGCGGCGGTGAATCCAACTCGGGCATTCACTCCATGCATCATTGTGTGGTAGTGGACTATTGCAGGTAATTTCTGATGAGTCTTAGTAGCAACAAAATGAACGAGGCTCTCGTAAAATATCGAGCAGCTGGATTTGGTTTTGATTGGTTGGTTGGTTGTTTAACGCCGCGCTCAGCAATATTCAGCTATATGACGGCGGTCTGTAAATAATCGAGTCTGGACCAGACAATCCAGTGATTAATATCATGAGCATCGATCCACATAATTGGGATCGATGACATGCATCAACCAAGTGAGCGAGCCTGACCACCCTATCCCGTTAGTCGCCTTTTACGACAAGCTTAGTCACCTTTTACGGCAAGCATGGGTTGCTGAAGACCTATTCTACCCCGGAATCTTCACGGGTCTCGACAAGCCGGAGTACTTGAGAGTTATTACCCTGTGTACATTAGAGTGTGAGTGAGTGAGTGAGTGAGTATGGTTTTTACGCCGCTTTTAGCAATAGTCCAGCAATATCACGCCGGGGACACAAGAAATGGTCATCACATATTTTACCCATGTCGGGATTCGAACGCGGGTCTTCGGCGTGACGAGCGAACGCTTTAACCACTAGGCTACCCGACGGCCCCTTGTACATTAAAGTTACCTCCGATCCAGTAGGTGTGTAGACACTGAGACAGTGCTACAGTGATTCGATGCTATCTACTGCTTGACCTGGGTCTTTTCTCCTTTCCCAGTGCGGACGGGATAACTATCTGATTACACCGACTACCTACCAGCTTCAAACACTTCCACACATGTCACCCATCGTATTGGCTTTTATGACTGTAAACCAAATACTACGTTTTCAATATAATAATAATAATATTTGTTTCTTACTTATTGATCGTGTGTTGTTATTTAACGATTTCCCAATTTATTTCTGCAGTACAGTTTAGTGATATTGTTTTCCATTTCAATCAATCAGTGAAAGCATGATGGCATCTTTTGATAAAACGGTCCAAGATTATAGCACCTATATAGCGACGTGCATGAACGCGCGCGTGCGTGCGTGCTTGCGTGCTTGTGTCTCCATGTGTGTGTCTGCGTGTACTAGTTCGGATTAATGTCGATTTTATAGTGCCAGCCCACCAGCATAACATGAATAACCCACTCATATACAGTCCTTGTATTAGCCTCCTAATGCCGGGTGACAGGCAGGGTAACAACAAGTACAAACTTTATACGCCTTTTAGGTATCACGTGGCCTAGGATCGACCCCCAGCGAATGCATTACCACCAGATCACGTCTTCCGATAAAAAAAAAGACTCAAGAGGAATTGGAATGCTTTTGCAAAGTGTTTCAATATATACAGAACATGGATTGAGATTTATTTGAGACAAGTGGCAATAACACTATCTGGATTTCAAAAACTCCAAGGAATTGCTGAACTTTTCAGAAAACAACCAATTCAATTATGTCAAAACATTTGAGTTTATGCTTCTATTCTTGTTGATCTGTTTCTTTATACATATGAATGGATTTCTTTGCGCTTCAGGTATATTGATGGTGGGATATCGTTCAATGACCATCAAATAGCCAATTCCCTTTCACTGATTTACCCACCTGAACGATAACAGGAGACCAATGAGACCGGCGTCGTTTCATGTTTAGGTCTATGCATAGATCCGAGACAATAGACCCACTGATTGTCTTGATAAATAGCAAGAAGTTACACCATGGACTGTCTTGACGAATGACATCAAGTTACCCTGGTCCGTCTTGACGAATGACATCAAGTTATCGTGGATTGTCTTGATAAAAGACATCAAGTTACTTTGGGTTGTCTTGACAAGTAGTGTGTTACACAGTAAGAAACCATACAGACCATGTATAAATAGATGGTCGTCGGGTTAAAATATGCAGTGATTTTCGGTTCATTATGGGATAGGAGTAGGCAACCTCGGGTACGACTGACAGATCCAATGCCCAATATGGTTCCCCAATAATTATTTGTGTGGAGTATTGAGCGAGTACATGCTGTAGAGGTCGGTAGGGAAGCGAAGTGTTTAAAACGTGGGCGCTTGTCCTAGTGTTACCCCAGGGTGACTACTATCATAACATATAACAGTATTTATCTTTCCTTGTACCCTGAACAATCTACATAGTGTTTACGCAAAACTAGATAACAAAGAGTCCGCTTCTTATCATGACGGAGCATGTGTCACATTCGTGTATATGTCCCAACGAAGACAGACAGTTTGGTATCAGTATAACAGTCGTCAGTTCTGTTTGTCAGAAGCAGATAGACGTCTCCACCACCTCTACTGCGACATGTACGTGTACGGACTTTTACTCCTTGGGTTGGTGGCATCAACACATGGGTCCTGTATGTTTGGTAAACCCATCACAGAAATGTCCAGTGAGTCCGTTCACTATCTATTATGGCTTTGTTGTTTGATATTCCACCAACATATCTGTCTTCTCAAAAAATTGACAGAATGCTATCGGTTAATTCCGCAATGGACATATTTGAATCATATCTCACCATTTAAATTTAGAAGCAGAGTTCGTAGGTTTTCACCACTTTTGTGGAATCCATATGCTGAGACACCAAGAATCAGCGGAAACTGGCAACTAAGGGACGAAACTCTTCACTGAATGTCGCTGTAAAAGTGAAAGTTACAGAAACGTCATTACAAATCATCTCATGTTTACATATCAGTTGATCATGATTAGCACAATACATACATTGTTTTACATGTAAACAACTTCTTGATTTAAAAATATATTTTTCCACACAGGGCATTTTGTAACAGATTCAATTTTGCGCTCACAGATTACAAACAGCATGGGCCTAGGATGTAAAACACATTGTCGTTACTTCCTTAGCATCTAGTCATTGTGGAAAAGGAAAGGACACTCACACACCTTCGCTCTATGGCTAAGTGACCCGTGAAGATTCCGGGATAGAATTGGTCTTCAGCAACCTTTGCTTGTCGTAAGAGGCGACTAACGGGTTCGGATAGTCAGGCTCGCTGACTTGGTTGATGGATGTCATCGTATCCCAGTTGCGTGGATCGATGCTCATGATGTCAGTTACTGAATTGTCGGTCCGGACTCGATTATTTACAGACCGCCGTCATATAGCTGGAATATTGCCGAGTGCGGCGTTAAGCAACAAACAAACAAACACATCTATGGCTAAGTTACACAGACAGCGCCGTGTTTCCTTCAACGTTTATGCCTGTCTTCCTCTATTGAATGTCTTCAGAACTGATATGAGTAGGCGCGTTATGCCAAACATGTCATTATTTTTATTTGTTTCTTATGTTGCTTCCCAGAATATGGAAAGGTCACACAATTGCCACATGTTGAATTCGAAACATCCACTCACTTTAGAGTGTTAGTGAGTTTGGTTTAACGCCGCTTTTAACAGTATTACATTTATATCACGGCATGTCAGCTTAATGTGGAAGGAAAGCCCGAAATGATGCAGGTCTCAGACGTTTACCACTTCGGTGAAACCAACGAGCACGGTATGGTGCTGACAAACCTAGAAACATAATTGGGGCGAACAGGGATGCGAACCCACAATCATAGGTAACTGGCATGCCAAAGGGACGCAACTCTGCACACCGAATAGCGGCGTCTTAGATGACTGGGCCACCCGTGCCCCCTTCACATTAGAAAAAAATAAACGTTTGGAAAAAGACACCCGCACTTTTTCTATGAACGCAGTATTTTGAATGCTTTTAATTGCAATCAACAACACCTCTATATCAGCCAACCTGTTCTCCCTCTGTCCATTCATTTACTGTCTGTCTTTCAACCGTACTTGTTACTTCACAATTCCTTTTTTCTCGTTTCACAGAATATGGAACAGTCTCCCAGTTCTGCATGTACAAAGGGCTGAAGATGCAGGTCGGATCTCACATTAAAACAGCCGACTGTATTGAGTGCAACTGTGGTGCGAATGGTCTCCACTGCTGTGGGCAAGTACAGGCGATAAAATAATTGTGTACATGGTTTACAACAGACAACACTGTCTTCATACAGGCAATCTTTATATCCAATTAGACGTATCATTGTGAGTCAGTTTATATTTTACCTATAGTTCTAGAGAGTTGCTGGGGCCACGGGTGGCCCAGTAGTCCAAGGTGCCGCAATTCGCTGTGCAGAGTTGCGTCCCTTGGGCGCGCAAGAAACCTATGATCGCTGGTTCGAATCCCGCTTCGCCCTGATTTTGTTTCTAGGTTTGTCAGCACCATACCCGTGCTCGTGGGTTTTCACACACACATTAAGCTGACATGCCATGATATGACTGGAATACCGTTCAAAGCGGCGTTAAACCCAACTCGGTCACTCACAACACCGAGTTGCCGCTCTCTACAGGCAGAACACAGTGTGCCCAATTTTTCAAAGGCATTGGAAGAAATTGAAGACATTAAACTTTCTTATTTTATTAACTGATTTTAACAGAATTTTCGGGGCTACTTTTTCAGGGCTTTTTTACACAGGATGGATTAATATACAACGATAACAATACAGCGAGCACGCTTAAAGGGTTAACGGGGAAAAAACAAAATTAATGAATTCGCCGTGAAGACATCGTGATGTGGCAGGGTGTGGGAACAATATGACAGTGCCACAGCATCAGGATGTCCGTTTTAGGGGAGTTCCTTGGTTGTGGTAGAGGGATTTGATTCAATTTCCTTTCGACCCCCTAAACTCCAAGATGTCGAGGCAACCTGACGTTTGGTCCAAAATCTCTAGACGAATATTTATTTGAAAATAAAATAGATGACATACATGTACGACTAGATATATTTACCAAAAGTGTATATTTCCAAACGTCCAAACTGAGTTACGACCAACGGTGTTCAGAAACACTGAACATATTTTCAGTTAAAATGTTTACAACACAAACAGAGATAACAACAACAAAATTAATTAATTGATTGATTGAACAAAATAATATTCTAAGGTAAAAAAAATGGGATATAAGTTGACAACAGAGCTTTCCAACGAGCATGTGTTGCATAAAGTCCAAAAGTAGCTTTTGTTCGATTCAAGCTGACATTCAATCAAACATATCCTTTAGTTGGAACATGGAAGTAGTCATCTGAGCCTGTGTTGTTATTTTTCACTGCAGATTCGGCATCAAGGCGGGCGTTGTACAGCCTCCAGATGGATGTAAGGTTGTCGGTGATGGATGCAAGATGCTGGTTGTGAAATCTGATGATGAAACTAAAGACTGCTTCTCCGGGAACTCTCTTGTCAAGCAATAGAACAGCTATCATGTGCGATTATTACCCACGCTATACGTGTTTACTGTATAAACGAGATTCATGAAAGAACGGACTTTAATATCTATTTTTCATTTACGGAGATATAACCGTGAACGCTGGTGCTGGAACCGCACACATCAACGTAGCAGACTGTACATACTGTTTCCTAGTTTTTCCTCCATATGTGCAAGCTATTGTTTCATTAAAGTCATGTCTAATCAATAAATAAGTCAACAAATATAATTTCACTGATTGCTTATTTTATCAGGATTACAAAAAATGTAAACAACGATACGAAATCAGTGACATTGTTCATTGAAATAATGCAACACAAGGTACGAAAGTCTGCAAGTGGTATAATTTTTGGAAACAAAAACGCAAACAACACCGAATGCCATGGAGTCGCATTCGATTTATTTACCGCCGCTTCTTTCCTGCATGATTTAAACCTAAGATGTGATGTGGATTGCAGCAAATTACATCCGTGAAGCTCCCTGTCAGCATTGAACTTCAGCAACCTATGCTTGTCGTTAGAGGTCACAAACGGGATCGGGTGGTCAGGCTCGCTGACTTGGTTGATGCATGTCAAAGAGTCTCAGCTTGATGTGGCAGCACAACTTCAAGCGCTGGAGGCATTCTGAAGACATTTACGACAAAGGATCATACCAGGGAGAATCTGAATCGAACCTACAATCCTAAGATCCTGGAACGCGTCTTGAAAGACTGTTTGTTTGATTGTTTGTTGTTTAACGCCGCACTCAGCAATATCCCAGCTATATGACGGCGGTCTGTGAGTAATCGAGTCTGGACCAGACAATCCAGTGATATATATCATGAGCATCGATCCACGCAGTTGGGATCGATGACATGCATCAACCAAGTCAGCGAGTCTGACCACCCGATCCCGTTGGTCGCCTCTTACGACAAGCATAGTCGCCTCTTACGACAAGCATAGTTGCCTTTTACGGCAAGCATGGGTTGCTGAAGACCTATTTTCACGGGCCTCTTGGAAGACTGGGCCCCCGTGTCCATTTAGTATGTATTTATATCAGGAGATCTTTTACGTAATTGGAAGGAAATTTTGTAAGACCTAAAGTATTGAGACTAATTAACTTGACTCGAATACACTATATACAATTTGTACACGCTCTTATAGTGACGAAACCCAAGTTACCCGTACACAAATATATGGATATAATACATTATATTGAAAGTGCCTGTTTTACTTCTTGATTGTATAATATACGTCATTGAGAGTGTCCGTTCAAATTCCGATTTTATCGAAAACAATAAAAAGCCACAAGAATACATTGCTGTAAGATTTTCTTCCCAAACAATATTTAGACTCATAGTTTTGACTATCTGTTTTTTATTTGTTGTTCACAAAATATCTTGTATATATACCCCTTCTATAGGGTCAGTCAATATGGTGGCAAAGTTTCTTTCTCGGGCATATTTTGTCAATGTAATGAATATTTACAATAACACGAGGGTGCAACTCTTATTTTGAAAATGCAACTGCTTAAACCGTTTAGACAATAGACCAGTTAATATATTCGGTCTGTCAGCGGTCTGGTGGAGCTCGTTTTGTAATTCTTGTCAGCTTGGATGACTTCTAGGAGACAGTCAGCCAGGCGCTTGTACTCCTCCAGCGTGTTGTACACCTGGGTACTGATGCGAAGATGAAGGTGACCCTGAATCAACTCGATGGCACACTGGATGTTGTACTTGTAGCGTATGTCCGTGTGGAAGGCGATCGATCCTTCCTGTAATTTCAATAACATAGAGAATTACACCCTCGTGCGTTTTGGTATGAAATATATCAACACGAGTTGATAAAAATGTATCTCCGCTTGTCGAGTTTAAAACTTCTATCGACGAATGTTGACATATTGATAATGTTGATATTATGATTCTGTGTATCATCCAAAAGAATTCTTCCAACATTTTCAGTATGTAAACAGTATCAACCTGTGTATTAAAGACAAAGGTACAGCTAACTGGATTTAGGGGTTAGTGATGTCATTTGAGCGTGACGTCATGTTAACCGATGATGTCACAATAGTCGTCAAAGCATTATGGTGCAATTTCATGGAAGCGCTATCTCACTATAAATCACTATTATACCATTGACTATTCCATTGCCAAATACTTTCCACTGATTGGTTTATCAGGGCGTGGCGTTAACCATTAATACAAAAGGTGGTCCTTAATAGACGCACGAGCTGAGCTCCTTCAAGGACCTTTCTGACTTCCTCTGGAACAGTGACATGGCTGCGACACCTGGTGTTATGGGGAATGCCGCAGCCAAGCTCGTTCTGAAGAACAATGAGAAGCGCATCATCTGGCCGGGAAACTGTCGTAGTCGCCCACTATAGGACTTGCCTGACTCCAAGCCTGCCACTCCTGACCCCCCCCCCCCATTCACCCCAACCCAAGCCCATATTTTCCCAGCTATTATCATATATTTACCTTTACAACCTGCCCCCCCCCCCCCCCCCCCCAACCCCACCCTATCCCACCCCAAATAGGACTTTATTTTGTAGTCTCAAACTTATTTACAATTTTATGGGGTAAGCACTTTTCTTATTTCTTCAAACTTTTTTTTTCACCAAAATAGTATAGTGCAACCCCGTGTGCGAAATTGAGAAAAGCGCACGTTACTTCCCAAGTTAGTAAAAGAAGAAGACGTCCTTAATGGTGCAGTTATCATTTGACTCCCTGAATCTCAATTGAAGAAATAAAGGATTTGGCTCCTGGCGTTCTTCCTTTATTCAACTCCAAATAAGGAAGGCGGCCAATATATTAAAGGGGCGATACAACCACAAAATAGAATCAGACCTAAGATGTAACATCTAATGATAGACGTGTAATAACTGTATGTTTCACGTGGCAAAGTATTCCGACATACCAGTGTGCAGGGGTACTGAGACAAGTCTGGCAGTCGGATCACCCTCATGGTGGGAGACTCCATACTCTGAGGTATCTGCAATGGCTCTGCTCTGAGCTTCTTGAGAATGTACTCATGTGCCTCCGAAGCGAGCTTGGATGTGTAGCTGATGATCTTATCCTGAAACAGTTCCATGTCAGGAGTAGGTCGAAGATGACTCTCGAAGTTTTGCAATCAAACACATGAGGAGCGGCACAAAGCATGGTAATTTGTTTTAGGATAAATAATAATTATTACAAATTCAACACACTTCACTTACATCTAATCTTTTCCGCTCAAAAAGTAATAAAACAATGTAAGCATTCCCATTTTGATTGAAAGTATCCATAACCGTTCTGTAAACAAAACCTAAACCAAAAGGGTTGCAGTGCCTGAAAAGAATTCTTTTTGTATGATATCAATTTCTTTTGCGGATATTCTCACAACGTTTAGGGGTATACTCGTACTCTGCCATTCATTTCTTTTCTGGAACACCTGGTATCAACACTTTTTGATAGCGATTCATAAACCCGCTCAACATGATAATAATAAAGCGACAAAACCCTTTCCATATCCAAAAGAAATCTCTGCATAAAGCAGAGTTGATTGTACAATTCCAACTAAATTATGAGTATGTGTTTATGAATCACTATGACATAGTAATAATACCAGGTGCTCGCGAAAAGGCGAGCGTATCCTGCCCCACCGTTTACACACTTCACAAACACATGCAAAGGCAAGTCAATTGTTCACCTGAAAACACATGGGAACATATGGTAGTTATGGACGGAATCGTACAATGGACTCTGCTTTTAACATATATTTCTTATGACCGTGGAAAGGGTTTTGTCGCTTTTAATTTATTGACCTTTTCGAAATGAAAGGAACTACAGTAAACTACGTTTATAACGAAAACGCATATAACGAACTGACGGATATAACGAACTATTTCTTGGTCCCGTCCATTTGCTGTATAGATACTGTACATATGCTTATAACGAACAACGTATATAACGAATTACAATTAGTGGTCCCTTTTCAGTTCGTTATAACCGTAGTTTACTGTAGTTATTGTTTGTTTGTTAAACGCCGCACTCAACAATAGTCTAGCTATATGGCGGCGGTCTGTAAATACCAGGTCGACCAGACATTCCAGTGATTGACCTCATGAGCATCGATCCACGTAATTGGGATACGATAACATGCATCAACCAAGTCAGCGAGCCTGACCACCCGATCCCGTTTGTCGGCTCTTACGACAACACAAATCTATCCTCTGTCAATGATAACAATACCAAGCCACTAGCCATCCAGCCACCAAGACGAGTGAGTGCCAATTACCATGCCTCCAATCCGCTGGTAGAACTCCACTGCATATTTGGCAGTAATGAAGGGGGTCTGATCTTCAGTAGCAATGATGAAGAACCTTTTTTCCAGAGATAGCCCGTGGTTCCAAGATGTGACAAGCGGGTGAACCCAGGCATGATGTTCTCGCTTCACGTACAGAATCGCACAGCCTTTGGGAGTGAACATCCATTTGTGGAAACTACCTGTTTCAGAGATACCGAGAAGTCTAACGCAAGAAACCATATATGCGACATGTTCCCTTGTTTACCCCCCGGGTTAGGGGTAGGAGTTAGGACTAGAGTAGGGGCCATGGGTGAGGGTAGGGATTATATGATTTATGTAACACGTTTCACAGAGTAAAATTAGAAACACAAGTTACGTATTATAATAACTACATAAACTCTTCAAAAAAAGAAACGCTCAGGTAGTATGTAATTCATTAACCTGAATATGTTATTGGAAAATGTTGGTAGCCTGATATTCGACAAACGGTGCGTCAAAACGCAGGCATTGTCGATTTGCACTGTCTTAAACGGCATTGTTTTCACACTTGTTAAACAATGGCATGAAGGAAAGCAGTAAGGCAACATGTAGATGCAAGTTATGGCATTCGTACCTCGTGGTAGTGGCAATGAAAAGTCAAGCATGAGCCAATAATTTGTCATTCAATGGTCAACATTTTTCAAGTTCGAAAATGCCGAGACTCGCCATAGGACGTATCCAAAGAGGGGAATTGCAGTCTTCTGTTGCACGCCACTTCAATGTCCACCACAGCACCATTTGCCGCCTTTGTGACCTATACACACAGTTTAATTTCACTGCTGACCGTCAGAGAACTGGCCGACCAAGTGTTACCACCCCTGCACAGGATCGCTACATTCGACTGTTCCACCTACGTCATAGCAATGCCACAGCTTCGGAGACTGCAGGACGCATCCCTGGTTTGAGGAGGATGTCCTACCAGACTGTCAGGAACCATCTTTGAGAGGCTGGAAGACTAGTTATCGTCCCTGTATTGCAACAGATCCATCGACAGCGACGCTTGCGTTGGTGCCATACCTTACAGCCTTAGAATTTCAGAAACTGGAGACGAGTGTGGTTGAGCGATGAATCAAGATTTCCTATACACCGACGAGATGGAAGACAACGTGTTTATCGTCGTCGAAATGAGCGTTTTGCCCGACATTGTGTTCGGGAATTCGACAAATTCGGTGGCAGTAATGTCATGGTGTATCGTGCCATATCCTACACCACGAGATCTTACCTGGTTGTGGTTCAGGGAAATTTGAAAGCAAATCGCTACATGAATCAAATTCTTCGACCTCACCTTCTTCCAAACATTGGCCGCCAGAGGGAGCTGTTTCAACAGGACAATGCTCCACCGCACACAGCTCGTGTCACGGTAGACTACCTACATAATGCCAACATCAACGCCTTGCCCTGGCCGTCGAGATCTCCAGATCTCAACCCAATTGAACACCTCTGGGATGAACCCGATCGACGTGTTCCTCAACGTCAGAACACGCCGCAGACAGCTCAAAACTGGCCAACGCGTTACAAGCAGAATGGCGCAGAATGGCGCAGAATTCCGCAGGACAGAAATCATACACGTATCCAGTCAGTGCCGAGGTGATGCAGAGCCGTGATTGCTACCCGGGGCGGTCACATGAGACCGCGCAACCTTGTGACCTTATATGAGAAGACAATGAACAGTTTTATATGCCTTTGTACAACGACAACATGTGACTATCGAGCTCCAATATTTCATATTTGTATCTATGATATGAAATTAAATATATCGACTTTATTAGGTACAATAAATTTACTAAACATCTACCTGTGCGTTTCATTTTTTGAAGAGTGTAGTTACCTATTGGAAGTTATTTATTCATTTAACCTGCATACACTGTAAAGGACTATGTTTTGAATTGTGTTCAAAGTGCCTGGAATGTTTTGTAAGTCGTTTCGGAATTAAACACTGCTTAAAAACAAGTTTGTACAGTTTATGTAAACAAATGTATATCAGATCAAAATTACCTATAAAAGCATCGGCGCCGAGTTCGGTGAGATTGACTGGAAGCAAACCAGGAGCATGTGCGCCGTCTACAATGGCCAAAACTCCATACCTGTGACACAGAGTGACGAGGCGCTTCAACGGCATGACAACAGCTGACGGACTGGTGATGGCATCTAACATACAATGACAGGTCGTGGTCAATACAAACATAAGACAATTCATCAACGTTATCCAGCACAATCATGATTTTCGTGTTGCAGCTGATGAAGATGCCAGCTTGTACAGGCATACGTTTGTGTGCATGTGTCTGTTCAAATTGAATATGAGTTGATTATCAACGAGTGAATTAAATTTCACGTCAGATATTTTACGTCGGTCGGTGTTGCATGTTGGCCATACATAACGATTGTTAATAGATTTGGTTTGGTTTGTTGTTTAACGCCGCACTCAGCAATATTTCAGCTATATGACGGCGGTCTGTAAATAAACGAGTCTGGACCAGACAATCCAGTGATTAATATCACGAGCATCGATCCACGCAATTGGGCTACGATGACATGCATAAACCGAGTCAGCGAGCCTGACCACCCGATCCCGTTAGTCGCCTTTTACGACAAGCATAATCACCTTTTACGGCAAGCATGGGTTGCTGAAGACCTCTTCTACCCCGGAATCTTCACGGGTCGATTGTTAATAGATCGATGTACAGCGAACAGTGTACAATGACACCCAAACACACAAACAATGGCTATGCATCGTAACGTCTCTATCGTCTCCCTAGAAACATCAGGGGTTCTTTTGTGGCCCAACCGTCTTCACGAAGAGATGTGTTGCGTTTTGGCCACACGTTACGGTTGTTTGTAGCACGGGCGACGGTGTACAAGGATACACACACAAACAATGGTTATACATTGTAGTGTCTCTATCCATTCCCCCAATGTGACTGGGTTCTTTTCGGGCCAAAACATCTTCGCGAAGATACAATCATACGGTAATAGGGGCCTAGTGCGCACCGGGTATGTCAGGCAGACACACGCATTTGGTACAGGGAACATATTCTGCACTGGAATCTTCACGAAGCATATTGTACCATTTATGGTCTATATTTCCGGATATCTTCTCAGAGACACAAGCATATTGTTCTTGGGGGCCTATTCCGTACTTCCGTGAAGATCCGGGGTAGAATAGGTCTTCAGCAACCCATGCTTGCAGTAAAAGGTGACTATGCTTGTCGTAAAAGGCGACTAACGGGATCGGGTGGTCAGACTCGCTGAATTGGTTGATGCATGTCATCGATCCCAATTGCGTGGATCGATGCTCGTGATATTAATCACTGGATTGTCTGGTCCAGACTCGATTATTTACAGACCGCCGCCATATAGCTGGAATATTGCTGAGTGCGGCGTTAAACAACAAACCAACCAATCAACCAACTATTCCGTACTTGAATCGTCACGGAGAGACAGGTATTGGTACTGGTGGTAATTAATCAGCCTTGGATCATATGCTCTTGAATGTTCATGCAAATTATGTTTTATTTGTAAAGATGTAATTCAAGAAACCATTAGTCTTGTTGTGGGTCAATTGGAACCAACTATTTACTCACCCAGGATAGCGATTTTGGTGTTGGGGTTAGATTTGAAGAAGTCTTCATATTTCTCACAAATCTCATCGTCACTTGATATCGGAAATTTAATCTCCATCTCAAATGTTTTGACTCCTGAATTTTACAAAATACAATCAATGAATATGAGGCAATGGTGCATGTATTTGTCGGACGTAAACATGTTACTCATACAACAACATCTTTGTTTCACTTGATGTTTATCACATGAGGTGATTACAGACCGATGCTCATAATAGAAGCCACTGTTTTGTCTGGCTCGGACTCGATTATCTACGGACATCCCTGGAATATTGCCGAGCGTGGCGTTAAACAAGCAAACATATTAGACTACAAGAGGTCGTTTATCTACGAGTAAACTAAGCAACTATGATTCTTCCACTGATGTGTGCCATTGTGGAACATGGCCTTCACCGTCTACCCAAGAAGGAAACTTTTCAAAGTAAATTAGTAAACATATTGTTACAAATACACTATAGTATGTTTTTCCTTTTCAGATTGCAGATTGCTTTTTCAAATGTGGGAGATTCTTTGACCCTCCCTTGTACGATGAATCATTCCCTGTCCTCCACTACTTCCCCTTGTTTAACCGCCTCCGTGGTCTAGTAGTAGAGCGTCCGCCCGGAGAGCGAAAGGTCCGGGGTTCGAACTCCGGCCGCGTCATACCAAATGACGTTAAACGATGGTACTTGTTGTTACCCTGTCTGGCGCTCAGCATTAAGGGACTAAAACAAGGACTGGTCGGCTCGGGGTTAGTATACTGTGTCCGAGTGGGGTATTCATGTTAAACTGCTGCGTGGTATCTTAGCGGGCTAGCACTTTAGAATCGGCATCAGCCCGGACCTGTGGCCTGGCAAGTATAAGCTATAGGCCTGAACGTCAGCGTGGTGTACCTCGGAATATCTCCAGCTTACCTTCATAGAGATCTGCTGTGGCCTGGCATGGCAAGTATAAGCAATAGGCCTGAACGTCAGCGTGGTGTACATCAGAATATCTCCAGCTTACCTTCATAAGGGTCCGCTGTGACCTGGCAAGTATAAGCTATGGGCCTGAACGTCAGCGTGGTGTACATCAGAATATCTCCAGCTTACCTTCATAGAGGTCCGCTGTGGCCTGGCAAGTATAAGATATAGGCCTGAACGTCAGCGTGGTGTACATCAGAATATCTCCAGCTTACCTTCATAGAGGTCCGCTGTGGCATGGCAAGTATAAGATATAGGCCTGAACGTCAGCGTGGTGTACATCAGAATATCTCCAGCTTACCTTCATAGAGGTCCGCTGTGGCCTGGCAAGTATAAGTTTTGGGCCTGAACGTCAGCGTGGTGTACATCAGAATATCTCCAGCTTACCTTCATAGTGGTCCGCTGTAGCCTGGCAAGTATATTCTATAGGCCTGAACGTCAGCGTGGTGTACATCAGAATATCTCCAGCTTACCTTCATAGAGGTCCGCTGTGGCCTGGCAAGTATAAGCTATAGGCCTGAACGTCAGCGTGGTGTACATCAGAATATCTCCAGCTTACCTTCATAGAGGTCCGCTGTGGCCTGGCAAGTATAAGCTATCGGCCTGAACGTCAGCGTGGTGTACATCAGAATATCCCCTGGTTTGTAAGGGCAGCACTTCAGCACTGTGTTCAAACCTGTGGTCAGATGTATCAGTTTGTCATGTTGCAATAATGACCACATGTGTCAAATGTCACTTGTGTCAACATGTACGTTATGTTGGAAATACTTCCTGCATGTTTTCAAGGAACTCCAAATATGTATATTGTTGCGGTGTTGCAGTTCATAGCATACTTTAACGGGTGGTCAGTTTATTCATGCAGCTGTGGTATTATTATGTAAATTTTACGTTTGTAAGAATTCGGGCTAACAACCCGAGCTGCATTTGAGGTTCTAGAAGGTTAACAGTCACATAACTATCTCATCCTACCGGGTACCCATTCAGTGATGCGTTACAGAGGCATATTCCGAAAAATGTCACTTGACCAAGGAGACACCACGTATGCTACATGGGCTTCAGAATGGAGCAGGCCCGAAGCCCTTGGAACATTGAAAACCCAAGCTGGCGAACACTGTCACCCATTCAAGAACTCTCCGCGAGCAACATTGCGAAACTTCTCCTGCTGTTCAGAGGTTCACATGCAACCACACCAACAAGTTCATATTGTTTTACATGCATATATTACTTTTTATCAGTTTAAAAAAATCAAACCTCTGTCTTTTATGCTGAACAAGGTAATGCACTTATTTTAGCCTGTCCAACTCAATATTATATTATATACTACTGTGATTGAACTTCTTCCTATTTCTACCGGCGACCAAAGCTTGTAAGAAGAATATCCGTAAACCAACTGATACAAAGAAGGCCCCAGTGAAATCATCGAGCAGGGGTATGGTACACGGTTACATAAATGAGAGATTCGAACCCACGATCAGTGAATCCTGGCATCGACAAGCTTGGATCGGGGGACGCAACGAACGGACATTAATATCGAGCAACAATTGCGGCGCCATAGACCACAGGACCACTTTTAATCAATTTATCAGAATAACAAAATGTAGAAATATGCAGCACACAATGCTGCTTCAGTTTGGGTTTTTAGTTGGGTTCAGCACTGCTTTGAACAGTATTCAAGTTGTAATTTATTACGACGTGTCATGATCACCTTGATGTGGGAGAAAACCTGAAGTGATGCACGTCTTAGACATTTACCGCTTTGGTGAAACCCACGAGCCCGCATACAGTGCCGAAAAACCTACAACATAATCAGGGTGAATCGGGATTCGAACCCACCCTATACGAGAATCTAGATTTATCAGAGAGTGAGATAATTCGGAAACAATTGAACCACTATCTGCTTGATACATATCACTAAACTATGAGTGAATGAGTATGACATGAGCTCTATTGCAAGATCAAAGTGATGATGGAATCAACACAAGTGTTACCTGTAGTCGCATTTTGCACACACACCAGATCCTGGGGATCGCAGTGCATGAAGTCAGCTACTGCCTTCTGTGATTCATGCCAATACTTGTAGACACTCCTCCGGTACCAGTCATCAGGATGTCTCTCTATCTCTTCGCGGAATCTGAAGTCACCAATACATATGTATTGATGTCAAAGGAGATGTCATATGCCACGGAAACCACGATGCAACATACATCTGCGAGACTGTCAGATTAACGGGTCTAAATAGCACTGATTAAATCGGTTCCCATTATTTGTGTCGGATAAAGCCGATTGTCGGATTAACGAGTGTCGGATTAACAAGACTTGACTGTATTGATATTTAAAAACATCGAAAATTACCATTTTCAATCAGGTACACTTACAAAATTGGATAACATGTCGACCATATCTCTCTAAAATCCACAACCAGTAACCCGTTTACCTTCGTTGCACCTCTTGAACACAGTTAGGAACTGCACCAAATGATCCATTATTGAGAAATGTCTCTCCTTTCTGCAGAGAAAACTCTTCTCTCATCTTAGCCCCGAACTCCACGGCTTCATGCAGATTTTCCAGTTTCATGCTGTGGAATAAGCATGGATAATTATCATGAGTCATTTGGCTGTGAGTTGACTTTCAGGCCTCATGATGTGAAGATAAACATGGAAATCATTAGTCATTTGGCTGTGAGTTGACTTTCAGGCCTCATGATGTGAAGATAAACATGGAAATCATTAGTCATTTGGCTGTGAGTTGACCTTCCAGCCTCATGATGTGAAGATAAACATGGCAATCATTAGTCATTTGGCTGTGAGTTGACCTTCCAGCCTCATGATGTGAAGATAAACATGGCAATCATTAGTCATTTGGCTGTGAGTTGACCTTCCAGCCTCATGCTGTGAAGATAAACATGGAAATCATTAGTCATTTGGCTGTGAGTTGACTTTCAGGCCTCATGATGTGAAGATAAACATGGAAATCATTAGTCATTTGGCTGTGAGTTGACCTTCCAGCCTCATGATGTGAAGATAAACATAGCAATCATTAGTCATTTGGCTGTGAATTGACCTTCCCGCCTCATGCTGTGAAGATAAACATGGCAATCATTAGTCATTTGGCTGTGAGTTGACCTTCCAGCCTCATGCTGTGGAGATAAACATGGCAATCATTAGTCATTTGGCTGTGAGTTGACCTTCCAGCCTCATGATGTGAAGATAAACATGGAAATCATTAGTCATTTGGCTGTGAGTTGACCTTCCAGCCTCATGCTGTGAAGATAAACATGGCAATCATTAGTCATTTGGCTGTGAGTTGACCTTCCAGCCTCATGCTGTGGAGATCAACATGGAAATCATTAGTCCTTTGGCTGTGAGTTGACCTTCCAGCCTCATGCTGTGGAGATAAACATGGAAATCATTAGTCATTTGGCTGTGAGTTGACCTTCCAGCCTCATGCTGTGGAGATCAACATGGAAATCATTAGTCATTTGGGTGTGAGTTGACTTTCAGGCCTCATGATGTGAAGATAAACATGGAAATCATTAGTCATTTGGCTGTGAGTTGACCTTCCAGCCTCATGCTGTGAAGATAAACATGGCAATCATTAGTCCTTTGGCTGTGAGTTGACCTTCCAGCCCCATGCCGTGAAGATAAACATGGCAATCATTAGTCATTTGGCTGTGCGTTGACCTTCCAGCCTCATGCTGTGAAGATAAACATGGAAATCATTAGTCATTTGGCTGTGAGTTGACCTTCCAGCCTCATGCTGTGGAGATAAACATGGAAATCATTAGTCATTTGGCTGTGAGTTGACCTTCCAGCCTCATGATGTGGAGATAAACATGGAAATCATTAGTCATTTGGCTGTGCGTTGACCTTCCAGCCTCATGCTGTGAAGATAAACATGGCAATCATTAGTCATTTGGCTGTGCGTTGACCTTCCAGCCTCATGCTGTGGAGATAAACATGGAAATCATTAGTCATTTGGCTGTGAGTTGACCTTCCAGCCTCATGATGTGAAGATAAACATGGCAATCATTAGTCCTTTGGCTGTGAGTTGACCTTCCAGCCTCAAGCTGTGGAGATAAACATGGAAATCATTAGTCATTTGGCTGTGCGTTGACCTTCCAGCCTCATGCTGTGAAGATAAACATGGCAATCATTAGTCATTTGGCTGTGCGTTGACCTTCCAGCCTCATGCTGTGGAGATAAACATGGAAATCATTAGTCATTTGGCTGTGAGTTGACCTTCCAGCCTCATGATGTGAAGATAAACATGGCAATCATTAGTCCTTTGGCTGTGAGTTGACCTTCCAGCCTCAAGCTGAGGAGATAAACATGGAAATCATTAGTCATTTGGCTGTGAGTTGACCTTCCAGCCTCATGCTGTGAAGATAAACATGGCAATCATTAGTCATTTGGCAGTGCGTTGACCTTCCAGCCTCATGCTGTGGAGATAAACATGGAAATCATTAGTCCTTTGGCTGTGAGTTGACCTTCCAGCCTCACGCTGTGAAGATAAACATGGAAATCAATAGTCATTTGGCTGTGAATTGACCTTCCCGCCTCATGCCGTGGAGATAGACATGGAAATAATTAAGTCATTTGTCTGTGAGTTGACCTTCAAGTATCATGATGTGATGATTGTTAGCCATTTTGTTTGTTTCCATTTTGTGATTACCTCACATTGAGAATAATGCTTTTGAGCTATGCGAGCCAGGCACCTCAAACGCCACAATTCAGCGTGTAGAGTTGCGTCCCTTAATTTAGGCCCGCACGTAATAGCAAAGGACATTATTGACTTAGATGCCATGTTTCAGTTCGAACGTACACATCGATATAATGAGACCATTACGTGCTACACTCATAATCTAAAGGCTTAAATAATTGTGAGATGAAACTAAACAATAACGCCATATGACACTCATTTGGAAGTCTCTCTTTCCACAAGACCTCAGAGGCGGTCTTCATAGAGTTCATAGAATAAACGGGTGAGGTGAGGTGAAATGGGGTTTAACGTCGCGTCCAAGATTATTGCACTTATATAGCGATGTGCATGCACGTGTGTGTGTGGCAGCTTGTACTAGTCCGGACTGATGCCGATTCATAGTGCTAGCACACTGAGATACCATGCCGCAGTTTAATATGAATACCTCACTCAGACACAGCATACTGACTCCGAGCCGACCTTGTTTTAGCCCCTCAATGCCGATTGCCAGACAGGGTAACAACAAGTACCATCTTTTAACGTCTTTCGGTATGACGCGGCCGGGGATCGAACCCAAGACATTCCGCTTTTCGGGCGGACGCTCTACCATTAGACCAAGGAGGCGGTCCCATAGAATAAACCTTTTTGCTGAAATGATATTATTTCTAGGTGTACCCTTCAGGTACTAGGAAGTAATTGTCACTGCGTCATTGTGATGCATACCACAGACCCTGTAACACAAGGAATATCAAATATGGATTGTAATAGGTCACGGAGAAATGCCTGATGTTTGTGTTAATCTGTGATTGTACGTCAGATGCCATCACCAGTCCGTCAGCTGAGTGAGTGAGTATGGTTTTACGCCGCTTTTAGCAATATTCCAGCAATATCACGGCGGGGGACACCAGAAATGGGCTTCACACATTGTACCCATGTCGGGAATCGAACCCGGATCTTCGGCGTGACGAGCGAACGCTTTAACCACTAGGCTACCCGACCGCCCCCTAGCTGAAGTCACACCGTTGAAGTGCCTGCGCCACAGGTATGGAGTTGTGGCCGTTGGAGACGGCGCACATGCTCCTGACACGCCTCCAATCAATCTCAACGAACTAGGTGCTGACGCTTGTACAGATAGTTTGGACCTGATATACCTTTGGTTAAATGCTTGTACAAACTGGTTGTCGGACAGTGTTGGGTTTCTGAAACGATTTAAAACAAATTCCAGGCACTTTGGACACAATTCTAAACATATTTCTTTACAGTGTATGCACGTTCACATTTTCGTAAAGGAATAAGATAAACAGATAGTCGTCATAAATTTTGAAACTTGTGTTTCTGATTTTACTCTGTGAAATGTGTTACTTAAATATTGCGCGAAATTGCGCGTTTTGCGCTGCTCCGTTTTAACTTGTATCCGTGGGTGTGGCACCAAATACAGAACATCGCCGAATGCAGCCGAGTTCGGTATTGACGGCTAGAATGCGTAGGTCGAAAATTATGCCAAACCAAGTTTGACAATGAAATTGCATAAATATTTTGTACTTATTTCATCAAATTATATTATTTTAGAGGGTCACAAACAATGAAGTAAACGTGTGATGATGTTGACGTCCTAATTTCAATCAGCTGACATAGAATCTTTTACTGGTAATATTCATTTGATATTATTTTGGTTAAAGAATGAAAATTAAAACATTTCCATGCAATGGCTTTGAAAAATGTTGTTGTTTTATGTGGATTTGAAATTATAGATGTAGCTTTTAACTGTTGTTGTTGCCGCTTAGGCAGTCAAAGATTTACGACAGTCTCATGGATTGCTAGACGGAATAGGCGGGCGGACGATGGATGGGGACCGCAAAAGCAGGTCCGATTAAACTGGCGTTTCAAGGAAGCTTAAATTGATTCAAACTCACTTAATAAACTGTTCTAAAATTTCTCTTGTCATATCTCTCATGGTATATTGTTATCGAGTGAACTACGAAACACTGTCTGCAGCTCTAAACCTGCAAATATATATGTTTCTAGCTGTTAGCGATAGCAACGCCTGCATTTGGTAATTCTTCTCGATACAAAAATAAAATATGCCAACTTCACCTGATTATATTAAATGTTCAATGACTATGTACATGTCGCTCGGACTCTTGAACAATGTATCCTTAAAAGTGAGTGAGTGAGTGAGTGGGTTGGGTTTAACACCGCTTTTAACAGTATTCCAGTTATATCGCGGCCTGTCAGCTTAATGTGGGAGGAAATTCCCAAGTGATGCACGTCTAACGTTTACCACTTCGGTGAAACCCACGAGCACGGGAATGGTGCTGAGAAACATAACCGGGATTCGAACCAACAATCATAGGTTTCACGCGTAACTCTGCACAGCGAATCGCGGCGCCTTAGACGACTGGGCCATCCGTGCCCCCATATCCTTAAAAGTCTATACATGAATGTTCACTGTCACTAAATACTGGTTAACAATCTCGACCTACCTTCAACAGGCAATTTTGTTCCAACAGTGAAGTCAGCAATATTAACAATCAAAAACACAACATCCAATATCGAAGCCTGAAGCTTCGGCTTGTCTACATCTGGTAACTGATGTTAGGAGCTCGCTTTTATTACTCTTAATATTTACTCATCCATTAAATATTCCTACGCGCGAACGTATAAGGCAGTGAACAGCACAAAAAATAATTCGTTGACAATGCACAACTTATAGAGTTGTAGCATTATAAAAAAAAGAAAATTAATGGAACATATATTTCTTTGGATTCAAATGGCATTTGAAATAGAACAAGATTATGATAGATGTTGTTTGGCCATTGTGAAAGTAGTCCCTAAACAGACTACAATTTTGCCTTTTGCTTTTTGATCATGTAGGTTGTTGTTTTAGCGCCTTCTTGTACAGTTTGTCTGTGGTGTTATTGTGGGTGTTCGCGTTTTTTGTTTTGTTTTTTTGTTGTTGTTTTTTTAAATTGTATGCGTGGAAAGCTACACAGAGGAAGAAACCGCCTTTTGTGAAAAGTTCAGACCTGGAGGCCAAAGGGTGGTACCCAGTTTGTCTCAAAGTTGACATGGAATTGAGATTTCTACTGTATGTACTGCCTTGTTATGGACCAAAACATCGTGAGCAACCTCCTACAAATTGGGATCAGAACTTAAATATCACAATGGATGCTGTCGAGAAATGGGCAAACAGAGAAGATAAATCTGTTGAATGTCTTATCGAGTAGGTTAAGTCGGTTGTAGTGTTGCCATTGGTTGAATGCGCAAACCGAAAGGGAGGAGACAGATTTGGAATAAACTCATTCTGTCCCAATCTGGCTGCCCTACATGATCAGTTTATAGTTGTTCGCACTGACAGGCCTCAAAAAGCATAACCATTATTTGGAAGCATTACTCCAGTATTGCTTGATCAAAGATCAAGGTATAAGCGACATATCATATGATGCCACATCAATGGCCAGTATGTTAACTGATGAAGAAATCTACACATGACCTGACCTGAAGACTTTCTACTGGATTCCAAACCTTCATGAACATCCGCACAAAGTTCTCCTAAGAGTCAACGAACTCTTAACGTATAGGAAAACTCCCCAGATCGTCGCCATTGCAAAGCTGCATCTTACCTGTCGCCAAGTATCGCAAAGTAATGATTACTTTCAGTTCAGCGTCTAGCGACATATTTCGTTTCGTAGGGCTTTGCAACTGATTCCTTACAAGATTTGTCACAAAGTTTATGCCGGCACGATTGAGTCTGTATCTGTCAATAAGTTCATAATCAGTAAGGTCATTTAACACATCTTTTCGAGCTCGAAATATACGGTTTCTACGATGTCGCAGCTGCACGGCGGCGGCCATATTGGAACTCTAAGAGTTTACCTGAGTAGATAAAGAGTGCCAATGACCACTCTTAAAGGAGGAGTAACTTTTAGGAGTTAGGAGTAACTCTTAGGAGTTAGGAGTAACTTTTAGGAGTTAGGAGTGAACTCTTAGGAGTTTTGGCAGTTAGGAGTAAATTTCCAACTCTAAGAGTTTTTATAAATACGGGTCCTGGATCCAGCGACTCTTGCTCGAAACATTTTCAAAAAGCATTAAAGCTCGACAATATTTCAGTTCCATGTATGCTAGGCTCAAAACATATTGTGATACCCCTCGCATAATAAGTACCACATTTCACAGATTTCAGTGAGTGAATAATTGATGAAACAATACTAGCGTGAGCAACAGCTGGAAATCTCTGGTAGGTATCCCTACTACAATTGAGAGTGTTTTGTAGAGAGAGAAAAGAAAACCCAACGTGTGATAATATTTTGAAGGGGGTGAATATGAAACTAGATAATTACGATTTTTGAAATAGTATTATTACATTTCACGATAATAAAACACCACACCTGTTGGATCTGCAAATGTATTTGAATAATAGAACAAAATATATGTGTGAATAAATGCAATATTGTAATAGGCAAGAACACGTGACATGCATCATGATCAACGGAAACTCAAACTTCATGATGATTAAGTGAGTTTTCATGAATATTGCACCCAGATATAATCATCATATTTAAACACCATATAGGATCATATCAAACTACCATATGGCAAATAGACCAGGCCTTTAGACACGGGGAGTTATTACAATCACAATATGCTATG
Source organism: Haliotis rufescens (assembly GCF_023055435.1). Lineage (NCBI taxonomy): Eukaryota > Metazoa > Mollusca > Gastropoda > Lepetellida > Haliotidae > Haliotis > Haliotis rufescens. The sequence continues at coordinate 1,094,128 of NW_025964323.1, forward strand.
GCTGTGTGATAAATAACTGAGTACGGGTCGTGTTAATATCTGCGCGTTTTCAATATTAACAAGAGTTTGCCACTAACGTGGCTATATCCCCCGCCCCTGTTGCAGAATTTATGACATAATTAAATCTAAACAAACCCTAACCTCTTTTAACCGAGGTGGAACATGTCATGGAAATTGTGAAAAAAAGAAGAGTTTGAAACCTAAGTCCATCTTGTTGCCATGGAAACGTAAAAAATAAACATTTCTAAAATGTCTTAATAGCAAAAGGCACCAGTTCAGCATGTACCTGACAAACCTGCAAAGTGTCATGAAAAAATATTGAACGGTTTATGAGTTATGCTCCGGAAACGAACCCTGTCCTCACAGAACCTAAGTCCATCTTGTTGCCATGGAAACGTAAAAAATATAAATTTCTAAGATTTTCCCAAAGTTGGGCGGGGGATAAAAACACATGTCGTGTGAACACACAATGCCATTCAGAAAGTGGTCAAATGTAAACGAATCTTATATTTGGGATAACACATTCTTAGTGAAGTACATTTTCCAGTACTGTTTTGGTTGAGTCCCATCCGGGATTCGAACCCAGAGTGAGGCACCTAATCGCCAGCACAAAAAGACAGCGATCTAACCAACTCAGCCACCGAGGCTTCCACGAAAAGGAAAGTCCGACAACTGGTAGTCTAGATCACATACTTTGTGTACCACCCTGACAAATGTACATAGGCACGGCTCTCATGGCCGAAAGCGATGAACACACAATGCACCGCAGTGTGGGTTCGAATCCCGGATGGGGCTCAAACCAAAAGTGTGGTTGAAGGTTTGTTGTTTTACGCCGCACTCAGCAATATTCCAGCTGTATGACGGCGGTCTGTAAATAATCGAGTCTGGACCAGACAATCCAGTGATTAATATCATGAGCATCGATCCACGCAACTGGGATCGATGACATGCATCAACCAAGTCAGCGAGCCTGACCACCCGATCCCGTTAGTCGCCAACAGAAGCCGAAAATGATTGTTAAAATACGTCCAGAAGAATCTTTTTTTTAGAATATGCATTTGAAAAAAATATTTTTATTGGTTTGTAACTTCAACTGATTTTTCCTAAGAAAGCTGAGCATCATAAATCCTTATTTTTCTGTCAGTTTGCCTCATAGTCATGAATCGTAAAACGAATGAATAAAGCGTGTAGGTTAACACACGCAAAGTGACACATGATGCAGTTGGGATAACACTTTCTTAGTAAAGTACAGGTTCTAGAACTCTTTGGGTTTGAGATCCGTGAAGATCCGGGGTAGAATAGGTCTTCAGCAACCCATGCTTGCCGTAAAAGGCGACTATGCTTGTCGTTAAAGGCTGGTCAGACTCGCTGACTTGGTTGATGCATGTCATCGATCCCAGTTGCGTGGATCGATGCGTATCCCAATTGCGTGGATCGATGCTCATGATGTCAATCACTGGATTGTTAAACAAAAAAAACAAAAAAACAATACTATTGGTCAACATAGTGAATACAACTTTTACAAACATTCTTTTGTGTGGTGACATTTATACTACTGGTAACATCTCTGTTGGTAATCAGTTTATATACTGAGTCAAATTAAAAACTTCACATCTTTAAAAGTAATCCCATATATGATATACAACGGACAAATGTATCAGAGAAGGTAATTTTTAATCATTAATGTCCAAAGAAGGATTTTATTAACGGTGGTAACCATAATTTGTTCCAAGCACCTACGGTAATCGGTAATAACATCAACAGTTTAAATCATAAGTCCCAAGCACGAGAATCTGATGGCACACAAGTTCAGTAGCGTGTATGGCCACCATGTGCGTTGACAACTGCCACACAACGCCTCCGCATGGACCTTGTGATGCTTGTGAACACATGATTGGGCAGACGACGCCATTGTTGCTGCAAAATGGTGCCAAATTCTTGAAAATTCTGTGGTTGGTTCTAGAGAGTGCGCAGACTTCTGCCAAGAGCATCCCAGACGTGTTCGATGGGATTGAGGTCGCCAGTCCATGACGTTGACTCCCGCATTCTGAAGGAAATTCCTTGTCAAAATTGCTGTGTGGGGTCTGGCATTGTCGGGTTGGAAGATCAAACCGGGTCCATGTGCTGCCATAAAAGGCAGAAGTTCTGGTGCCAGTACCTGGTCGCGGTAAGCAGCAGCGTTGAGGTTGCCACGGATGACAAGAAGCCTGGCACGTGCATTGCCACAGAAAGCACCCCACACCATGACACTTCCGCCTCGAAATCTGTCAACTTACTGTACACAACACTGGGCGAAACGTTCATGACGGCGCCTCCACACCCTCGCCCTACCATCCGCAAATCGAAGATCAAATCGGTATTCATCACTGAAGACGGCTTTATTCCAATTCCTCTGAGTCCATCGTAAGTGTCGCTGTGCCCACAATTGACGTTAACGTCTGTGTAATTGAGTCAGAATCGGCCCGCAGTATGGCCGTCGTGCTTGAAGGTGAGCAGTTCTCAGACGGTTTCGAACAGTTTGCGCACTCAATCTACCCCTAAACAGTTCATTTCTGGTTGATGTAGCCGTCAAAAATCGATTACGGAGGTGACGTAAGACAATCTGACGATCCTCTGCATGTGATGTCACACGAGGTCGACCTGGCCGAGGGCGATCAGCGGTGGTACCCGTTTGCTGTAGACGCGTCTGTAAATCATAAACAGTCCGTCGACTACAACCCATCGTCCTTGCGACTTCAGCTACGGACGTTCCCGTCTGCAACATGCCGATGGCACGTTGCACATTTGAAAGGCGTGGCATGACAAATGGCCGTAAAGACTTTTGTTTTCTTGTGTTTTTCTTTTGTGTTAATGACTGCTAACAAGTATGGCTGAAAACACGTCCGGTATTATGGCCACGTGACCAGTTGCACGTGAAAAACCACTTTTGCCACTATAGTGCTGATTCACCTGCACAAAAACGGATGTTACCTGACGACAATACGTGTCCATTACTGTTTCAATACACAACAAGGGACCACAATGATAACTTGTCAAAATGTTAAAATTTTAGGATTGTGAAGTTTTTAATTTGGTTCAGTATATCACTGATCATCACTATTATCGTTTTTTTATGGAATATACACAGTACATAAACCCGACATGATTCCATCATACTAAAAAGAAATATTGTATTGCAATAAATGAACTAATTTGACCTGCAGCTGTTATCACAAGTTTTGAAATAATCTGACATTTGATAATCAAACCATTTCTTATTCGTCATCTACAATAACTATGAATATGTTTTATGATTTGTATATTGTTGCACCCCGAATACGAGTGGTCATGGACGTTTACGCTGTGCTGTTTGTTTGTTTGTTGTTTAACGCCGCACTCAGCAATATTCCAGCTATGTGACGGCGGTCATTAAGTAATCGAGTCTGGACCAGACAATCCAGTGATTGACAACATGAGCATCGATCCACGCAATTGGGATCGATGAAATGCATCAACCAAGTCAGCGAGCCTGACCGCCGTTAGTCGCCTTTTACGACAAGCATAGTCACCTTTTACGGCAAGCATGGGTTGCTGAAGACCTATTCTACCCCGGCTGTTCACGGGTCAAGTACGGAATGGGCCCCCAAGAACACTATGCTTGTGTCTCTGAGAAGATATCGGGAAATATAGACCATATATGGTACAATATGCTTCGTGAAGACGGGTCTTACGCGGTGCTGTTGATTCTTTGCCCTATATAGCTGGAATATTGCTGAGTGCGGTGTTAAACACAAAACAAAAAAAACACTTTGCCACAAGACCCGAAAACTCCCTTCTATGACACGCAAGAAGAACCTGCTCTCTTTCGACCAGTGGATCTTCCTCTATGACCTTAGATTCCAGCCACGCCTTGCCAAACACCACGCCAAACGGCCCCTGCCATGCCGATCTGATAACCCTCTTTGACCTCAAACCTGCTGCTTTGAGTTAATTCCACAATGTCCATGATGACAACTGTCTGTGCATGGGGCATCCAGTTCTCTTTCAGATAGATGTTTGTGGCAAAGGGATGTCGCCAAAAGAGCAGGTTCCGTTCTTCACGTGCGAACGTCCAGACCTTGGACGGTCCCTTGCCCCATTTCTTTGACGATGTTTCTGTGCCAATCTGCTTGTAGCACAATAGTGTTAACCGGGTTCCCGACCGACAGGACATTCGTGCATTAACCATGCCTTATATTTGCCACCTTTAGTCGTCTGATTTGAACAAGAATTGAGAGTAGAGTTCAGAATAATTTCAAATTTTCCTCGGATGGACCAGCGTCCAATGATGGTGCGTTTTGAAAGGTTGCGAGTGGATCGTTGCACATGCAACGCACTCAACAATATTCCAGCTATATGACGGCGGTCTGTAAATAATCGAGGCTGGACCAGTCAATCCAGTGATTGATATCATGAGCATCGATCCACGCACTTGGGATCGATGACATGCATCAACCAATCAGCGAGCCTGACCAACCGATCCCGTTAGTCGCCTTTTACAACAAGCATAGTCGCCTTTTACGGCAAGCATGGGTTGCTGAAGACGGGTCCCGACCCATTTAATCGCCCAGTCATGACAGCGGCACCGTCTGTGCCAAATCCCATTACTCAGTAGAAATTGTCATTATTCTCATTTACTAGATGTTTTCTGTGAAGAAATTCGATCAGACTTTCCCTGCAGCAGTACAATCATGAACGTTTTCATTTCCAGCCAAGCCAACCTTAACTTCACCAGTGTTTACATCAACGTACCTAACATAGATAGCAAGTTTTTTTCTACATTCACATCACGTCATCTACCATGACACCAAAGAAGGGACTGTCTCGGGTAGCTTTAATTTCATTTTTTGCAAGCACATCAAACACACACTGTTCCATCTCGTCAACAATTCCGTGCTTTCTGTAATAATTGTTGCAATTGCTAATCCCGTTTTCAACTTGCATTTCCATCAAATCTTCAAATGCATGTAACAAAATGTTACGTTTTGCCATCACAAAAAAAACAGTTCTTAGTTGTTTTACATGTGCTTCGGTTTGTGCATTTCTATTGTCTTCCACAACAGTCTGTACGTTTGCTTCCGCGGTTTCAAAATGTCTTTGCAATTCTTAAATGTTAATGGAATCAACATGATTTTGCGATTGTTCATGTCGGGTGAGTGTTGAATGTTGGTAATTTGGGCAGCCTTGCACAAAAGGATTGTTTTGTTTTGCATTCAAAGAAATGTCACATATCATTCCGTCCGTTCCACGCTCGTATCATAGCCACAAGAATTTTGGCAGCCATTCCGTGCGGAAAAAGCGACTTAATTACTTTCGGTTTCTTTGGACTAGACGCTTCTGTGTCACTAACAGTACTTGAATTGTTTTTATCGCGCATCTCTTCCGTTTTCTTTAAAGACTTTTCATTCACATTTTCTTTAAATTTGAGAAATTTTCCCAAACCAAGTTGTTTCTTTTTGTCGGCCAACGTGACACATGGAAATGTCTAACACAACGAATGTACTGACCCCTCCAGGGAGCAATGCTTCAACCAATCAACAGCGCGAAACATTTCTCGCGAGAGGGGTAAATGGCTAAATTTAGAATTAATAAGTATGCCGGGGAAATCCCAAATGCAAGCGAATCGATGTTGCATGTCTGCCGAATTATAAACACTCGTAATATTTCCTGGTTGAATACAGTTTATTAGCAACAACAAAGACGTCCGAAGCTTTACATTTCATATATAAACAACAACATAGATAAGGAAGAGAATATATGGATGTCAACTTCTTTATTATCAGGAACACAATGTTTCGGAGTATATGCTTACTCCTTCATCAGGTGAAAGAAGGAGTAAGCATATTCTCCGAAACATTGTGTTCCTCATAATAAAGAAGTTGACATCCTTATTTTCTCTTCCATATGGGTATCACTTCTAAATGCCTTTCAAAAACTACATAGATATTTTTAAATTGCGTCAGTCATGACGCAATCATTTATTTCTGGAAGTATTTTTCCTTAATTTGGGGGCGGTCGGGTAGCCTAGTGGTTAAAGCGTTCGCTCGTCACGCCAAAGACCCGGGTTCGATTCCCGACATGGGTACAATGTGGGAAGCCCATTTCTGGTGTCCCCCGCCGTGATATTGCTGGAATATTGCTAAAAGCGCGTAAAACCATACTCACTCACTCACTTTTCCTTAATTGAGAGTCACGTACGCAAGAATCCTGCGTCAGGTTTGTTGGTTGGTTGATTTGTTGTTTAACGCCGCACTCAGCAATATTCCAGCTATATGACGGCGGTTTGTAAATAATCGAGTCTGGACCAGGCAATCCAGTGATTAATATCATGAGCATCGATCCATGCAATTGGGATCGATGACATGTATCAACCAAGACAGCGAGCCTGACCACCCGATCCCGTTAGTCGCCTTTTACGACAAGCATAGTCGCCTTTTACGGCAAGCATGGGTTGCTGAAGACCTATTCTACCCCGATTTTCACGGGTCAGGGGAAACCCTGTCGGGCCATATAGGTAATTTAGGTACACACACATAAAGGGTTATACTTACCACAGTGTCACTGGTGATTGTGGAGATGTCGAGTCGGGGTGGGGTGACACAACAGGTTATGCGGGTCTTCTCTTGTTGCCCCTTCATGTTCATCGTTTCCATACCGCGAAACTGCCTCGTGTAGGTTCATAAGCGTATGGCTTTCCGATTTCTTGATGGGTCAAGAATACTTCTTCGGAATCAGGAAATGTATCGATGCCATGTCGTCTCACGATAAACTGGTACTTGATATCTATTGCGTTGAGACAAGCCAGGGACCAAGTTAAATTGGCACCAATTACGTCATAATCTAAGGGGGATAATTCAGGCCTGTTTAGCTCGGAAAACGAAGGCATCATGACATTTTCGTACTTATTGTGAGCTTCCAACTTTCACTGTGAGAAAAATGAGTGTATATTTTCAAACATTGATATAAACTAATTCTAAACTTGTCGACGCCAGATTGAAAACAATTTGTGTTAAGGTCGGTCACATGTGGTAGCAATATTCCAGCTATATGACGGCGGTATATAAATAATCGAGCCTGGACGAGACACTCCAGTGATTGACATCATGAGCATCGATCCACGCAATTGGGATACGATGACATGTATCAACCATGTCAGCGAGCCTGACCACCCGATCCCGTTAGTCGTCTCTTACGACAAGCAGGGGCGGTCGGGTAGCCTGATGGTCAAAGCGTTCGCTCGTCATGCCGAAGACCCGGGTTCGATTCCCGACATGGGTACAATGTGTGAAGCCCATTTCTGGTGTCCCCTGCCATGATATTGCTGGAATATTGCTAAAAGCGGCGTTAAAGCATACTCACTCACTCACTTACGACAAGCACAGTCGCTTTTTACGGCAAGCATGGATTGTTGAAGTATTATTTATTCTACCCCGGATCTTTACGGGTCTCTGTCGACGATACACGCGATACAAACATATTAGAACTATTGTAAACATCAACATAACTTCTAAAATGATGACAGCAATATCGTTTTTGCATTTGGTTACCCGCTTATAGATACGGTGTGCTGTAAAGTTCGATTTCGACTTGTTTTTCTTTCTTTGAAACAATGATAATGGGGCTGATTGGTTTGCTGAAATAGTATTTTCCGTGAGTCTAATGTACATGGTACGTGCTGTGATTGTACAAGATAACTGATAATCAATTGTGTATGTAAATATAACGTCAAATACACATTATAAATCTGAATATAAATGGAATATATTATTATTGCACGACAGCCGTCGTATTTCCAACATTCTGCCATGAATATTAGATCTAACTGATATCAAATTTACAAATTATTGACGAAGACTGTTCTCTCGATTAACGTATGATAAAGTATTGCAAGACTTTAACTCTTATTTGAAAAGTCAGCAATGTGCAAACGCTTTAATTTTTTTCGTTCAGTGACGTTACAAAATGTAATTTATTTGTGTAGGCTGATAGACGCGTGATTTGACCTCGCGTGTTGTGACGTGGATGACGTCAAGTCAAACAGCTGATCTTGAGTGCGTTGCAAAGCGCCAATCGCTTGCAAGCGATGTACAGCGATTCGCCTTGCTAACTTTCAGCCGCTTGCAAGCGAAACACTCGCTGGCTGAGGTCGCTTCGAATTCGTTCTCAAACCAAGCTGCCTTTGTTCATTTCCACGTTGGTCCTGTCAAGAATTTCTTGTTCCGCTGTCAAGATTCCGGGGTAGAATAGGTCTTCAGCAACCCATGCTTGCCGTAAAAGGTGACTATGCTTGTCGTAAAAGGCGACTAACGGGATCGGGTGGTCAGGCTCGCTGACTTGGTTGATGCATGTCATCGATCCCAATTGCGTGGATCGATGCTCATGATATTGATCACTGGATTGTCTGGTCCAGACTCGATTATTTACAGACCGCCGCCATATAGCTGGAATATTGCTGAGTTAAACAACAAACCAACCAACCAATTGTTGACTTTAGATACTGTTGGAAAGACAATCAACTCGAGTTGCATGTTATACAATTTGGTTACACTGTGTGAAGAAATAAGAACGTTGTAACACTTTTGATACAATGTATAGGTTTTTGAATCCTCGACGTCATCACAGTGCGGTACTGAGCGGTGTACCAAACCAGCTGACGGCCCCCGGCACCATGGGGGTTGAAGCATTCATGAGCGTTTTGACCTAGTTCTTTAGTCCGTTTTGCACTGCTCCGTTTTAACTTGTATCCGTGGGTGTGGCACGAGATACAGAACATCGCCGAGTGGAGCCGATTGACCTCAAAACAGGGCGCCACGGCTGGAGAAAGGAGGTAGGCCGAAAATTATACCAAACCCAGTTTAGCAATAACATTGCATAAATATTTATTTAAGTTCTTATTTCATCCAATGATATCAAGTTAGAACGTCACAAACAATGAAGTGAACGTTTGATTATGTTGACGGTCGTCCTAATTTCAATCAGCTGACCTAGATTTAGTATTTGTTTGCACGTTCGAGACAACGGTGTCATTTACGAAAACTAGGTCAGTAACAATAAGCAGCTGTTACAATTCTAAGGTCAATAAAGTCAACAGAGAATGTTGATTGTTGTTGAACGCACTCAGTAATATTCCAACAATATGATGGCGGTCTGTTAATAATCGAGTCTGGACCAGACAATCCAGTGACTGACATCATGAGCATCGATCCACGCAATTGGGATATGATGACATATGCATCACAGCCTTATGATATCTGTGTTTTTACTCCATAGCATGGGGCTAGAAGGTCAACTCACAGCCTTATGATATCCTTGTTTATCTTAGCATGGGGCTACGCCAGTAAGGCTTGACGGACACTCTTAGGCCACTGACAATTGGGACACAAGATGGAGAGGCTTTTCGGTTGCGAGAGGTTTTATTTCCGAACACCACGAGGCGAGTACAAAATAATGAGCGAGAGAAGAGCGAAGACAAGGGAGGTAACTCGGGAGTCTTCCGTACCGCTAATAACCAGCCAACACTATTGGCGTAACTTCTTCTTTCCTTCTCCAGAAGGCCAGTAACAGAAACTGAGTAAAGAATTGGGCTTTCTGCCTGGGATGGACATAATGGTGGCACCATACACTAACCGCGGTGTGAACTAAATGTAACACAAACATTGCCTATAATGTACGAGAAAAGGTAACATTATGGGAATAGTGACAAACAAAATGTATGAAGCATAGGATAGACCGTCATAGGGTAGACTACCCTCAAGTCTATGGGATTATTCTGCCGAACACACTGTGTGAGTCCACAATGACTCGCTTGAGAATAAACTCACAGATTGTCTATATCAGTCAAGGACGTAGTCACGTAAACGGCTGGGTAGATGACGTGAGCGTGTGGGGACCTCTGTGTCTGTACCTGACTAGTCACGGGTTCAGAGGTGTAGACGTGGCCGGGAATATCGCTGACTGTATCTTCTTGGTCTGTTTGGATAGTAGGGGGACTGCAGGCTGGTGCAGGCATCTCATGAGTCTGATACTCAGGTATAGGGTCATTCTCTGGAGGACTAGAAAGGATTAGAGGAATATGAGGGGGGTCTGGTGGTTGATGGCAGCTTGCCATTGACTTGTCTCCTTCAGTGTCGTCATCCTCATTGGCCCCTGCATGAGTGCGTACTGACGTCAGCGGCATGAAATTAGGTACTGTGAAGCACTCAGACTGTTTCACTCTGTATGAAGCACTCCTCAACTGCTTCCCGGCAAACTTTTGAATGTTGCACCAAGAACCATCTGAGTGGACCACAAGGTAGCGGTCTCTAGCTCGAGTCTTGTTACGGTCTGTGTGAAGATAAACCAGGTCACCAACCTGTACCTGGGCACTAGAGGGTAGAACTCCCTTCGGGGCTTTTGACTTCTGGCTGTGGCGGTGATTACTGGAACGCTGGGAATGTTGGTCAGTTATCAACTGCCTGTCGCTGATAGGTAAATGACTGTTAGTGAATTGGTCCCGTTGTGTCCACATTTCTCTGGCCGATAGGCCCCGTCCCCGTATACGAGCGTTCAACCGGGCTAGGGTCACACAAAGCGTCAGAACTGTGACAGAGCCACCCAAAGGATCTTGGCATAGAAGTTCTTCTTCTAGCTCTTGGACGGCTCTTTCGGCAACAGGGTTTTTATTGACATTCTTCACTCTCCCTATCTCAAGATTTATTCTGTGCTTGTGAAGGAGCTTATCATTGATGATAGAGGCAAATCCGGTGGCAGGGTCTGTTCTGATCACAGCTACTGGACCGTCTAATGGTCTGAGTTCAACGCAAAGGCGTATGAGACCATCGCGTAGTGTATCTCCCCTCTCATTTTCGATGAGACATGCGCTGGTGTACAAGGTTACTGTTTCTCGCAAGACAAGAATGAGTTGTCGTGACCGCTTCAAGACATCTGCAGCAAACGACGTACCTATTGATTCTGGGGGGTCGAGATCAGAGGTCGACTGTTCTATGATGGTATGGGTCATCTTCTGTAATGATGAGCATTGATGGCAACTCTTCGTTGTTTGATCTATAGCTCTATCCATGTCGAGAGCATAGAAGAAACGGTGCACTACCTGTTTAAGTTGGTGGGAGGAGGGATGGTCTAACTGGATATGTATGGATGTGAGTAAACCATCTAGGACTTTGCGGGGTACTGCTATGAGTTCACGAGTTGGGGCTAGAGGTTCAACTCTTGGCACAACCAACAATCCATCCTTAGCTATGGTGACTGAATGGAGATACCTCTTGACATCCTTGATGTTGGTGAGCTTCTTAGATGGCCTGGTACCCTGAAGCAGGTGAGCATGGGTCCTTCTCATATCTTGACAGTCAGATTGTATGTCGTGCCACGCAGCTCTGCTGGTGAAGGGTAACTTAGCATCTCCGGCGATGATTTCTTGAACTGACATTGTACGGACAACCGAGTCTTCAGTTTTCCGGACAAAGGAGCAAATTTGACAAGTTGGCTCAGTACAATCAGGGGCGTTCCGACTTGAGAAGTCTGAGGGTACATTTGCCGATCCAGCCAGGTGACGAATAGTAGCCTGATATCGACTGACTGTGGAAAGGAAAGTTGATACGCGTGGGCTCGCTGAGAATTCACCCCTGCACAATTTCTCAAATGCCTGAACACAAGGCTTGCTGTCAGTAAGAATGCATGTGTTGTGGTGAGATTGGATGATGAAGGGGCTGAAGTGTTTCGTGGCCGCAGCAACAGAAAGCGCTTCAATTTCACAGGGAAGCCATGAAACCTGGCGTCCACGAAGTTTGGCACTAAAGAAACCTGCAAGAAGTTGCCTACTGTCGCGTGTGACGTAAAGTGTTGCTCCGACACCACGAGACTTGACAGCACCATCGGTCACGATCCATAACTGATCCTCCGGACGTGGGAGCACAATAGTACGGTTGGAACTCAATGCAGCCTGGGCCTTAGCAAAGGCTGTTGACAAGTCGTCTGACCATATGATTTTGTCTTTGCTTTGTGAACCTGCTAAGGCTTCATCCAACGGTGAAATGAGGGTGGCACATCCATGAATGACACGGGCTAGTACTTTATAAGCTCCAATGAACGAACGAAGTCCCCGTGTTGTCTCTGGAGGAGCGCATGTCGAGAGGGTCGCTATTCGGTGGGGGCTAGCGTGAATGGTGCCTCGGTTCCATATCCAACCCAGAATCGTGACCGTAGAAGGACAGATAACAGTCTTAGCGGCTGACAGATGGAGACCATTCCGGTGTAGGGCCTGTAAGACACGCTTCCATGTATGTAAGAGCTCTTCATGGGTATCCCCACCACAGTACAAGTCATCAGCAAGTTTAGCAACTACTCCCTCTTCAAGTAATTCTCCTAGCACTCGGCACATGAGCTCTTCAAGAGCAGTTTCTGACCCCGGCATGCCCATGGCTGACCTGGCATAGACTCTCACTCCTCTGAAGGGGGTAGCTACACCACAGTACTTCATAGACTCACGTGAGAGTGGAATCTGGTAAAAGGCATTTGTGAGGTCTGTGCTAATGATGTGTCTCCATTGGGCTATTTGGCGTAACGTTGAGTCAACATCAGGCATCAGGGATGGTTGTGGCTTACTGTAACGTCCAACGTCTGCAAAGGCAGTGACCAACCGGAAGCCTCCGCTAGACTTCTTGACTAGGAAGGATGGGTTTAAGTACTCTACGCAGATATTGGCATCCTCAGGTCTGACGAAGACACCCAAGTCTTCGAGTTCGTTGAACTTTGTCTGTAGTTCTAAAAGTCTGTCCCTGGAATATTGGGGAACACGTCCTTTGCGCTGCGGCGGTAGTACAGGTCCCATGTTCACAACAGCTTGGAATGGACCGGACTTCCCGTTATAACCCTGGGACCGGGGGTCAAAAACAGTGTCATACTCTTCAAGAAGCGACTTGAAACTGGCCACTACCAATGGGGGAATAGTAGAATCAGGATCTAACTTGACATGGCTAGAGTAGTTTGCGCCCTGGTGATGAACAGTTGAGGTTTTAAGACACGAAGTTGGAGGGTCATGGGCTGTCGCATTGTTGTCCGGTAGGATAGCAACTGGTCTGACTTGACAAAAGTGTTCATGTCGTCTCACGGCCTGTGGACTATCAGTCAAATTTGGGATGCGGATCCTGCCTGAGACACTTGTTAAGAGGCTAGGTGGAGGCCACATGTAGTCGTCTTTTGTAGTCACTTGTCTAGAGTCGATACGTGGCTCAACTGCCACGGTTCCATCTTGAGAGTAAATGTCGTCGGGAAGGCTGACCTCCAGATATTCACCAGGCCATACTGTACAACACGGGGAGCTCGTATAAGGCTTGCACGCCGCACAGTGTGACGAGTGGTCGGTTCGTCGGTAGAGGCATAAGTATATGTAGCATTGTCACCGACGTGCACTTGTCGTTTAGCTGGTCGAGTGTACACATCATTGCACTCAAGGAAGGGGGTTCCTGCAATGACATCGACATCGAGGTCCTTAACCACCAAGCCTTCGAACAAAAACTGTTTGTCATCGTGCGCAAATGTCATGCAGGTCTCTCCAACGACTTCTAGGGGCGAGGATCCATCTGCTTGATGGGCTGACTGTGATGACTTGGTAATCTTAGCATCTAGACGTATTGCGGCTGACAGGCGAATCATGTTGCCGGTTGCTCCAGAGTCGAGTGTGAGGCGGACACCATGATGATGGTGGAAAACATCAATATATGGAGATTGGCGGACCTGGATCCTAAGTGCTGAGAGGTTAGACTTAGATGATGTTGGGGGCTCGATGGTGATAACATCCTCTGTCTCCTCATTGTCATTGTCGTTTATGTCTAAAATGTGCGATATCTGTCTAGCCTTCGTCATGTATTTCCTGTCCCGTTCTAGCAGGTGTGGGCACACACTGAGGAAGTGGCGTATGTCTGAACGACCAGCTTGGCTGCACAGAGGGCACATCTTGTTTGGGCGTTGGGGGGAGGTCTTTGGAGGTCTGTTGGTAAATGGAGATCTTCGGTTGCCATCTGAGGACGCTGCAGCCCTCATAATCTTCACGTCATCCCCTGTCCGTATTTCATCTAGGAGAGATGAAAGCGCCTGTGAGACTTCCGGTTTGATGGAAGCTGAGGTCCGTGAGCGTAGTTCGGTTCCATATCTTTGCTTGACCAGTCTTGGCAATTCAGGGTGAATCAATCGTAGCCATGTGAGTATAACAAAGTTCTCTAAAGTGGGAGAAAGTTCCTCGTCCTCGTTGATTATCACTCCATGGTGCGTAATAGCACCCTCCCGACGCAAGAGATTGTCCTCAATAAAGGCCATGAGGCGCTGATATAAATCTTCTGGGCGTTCCTCAGGGTCAAGCTTAATGTCAGAAAAGTCTATGAAGTGAGCTCCGGTAGACTGAAATCCATAATGGAGTCTGATAACTTGCCAGATCTGACCAATGGATGTAGAATTCTTCACCATAGTGTTCCTTGAGATAACGGGGCAATAATTGGCTACTTGTCCAAGCATTAGTTCCAGGGCACTGACCTTTTGTAGAGCTGTTCGTCGCAACGCGACGGGAACCTCCTCATTATCATCCGTAAATCCACGCAAGGGAGCATGGGCGGTTTTCTTGAGCCATGTAGCACCTGTCGCTAGGAATGGAGCAAAGTTCCGATCTAGTGACAATGTATACAAAAGATTTTGACGCCAGTTCTCAAATGAATTAACTGTCTCGTGTTTGGTTAAACACCACTGTTTAGGTGCTCTCGCAGTACTAGCCATGATGAGGGTGTAACTTGTGCTATCCAGTAAAAGCAATACTGACCGATCGTCTGCTGTGAAGCGATTGTGATACTTTGAGTGTTTTGCACGATCCAACCGAATGTCAGGTGTGGGAACTTGTCCGTAGCACTGCCACCACGCCAGTAAGGTTTGACGGACACTCTTAGGCCACTGACAATTGGGACACAAGATGGAGAGGCTTTTCGGTTGCGAAAGGTTTTATTTCCGAACACCACGAGGCGAGTACAAAATAATGAGCGAGAGAAGAGCGAAGACAAGGGAGGTAACTCGGGAGTCGTCCGTACCGCTAATAACCAGCCAACACTATTGGCGCTAGAAGGTCAACTCACAGCCTTATGATATCTGTGTTTTTCCTCCTTAGCATTGGGCTAGAAGTTCAACTCACAGCCTTATGATATCCATGTTTATCTCCTTAGCATGGGGCTAGAAGGTCAACTCACAGCCTTATGATATCCATGTTTATCTCCTAAGCATGGGGCTAGAAGGTCAACTCACAGCCTTATGATATCCATGTTTATCTCCTTAGCATTGGCCTAGAAGGTCAACTCACAGCCTTATGATATCCATGTTTATCTCCTTAGCATGGGGCTAGAAGGTCAACTCACAGCCTTATGATATCCATGTTTATCTCCTTAGCATGGGGCTAGAAGGTCAACTCACAGTCTTATGATATCCATGTTTATCTCCTTAGCATTGGCCTAGAAGGTCAACTCACAGCCTTATGATATCCATGTTTATCTCCTTAGCATGGGGCTAGAAGGTCAACTCACAGCCTTATGAAATCCGTGTTTATCTCCTTAGCATGGGGCTAGAAGGTCAACACACAGCCTTATGAAATCTGTGTTTATCTCCTTAGCATGGGGCTAGAAGGTCAACTCACAGCCTTATGATATCCATGTTTATCTCCTTAGCGTGGGGCTTGAAGGTCAACTCACAGTAACTTATGATATCCATGTTTATCTCCAGAGGATGGAACTGGAAGGTCTGAATGATGCGGTGGAGTTCGGGGCTGAGATGAGAGAAGAGAACTTCTCTTTCCAGGAAGGGGAGACATTTCTCAATCATGGGTCTTACGGCAGTGTTCCCAAGTGTGTCCAGCAAGTAAGACGAAGGTATAGCTGATCATTTGTGAGAATAATTTCTGTAACCAGGCAGATCTGATCTCTTGTATGTGTTAATTTGTCTTAGTTTTCTGACATGAAAAGATGAAGCTGACATACTGAAGCGGCATAAACCACGACTCACTCATTCACTGGTTTGTTTGATCATGATATTGCTTTATTTTATGTTTTAATGCTTGTGTATGTATGTCAAAAGGAGTTTCATTGTCCCAATGAATTGTTTCACTAAAATCTGTTGATGAGATACTGGCCCATTGTTTCAGTATAACCACGAACTGATGAGATAATGGCCCATTGTTTCAGTATAACCACTAACTGATGAGATGATTGACCATCACTTCAATATAACCACGAACTGATGAGATAATGGCCCATTGCTTCAGTATAGCCACTAACTGATGAGATGATTGCCCATCGCTTCAGTATAACCACTAACTGATGAGATAATGGCCCATTGTTTCAGTATAGCCACTAACTGATGAGATGATT
This sequence comes from Haliotis rufescens, assembly GCF_023055435.1. NCBI lineage: Eukaryota > Metazoa > Mollusca > Gastropoda > Lepetellida > Haliotidae > Haliotis > Haliotis rufescens. Next base: position 1,110,537 of record NW_025964323.1, read on the forward strand.
GCCCATTGCTTCAGTATAGCCACTAACTGATGATATAATGGCCCATTGCTTCAGTATAGCCACTAACTGATGAGATGATTGCCCATTGCTTCAGTATAGCCACTAACTGATGATATAATGGCCCATTGCTTCAGTATAGCCACTAACTGATGAGATGATTGCCCATTGCTTCAGTATAACCACTAACGGATGAGATAATGGCCCATTGCTTCAGTATAACCACTAACTGATGATATAATGGCCCATTGCTTCAGTATAACCACTAACGGATGAGATAATGACCCTTTGTTTCAGTATAACCACTAACTGATGAGATAATGACCCATTGCTTCAGTATAACCATGCACTAACTGATGAGATAATGGCCCATTGTTTCAGTATAACCACTAACGGATGAGATAATAGCCCTTCGTTTCAGTATAACCATGCACTAACTGATGAGATGATTGCCCATTGTTTCAGTATAACCACTAACTGATGAGATAATGACCCATTGTTTCAGTATAACCACTAACTGATGAGATGATTGCCCATTGCTTCATTATAACCATGCACTAACTGATGAGATAATGGCCAATGGTGTCAGTATAACTACTAACTGATGAGATAATGACCCATTGTTTCAGTATAACCACTAACTGTTGAGATGATTGCCCATCGTTTCAATATAACCACTTACTGATGAGATAATGACCCATTGTTTCAGTATAACCACTAACTGATGAGATAATGACCCATTGTTTCAGTATAACCACTAACTGATGAGATTATGACACATTGTTTCAGTATAACCACTAACTGATGAGAAATTGACCCATCGTTTCAGTATAACCACTAACTGATGAGATCATGGCCCATTGTTTCAGTATAACCACTAACTGAAAAGATGATTGCCCATTGCTTCAGTATAACCACTAACTGATGAGATAATGACCCATTGCTTCAGTATAACCACTAACTAATGAGATAATGACCCTTTGTTTCAGTATAACCACTAACTAATGCGCTAATGACCCATTGTTTCAGTATAACCACTAACTGATGAGATAATGACCCATTGTTTCAGTATAACCACTAACTGATTAGATAATAGCCCATTGTTTCAGAAAAAGACAATATCATATTGTTTCAGTAAAACCACTAACTGATGAGATAATGGCCCATTGTTTCAGAAAAAGACAATACCACATTGTTTCAGTAAAACCACTAACAAATGAGATAATGAGCAATTGTTTCAGTAAAAATAACACACAATGATGAGAGAAAACTGTCCTCATGATGGGATAAGATAATTATTTCAGTAAAATGAGATAATGGCCCGTTTTTTTAGTAAAACCACTAAATGATGAGATCATGGCACATTGTTTTTTAGTTTGTTTGTTTGCTTGTTGTTGAACGCCGCACTCAGCAATATTCCACCTGTATGACGGCAGTCTGTAAATAATCGAGTGTGGACTAGACAATCCAGTGATTGACATCATGAGCATCGATCCACGCAATTGGAATACGATGACATGCATCAACCAAGTCAGCAAGCCTGACCGCCCGATGCCGTTAGTTGCCTTTTACGACAAGCATAGTCGTCTTTTACATCAAGCATGGGTTGCTGAAGACCTATTCTACCCCAGATCTTCAGGAAGGTACTGGAAGAGTCTGACTGTATTCTGCTGGACATGCCTTGTGGTGGGTTTAGATGTTCACCAAAGCCCTGATTTAAACCAATCAGGGCTTTGGTGAACATCTATAGTAGGTAGTGGTACAATGTAGGTGAACATAAGTAATTTTGCAAAGGTTCATAATAAAAATGTGTATGAGGTGCTAGGTACCAGGTAGTGGGAGTTGTCATTGCTAGTGGATTCTGACAGGTCAAGTTTGCACAAAGTTGGTAGGTTCTAATAAGAGCAAAGGTCACACGTGTTTCAGTCACCAATAGGTGACTGTGAACACAGCCTGGTGGCCATTTCCTGTCAAAGTCTAGATGTTGTATTTAGTGCCAGGTGTAACATTCTGACATTGACTCTGTGGTGACTGGACCTAAATTGTACATTTGCTGGAACTGCTATTTTACCTGTCCTGATTTGTTGGAACTTAAAGTATTAACGGAAATGAAAAAAACCTGCTTTTTCGATCTCAGATTTTTAATAAATGCAGTTAATGTACAAAATATATAAATATTCAAACAACTCAATTAGTACTAATTGGACCTTGGCACAAATACAGCACATCAAAGGTTTTTATGTCTTTTTACACGTAAAATTGTGTAAAAATATGAACAAAACAGACTATTGTGAAACTGAGCATAACCTGGTGTGAATGTCCATGACCTATGACACCTTGACGACAGGTGAAAACAGGTGCTTGAAACCCATGTGCATGTGATTTGTGAGTGGCATTGTGGGATAGTGAATCATCGTCAGAATATCAGAACGTAAAAGTAACATATTCCCTTCTCAAACAACGACTTACATGTCATTATTATTATGTACATAAACATATCTGTTATTTTTATTGTTGTTTTGATAACTTTTTTCCAGGCTAATTTGCATAATGCCTATAGCCTGTTTCTGCCATGTCAATTTGGACTTAGTTTTTTGAATATTTTTGAATGTTGAAAGTGCCTACAAATTACCTCCTGTAAAGTACATTTTGTATTGAGCACTGAGATAAAACTAGCAAATCCAGACTAGTACTTTTCAAGTTGTTTGGTTATTTCGTATTTACATCTACGTAATGCTTTGTGTCGATTATTAAATCCAGCAATACAGTTTTATTTCATTTCCATGAGTACTTTACCATTATTTTGTCCTTATAGTAAACATTTTCCATTCCAAATGATTGCAATCTGCATTCTGACATCAATGCATCCAACTCACTCACTCACTCACTCACTCACTCACTCACTCACTCACTCACTCACTCACGCACTCACCCACCCACTCACTCACTCACTCACTCTGATATCAATATGTACTGACTTCAGATTCCTGGATGAGATGTCAAGACATCCTGATGACTGGTACCGGAGGAATGTCTACAAGTATTGGCAGGAATCACAGAAGGCAGCAGCTGACTTCATGCACTGTGATCCCAAGGACCTGGTGTTTGTTGAGAACGCAACAACAGGTACACAAGAGGCGTGATCTCAATCTCAATAAAATAAGATCATTTACTCAAATACAATACCCCGCTGCGTAAGGATCTGAAAAATCCTTCAATTTGCAGATGATCTAAATCTTACACATTGGTGACATTACCAGGCAGTCACAGCTACCAGGTCCTTCACAGCATGGACCTCCGTCTCTGCTGAACTGGGATGGTAGGGTAGCCTTGTGGTTCAAGCATTCGCTCGTAAGTGGCTGGGTTTGATTCCCCACAAGGGTACTATGTGTGAAGCCCATTTCTCGTGTTCTCCACTGTGATTGGGAAGGATTAATTGGTCAAGCTCTCTGACTTGGTTGATTGCGTGTCTCCGGCAACCTATTCTTGTCGTGAGAGGCAACTAAATTGATCGTGTGGTCAAACTCTCTGACTTGGTTGTTGCGTGTCTCCAGGAACCTTTTCTTGTCGTGAGAGGCAACTAAATGGATCGGGTGGTCAAGTGCCAATACTTGGTTGATTGTGTGTCTCCGGCAACCTATTCTTGTCGTGAGAGGCAACTAAATGGATCAGGTGGTCAAGTGCCATGCCTTGGTTGATTGCATTAAACAACAAACAAACAAGTATGTATGTCATTCACAGGTATAAACACAATCCTGAAGAGCTGCCGTTACAAAGCTGGAGATATTCTGTTGTACACCACGCTGACATACAAGGCTATAGCCTATACCTGCCAGGCCACAGCGGAGCTATATGAGGGTAAGCTGTAGATATTCTGTTGTATACTACGCTGACATACAGGGCTATGGCCTATACCTGCCGGGCCACAGCTGCTATATGAGGGTAAGCTGGATATATTCTGTTGTACACCACTCTGACCATACAGGGCTATAGCCTATACCTGCCAGGCCACAGCGGAGCTATATGAGGGTAAGCTGGAGATATTCTGTTATATACCACGCTGACATACAGGGCTATAGCCTATACCTGCCATGCCACAGCGGAGCTGTATTAGGGTAAGGTGGAGATATGCTGTTGTACACCACACTGACATACAGGGCTATAGCCTATACCTGCCAGGCCACAGCGGAGCTATATGAGGGTAAGCAGGAGATATTCTGTTGTACACCACTCTGACATACAAGGCTATAGCCTATACCTGCCAGGCCACAGCGGAGCTGTATTAGGGTAAGGTGGAGATATTCTGTTGTATACCACGCTCACATATAGGGCTATAGCCTATACCTGCCAGGCCTATACAAGCTAAAGGGCCCTGAACAAGGGTATATGTGTTTACCCGAATATTTTTCTCGTCAAAGGTTTACCTTATTGCTTTAAATATGAGCACTGTTATTGGTTCCAGGATGTCACACAAGATTATGTACATATTTAAGGAGTATGTGAACATATTTACCGACACAATTTGAAATCAAGCACTTAATATGTATATAAAAAAAATAGTTCTGCCTTTTCCATGTGTAAATTAATTGAAGTGTTGGTTCAAGATAATGTATACAAACCACTGTCCATTCCTGAAAAATAATGGAGCTTTTAAACAATAGAATGACGTCACAGATGTGGTCTAATTGCAACAAATGTCCATTTACATATGCATTATCTGGCTTAAAACACAGCATCAGAGTAAAATAATACTGCATAATCAGATTTAAAATACAGCGTGAAAGTTAGAATAAATCAATAAATAAAAAATGAATATATCTCTGAATGTATAACAATGCCTAGCAAAACAAGAAATACAGTTAAAATGGTTAATCATCAATTTATTGACCAAGTTTGTTTTACCTGCTTGTTCACCTGAATTGGCTTAAGGGATGCTGTGTGTTTTTCTGAGCAACACACAATACATTATTTTTTACACTCTGAATCAAAAACAATTACAATATTCTAATCTTTTCTCAAACTCTGAAACGTGCAGCGTAGATTGTGGTAGGTAGGCGAAGCATGTACTGTTGTGTTGGTCCTCTACCCCTACGACTCCACCTCGGTTAAACCGCTGATCGTCTATAACACTCATCAATTATTTGGACCCCTCAAGGTAGCATTGTAGCGAGGGATCACTGGATCCGGAGTTATTACTGCACATAATACAGAAAAATCTCTTTTTCCAAAATACTTCATCACCAAGAAGGGGTACTATATAGGGCTGGGACGAGTCCAAATTTACGACCCACCCCGCTATTACCCGACCCTACCCGGGTACCCGCTACAGGTCTAAAGAGTTTGGTACAAAATGTCCGATTGGAAATAGTTTGAGCGTACCCTGGTAAAATGTATTTAAATATATGTATAAAACGATCTGGTCATGCATACACTGAAGTTGACTGAAGTGTTATTTTTATTGAAACCTATAAAGGTCAGAAGCAATGGTGCTAAGTCAGAAAGAAATGCGAACATTAGTGACTTGTACTGTAATCATAGAGTTCTGGATATGTTTAATCATTAAACAATATATCACATGACTAACCATGGGTCCGGGTAGTCCTGTGGGTACCCGGGTCCTACTCAGTACCCACCCGACCCGAGTACCCGAGTTACCCGTCCCAGCCCTATTACTATACTCAAAATACTACCATACTCACAACTCTGTATGTACACATTTCTATATTGACAATTCGTACATTTGTGCCCATTCACAATTTGTAAGTGTACTGGACACAATACTGTGTGTCCTGTAGAACCCTGCTTGTGGTTAAGGGTTGTCAGAAATAGCTTCAAGTTTTGTTGAAAGTCATGAGAAAGAAAAAACATTTACAGGGTAGGCATTTAACTGTTACAATATTGATTGTTTAACTTTCATGACCGATATGTTTCTACTGTTATGGTCAGCATCTCATTGGAGGTGAAACTGGAACTTAATAATTGTGGGGGGTCCTTACAAAAGAGTGACATGCACAGTTCTTCTGATGGCCGGGACCCTGGATCGTTGACAGGGTTTTGCATAGCCGCGTTACAATGGGAGTCATGATGGCTTCTTGTAGCGTCATTTTCTAAATTTGGGAGTCATGATAAATTATTCACAGTTGAGCTCTTGCTATTTTGAAAATGTTATAAATATTCTGTCTGAACTTAGATGTCCTCAGTGAATTTGTTGTGTCAGTTATGACCTGTATCAAAAACCTTTGCTTGTATTTCAGAAATTGTTGTGTCAAATACACAGGAATTACACATTATGTGAAGCCCTGCATTGACACTTGAAAGTACAGGTGACCCATCCTGTCTAACAGGGTCTGTAGCCCTATATTTCTAATGCTTGGCCTTATGTTTCTAATGCTTGGCCCTATGTTTCTAATACTTGGCCTTATGTTTCTAATACTTGGCCTTATGTTTCTAATGCTTGGCCCTATGTTTCTAATACTTGGCCTTTTGTTTCTAATGCTTGGCCCTATGTTTCTAATACTTGGCCTTATGTTTCAAATGCTTGGCCTTGGTTTCTAATACTTGGCCTTATGTTTCTAATGCTTGGCCCTATGTTTCTAATACTTGGCCTTATGTTTCTAATGTTTGGCCCTATGTTTCTAATACTTGGCCTTATGTTTCTAATGCTTGGCCCTATGTTTCTAATACTTGGCCTTATGTTTCAAATGCTTGGCCTTGGTTTCTAATACTTGGCCTTATGTTTCTAATGCTTGGCCCTATGTTTCTAATACTTGGCCTTATGTTTCTAATGTTTGGCCCTATGTTTCTAATACTTGGCCTTTTGTTTCTAATGCTTGGCCCTATGTTTCTAATACTTGGCCTTATGTTTCAAATGCTTGGCCTTGGTTTCTAATACTTGGCCTTATGTTTCTAATGCTTGGCCCTATGTTTCTAATACTTGGCCTTATGTTTCTAATGATTGGCCCTATGTTTCTAATACTTGGCCTTATGTTTCTAATGCTTGGCCCTATGTTTCTAATACTTGGCTCTATGTTTCTAATGTTTGGCCCACTGTTTCTAATACTAGGCCCTATGTTTCTGATTCTTGGTCCAATGTTTCCAATACTTGGCCCTATGTTTCTGATATTTGGCTCTATGTTTCTAATACTTGGGTCTATGTTTCTAATACTTGGCCCTTTGTTTCTGATATTTGGCCCTATGTTTCTAATACTTGGCCCTATGTTTTAATATGTGGCCCAATGTTTCTAATACTTGGCCCTATGTTTCTAATACTTGGCCCAATGATTCTTATACTTGGCCCAATGTTTCTTATACTTGGCCCAGTGTTTCTAATACTTGAGCCTTATGTCTAATACTTGGGACTATATTTCTAATAATTGGTCACATTTTCTAATTCTTGGCCCTATGTTTTTAATACTTGGCACATTTCCACTTATATTCAGTCACTTGAGGCATGAGCCCATGAAGAACAAAAATAAAGTTTCTCGTCAGGACCTTATTTAGAAAGACCAGGCTATTTTCTTCAGTTTCATCTCTCATTAGGCTGAAAGCAGTAATAGTGACATAGTTTGAGCAAAGAAAGATAACGCTTTAAATATTTAGGAACTGAACAGTAATTTTATGCTAAGATTATTTCCCAGACATAATCAAATGCATTCAGTCTCGTAATAGAGCCCATCAAGGGTAAAGTCCTAACACCACGCTGGTGACACATGTAATTCATCAAGCTTACATATATGGGTGTGCAGTATTATTGGTATATGCGTATCCCAATATAATTTTTTAATGCTTGGTATATCAGGTGAATCCAAGTATTGATTTTTATCAAGTGTTTTAATGTTATACACATGCCAAATACCTTTGAAATTTTTCCGTAATTCCAAAATACAAGTGTACATTCTGGAGTTTGTCTGTGGCAGTGGTGTAACACCAAGTCATCACTGTCCCGGAGTATGCATCCATGCATATATAGAATGAGTAAACATTATGTTGTTCAACATCTTGTTTTGTTACATGTATGAACTTCAATGCATACGCTGGGTGTTTCAAAATGCTTCTGAAGTCAAAATTTAGAAATATACAATATATCGTGATTCGCATCGCAATACAGCGTTGTGCATTGAAAATATTGTATTACACTTTAAACATCCAATACCCATCCCTACTTACATATGATACTGAGTTTGTTACTTCAGGGGTCAAGTCAGCTGAGTTGGATATACAATTCCCAATAGCCAGTGAGGATGAGATTTGTGAAAAATATGAAGACTTCTTCAAATCCAACCCGGAAACCAAAATTGCTGTTCTAGGTGAGTATGGATTGTTAAGAATAATGGCGGGATCAGGTGGTCAGGCTCAAAAATGTTCAGTAGTTGAAAATATCTTTTTAGAAACATACAGCTATTTCGCAATAAAACACATGCTTTTTTTTATCAAAACATTGAACTTCATCTGAAATATGGAAGATATATTGATAATTGGTGGCCATATTGGATTATGCAAATGAGACATATTTCCCAAACTGGGATTGCTTGAGACTTCTAGTATGTTGTTTTCGGGACCTTTTAGAAATGCATTGTGGTGAAATAAATTCTGTTGCAATTTGTTCCAAGTTGAGTGCCAAAATGGCCTTGATTACCAGGACTTATTACCAGGGGCATCATTCCCTATTACTTTAACCATTAAATCTTTTGTTTTATTCACAATACTCCTTGGTAAAAAACATCCTGACAGCCCTTTGCTGCAATTGCTGAAATCCATTATGGAGATACCCCTGCTTCATGTGGTGAATCTTTATTCTACATCATTTAAAATACAGCTATGTATTTGTCAGCATGATCAGACTGATTAGAAATGACTGACTACCAAATGCCAGAATACTTGGGCTGCAATGAATACACTATGTGGCGAATATGATTCATATCTACGAATATAGGGTAACAAATACAAATATTAATTCATGAATACCATAATAAGTCAGCAGTTGATGTATTATTTGTTATATTCAGTGGACCAATGACATAAATTTTTTGACATGGTTTGTTAACTATTAAAATATTATACATTTATATACTGCACTTATCCAGGTACTTATAAGTATCTACTTAAATGCGCCAATGACCAGTGACGACAATACTAACAAATTAAATATTATAAGAGTGTGTGTTTTTTTAAGACATCTGTGCATATATATGTCCTTATGGATATTTTGAGGTACAGGGTATGTAAATGCACATGATTGCATATTCATTAAAAGTTTGGATTCTAGTGTCCACGAATAACGAATTCAATTCTATTCATTAATGGGTAGGGTCGATTCACCAAATACACGATTGAATCGTAACAGCCCTACAGAATACCTCTGTAATGTATCTGTTGATGTTGCACTGCTTGTTTGCTCATATGTTTATTTCCATATGTTTGTCCAGTTTAATTTTGTAAAAGAAAATTTAACATTGAATTCTTAGAATACAAATTTTTATGAAAATATTATTTCTAGGTGTGCCATTCAGGCTCTAGGAACTTATAAACTGTGTCATCATGATTTCAGACATGATATTGACACTGTAATACAAGGAATATTAAATATGGATTGTAATAGGTCATGAAGAATTGTCTTATGTTTGTATTGACCACGGCCTGTGATTGTATGTCAGATGCCATCACCAGTCCGTCAGCTGTAGTCATGCCGTTGAAGCGCCTCATCACTCTGTGTCACAGGTATGGAGTTTTGGCCGTTGTAGACGGCGCACATGCTCCTGGTTTGCTTCCAGTCAATCTCACCGAACTCGGTGCTGATGCTTTTACAGGTAATACTCATTTGGTATTCTTTTTGTGAAAGAAAAAGAAACAAATAAGTTTGCCCCTCCTGGATTTTTTTATATCAATCAATCAATGTTTTATTCCAACAAACCACCATAGGTGGTACAGGAACAATACAAATAAAGTTATTTGAGGTAAACAAAACTTTGAACTTTGCAAGATTCGGTCATTTACAAAGATAAATGGGAATATAATGTGATCTCATGGTATCCAAAAAGGAGCATTTAAATAAATAATGAAACTCGTTGGCTATCGCCGGTGAGCTGCATAGGTTACAATTTCTATTGATTCTGGGTATATTTTTCCAGTGGCCTGTCTCTACAGGTAAATAATGATTCGATGTCCAAACTGACATAATAGGTCGAGAGAAATAATCAAGTAGCAGGAGGTATTTTTCAAACGACGGTAGATCTTTGAACAATTTATAGTAATTACCTTTGGAACTTTTATCTATATCATCCCTCCATTGTTGTATAAAATTATCTTTAAGTACTGTTTCTACCATAGTACTGTTTCTTCAAATACATAGGTCAAGCCAAAACTGTTAAAAATATTTTTTATGTGAGATATCCATACGTTACTATTACTAATATTGAGGGTGTGATCTAATTTGAACAGTTTAAGGATGCGTGATGACAACTTGAAAGGAGAAGATATGGTTTCTAAATTATACCAAAATGAGATCATTCTTTTAGCAATTGTAATGTTCACAGGAAAACCGTTTTATTTGAATCATGAAAATAAAAGTTGGGGACAAGTGATACTTGTACAAATATCATCCCTCAACAGTCCCGACCTTGCCCCAAGTGACTGTTATCTCTTTCAAGGCCTAAGGTTAGTGCTGCAGGGACACCGTTTTGCAGACGAGGATGCTTTGAAGTCTGCCATTGAGGATTGGTTTGAGGGCCAATCAGAAACATACTGCAATGGAAGGATTACAAATCTGAATGACAATAGGACTAAATGTATTGAAAAGGAAGGTCATTGTGAAACGGTCACGGCATGACCTTCCTAGTCCGTTACTTTATATGTTTACCTATTCACATGCCAGAAAATAAACTGGAGTGACCTTGAACTTGTTTATCAACCAATCAGATTTGTGCACACTTGTCCTACCATAATTGATTAATCTTTAACAGGTAACTTCCACAAGTGGGTGTACACTCCACGAAGCTGTGCCATTCTGCATGTAAAGCGAGAACATCACAGCTGGGTTCACCCGCTTGTCACGTCTTGGAACCAGCATCTTACTCTGGACGAACAGTTCTTCCTGGTCGGCACCATAGATCACACGGCCTATGTTTCTGCCAAATATGCAGTGGAGTTCTACCAGCGGATTGGCGGCATGGTAATTTGCACTTGTCTTGTGTCAGGGACTGTGTTGTTGATTTCAATAAATAGGAGGGTGCTTAGCTATGCAGAGTGGCATCCCTTACATATGGCAGGAACCTATTATTGTGGGTTCGAATCCTAGAGTGGCACTGAATATTATGCTAGTGTAGAAGTGTATGGATTCATCTGACTGATGACACCCTTACCATCAGGTTAACTTCTTTGGTCATGTGGACACAATTATGAAGAAGTATTGTTTGATTGTTATGGCTAGTTGTCCATCTTCCATCAATCTTATCGGACATCTTTCATACTGTACATCTAACATATCATACATCCATCGTACCCTACATCTATCATACCATATATCTATCAAACCGTACAACTGTCATATCGTACATCTATCGTAAGGTACATACATTAAACCATACATGAGTCATATTTTACATCCATCACACCATACATCTATCACACCATACATCTGTCACACCATACATCTATCACACCATACATCTGTCACACCATACATCTATCACACCATACATCTGTCACACCATACATCTATCACACCATACATCTGTCACACCATACATCTGTCACACCATATATCTATCACACCATACATCTGTCACACCATACATCTATCACACCATACCTCTGTCACACCATACATCTGTCATACCATACATCTATCACACCATACATCTATCACACCATACATCTGTCACGCCATACATCTGTCACACCATACATCTATCACACCATACATCTGTCACACCATACATCTGTCATACCATACATCTATAGTACCGTACATCGATCATACCATACATCTATCATACCATATATCTGTAATATTGTACATCCATCAAACCCTTCATATATCATATCGTAGATGTATATTATCATACATTTGTCATATCATACAATAATCATACGTCCATCATGTCATACATTTGTCATACCATACATTTGTCATACCATACATCTATCATACCATACATCTATCATACCATACATCTATCATACCATACATCCGTCACACCATACATCTATCACACCATACATCCATCACACCATACATCTATCACACCTTACATCTATCATACCTTACATCTATCACACAATACATCTATCACACCATACATCTGTCATACCATACATCTATCACACCATACATCTATCTTATCATAAATCTATCATACCATACATCTATCACACCATACATCTATCACACCATACATCTGCCACACCTTACATCTGTCACACCATACATCTATCACACCATACATCTATCACACCATACATCTGCCACACCATACATCTGTCATACCATACATCTGTCACACCATACATCTATCACACCATACATCTGTCACACCATACATCTATTACACCATACATCTGTCACACCATACATCTATCACACCATACATCTGTCACACCATACATCTGTCACACCATACATCTATCACACCATACATCTGTCACACCATACATCTATCACACCATACATCTGTCACACCATACATCTATCACACCGTACATCTGTCACACCATACATCTGTCACACCATACATCTGTCACACCATACATCTATCACACCATACATCTGTCACACCATACATCTATCACGCCATACCTCTGTCACACCATACATCTGTCACACCATACATCTATCACACCATACATCTGTCACACCATACATCTATCATTCCATGTCTGTAATATTGTACATCCATCAAACCCTTCATGTATCATATCGTAGATCTATATTATCATACATCTGTCATATCATACACTAATCATACGATACAGCTATCATGTCATACATTTGTCATACCATACATCTGTCATGTCATACATCTATCATATCATATACATCTATCATACCATACATCTATCATATCATACACCTATCATATCATACACCTATCATATCATACATCTATCATACCATACATCCATCATACCATACATCTATCATACCATACATCTTTCATGTCATACATCTATCATGTTATACATCTGTAATACCATACATCAATCATATCATACACCTATCATACCACACATCTATCATACCATTCATCTATCATATCATACATCTGTCATACCATACATCTATCATACCATACATCTATCATGTCATACATCTATCATGTCATACTTCTATCATATCATACATTTGTAATACCATACATCTGTCATACAATACATCTTTCATATCATACACCTATCATACCATACATCTATCATATCATACATCTGTAATACCATACATCTGTCATACAATACATCTTTCATATCATACATCTATCGTACCATTCATGCATCTGCCCAATCGTCTGTCATAAAGTCCAGCTATCACATATAATCGTGGTCATCATGTACATACATGTATTAGCATGCATGCAAACGTCATTGTCAAAAGTCTGCTTCAACACTCCTGACATGGAACTGTTTCAGGATAAGATCATCGGCTACACATCCAAGCTCGCTTCGGAGGCACATGAGTACATTCTCAAGAAGCTCAAAGCAGAGCCATTGCAGATACCTCAGAGTATGGAGTCTCCCACCATGAGGGTGATCCAACTGCCAGACTTGTCTCAGTACCCCTGCACTCGGGTAGGTCACCCAGTACCTTAGTGTTCGAAATAAGCACCTACCCGTAGGCCAGTGGCAGGCAGATCTTGTGTCAGGCCCATAGCTTCAAACTTGGGTAATTTTAGCCTACAGTATATTTACTTAGGAAGGATAAGATATATGGATGAACAACTTCTTTATTATACCCCCAAAGTAATTTAGCAATGACAAAATCTCATTAAAATTAGATCCTAGTTCTCGCAATCGGGTCATGTCAGAACGACCTTTCACGCAACCAATCAAACTGTCGCTTACCAGATCATGAAAGTGACAGCCAGAATGTGTTTTCTTATCATGCAACTAGGGCTGGGATGGGTAACTCTGGTACTCTGGTCGGGTGTGATATATTGTTTAATGACAAAAACATTGCACACATTCCTTTGACTTGTATATGTTTGAGTGAAGGTGAAGCTTCAGTGTAAGCATGATCTGATCGTTTGATACATGTATCTAAATACTTTTTGCCAGGGCTGCGGTAAAACAATTCCGAATCAGACATCTTGTTCCCAACGCTTGAGATTTTCAGTGGGTACCAGGGTTGGGTTGGGTAATAGGGGTTCGGGTACCCGGGTAGTAAATTTGGACTCGTCCTAGCCCTTCATGCAACCTCAAAAACGTTAACACGGGGTATTCCACACAACAATAAAATCGCAACCATATGCTAGACATTCTGGATTTTTCCATGTTCAGTTTTCAAAATTTTAATCGAGATCTGTGTCAATATATATTTAAAGCGTAGTCTGAAATGGAAGTCGCCAAGTTAAAATGAGTGCCATAAAGCTCGAGAAAGCTGCTTTCTAATTGACTGATATTGACTTCTTGTTAGTCGTTTCAGTGGTTGGTCAAAGTTGGTGAAAGGTCATTCTGATATGACCTGTAATGGGATGTCCTCAGATCTTTGTTTAGCGGCAGCGAGAACTTAAATCTGATTTTAATGAAATTGGCATTGCCAAGAGTTTAATACAACTCATTCTATTTATTTAAGAAATAAACGACAAGTGGTTTATCGTACAACAAAACACTGCAGGGAGAATAAACCATGAGAGGGTGCATATGAGATATCAATATTATGTACAGCCTCTTTCAGGTTGTTACTAAAATGTATGAGCTTTAAAACTATTTACCTGTATTTAAATAACGATTACTCTCCGAATAGAATCCAACCTCAGCAGTGTTGGAAAAGTCCATTTTACAGAGGGGTTATTAGTTGGATTCACGGATATTCTCACACTTTTCACGTTGATTAGCTGTACCTATTCTCCCAATACCGATTGTCATATCTCTCCCATTTTTGGATGCGATCATTCGGCCGTTGTGTTAATCTACATTGCCCAGGTACATCAATGGGGAACAATTCACTTGACACGTCTCAAAAATAACGTCATTCAATTTATTACATCATCAAGTTGCAAGCCCATGTTTGAATCTCCAGAAATTACGTCAGGATACAACTATGTTTTAACGTGAAATAAACCACACTTCTTTCTTCATTGTTCTTTGTGATTTACTGGGATGCTATCTTGTATGACATGGGAGCCACTGAGACTAAATCAATATCCCATTGTACACATCTAACTGTGGTTTTAGTTTATTGATAAAACACATCCCATTTTAATCTGGAAAACCATTGATGTGGCCAGTCTCTGTCAAAGGTATTTACAAAATTGAACTTGTTGTTCTCATGGGTACATATAAAAAAGAAAAAATGTACAAAAAAATCAAGTGAAAACTCAAAATATAAACTATGTTGCCCATAGGCCTGTCCATTGGCGAAGAGTGGTCTGTGGGCCTGCATAGAAATACATAAAGGTTTGTCTACAAGCATCATGCGCATGATTCAACTCATTTTAACTTAATTCAACTAATTTGTGGCCTTATTAAAATATTTCACCCAAGGGCGAGAATATTTTCCTTTGCTCAAAACTCATGTTTTTCTCTTTTGCAAATACATAAAGGTTTGTCGACAAGCATCAGGACACATGATTCAACTCATTTTAACCTAAACCAATTGATTTATGGCGGTATTAAAATATTTTACGCATGTTTTGGTCAGTCACTTTATAGCATTAACTTATTGTGTGCAAAGTATTTTGTATCATGTGAAATATGCTTTATATTATATCATTACTATTTAAAATGGGCCTTTGGTTGGATGTTACTTTTATAAAAGTTTTACAAGTTTTACCTTTTGTACATATTGTAACGATCTTTAATGAACCCGGCCTCATCTCTCAAAAATATTTATAGTTTATCATACGAATTCATGCGTCTGTACTCCAATTCAATTCATCCACAACACTAAAGTTTAGTTGGTTTCTTTCTCTTTTCCGATTTTATGTCGCGTTGTTTCACTTCTATTTGTTACATTGTTCATGATGACTTGCAAAGATGAGGCCACAGAGCAGAAGAACCCGGCCTGCTGCATCTTTGGTCTTGTGTATTGAAGTAAAATATAAATGCCTACGCTTTTAAGAGAATTTTGCATTCCATATATGTTCCATTAATCACACTGGGAAATTAAGTGACACTAGGTGTGTGATATACAGGTACACGTGCGCATATTTTAAAGAAAAAAACCTGATTCGTCTTTCATTGCATAACGTCTGACTGAATATCTAGCATTCTAATGAAATCTCGAAATAATTATTTTCTTACATGCAGTGTCGAAATTACCAATGGGATTTGTTTGAAGCAGATTGAGGAAAACTTGAGTGAATATTGTGACATAAAAAAACTTTTAAATGCATTGCCATTTTTTCTATGAAAAAATGCAAACAGTCGAGAAAAAATCAACAGCCTTCTTATGATAATTTCCATATTCTCATTAGTATGTTCTATCTAATAACAGTGTCAGCCTTATTTACAGGTGAATCTACAATACCTGCTCTCGGTCAATTACAATCTGCCACACTACGCGTGAATAAACAGTTATATGCATGTGTTGCTGTGGGCAAATACCTAGCCTGTATATATATTTCTGTAGATACATGTATTACATATTTTTGTTTATTGTGGATATATTAAGCACAAAGACACAAAAGGTTTATGAAAGATGAATTGGTGCCTTGATGTATTCAACAAGAACGAATCTTGTATTTTCTCTGCAATCCTGATATGCATAATCGTTTAATGGGCCATTAAAAAAAGTATGTTTGGAAGCGATATCAAAGGCGCCACCCAATAGATACAATGTCGTCCGTTTTGTGTGAACTACCACCCCATCCTGCCAGTAAGAGTTATGTAATCAGTACACAAATAACTTTGATGTGGTGTCAGTGTGGAAGGGGTTTGAATTACTTCCGCCACTGGCCAATCAACAAGGCCAATGCCGTTCAAATAACCTAGTGACGCACGTAACAATGGCTGTCAATCTGTCTGCTACAGCTACCATATCATCATTCCTGTCACAACTGGTGTTTAACTGGTTTTTCAAAATATCAATTGTCAAAACATTGTTAACAGACTGATGTATGTCATATACAGTCCTCTTATTTGAAAAAAAACAAACAACAGTTAGTACGTCAACTGGAAAATGAAATGGATGTTACATTTCTTATATCAGCTAAAGGCCGTTTGTGAAAATATGAACAAGACATAAGATTTAAAGACTAATAAAATCAATTTTAAGACCGCATAGACAATAAAACTGAGTCAAATATGTCTTGGTATCATCTCTTGTGTATTAGATGATGGTAATGATCTGAAATGTTATAATGTTAGATTAGGAAGGAGAAACATTAAAGTGTTTTATAATACTTGGGAACATGAGCAATAAGATGTAGCAACATAAACATGCATAAAATGGTATAGGGAAAATGGTGAATACAAATTGAAATAGATTTAAAAAAAATATTACTGTACTAAACAACTTGCCTCAGCACAAGCGGTTCCCAAAATTGTTTGACCGTATTTTGTGTGTTGTAGACTGATGAATAGCAAGTAATTGTCATGCTATATGCATGCTTCCATATTCAAATACAGATATACAAGTGGGATGAAGCTGAATACTGAGATGCCAAGCATTAAAATATATATAACCTGCATTTACACATGAAAGTAATATAATTCTTGTTTGTATGCCATCTCCTCTGAAAAATGTATCACTAAAGTATTTACATTGTAACAAATATAGTAATGAATAAAACTTGGTAATTTGGTGTGTCTCCGATAGATATGATTTTTTTTTTTTCATGGCTTTGATTAATAGGGATTATGTACATGTCGTCACTTTCTCTAATGAATCTGCGAATTAGAAATTTCAAATGTCATTTTAGCACTATTGCTAAAATAAGGCAATTTCTTTCAACGGATATAAATACTGTAAATCTTGAAATTAACGCGAGCGTGAATTTAATGCGAAAAATGCGAGTGGTCTTTGCTCGCATTATTAAACATCGCATTTATATCAACAATAAGACATTTTGGATAGCATAAATACCAACTTAGACATACGCTGAAAACAAACAACTATATGTATTCCACATCAATGTTTATTGAGCAGCACTTGTAACAAGTACATAAACAATGTCATTCAAACACTAATTACATCCTGTGAATTGATACTGCTGGGGTGAAGACAAGCGTTCTACTTACTCATGTCATCACTTATCACACCTGCAAGTCCAGACAGATGCCACCCAACACGGTGTCTTTGCTCTTTGCGACTGCATTAAAGGCCGACACGAGCCAGCGCGCACGTATTACTTTAGCTGAAGTACTCTACTCAGCGCTTATAAGCGGTGCTATTTGGTGTGTGATTGGATTAATATAAGGTTGGATTAAGGTGAGGATTCTCCTGTAAACCTGAGGATTCTCCTGTAAACCTGACAAAGGACGTTTTGTTTAGATATAAATCCCCTGATGCTTGAGAGGAAGGGGTGTTGCATTCATATTGAGTCGCATTCTTTGGCTAGGGGCCAGCAGTCGCTTTCTTTTGGAGATGCATTAATTTCACGATTTACAGTAGTTGATTCTTCCAGTCACGGAGTCATTTTTACTTAATCGAATGATTTCCGCGAAACATTCCGGCAGAGAGGTATTTTTTGTATTTTATTAAATACATGTATTGTTAATTGAAGATGATACTTACATCACTGTTTCTCAGAATGCAGAGCTGATATCATTCATACATGTAATAGTACACAGAGAATTGTTACATATGATTGTTGCATATTCCTTTTTGAACAAAAAGCCAACATGTACACTGTAATCGGTGTCCACTGTTATAAGGGTAAAAGCCATGGTAAATGGAGAGACAATAATAAGGTGATTCATTATAGTCTGTTTCGGAATATGCGATTTAAGTGTATTGATTTATACATGTACACATTACACATGTACAGATGAAATACTCGATAACATACAGTGCAAAAACAAATTAAGATATGTTTTCTATTAAAAATAATTATATGAATATGGTTATGGATTTAATTAACATTTTTAATGATTACACACATCTTCAAATATCTCCCATCAAGTCAGCTCTATTTTTCATGCACAATTTAATTTATGACATTTTGAATGAATTGAATTAAAAAATCATATTTAACAAACCTACATATAACCAAATACAAACATTTATACACCCGTTCTACATTTCGTTCCAACTGAGCTCGGCATCAACTCGCTCGTGAAGGTCGAAGGTCGTATACGACTTTTAAGTGAATACATTTACAGTGTACATGTATATGTATAACTTTTAACTGTATCATATATATTCATGATAAGCAATTATTTCATTCCTTATTCAAATGAGCACATTCTGAGGCAAAATCTGCAAATTGACTGTCAAAATATTTCTTTGTACAATGCAAACGATACAAACATAGCGGCTGATAAAAGAGACAATTGAATAATCCATATATAATTTTTATTTGTTCTCGTTCAATCTATTGTACATTTTGAAGTCATTGTAAAGTTTCAAGGAGTTCCGTAATGGTGTGGTATTATGTATGAATTTAGAGTATGAATAGTGAAAAACGGTCACCATATGGGATGTACATCTATAGCTTGTCTTCCAACACTATGCTTGTGCCGAGGCCCGTGGTCATAAAACTAATTGGTCCCTTAAAAGGAGCAATTAGTTTAGCAGATATTCCGTTGTTCTTGCTATGGTTCACTCCCAATTATCAGACATCCCATTTGTCAAAAAACCCAATCATCAGACAGACCAGTCAAGTGTGACCAGTGTACCTGCCTGGTCTTAACTACTAATTACTGAGCTGCAGAGAAATCGTTCAATAATTTTGTGCTAAAATCTATTTCAATTTGTTTTCACCATTTTCCCATTACCCTCTTATGCATGTTTATGTTACTAAATGTTATTGCTCATGTTCCCAAGTATTTCAAAAAATTTATTGTTTCTCCTTCCTAATCTAACGTTATAACATTTCAGATCAATACCATCATCTAATACACAAGAGATGATACTAAGACATATTTGATTTGGTTTTATTGTCTATGTGGTCTTAAAATTGATTTTATTAGTCTTTAAATCTTATGTCTTATGTGGCAGATTGTAACTGAACGAGAGCATTTACTGGTATTGTAGACTCACCTGTAAATAAGGCCGACACTGTAATTATATACAATGTACCTGTGAGTATATGGGAATTATCATAAGGTTGTTGTTCTTTTCTGAACTGTTCCCATTTTTCATACTTAAATTGGCAATGCATTTAAAAGTTGCTTTCCTGTCACAATATTCACTAAATATTTTGTCAATCAGCTTCAGACATAATTCCCAATGGTCAGTTCGACACCACATAAAAGAAAATAATTATTTCAAGATTTCGTTAGAATGCTAGATATTCAGCTAGACGTTATGCAATGAAAGACGTATCAGGTTTTATTCATTTAATTTACTTTGTTTTAATTAAGTTTAAATGTCACAACACTAAAAACTGATGTCAAATTAAATTGCAGTGTTGTTTCCTGATTGAATCTGGTGGCGACATCACCAATTACTTGACTCTACTTTTGAATGAAGTTTGAATGCGACGGGAATGTCTTGTAGCAGAATGACTCCTCTCCTATCTCAGTACTGAGGAAGAAATATTTATACTTAAAACATTCTTCTGATGTAATTATGGCCTCGATTTTGAATGTAGATCTGAGATGGACTCATGAGAGGCATACTGATTTGGGTTTCGTGAGCAAGAGAAATTCTCTGTTGAATTGGTGACAAAGCTGGTGACATTAGGGCTGGGATGGGTTCCTCAGGTACCCGGGTCGGGTGGGTACTGAGTAGGACCCGGGTACCCACAGGACTACCCGGACCCGTGGTTAGTCACGTGATGTATTTGTAGCCGGGTGGTGGTGCTAACCTCTGAATGAGTTATAGCCACATAAGTACCACCCACTTATAACCCCCCTTAGATTCATTCTATACATATATACATACATGTTCATCTATTATCACCATCACTTCATTCTGTGTTCATTATATGTTCATTATATGTTGTCCTTGTCTGCAGTTGAATGTCAGCCAACTAACACCAACCTGATACCCTTCTGCAGCCTCTGTAATTTCTCCAGCTTCACCTGGACTTCCCCCTATCTATTTTTAGATGTGTCCACCACTTTATGTGACTGAAGCATCTTGACTTCCTTTTAATACCTGTCAGATGCTACCTTTCTTTTGATTGGCCCTTTGGTCCACTTCTTTAACTTCCTTTCTCACCTGCCCTCCTCATGCATTCTGCATGAACTCTTTATGGAGGGAGGACTCTTGTTTACAGGTGAGAAACATTTCAATATTCTTATCTCTTTCCATCCTGCTTTGGAAACAATTATATTCATAGAAAGGGTATCACAGCTTTTCATTAAAGTAAAATATATTTAATTGCATTATTATTTAATTTGTTATATCTAAATATTTGCCAGCTCACACATTTTGTGTTACAATAATTGAGCACATGGTCTTCAACCATGTGCTCCCCAACATATCCCTATAAATTAATCTGTTTCCTTTTGGCTTAAATTAGATTATAACATATTCTGCATGAACTCTTTATGGAGGGAGGACTCTTGTTTACAGCTTCCCTCCCACCATCTACTCCAAAAGAATAAATATCATCATCATCTTCAAGAACTGCCTCCTGTTTTCACTAGCAGCCCAGTGGCTGGACACATCACACCACGCCCGGCTACATATTGTTTAATGACAAAAAGTATCTAGAACTCTATGGTTACACTACAAGTCACAAATGTTCGCATTTCTTTCTGGCTATGCAGCCATTCCTTCTGACTTTTCATATCTTTGAATAAAGATATAACTTGAGTCAACTTCAGTGTATACATGACCAGATTGTTTAATACATGTATCTAAATATGTTTTGCCAGTGCTATGGTAAAAAAATGCCCAATCGGACATTTTGTACCTATCTCTTGAGACCTACAGTGGGTACCGGGGTAGGGTCGGGTAATAGGGGGATGGGTACCCGGGTAGTAAATTCGGACTTGTCCCAGCCCTAGGTGACATCACTTAAAAAAACAATGCTTGGGTTGTCAGTTGGGTCCAGGATACTTATCTTAAAAGAATGGAGATTTAATACACTTAATAATCAGGTGTTGAGGTGTAGCAGGGTGTGGTGTCATCGCACAGACGACACCTGTTCCTTGTCAGTTTGCTGATGGTATTCAGCAGTTCATTCTTGCTGTAAAGGGCGACTAGGCTTCTCTATGAGGGGACTAATGATTTCGCTGATGCATGTCATCATTTCCCAATTGCATGGTTGATGCTCATGATGTCAATCACTGGATTGTCTGGTCCAG
The DNA here is from genome assembly GCF_023055435.1 of Haliotis rufescens. Classification (NCBI taxonomy): domain Eukaryota; kingdom Metazoa; phylum Mollusca; class Gastropoda; order Lepetellida; family Haliotidae; genus Haliotis; species Haliotis rufescens. The sequence goes on from NW_025964323.1 coordinate 1,133,106, forward strand.
ATTTGATTATTTATAGACTGCAGTCATATAGCTGGAATATTGCTGAGTGCGGCATTAAACAACAAACAAACAAACTGTTTGTCTGATTGTGGTTTAACTCTTTCTGGACAAGGCGTCCAACCTTGGATCAGAAGGTTTGAATAACAGGACTTGACAATTTAATGGCATGAATGGTGCGATATTGATATCTTTGAAATTACAGGAAGGATCGATCGCCTTCCACACGGACATACGCTACAAGTACAACATCCAGTGTGCCATCGAGGTGATTCAGGGTCACCTTCATCTTCGCATCAGTACCCAGGTGTACAACACGCTGGAGGAGTACAAGCGCCTGGCTGATTGTCTCCTAGAAGTCATCCAAGCTGACAAGAAAAATTAAGTTTCATCAGAGCATCTTGAGGATGAAAAATGAAAGCCCCTGGTTCTAAGTTAGTGGTTTGGGTAAAATGGTTTCAAAGGGTTTTGCACCTGGTTGTTTAATGGATGAGGTATGATCAATTAGTCAAACAATCAATCAATCAATCTTTATTCAAATTACTGAGAAGTGCACACAGATTGACAAGGGATGTTAAGGTCCTTTTTTCGTCAAGCAAAACTGCTAAATTGTTAATATGATAAACAAGTTATGTTTATGTGAAAGTTACGATAAAGCATTCATACAATTGAAAAGGTTTTTTGTCTGTTGTACTTACATGTTTTGTACTTACAGGAACACAAAACACGGAAGCGATTCTGAAATGTCACAAAAAGGCTGACTTGATGTGTTTTCAAAAGAGAGGTTTTTTTGCACGTAATACACAAAATAGCATTTCTCACAAAACTTGTAGCAGGTGCATATTAGACATAAATGTGCATTTTCAAAAATACAATATAGTAAATATACGCAGGTAATTTTACGGATGAAGTTAGGGATGAAGTTTGGGATGAAGTGAGGGATGAAGTTTGGGATGAAGTTTGGGATGAAGTGAGGGATGTCGTTTGGGATGAAGATCGGGATGAAGTTAGGGATTAAGTTTGGGATGACGTTTGGGTTGAAGTTTGGGATGACATTGGGGATGAAGTTATGGATGACATTTGGGATGAAATTTGGGGATGAGGTTAGGGATGAAATTTGGGATGAAGTTTGGGGATGACGTAAGGGATGAAGTTAGGGATGACGTTGGGGATGAAGTTTTGGATGAAGTTAGGGATGACGTTGGGGATGAAGTTAGGGATGAAGTTGGGGATGAAGTCGGCGATGACGTTGGGGATGACGTTAGGGACGAAGTCAGGGATGTCGTTGGGGATGAAGTTTTGGGATGAAATTTGGGATGACGTTGGGGATGAAGTTAGGGATTAAGTTTGGGATGAAGTTCGGGATTAAGTTTGGGATGAAGTTTGGGGATGACGTTGGGGATGAAGTTCGGGATTAAGTTTGGGATGAAGTTTGGGGATGACGTTGGGGATGAAGTTAGGGATGAAGTTTTGGGATGAAGTTTGGGATGACGTTAGGGATGAAGTTAGGGATGAAGTTTGGGGATGAAGTTTAGGATGACGTTGGGGATGAAGTTTTGGGATGAAGTTTGGGATGACGTTGGGGATGACGTTAGGGATGAAGTTAGGGATGACGTTGGGGATGAAGTTTGGGATGACGTTAGGGATGACGTTAGGGATGACGTTAGGGATGAAGTTTGGGATGAAGTCGGGGATGACGTTGGGGATGAAGTTAGGGATGAAGTTAGGGATGAAGTTAGGGATGACATTAGGGATGATGTTTGGGATGAAGTTTGGGGATGAAGTTAGGGACAGTACAGACATCATGATAACTCTCTTAGTCCTAGTTTCTCCCTTCAAGGTAAATAAATCTTTCTTTTCACTCGATCACTTTGGTGAAACTTCAGGACTTGATCATGATATAAGTATTCAGAACAAGTGATACAACATTGGCATAACATGAAAATAAATTTGACGAAATTAGTCTTTTTAATCAATTGACCTTTTGGGCTGAAAGCAGAAATAATATATTGATCCATGTTTATATGAGTCAAAACTGGCATCATACGAGAATGAAGCTTTATTGCTTTAAGTAACTGTAACTCATACTTACTTGAGGAAGCTAATCCCAAAACTCATGATGTCAATCACAGGATTTTCTGGTCCAGACCTGATTATTTACATACCGGTACTGCTGTCATATGTACATAGCTGTAATATTGAGGAGTGTGGCTTTTAACAACAAACAAATTTTGACACTCGTGTATAAGAATTTTGCGTTAATTTCATGCCCATATATATTTCATGATTTACAGTACTTCACAAGCAAAATGTTATTAGGAGTTTGCAGTATCAATTGTCCCAGATTATGAAATTGTGTTACGGCATGAAGAGATTTTAATGCCATAAAAAGTTGTGTTTCTTTCTTTGTTGTTTTTCTTTCTTTTTTAGGGGCAGGTATTTCATAATGTCATGGATATAGAGAAGCAGACTGTATATTACCGTACATTACTATGAGTGGCCTTACTTCATAATGTCGACAGGAGTGGATTTGTATCAAGGAATGGCAGGGATGTATTCTCAGGAGGGCTGGGATGGGTAGCTCGGGTACTTGGGTCGGATGGGTCCTGATTAGGACCCGGGTAGTCCTGTCAGTACCCGGACCCGTGGTTAGTCACATGATATATTGTTTAATGACAATAATAATAAAAATTCCATGGTTACACAAGTACTTGTTGCTAACGTTCGCATTTCTTTCTGACTTTGCGAACATTCCTGAATTTATATGTTTGAGTAAATGAATTTATATGTTTGAATAAATACAAAGCTTTGACAGTCAACTTCAGTGTATGCACGATCAGATCATTTTATGCTATATCTAAATACTTTCTGCCAGGGCTCTGGTAAAACAATTCCCATCTGAACATTTTGTACCCAACTTGAGACCTACTCATCCCAGCCCCAATTCTAAGGCAACGATTATACCTCTTAATGTTGTTTGACAAATGCATTTATTCACCAGTACTCGGAGTATATGCAATTTTCAAGTCATAACTTTTTATTCATACTGAAAATGTTTGCCATGTTTATACCTTGGACGGCAGGGATGTATCTATGTTAAATGTTTACCTATTAATCATTGTTCTTCTTAATCATCATATGTTTACTGGTAGTATGGAAAATTTCTTGTTCCCATGTTAATATTTTAAATGGCATGAATATAATTAAGTTCATTCAATTTTGTTGTTTAGTTGTTGAATTTTTTAAACCCAAGTCATTTTCCTTATTGTATATAGTGCATACCATGAATTCGTACGAATAGATTTATTGTTTAGCTTTATGAAGAGTCAACCGTAAGTTATGCAAAAGTGTGAAAACAATAAAACTATGGTTTCATTGAACATGTGCTTCTTATCCCCCCCTTTTTGAAAAACGGGGGATAAAGCGATCTGTATGTCCATCCAACCATCTGCCCTCCATCTATTTTTCATTTTCCATTTCTGGAGCAGAACTATACCTCAATTGGATAATGTGAATTTGTTTTATTTATCTTAATCTAGGCATATTGCAAAGAAAATTCATAAACTAGAATTTATCTTATCTGTATGAGTATGTATTTTTGCCTTTATGAAATAATGAAGAGGCTTTCTTTCTCTTATGATGATGATGAGGCAGAGGAGGAGGAGGAGGAGGATATACTGAATTCTGTTCTATAGTGCCAGATTCCTTTATTTTTTTGCCTTTATGAAATAATGAAGAGGCTTTCTTTTTCTTATGATGATGATGAGGCGGAGGAGGAGGAGGATATACTGAATTCTGTTCTATAGTGCCAGATTCCTTTATTTTTTTGCCTTATTGAAATAATGGAGAGGCTTTCCTTTCCTTATAATAATGTGCTACAACATTATTACTACCCTGGTGAATGAATGAGGGTGCTCTTAAACGTCATTCTCAGCTCCCTATTAAAGTACCGGGCTAGTGCAAATTTTAAACCCCTGCACTTAAAGCAATGTCTTCACATGTAAGCAGGAGAGCAGATAATCAAGCAATATCAGTTAATTACCGGTATGTGAAAATGTGTATCAGTGACAGCCTTGCCAAGTTGCAGACATAGTTGAGAAAATCTACACAATACAGTAAACTACGGTTATAACGAACACGCTTATAACGAACTGATCAATATAACGAACTTACTTGTGAGCCCCGGCCATGTGTTGCATATATGCTGTATGTATGCTTATAACAAACTACGGTTATTACAAACTAAAATGGGTGGTCCCTTTGAGTTCGGTATAACCGTAGTTTACTGTACTTAATTACAAGTTAGTTTGTACAGTTTTGACTGATAGATGTGACTAATAAAGGGCTTCTTACATTATTGTGTCCAATTCTTTACATTGTCGGTATTATTGTGAGTGAGTGAGTGAATGATGTTCAGAACTGCAGCCAGTAAGAATCTGGTAATATTCCTGTGTCCTGTATATAGTCTATGCATAGTCCAATCAAACTCGCGTAATGAAATCGAAATCCGGTTCGTAAACTGTCGTGCAGATTTCAGTCGATTGCAGGATTTGCAAAGCATGTGTACCGTCAACTGGGTCTCAGCAGATATTTACCAAATCTTTTCATGTTTTTAATCAGCGTGCTCATGTTATTCGATGCCCTTTGTGATGTAAGACCCGTTTTATCACAATATAGATCTTGATTATTGATCAGATCGTCTTGACTGGGCACGGGAAGATGATCTAGACCTAGAGAATACCTGGTAGGGCCAAGGGAATGCCAGGTTGGTCGTACCAGAGAATACCTTGTGGTACCTAAAGAATACTTGGGTGCACCTAAATAATACCTGGTCGTACCTATAGAATACCTGGCACTACTCAGGGAATACCTGGTTGTGCCTAGAGAATACTTTGTTGTACCTAGAGAATACCTGGTTGTACCTTGAGCATACCTGGTTGTACCTAGAGAATATCTATTTGTACCTGGAGAGCACCTGGTTGTACCTAGAGAATACCGGGTTATACCCAAAGAATACCTGGTTGTACCTAGAGCTTACCTGGTTGTACCTAGAGAACACCTGTTGGTACCTAGAGAATACCTGGTTGTACCAAGAGAATACCTGGTTGTACCTTGAGCATACCTGGTTGTACCTAGAGAATATCTATTTGTACCTAGAGAACACCTGGTTGTACCTAGAGAATACCGGGTTATACCCAAAGAATACCTGGTTGTACCTAGAGCTTACCTGGTTGTACCTAGAGAACACCTGTTGGTACCTAGAGAATACCTGGTTGTACCAAGAGAATACCTGGTTGTACCAAGAGAATACCTGGTTGTACCTTGAGCATACCTGGTTGTACCTAGAGAATATCTATTTGTACCTAGAGAATACCTGGTTGTACCTAGAGCTTACCTTGTTGTACCTAGAGCTTTCCTGGTTGTACCTAGAGAATACCTGGTTGTACCTAGAGAATACTTGGTCGTACTTAGGGAATACTTGGTTGTACCTAGAGAATACTTGGTCGTACCTAGAGAATACCTGGTTGTACCAAGAGAATACCTGGTTGTACCTAGAGCATACCTGGTTGTACCTAGAGAATATCTGGTTGCACCTTGAGTATACCTGGTTGCACAATGAGAATACTTTGTACACAGAGCATGTTGTACCTAGAGAATATCTGGTTGCACCTTGAGAATACTTTGTACCCAGAGAATACGTGGTTGTACCTAGTGAATACTTGGTTGTACCTAGAAAATATCTGGTTGTACCTAGAGAATACTTGGTTGTACCTCAGGAACACCTGACTCTACCTTGGGAGTACAATGACTGTGTCTAGGGTTTGTCTGGTTGTATCCCCATGGTAACTAGTTATACCTGGGACATATATGGATGTATGTACACCTGTCAAAGCGATTCCTCATCAAGTCCTGACATAACACTGCTAATATCAGTGGCTACATGAACTGCGGAAGTTCTCTCCTCCATGTCGACTTTCATGTGGACTGGTGATGTGTTCGTTGCTATATATCAAATGGTGGTTGAGAAAATATAGCATGTGTGATCTCAATAACACCGAAGGGCAAGTTGAACTATACTCCTCACAAAAAGTTAAGCAACAAATCTATTATGTGTCAGTCCATGTTCATATATTCCAATACCTAAAAACTGACTAAAGCAATACAAAGAAAGAGCACAAACACACGTTGTCCTCAAAGGGAAAAATGTGCTGCACTGAAAGATGAAAAGATGTACCATTCCAACAATCTGAGCAACCTCAGATGGCGTTAAGTGACGCCTAGCCATGTCTAAAGTGTTAATGTTGACAAATTGCCCTTGCTGGCAGTTTTTAAGCGATCAGGGTGCATGGGTGAAGTGTGTAAAACATGCATGTCGTGCATTTTGCATGTGTGTTTTGAGGGGGGTTGTGTTCAGGCGATGTTATCAGTGTTATCAGGAAAATCTACATGGAAAAGGCTTTAAGTCGAGTATTCGTTGGTAATTCTGCCTGAATTTGTTCTCAATGGATGGCATTCAACACTGATGAGAATGTTGCAGGGAAAATAATACTTGTTGCTTAACTTTTTGTGAGGAGTATACATACACCAAGACAGATGGGGTGGGATGGCTGGGTGATGACTGCACGATCCCATCAATGAGTCTTTGAATGTTGCCTAACTCCTAGTCAGCAATGCCCCATCAAAACTGCCAAGCAAAAGAATGTATACACTTAAAAACTGGATTTAGGTGAGGTGAAATGGGGTTTAACGTCGCGTCCAAGATTATTGCACTTATATAGGGACGTGCATGCACGTGTGTGTGTGTGTGTGTGGCTGCTTGTACTAGTCCGGACTGATGCCGATTTATAGTGCTAGCTCACTGAGATACCATGCCGCAGTTTAACATGAATACCCCACTCAGACACAGTATACTGACTCCGAGCCGACCAGTCCTTGTTTTAGCCACTTAATGCCGAGCGCCAGACAGGGTAACAACAAGTACCATCTTTTAACGTCTTTTGGTATGACGCGGCCGGGGATCGAACCCCGGACCTTCCGCTCTCCGGGCGGACGCTCTACCACAAGACCACGGAGGCGGAAAAACTGGATTTAAGCAAAAACATTCAATTGTTATCAAAACGTTACTACGCTAAAAACAGTTGCCGAAACACTGCAAACATAGCCTTGATACCCGCATCAAATACATACATACAAATTACTATTTCTCGGTTTGTTTCATTTTAAGCCACCATCAAACATGGGTGAATACTTTCTTTTGCCCGGCAGTTTATAAGCATCGACCTTTGTAAATATTCGAGCGTCGCTTGGCAGACAAGTGGTTGGCTGTAAGAGCTGGGAGATCCACGTCATTAGGTTCCACGTTGGGCCATCTAATCCTTATTTGTCAGTTCTGATGACAGACGGGAGCACGGGTGGCCCAGTCGTCTTAGGCGACGCGATTCGCTCACTGTGGAGAGTTGTGTCCCTTGGGCACGCCAGAAACCTATGATTGTGGGTTCGAATTCCGGTTCGCCCCGATTGGGTTTCTAGGTTTGTCAGCACCATACCCGTGCTCATGGGTTTCACCGAAGTGGTAAACGTCTCAGACCTGCATCACTTCGGGCTTTCCTCCCACATTAAGCTGACACGCCGCGAAATAACTGTAATACTATTAAAAGCGGTGTTAAACCCAACTCACTCACTCACTCACTTGCTCTTATGACTGACACGGGGCATCTGTTCTGACATGGAATCTCCACAGCACTATCCACGGAATAACCCACTTATACGATTATTTTCTGCTAGAGATCAGTAAAAATTAACATATATCTGTATTCCACGATTATTTTATTTAGGGATTTCCAACAAGAAACAAGACACTATGTACAATTTGATAACACAGGTAGTGATTCGACAACTCGCATGTACATTGCAGATCAGAATGCGATAACACCTTATAATCATCCGCTCGTGTACATAGAACCGTGAAGATTCCGGGGTAGAATAGGTCTTCAGCAACCCATGCTTGCCGTAAAAGGTGACTAACGGGATCGGGTGGTCAGGCTCGCTGACTTGGTTGATGCATGTCATCGATCCATCGATCATGATATTAATCACTGGATTGTCTGGTCCAGACTCGATTATTTACAGACCGCCGTCATATAGCTGGAATATTGCTGAGTGCGGCGTTAAACAACAAACCAACCAACGAACGTGATCAAGTGGTTACTGACATTGACAGACAGGGTAAGGAAAGTAAACACTGTACACTAACACTGCATTTCACAGACTAAGTAGTCGAGGAAGGAGCAATCCAGTGGTCCATACCATGAGCAACGATCCACAAAATTCACATTTGTGTCGGCTTTTGCGACAACCGTACAACCGTTGCAGTTTAGGCTGTCTCGTATCAGATCATCCATGACAACAACACAAAAATCCACAATATGAACTATTTTAACAGGATTTCAAATATGCGTAAACATGCCATGTTTGGAAATTAGATGAATGTTCATTTAATAATTGACACAATCATATAAACAGTAATGTTAGTTTGGTTCTGTCCAAACATTGGTAATATTGTGGTCATGCTCTAAAATATATATAGGCAATATCTCTCTACAAATGTCCATGCATGAATATATAAAAACACTGTATGGAAAAAAACTCGAAATACCATTGTGTATTATCAGTGGTCGGAACGGTAACCCTGCACGCTCACTGAAATAACCTTTATCATATACACAATGTATTTAACAATATATTACTATTCATAAATAAAACTAATAAGCAACATATTTCAGCACCGCCATATTAAACGCAACCACACGACACGCTTCGTTCTCTATCAATACGTCACATCTCGCAAATAAATTCAATTATTTGCAGGTTAAACGACCCACACCATAATTGTGATGTATAGATGCTGGGGTTATCATATGGAGTGTAATATTCAATGTGTCAATATTAGTCTTATAAAAAACATTTAACACAAAAAGGATGATTTAAAAAAAAACAGCTTTTAATTTCGTTCCCTTGGTTATATTAATCGAAATTAGAAAACAAAATTTGTGAAAAACAACTTACCTCGAAGTAGTGTAGCATGTCACATGTACATAGGTTGTCGTGACTAAATGTATCGCTCTTGTATTTCACTTTGGCTATGCATCTATATGAATTATTTATGGATATACTCACTGCATGCTGGAGACAATAATTTTGATGCCCCACATTTGAATTACAGTATATGCATGCACATCACATAAATACAAGTAATACGAAATGAATGAGATAGAGAATAATATATATAACGATCGTGATGAACATAACTATATCGGCCTATTTTGCTCCTGTGGTGATTCTAGTGCAGCATACCCAATGCCGACCGTCATGAGAGTCTATTTGACCTGGCTTGATTGTGTGTCATCATGACCCAAGTGGTCGGGGTACGCTGATGCCACACAATCTAGCCAGGTTGTGTGTCTTCATCGTACCCCGATTGCCCGTTTGTGTGTCATCACCGTGTCCCAACGGTTTGTGTGTGTGTAATCATAGTGGTCCAACGGCTTGATTGTGTGTCATCAAAGTGTCCCAACGGTTTGTTTGTGTGTCATCAAAGTGTCACAAAGGTTTGTTTATGTGTCATCATAGTGTTCCAACGGTTTGTTTATGTGTCATCATAGTGTCCCAACGGCTTGTTTGTGTGTCATCATCGTGTCCCAACGGTTTGTTTGTGTGTCATCATAGTGTCCCAACGGTTTGTTTGTGTGTCATCATCGTGTTCCAACGGTTTGTTTATGTGTCATCATAGTGTCCCAACGGCTTGTTTGTGTGTCATCATAGTGTTCCAACGGTTTGTTTGTGTGTCATCATAGTGTCCCAACGGGTTGTTTGTGTGTCATCATCGTGTCCCAACGGCTTGATTGTGTGTCATCATCGTGTCCCAACGGCTTGTTTGTGTGTCATCATAGTGTCCCAACGGCTTGATTGTGTGTCATCATAGTGTCCCAACGGCTTGATTGTGTGTCATAATAGTGTCCCAACGGCTTGTTTGTGTGTCATCATAGTGTCCCAACGGCTTGATTGTGTGTCATCATCGTGTCCCAACGGCTTGATTGTGTGTCATCATCGTGTCCCAAAGGTTTTGTTTGTGTGTCATCATCGTGTCCCAACGGCTTGATTGTGTGTCATCATAGTGTTCCAACGGCTTGATTGTGTGTCATCATAGTGTCTTAACGGTTTGTTTGTGTGTCATCATCGTGTCGTAAAGGTTTTGTTTGTGTGTCATCATCGTGTCCCAACGGCTTGATTGTGTGTCATCATCGTGTCCCAACGGTTTGTTTGTGTGTCATCATCGTGTCCCCAAGGTTTGTTTGTGTGTCATCATCGTGTCCCCAAGGTTGCTTGATTGTGTATCATCGTGGCCTGGTGGCTTGATTGTGTGTCATCGTGCCCCGGTGGCTTGATTGTGTGTCATCATAGTGTCCCAATGGCTTGATTGTGTGTCAACGTGCACCGGTGGCTTGATTGTGTGTCATCGTGCCTCGGTGGCTTGATTGTGTGTCATCGTGCCCCGGTGGCTTGATTGTGTGTCATCATAGTGTCCCAATGGCTTGATTGTGTGTCATCGTGCACCGGTGGCTTGATTGTGTGTCATCGTGCCCCGGTGGCTTGATTGTGTGTCATCATGCCCCGGTGGCTTGATTGTGTGTCATCATAGTGTCCCAATGGCTTGATTGTGTGTCATCATGCCCCGGTGGCTTGATTGTGTGTCATCATGCCCCGATGGCTTGATTGTGTGTCATCATGCCTCGGTGGCTTGATTGTGTGTCATCGTGCCCCGGTGGCTTGATTGTGTGTCATCGTGCCCCGGTGGCTTGATTGTGTACCCCCAATGTGCCCGACGGATTGATTGTCTGTCCCCAAGGTTCCTCCATGTCCCAACTTCTGGTGTTTCTAGATCTGGTTCAGACTCACTGATTTGATATATATACTCAACAACAAAAGTTCCTGCGACACCAATATTTTAGTGTATTTTTCAAACAAGTAAAGTTTGGTTTTCAATACTGTAGTACATGTATGGAATCAAGTCACTAAAACGCAACTGCTACAGAAAAGCATGCATTCCATGCAAAAGTTGACTTTTATGCAAGCCCCATGCATTTCACTACCCAAGAATGGGTATAAAAACATGTGCGTTAACGGAATTCCATATGCATTGTTTAGCATCGTGCTGACAACAACCACTCAGAAAAAAACCAAAATTACGCAAATTTTCAACATTACGAAATGCCACGCCTGTCCGAAAATGAGCGTCTGTGAGCCATTGGTATGCTTGAAGCAGGATCGAGTCAACGTGATGTTGCAAGACAATTTAACGTCCAAAGAAACACCATTTGGTGTTTATGGCAACGTTAGCAACAGACGAATGCAGTCAGAGACCATCCTCGGAGTGACAGGCCACGCGTAACCAATAATCGACAAGACAACTGGATTCGAACAACACACCTACGAAATCGATTCCAGACAGCAACAGTGAATGCAAGAAGTATCCCTGGCCTTCGACGAATCTCTTCACAAACCGTACGTCGTCGCCTCAGCAGTGCAGGGATTGTCGCCAGAAGACCCACCAGACGTCCCATTTTGACAGGAAACCACCGTCAAGCACGTCTACAGTGGTGCAGACAGCGTCTATGCTGGACGGCCATGCAGTGGGGACAACTTCTATTCACTGACGAGTCTCGTTTTCACCTCAGCCACAGCGATGGACAGATTCGAGTGTACCGACGTCGAGGTGAACGTTACGTCAATCATTGTGTCATGGAAGAAGATCGGTTCGGGGGCGGCAGTGTTATTGTATGGGGTGGGATTACAGCAAGACAGCTAGAGGACCCGTTTGATGGTGGTAGAGGGAAATCTCGATGGACAGCCCTGTTGTTCTACCGTTTTTGCGTCGTCGTGGCCCAGGCATTACCTTTCAACATGACAACGCCCGGCCTCATATTGCTCGACTTGTAATGTCATTCCCTGCCCGGCTCGCTCCCCTGATCTCTCACCAATCGAGCACATGTGGGATGAGATGGATCGGCGCCTTCGAAGTCAACCACGTGATCCACAGACACTCCAGGAACTTCGAAACATGCTCCAGCAGATATGGACAGATATCCCACAGGACCTTGTGCGACGCCTAGTCCATTCTATGAGACGAAGATGTGTTGCCTGCATCGCAACCAGAGGTGGACACACACGCTATTGATTTGTAAATTGACATTTTGGCATGTTCATGGTTTTTTTTAATGAAATCTTACATTTTCTGAAGTCAGTATGGCAAATTAAACCATTTGAACACTTACAGGAGTCTTTTATCTGTTGCAAACCGAAATTGTTTCAGATTTGGTAACTTTGCATTAAATCTTATTCAATGTCACAGGAACTTTTGTTGTTCAGTATAGTAGGAATATTGCAGGCGACAGTTGACTCACTCACCGAATCTGACTGATAATTCAGATCTTCAGTTAAAAATTAATAATGCCACCATGACCCGCGCGAGGAAATATCAAACACGGCCATTCAAAGAACGTTTACAAGAACATACAGCACATTAAGATTACCACATTACGTTTGGTCAAAATTGTTGTGCATCTGAAACCAGGGCCCACATGCACAAAGCGATCTCAGCGCTAAGACTATCGTACGCCAGTGTTAAAGTATGGGAGTTACGATCATCTTAGCGCTAAGGTCGCTTTGTGCAGTGGGCCCTGGTCTGGACATAAAGAAGGTTAAATCAGGTGACAAAATAGAAGGTCTAAGAACAAGCATAGTCGCCTCTCACAACAAGCATAGATTGCTGAATACCTATTCTACCCCGGATCTACACGGTATGTTTATGTCATGATATCTGGAACATGCGTAAACATGTCACGAATGTAATACTATAATGATCAGGGCCCCGTTCAACTAAGCGATCTCAGCCCTACGCCTGTCGTAAGTCGATGTTAAAGTATGAGAGTTACGATCATCTTAGCGCTAAGCTCGCTTTGTGTAACGGATCCAGTTGGTGTGCACCTATTTAATCACACATTTCAATAATGTCATATCATTTGTTTGTTTGATTGTTGTTTGACACCGCACTCAGAAATATTACAGCCATATGGCCGCTGTCTGTAAATAATCGAGTCTGGACAAGACAGTCCAGTGATTATTATCATGAGCATCGATCCACGCAGTTGGGATCGATGACATGCATCACCCGATCCCGTTAGTCGCCTCTTACGGCAAGCTTAGTCGCATGAGTTGAAATTTCAAGATATTAAGTTGAAATTTCAAGATATTAAGTTGAAATTTCAAGATACTATCTTGGAATACAAGATACTATCTTGAAATTTCAACTTAGTATCTTGCAATTTCAACTTCTGTATCTTGAAATTTCAACTTCTTGAAATAGAAGTATAGTATCTTGAAATTTCAACTTAGTATCTTGAAATTTCAACTGAGTATCTTGAAATTTCAAGATAGTATCGTGAAATTTCAACTCAGTATCTTGAAATTTTAAGATACTATCGAAAAAAGTTAAAAAAACAAATGGCCCTAAAAGGCTTCGGTACGTTTATGCTTTTGTGTTGTTTTTTTTTACCGTCGCTCTCCACAGAATTCAGTTGTATGATGACGGTCTGTAATTCCAGTGACTGACACCATGAGCAACCATCCACGCAATTGGGATACGATAACATGTAATCATGTGTATTTTGATGGCCGTTCCTGCATATATCAAATTGGAATATCAAACACTACAGAATTACATATGTAAATAGAGCAACACATAGCATTTTAATTGTGTTTTTTTAATTGAAACAATGATTATCGTCATTCATGAACAGATCAAAATAAAAACCTTACAAAAATAAACAAATCAGTCAAGCGCTGACAGTTTATCTAATCGAACCCGCCAATCGCTAATCTACCAATCAGAAAAGCGCGGTCCGTTGTGCTTCGGCGCTGACTTCCAGGAAGCACGAGGTCAAGTGTCATCGGTGTTATTAATTCAGGTATTTACGTTGGCCAGGGTTTCATTCTAAATATATTTTTGAAGTGTATCGATGTAACATTGCACTGTAAGTACATGACACATAGTGTCAGGCTAAGACAAGTCAACTTGGTCAAGTTTCATTCATTTATTACAGGTGTTCTCAGCTGGCTCTGTCGGAAGTGTTGACCTGCCGAGGCTGTCCTTCATGATCTTCATTGGATTCTAAAGGCTATATATTGTCGCAACAGTCAGTGATAGTAACTTTGTATGTGAGGATTCAGGTCGATTCTAAAACAATTCGGGGACCAGGTATGCTTGTCCGCTGCCACTGGTTGCTTGTCAAGTTTGAAGTCAGTGAGCCTGGCCATTCTTATTCGGTCCGGTTGAACTTCAAATTTGACAATCGACCAGTGGGAGTGATCAAGGCTCCATGTACAAACTCCGCATTCGATGCTCAGCGGGAGAGTGGAGGCTAGTCGCATTCGACGGCAAAAGGCTTGTCTAGGCCTACTGCAAGCACTGCACAGGAACTCGTAGCTGTCAAGCTAAGAATTGTCATCGACATTATCAGTTCCTTCAGTTGCCTCTGAAATTGATGTTCACGCTTATAAGATTTCAGTAAACAATTAAACTTAAATTAAAGTTTTAGAAATTAATGCACTCCCAAAACACTGTACTGACTCTGATGATATGTTGAAAAGTGATTTGCACTTGGCTTGGCTGAATGCCGTGATAGGATCTGACCGTAAATAAATATGTAGGGTCACTCCAAATCAATCAGGCCGCGGACTACCTAAACGAGCCTCCTGGTGGTAATGAATGCCGGGAATCAACCAAGCGCTAACGGTGAAGTGACACCAATACACAGGATATTCAAAGTCCTTTTACACGCGCTTCAGTGAGTTTGCCCACGCACGCGAAAAACCGGGTCCTGCAGTAGGAATTGAAAATCCACATCCCAAAGAGCCCAGCAAACAATTCTACGTTGTGACAACGTTGTGACAACGTTGACTTTTCGTTGCTACAACGTTGTGATGTTACGTTGTCACAACGTAATTCTGTAGACTCCCAGATTGGTTGCTACGACGTTGTGCGTAAACCAAAATACAACCAAATCAAGACGTTGTCACAACGTCCATTTTTTACGTCGCGACAACGTAGGTATCGCATACTGTTTACATATGGCGACACTACAGGCATTGCAGCACGTTGTTGCAATGTCCATGTAGATTAACGCCTGTTTTATTCCTCAATACCTCCCAGGCAGCCTGAAAAGTTTGTACCAATCTAGTTAAGACGTCAGGTACAAAGAAATACATTCTGCAAACTGAATTCACTTTAACCCTATCCATGAAACAGCAAGTCAATGAAATGCACTCTTTTTTGGCAGAGTTTGAAATACGGCCAAGATATAAATCTAAATGTTTTAAATTACATGTACAATTTGGTAATATAATATTCATTTTCCAAAACAATTTTCAAGGCTATGTGCAAATTGTTCACAAATGTTTCAACACAATTAAAAGATATTGGATTTTCCCACGAATTTGCAAATTAAAAACCATCAAACAATAAGCCCTGCACAAATTGAAACATTTAAATTTTCTTGGCCTTACCTCATACATTCAGCATTGAGAGCAACACTGTGACAAACAGAATAGTCTATGCATCTGATGTCCTAAGATCCATTAGGTAAACGAAATGACAATAGAATTCTGGTTGAGGTGACCTTTATTTATTTGTTAAATGACAAGTCAGAACATGGGCTGAGTTGCTGGGGAGCCTTTTCAGTCCTCAAATGAAAAGTCACAGGGATGATCTTCAACTGTATCCTCAGTCTCTCCTTATGCCTTGGTAACTGAATAAAAAATGACACAAATGTTATAAAATGGCAAGGCAAGGGACATATTTCTGACATAACAAAATAACGGTTGCATTCCCCAAAATAATGTTTTGATGTCTGATGTCAGTCTTTAAACAGTTAAAAACTGCTGAAAGTGCGAAGGCGCTGACACTAATACCATGATGCTCTTGGATCATACATAAGCAGAAAAGCTTTTAGCACTGAATCATTGGTGTAACTTTATACCCCCGCCCTTTTAGATTGTGGGTATAATTAAATAAGAATCATCTAAATTTTAATTCTTGAAGATGTTTGTATATATTATTGAATCAGACATACCTTTGTGTCAGTGATATGTACTTTAAACAAATACGCTCCCACAATACTGTTTTCTCCACCTGAAAGAAAAACAGAAACCACAAAGTATCACATTCTTAAATAAACCAGTACTGTATAGATAAATCCCATTTACTTAGACTAATAGAGTATGATGTAACTGATAGTAATATTGGCAAATAGTTTTATCAGTCAACAGATCAACTGTAGTTTTTCAAAAGCAGTAACTTTACCTTTCTGCTGTACACTCAAACTAGTGATTCAAGTGGATATCATGGCCAAGTTTCTAAAACCTTATTTGAAAAATATGTACATAAATGAAAAATATATATTGCCAAATAAAATAAATAGTTCCCATATTTGAAGCAAGAATGTTGAATATGAATTATGAATTGGCCCACCAATAAGTGATAAAAGTGTTAACACTTTAGGGTATTTATCCTAATTAAAACTGTGATTTTTTTTAATACTTAGATCTACCTTAATATTTTCCATATTAATATGCCAGGATAGTTATATATGTTCTAACATTTACAAAGATTAGAAACATGGGGAAATAAACAAAATGCAATAGCTTATACAATACCAGACGAAGTTGAAACAGCTCTAAATATTTATTGAAATTTATTTGTCACTACGTTTATTAACATAGATCTAATACAGTTAAATATCGTTAAATATAATTCTGTAGTATGGTAGCCTACGTGGCAACATATGCAGATCGAAAACCGAAAGAATATGGTTGCCATCAATTCCATTGTATTTTTCATTGGTGCACATTGGCTACACCTATCTCACTTTAATCATCAACAAACGATGACCAACTCACTGACAATATATGGTGATATTTAACTTTTGACTATCGACTAGCTTATCATCACCAGAGAGGACAATACCGCAAACACCCCGTTATAGCGCGCGACGAGAGACTCATTTTACTTTTGCTCGTTTTCATTAGAAAGGAGTCGGACATAGATCTAGTTATCGGAAAATGATGAATTGATTCTTTTTTCGGAAATAATAAAAATACACATGATAAGCACCTTGCTATGATAAACTTTATAGACAGCAGCAACAACCTGATGATCCACATTTAGGCTACTTCAGTCAGTGCTAATTAGGCCTTTTCGGAAACATCAAGTATGTTTCTGTCTCTTCCCGAAAATACGATTTTTTTCATAACATCATTGATCACTTTAGACTAGGGCTATAACTAGCAGCCTACAGAGAGTCGATCTGAATACTTCCATTGTTTTGATTCCCTCTTTTCGCTGTATAAGAGAAATCTACTTAACCATTCCCATGGCCTGGATGAGCCACATTGTTGCACAAAAATCAAAGTCAGAAGATTAGTACATGTAAACTTTAAATAGTAATGATTTCAGAAATAACACAGAAGAAATGGCGATAACTGTCAGTGCGGTCAGTAGGCGATGCATAAGTTAGGCCTATTTACAAATCTACACGCTTACGAACGAAACCCGAACATGTGACGGCCACAAAACGCCACCAGATTGAATTCTGGTCAAAAATATACCGCTTGCCCTTGGCAATTACCCTTGGTATCCATAAAATAATAATATGGAAAAAAGTCTTGGGCCCCCTTCACCTCTATCATCAAGTTCTGTGTATCATATTAATATCAACACTGACGCTCAATGAAAATGACCGGCAAACTGCATTCTTAACCCTGCCACTTCTGAATAATACGATACATTTAGATCATTTGACGCACTGCATGCACAGAAACATATCAACAAGCGCAGACTATTTTTGAAAAATTAACTTACCTCAATCGAATTCACAGATCATCTGTCCAGTTCCAGTTGCTGCACAATCACTTGCTTGTAATATATTATGTCCAGAGTGAGTTTGAGCTAAGATGGCTGGTGACAACAAATCTTCCGCGACAATGTGACGTCATTCTGACGTCACTTCACGAGGCAACAGGCTAAACTTTTCTGCAGTCGCTCTCACGCCGCAAAAAATACGCGCCAATTGTTTTTAACTGTAATATTGCTTGTGACAACATTTAGTTCGTTAATAGATATATATGTTTAAAAGAAAATAACACTAAGAGATGGTAGATCTACAAGTGGTTTCCTAAACATCATTTACAAAAAGTACTGTAATGTCCAAAGCACAACGTTATCACAACGTTAATTTGCAACGTTGTTGTAACGTTGTCACAGATATACGCAATTACGTTCTCGAAATATTAGTATTAAGAGATGAAAATTCAAATGCCGAATATATAGAAAGGTAATGCATTACTAACTTGGTTTTCTGACAAATTCATGTTGATTTTGATAAAGCAGTTCTATTCCTTCTATTCTATTCTATCGAGAAGCAAACTCAATAACGTTTTTACCGACGTTTCAGAAACGTAGTTACAAAACGTTGTGTGATGTCCAATGCACAACGTTTTCACAACGTGAATGTGCAACGTTGTTATTACGTTGTGAAATAACGTTGCAGGTCGACGTTAAAATAACGTTGTGACAACGTTATATCACGACGTTACCAATCCACAACCTTTCAACAACGATGGAAGTGCGAATCATGCATGTATGGCGAAAATGTTATTGTCATTGTTTGTTGTTTAATCGCCTCTTACGACAAGCACGGGTTGCTGAAAAGTGAAAACCAAATCTAACATTATTGTAATTTTCTGCCAAAATGTAGTTTATTTCGAGTAAACACCTTTGTTTTTACGCTTTTCGCGATGAAGACTATTTGACGTCGCACCAACGTATGAGAAACGTTGTCATCATAACGTTGCATGGCGCCCGATGCACAACGTTTCCACAACGTAATTTTGCTACGTTGTGATTACGTTGTCACATAACGTTGGAGTGACGTGATAATAAGGTGTTTACACAGACTTTAGTTTATTTACGAGATGGAAATCCTGATTCCGAAGATATAGGTAAATAATGAATTACTGCCTTGTTTTTGGCAGAAATTGTGTCGATTTGTATGTAAAACTTTTGTTCATACAATTTTTGTTAAGGCGACAGTTGACGTCGCACCAACGTTTCAGGAACGATGTAACAAGACGTTGGGAAATATTCGATGAACAACGTTTTCACAACGTAAAAATGCAACGTTGTTATTACGTTGTGAAACGACGTTGCACAGTGACGTAATAATAACGTTGTGACAACGTTGTATCACTACGTTACCAATTCACAACTTTACCACAACGTTGTGAAAACGTAGTGTGTTAGCTGGGAGGCCACCCTGACTGATCAAAGAAGGGTCATGTCTTGATTGTCTGATCCCATCACAGCTCTCAACTACATTAGGGGACACAGGTGGCCCAGTCTTGAAAATTCCTGCAATTCGCTCTGCACATGGCTACATTAGACTAAGTTTTGTCCTTCATCAAATTTTCACCTTTTGAAAAAGAATTTCTCCTGTTTCTTTGGTTTCAGTTGTGCGTGGCGCCATGTCTGAGTTTGTTGTGCCTGATCCTGAAGAACTGTTAGAGTGTCCCTATGACAAGGTCCACATGGTGCGAGCTAAACGATTCCAGTACCACCTCATGAAGTGCCGCAAGGTGGGAACATATAATCCAACCTAAGTTTGTTTGTTTGTTGTTTAACGCCGCACTCAGCAATATTCCAGCTAAATGACAGCAATCTGTAAATAATCAAGTCTGGACCAGACAATCCACTGATTGACACCATGAGCATCGAACCACACAATTGGGATATGATGACATGCACCTATGTGTGAATGCAGTTTGAAATGGAGACATTGAGAACCGTACAGAATATTTTGTAGCCAATAGGTCATGTTGGCCAAGGACTGAGTGCTTGTTGTTTGACGCTGTCAGCAATATTCAAGCTATTTGAAGGCAGTCATAATAATAATGTGTATGGGACAGGACTGAGTAACAATCCAGGGATTTGTCTAGACATGCTCCGATACCAATATTTCAGCCCCAAGTCCGCAGCAAACGTCATTATAAATTCCCACATTGGAACATAAATTTCCCAATTCATGTTGCAATCTACTAATACAGTCAAGTTTCATTAATGATGGGAACTGATTAAATCAGTGCTTTTTAGACCTGTTAATCCAACAGTCTCGCACTCCGACTCCGACACACCTAATTTGCAACGAATTGCTGAAATCACTCATAAATCAGTCTCGTTAATCAGACACAGTGATCAGCGTACTCCATGGTCATCTGCAAGACGAGTCAGCGAGTAGCTGCATATTTTAACGGCTGCAGAGATAAACTTACTTAACAATAAACAATTACTGCTTGAAATAAACAAAGCAGGATTAATCACATGCCTAGATTATCTCAATCTCATTAAAATCGGTTTCAAGTTCTCGCTTGCTGACTTGGTTGATGCATGTCATCATATCCCAATTGTGTGGGTCGATGCTCATGATGTCAACCACTGGATTGTCTGGTCCAGACTTGATTATTTACAGCCTGCCGTCATATAGCTAGAATGTTGCTGAGCGTGCTGAATGCGGCGTTAAACATGAACAACAACAAAAATAGTTGAGAATTCAGATAATGTCCTGCAATTAATGTATAATTATGCAAAATATTTCAAATTCTGATCCCCAGTGCCTTCGCACTTCAGAAATCACTTTGCAAGGCTCATGAAATACAACATTTTAGATTTTGGATTTTTTTTATCCTCATTGTAAGGGTGTTTTGGGGTTAATAAAAAAGCTCAACTTTGCTTATGTGTTCTTTTAGTATATCTCCATATATTGGATAAATAGTAAAGGAAGGATTAGGCAATATCAATTATGTTGTAGTTTCAGTTGCCCTTAATTTTCAAATATGGGGGTAGATAGTCTTTTCTCTGTAACCCTTCCTCGGCATTTGCGAAATACATTGTGTTGGCTGGGTTTAGTACATATTCCATCTGTGCTTTTTTTTTTGTCATGTACAGTGGGAAACACAGAAAGAAAGGCAGCTTAAAATAAGATTGGCCCAGTAATTGGAACGATATATTTATTTTAGACCTTACGGCTCATTTGGACCAGGGCTCAGTAGGATTGAGGATTTTCATGCAACATACATACCTTTGACTAATGATGCCATTGTTTCAGAACTGGCCTGGATCAGAGTTTTCGGTGTGTCCGTTTAACGCTAAGCATGAGATGCCGAAGCCGGAACTTCGATACCACATGGCCAGTTGCTGTGACCGAGCAGTGCTGGAGAGAGACATCGCTTATGGTGAGCATGTTGACTATAAATCTTGCAGGAATCAGAACCACTGATGAATGATGAATTTGTAATTTCATAAGGCTTACTTAGTCCTTTTATTCCTTTGAGGATTGGGTACATCATCCTCACTTGGGGGAGTTCCTCCACTCATGACATGTATGAGGTGCCCAGGCTCTGAGGTTTGCTCTGAGTGGTACCTCGTTCATTTTTTATTTTTTGTTAGTCGTCATGCTCACCAATATTTTGGCTATATGACGACGGCCTGTAAATAATCTAGTCTGTTTTTTTTTTTTTGTTTAACGCCCCACTCAGCAATATTCCAGCTAAATGACGGCGGTCTGTAAATAATCGAGTCTGGACAAAACAATCCATTGATTGATATCATGAGCATCGATTCAACCAACTGGGATACGATGACATGCATCAACCAAGTCAGCGAGCCTGACCACCCGATCCCGCTTGTCACCTTTTACTGGACCAGACAACCCAGTGATTGATACTCTGAGCAACAACCCATGCCGTCAGGGTACGATGACATCGAGTCGACCGAGTGTGACCACCTGATCCACATGGCTGCTTCTTACAACCAGCATAGGTTGCTGGGCAGCAGTACTAACCCCGACTCCCCATAGTGAGTGAATGAGTTGGGTTTAACGCCGCCTTTAACAGTATTCCAGTTATATCATGGCATGTCAGCTTAATGTGGGAGGAAAGCCTGAATTGATGCAGGTCTCAGACGTTTACCACTTCGGTGAAACCCACGAGCACGGGTATGGTGCTGACAAACCTGAAACATAATTTGGGAGACCTGGGATTCGAACCCACAATCATAGGTTTCTGGCGTGCCCAAGGGACGCAACTCTTCACAGCGAATTGCGGCGCCTTAGACAACTGGGCCGCCCGTGCCCCCCCTACTCACCATAGAGTCTCAGGGTCATGGCATCATACCAGTATCTGCAGATCGGGAGTTACGTCCCTTGGCTGGTTGTGACCTTTTGTCTGTCAGCATAATATGCTCTTAAGGTTTTTGATCATGCTTTCCAGTTATTATTTTTTGCTGGATTATGGATCTGCCAACCCTAAATTTCACAAATGTTGATTAAAATAAACATTATTTGTAGTCTTATTCCCACAGTCAGTTAATATAGTTGAAAAAAAATGAAGTGTCTTGGGCATAGGTTGTTATGGTTAACGTTACCATTGGTTACTGGTTCCAGAATGTGTGCCTTAACAGTTGTAACATTGGTCGGGTAGCCTGGTGGTAAAAGCGTTCGCTTGTCATGCCGAAGACCCGGGTTCGATTACCGACATGGGTACAATGTGTGAAGCCCATTTCTGGTGTCCCCCGCCGTGATATTGCTGGAATATTGCTAAAAGTGGTGTAAAACAATACTCACCCACTCACTCACTCACTCACTCACTGTCTTTTATCCCACCAACAATACCTTTACTGTTTTTATTTTAGTTCAGAAAAATATTGTTTTTCAATTTTATTTTGATTTCAACCACAAACCTTGTGTTTTGGGGAATCAAATAAACTAAGTAATAAAAAAGAAATAAGTAATTTGAGAACGGACATTCTAATTCAATATCAAACCAAAACTCATCCCCCTTAACACCATGCTTTATCACTAAAGAGTTGTGTCAACAATAACTTGTGAGTATCTAGTTGGTCATACTATTTGCTTGTGTTGTTGCCACGGTTACAGAGAAGAGCAAGATGAATGGAGAAGGGACATTCTTCAAGGGATGCACAGACGTGCCGCCATACACCAACCACCTGGCCTGTGACGAGAGCTGGGATATGGGTACATTATTAGAATGAAATAATAATAATAAATATATAAACTTATATTGTACCAATTTCCAGATTGGTTTTGCTCAAAGGCGCTTTTATATGAGTCTGGTGGTCAAAGAGAGAGTTAAGTGAGAGTTGTAGGAAGATTGGAACAAATAGGTTATTAACAGTCAATTAAATTGGTTGATATCATTTGCGCTTATGATGTTGACGGGAATGTTGTTTCAAAGCTACTCACACTTTGATAGGAAGTACCTTTGATAGCATGAATTTTTATGTTTTGGCAGTTATTTGCTTGAAAAACTTCATACATATCTCTGCATTCTGATCACCATTTGAGTAGTATTAAAAGATAACAGCTTGTATCGTGTATATTTGAGATATAGACTGAAACTGCTGTTTCTACACTCTGTTATTTACTCACAACCTAAAGAGATATCCTGAGTTTGGCTTTATGGGGACAGCAAAGGGGACAGCAAAGGGGACAGTCAGGTAGCCTAGTGGTTAAAGCGTTCACTTATCTCGCCAAAGACCCGGGTTCGATTCCCGACATGGGTACAATATGTGGAGCCCATTTCTGGTGTCCCCCGCCTTGATATTGCTGGAATATTGCTAAAAGCGGCATTAAAGCATACTCACTCACTCATTTAAACAACAAACAAACATTGTTAACTGATTGTTCACTGAAAGAAGTTTACTGTGATCTATTTTCTTAGAGATGAATTCATGTCCAAGGATTGGTGTAGACCCAGACTTCTTCGACAAGTTCAAGTTTATCAACCTGTCGGGGTAAGTATATTGATGTTAGTCTTGACTGTGGACACATAGACCCAGTTTTGATCAGAGTTGATACAGTTGACTTTAAATGACTTGGGGACATGGATGGCCAAGTCGTCTCAGGTGACGCAATTCACTGTGCAGAGTTGCGTCCCTTGGGCATGCCAGAAACAGATCGTGGGGTCGATTCCCGGTTCGCCCCAAGTAGGTTTCTGGGTTTCCTCCCATTATAAGCTGACATGCCGTGATTTAAAAGGCATACTACCCGTGAAGATCTGGGGTAGAATAGGTCTTCAGCAACCCATGCTTGCCGTAAAAGGTGACTTTGCTTGTCTTAAGAGGCAACTAACAGGGTCGGGTGGTCAGGCTTGCTGACTTGTTGATGCATGTCATCGTATCCCAATTGCGGGATCAATGCTCATGATGTTAATCACTAGATTGTCTGGTCCAGACTTGAGTATTTTACAGACCACCGTCATATAGCTGGAATATTGCAGAGTGCGGCATTATACAAACTAACAAACAAACAAACAAATGGCAAACTGTTAAAATGTGGCATTAATCCGAACAAACTCACTCAAATGACTTAAGTTGCTTTACACCTGTAAGTGTGGTGTTGGCCATTAGAACTTGTGGCATTGGGTTCTATATGAAGCAAGTTAAATTATACTTTCAAATGATATTAAGAATGCAAAGAATGAACTGTATGATTCACAATATTAACACATGGATTTATGACTTGAAAAAGGTATTGTCAATCTCGGTGAAACTGAATGGGTCAGACTTTCTAGGTAATATGAGTGAGTGAGTTGGGTATAACGCCGCTTTGAACAGTATTCCTGTTATATCACGGCATGTCAGCTTATTGTGGGAGGAAAGCCCGAAGTGATGCTGGTCTGGACATTAACCAGTTTGGTGAAACCCATGAGCACGGGTATATGGTGCTGACAATTCTACACCAGCTCTGCTCAAAAGCCATTTTCTGCAAGGTAGGTCAGTTCTGCCTTAAGAGAACACTTTTGCTAAATATTCTGCTGCTGCAAAATTGCAGAATACTTCGGATTCTGATTGGTACCACATGGTTGACATCATGATGTTATGGTGTTTGTAGTGTGTTTGTTTTTGTTGTGTGTGATTTGGTGCTTGTTATGCATGATACGGTGTTTGTAATGTGTGATTTGTGCTTTTTATGTGTGATATGGTGTTTGTAATGTGTGATATGGTGTTAGTTATGTGTGATGTGGTGTTTGTAATGTGTGATATGGTGTTTGTAATGTGTGATATGGTGTTTGTAATGTGTGATATGGTGTTTGTAATGTGTGATTTGGTGTTAGTTATGTGTGATTTGGTGTTATTTATGTGTGATATGGTGTTTGTAATGTGTGATTTGGTGTTAGTTATGTGTGATTTGGTGTTAGTTATGTGTGATATGGTGTTGGTAATGTGTGATATGGTGTTTGTAATGTGATATGGTGTTTGTAATGTGATATGGTGTTTGTAATGTGTGATTTGGTGTTAGTTATGTGTGATTTGGTGTTAGTTATGTGTGATATGGTGTTTGTAATGTGTGATTTGGTGTTAGTTATGTGTGATATGGTGTTTGTAATGTGTGATATGGTGTTTGTAATGTGTGATTTGGTGTTTGTAATGTGTGATGTTGTGCTTGTAATGTGTGATATGGTGTTTGTAATGTGATATGGTGTTTGTAATGTGATATGGTGTTTGTAATGTGTGATTTGGTGTTAGTTATGTGTGATATGGTGCTTGTAATGTGTGATATGGTGCTTGTAATGTGTGATATGATGCTTGTAATGTGATATGGTGCTTGTAATGTGTGATATGGTGTTTGTAATGTGATATGGTGCTTGCTATGTGAAATGTGGTGTTTGAAATGTGTAAGAAGAAAAGTACAGTAAACTACGGTTACAACGACCACGCTTATAACGAACTGACGGATATAACGGACTTACTGTTTGGTCCCGACTACTTGCTGTAGTCATGCTGTATATGTACTTATAACGAACTACGGTTATAATGAACTAAAAATAGTAGTCCCTTTGAGTTCGTTATAACCGTAGTTTACTGTATGTGTGATATGGTGTTTGTAATGTGTGATGTGGTGCTTGTAATGTGTGACCAGGCAGATGGATGTCAGCATGACCTGAGATTGTGGATTGTTGCTCATGCTGTCAACCAGTGGTTTGTCAGGTACCACTTGTTTACAGCCTACAGGGATACACCTGGAATGATGCTGATTGTGTTGTGAAACATCACATACTCACTGACACCCTGTTTGTTGACAGATATGCCCAGGCACAAAAGCGTCAATATTACGAGAATCTCAAGTCTGAGTTTCAAGGACAGTAAGTATTGTACACTGTAGTCAGCTGGCTATAACAATAAACATAGATGGATAAGATTTGTATCTCAATGTTAAGTAGGCTAATAAAAATATACAGGGGACCGCCTCCGTGGTCTAGAGGTAGAGCGTCCGCCCGGAGAGCGGAAGGTCCCGGCCGCGTCATACCAAAAGACGTTAAAAGATGATACTTGTTGTTACCCTGTCTGGCGCTCGGCATTAAGGGGCTAAAACAAGGACTGGTCGGCTCGGAGTCAGTATACTGTGTCTGAGAAAGGTATTCATGTTAAACTGCGGCATGGTATCTCAGTGGGCTAGCACTATAAATTGGCATCAGTCCGGACTTGTACACGCAGCCACACACACACACACATACACGAGCATGCACGTCGCTATATAAGTGCAAAAATCTTGGACGCGACGTTAAACCCAATTTCACCTCACCACTATACAGGGGGTTCTTGCTGTCCTTGAGGTTTGCACCTGTTGTATTTGTATCTAGGGACCCTCTACATTTTTAACAATAGACGTTATTGTGATGATGAGGACTCCTTGATTTCGATGCTTTATTTCAAACACTGAAGAGCCGTCTAACGGGATCAGCTGGTCAGACTCGCTGACTTGCACGGAGATGGTCATAATATCCCAATTGAGTAGATTGATTTTTATCTTTGGATTCTCTGGTCCGGACTTGATTATTTACAGTCCGTCGTCATATAGCTGGAATTTCTATAGTGTTGCGTTAAATGACAAACGTCAACCACTGAATATGTATAATTCTACCTGAACTATACTTAAAATTTCATGATTGGTGGGTGGGTTCGTCAGTAGGTAGGTTATTTGGTATTTTCTTCAAGGTCAATTTATCATAATGTTAATGTTTTTGCATTAATTTGAGCTCCACTGACATCATCTCAACAACACTATTATGAGTAATATTGAAGACTTCGTACATGATATTCCTCCTAATATGTACCCCTGGGGAACTTTCTCACATATGATTGAATCACTTTGAAGGTCAGGGTCACTTTATGAACCTGAGACATAAAAATAGCTTGTGTACACATTGACTTAAGTGTTTATGAATAGAATCTGATGAGACTTAGTGTACATAATCCCTCAGTAACCGAAGTGTAAGTCAAATCACTAGAGGTCAAATTAAGAAACAAGATTAACATTTCATGACATGTTGGATTAATTCATGAAAAATCAAAGGTTTTTACAGTCAGATAAGATGATCTCTACTCATATGTCATGATTGTCAAGTGTCTGGGTCGCTGTGGAAGGTCATTCACTCATGAAATGACTTGTAATTTGTTTCATTTTGGAAGTATTGTTAGCACGGCATGGAGACTCTGTACATGTAACCATGGTAACACCACCTCAGTTTGCAAGAAGTAGTATTCTTGCATATCATGGGTTGATATTGAAGGTGAAGGTCATTT
Source organism: Haliotis rufescens (assembly GCF_023055435.1). Classification (NCBI taxonomy): domain Eukaryota; kingdom Metazoa; phylum Mollusca; class Gastropoda; order Lepetellida; family Haliotidae; genus Haliotis; species Haliotis rufescens. The sequence continues at coordinate 1,160,872 of NW_025964323.1, forward strand.
GGTGTAAAGCCGACATTCCGAAAACTTGTGACTTTGTTATTATGGTAGCTAGAAGCATATGACTTTCTATTTCCAAGTTGGGCATTGGGCTTGTGTTTTCCTGAACGAGAAGTGACCTTGTTAAAGCGGCTTTGATGTTCAGGGAGGTAGAGGCATTGCCTGTCCTATTTCTGCATTGGGCATGTATGAGGTCAACTGTCCTTTAATGTGAAGTCAAATTGGTTCATGCTACATGTTTCTGATGGGAAAGTTTTGGGACATTCAGTAAAAGATGGGGATTGGGATGCTCCTGTTTTTGCCATCTTCCCGCATCTTCCCGAGGCAAGAGAGTTTACTGACTTTAAAAGTCCATTTTCCACCCTTGCTGAACTAGGCTGAAATTACTGGGCTCGATCGTAGCACCACCAGTGGCTATTACCAGTTATGTCCCTTCTAAACCTCACCTATGGACAAATCAGATTCCAACTCTCGTATCACTTGCGTTTGCTTCACACAAAATGGTGGCGCCCAGTCAGGACGATCTGATCGATAATCAAGATCTGTATTGTGATAAAAGGAGTCTTACATCGCGAAATGCATCAAATCACGTGAACACCTTGATTAAAAACATCAAAAGATTTGGAATAATATCTGTTGACAACGAGTTGGCTGTGCACATGCTTTGCAAATACTGCAGTCGATCGAAATCTGCACGGTCTAGTTTCCGTCCTTGCCAAACTAGGTTTGAATTATGGAGTTATAATTTGGCAGGACTGAGTCTGAGCATATTCCAATCAAAATCAGGCAAAAGAATTGACATCCGGTTTGTCAACTGCCGGGCAGATTTTGGACGAGTGCAGTATTTGTAAAGCTTGTCTACCACCCACTCAGCGCCATTGTATATATTCTAAATCTTTTCATTTGTTTAATCAAGGTGCTCATGTGATTAAATGCACCTCGCGAAGTAAGACAGATTTTATTCCAATATAGATCTTGATTATCAATCAGTTCGTCTTGACTGGGGACCGCCAATTTGTTTGAAGCAAATGCAAGTGATATGAGAGATGGAAATTGGTCCATAGGAGGGACATAGGACATAACTCATAATAGCTACTGGTGGCACGATGAATGAGCGTAGAAATTCCGGCCTACTTCGGCAACGGTGAAAACTGGACTTTTGCAGTCAGTTAACTCCTTTGCATCAGGAAGATGTTTTTTGCATGTAATGCAAACATTTGTCATGTTAAATATTTAAGTTTGTCAGATCAGTATCGACATACACTCTACTTTTCGGCCTTATATCACTAAGCAAGATTCGAAAGCAATATTTAGTGGTATTTATATATTCAGGACAGTCAAGAAGCCGCTTGCTGGCAAAAATCCATCAGGCAAACTACGGCTTCCACAAGAATCCTCCAAGGCCTCCAAGTTGTCTGAACATCAGCAGCCCGTGCAACACCCTGCCAACGTGTTTGCCTACTCCCTTTCCATGGCGGGCCTGGGTCGAGGGAGGGGCAAGTCTGGTCAGTGTTTTACTCTGTTCTTGGTGATCACAATAACAACGTGCTCCGGACAGTTTGGGCAGTAATCATTAAGTAATGCAGAGCTACAGATAAGCAGCATACTTGTGTAAAATACCCCCCTAAAATATTAAAAAACCCAATTACTTTCAATTAAATTGCGTACAGAAACGCATGCATTAAATGAAAAACTCGAATGTTCAAGAATCATGAGAATAGCATGCATAAATACCCAATAACCATTTCCAGCATGCGTACAAAGGAGCTAATTTCCGAAACACAATTACCAGCTTATTTACTTTCCGAGTCGAGCTTATTCTTTTATTTTTTTTAAAACATAAAATGTTCACTAATTTTGGGAAACACCCAATAGAGTGATGAATAGATATGTGAAAAAATATTGGTTACCCAATGAAAAATGTAATAACCCAATTAAAATAGAAACCCTGGAGTATAAACTCAATTGCTCAAAAAGTTATCTGGAGCTCTGATAATGACAGGACTTCTGTTGTATTACATACACACTCACGGGGCGGTCGGGTAGCCTAGTAGTTAAAGCGTTCGCTTGTCACGCAGAAGACTCAGGTTCGATTCCCGACATGGGTACATCGTGTGAAGTCCATTTCTGGTGTACCCTGTGATATTGCTGGAATATTGCTAAAAGCGGTGTAAAACCATACTCACTCACTCACTCACTCACACACACTCACAATGCTATGGTGAATGGTATGAGTTGTCGATGGTGTTTTCTGAAGTTGACATGTGTGCTCTGTTTTCAGCAGTGGATGCTCAGCCAATGGGTATCAGCAACATCTTCAACATGGGCATTGGGAGGGGGCTGCCTGCACCAGGTCTCAGAGGTCAGTTCAGTTACTTGTTGTGATGGAGAGGCAGTCATGTTCAGTTTCCTGGTAGACCTGATTCGCTAGGAGGAATGCTGTATGACCAGGGCCCTGTTCCTCAAAGCGATCTTAGCGCTACGATGATCGTAAGCCAATGTTAAAGTATGGGACCTAAAATCACCTTAGCGCTAAGTTCACTTTTAGGAACGGGACCCAGGTCAGACCGGTTCTCATCGTCCCATCCCGGGTGGTCCCAGGTTGGATTCCCCATCATGTGTCAAGCCCTTTACTTGTGTCCCCCATCATGAATGTGTGGCTGGAATATTACTAACAGCAGCGTCAAACTGTAATCCCTCACTCACTTATCCCATGCCATCTTCCTGAGGCAAGTGAGTTTCCACCCTTGCCGACGTAGGCTGGTATTATGGAGTTACATTTTGGCTGGACTAACAAGTCTATGCATAGTCCAATCAAAATCGCGCAATGGAATCGAAATCCGGTTCGTGAACTGTCATGCAGATTTCGGTCGATTGCCGGATTTGCAAAGCATGTTGACCGCAAACTTGTTGTCAATAGATATTTTCTAAATCTTTTCATAATTTTAATCAAGGTGCTCACGTGATTTGATGTACTTCGCGATGTAAGACTCGTTTTCTGATAATATAGATCTTGATTGTCGATTAGATCATTTTGGCTGGGTGCCGCAATATTGTTTGAAGTAAATGTAAGTGATACGAGAGGAGGAATCTGATTGGTCCATAGGACAGGCACAGAAGGGACCTAACTCGTAATAGCCACTGGTGCAATCGAGCCCAGGATTTCCAGTCTAGTTCGGGAAGGGTGGCAACTGGACTTTCAAAGTCAGTTAACTCTCTTGCATCCGGGGTGGCCCAGTTCTCTAAGGCGCCACGATTTGCTGTGCAGAGTTGCATCCCTTGGGCACGCCAGAAACATATGATTGTGTGTTCTAGGTTTGTCAGCACTATACCCGTGCTCATGGGTTTCACCGAAGTGGTAAACGTTCGAGAACTGCATCACTTCGGGGCTCGTCCAACATTAAGCTGACACGCCATGTGGAATACTGTTAAAAGCGGCGCTAAATCAAACACACTCACTCACTCATTCTTGCCTCGGGAAGTTGATCCCATGCCTGTTGTAGGGGCATAGCCTGATGGTTAAAGTTTTTGCTCATCATGCCGAAGCCCCACCCACGCACCCACTGTGTCAACATATCCACATGGGATTGATCAGTGCTTAAAATGTTGATAATTGTCTGGTCCAGACTCGATTATTCACAGGCCGCTGTCATACAGCTGGAATATTGCTGAGTGAGGCATTAAACAACATACACAGGCATGATATTGTATGTACTGCCTAAAAAGTAAAATGCTTACAATTTGTTGCATTAATCATGCAAGTTTGATAAATTGGTAATTACACAATAATTCTCTCTATATGACGCAGATTTGCTGGAAATCAAGACCTGTACTGTGCCTAAGTTTGTGGTTCCTGCGGTACAGCCAACAGGGGCCGGCAATGTAGCCCTGTACCCAGCTGGACAACATAACGCCACCCAGCACAGTCCACCAGGTGAGCTAGGTTGTGTCACTGTCAACTCAGCGCTACTTTCAGCAACTTGCAGACATTGGAAAAAGCAAGTAGGGTTGAAGGGGGTGCAGAAGTGGCCCAGTCGTGGCCCAGTTATCTGAAGGTGCAATTCTCTGTACACGGTTTCACCCTCCAGGCATGCCAGATTCGGATTATGCCCTGATAACCATCCATTGTTTTGTCAGTGTCATGCTTGTGAGATACTGGACTGACCCGTGAAGATCCGGGATAGAATAGGTCTTCAGCATCCCATGCTTGCTGTAAAAGGAGCCTATGCTTGTCGTAAGAGGCCACTAACTGGATTGGGTGGTCAGGCTTTCTGACTTGGTTGATGCATGTCACAAATACGTGGATCGAGACCCGTGAAGATCCGGGGTAGAATTGGTCTTCAGCAACCCATGCTTGCCGTAAAAGGCGACTTACGGGATTGGGTGGTCAGGCTCGCTGACTTAGTTGACGCATGTCAACCATCCCAAATGCGTGGATCGATGCTCATGATATCAAACACTGGATTGTCTGGTCCAGACTCGATTATTTACAGACCGCTGTCATATAGCTGGAATATTGCTGAGTGCGGCGTTAAACAACAAACCAACAACCAACAACGTGCATCGATGCTCTTGATGTCAATCACTGACTCGATTATTTACAGACCGCTGTCATAAAGCTCGAATATTGCTGGAATATTGTTAAACAAACAAACAAACAAACAAACAAACAAAAGATACCGGACAGGTAAATATCAAAGGCTTGCATCGCTTTGGCTTTGCTCACATTGATGTGACTATATGGGTATTGAAACCTGTCTCACTCAATCACTCATTCAAGCAAATGTCTATCATTTAAAACAGGATATATTTTGCCTACTCAACAAAAGCTTTGTAATTTTCTGCACATGATTTAAATTCTGATGCCAGGTTTGTCACTATTATATTTCTATGTCTGTCAGCACCATACCCGTGCTTGTGGGTTTCACCAACTTGTAAACGTCTGAGGTCTGCATCACTTTGGGCCCTCCTTCCACATCAAGCTGACATGCCATGATATAGCTGAAATACTGTTCAAAGTGGCTTTAAACCCATTTCACTTACCAGTGAAGATCCAGGGTTGAATAGGTCTTCAGCAACCCATGCTTGCCGTAAAAAGCAACTGTGCTTGTCGTAAGAGGCAACAAACGGGATCTGGTTGTCAGGCTCGCTGATTTAGTTGATACATGTCATCGTATTCTAATTGCATAGATCGATGCTCATGACTTCAATTATGGGATCATCTGGTCCAGACTTGATTATTTGCAGACTGACATCATATAGCTGGAATATTGTTGAGTGCGTTGTCAAACAACAAACAAAAAACAACAACACTTGAGCACCTACTGATCCAAATTGACAACTTGAAGATGATGAAAAATCTGTGCAATGTTCTGACAAACACTTTCACAATTAGAGTTTGCTTTCAATTTGCAATCATTACAGATGATCCTGACACATCTATTGAACCAGAAGACAACATCACAAACACAGGAAGTGGAATCAAAGTGAGGCCTGAATATATATCTTTTGTGGGTGCAAACAAGAAAGTGAAAGGAGAATAAATAAAAAATATAACCAATAATAAATCAGCCTAAGACATTGTTTTGAAATTAAGTTGCAGGCTGAAAAAATCTCTTCATATGAGCGTAAGAATAGATTCTCATAATAAGGTCATTTTCAGAAATTTATTATGGATAAATTTCTTTTCTTTTTCTCCCCATGTTTCATGACTTTTGTGACTACATGTCCAGGTTAGCTACAGTGCCATGTCACTATTTTTGTTTTACCAAACAGCAAGATGAGAATTCGCCGAAGAAACTAGCAGTGGAGTACCTGATATGACCAAGCTCCTACACATGCTCCTCAAGAGTACGCAAGTCCCATTTCATTCGAAGTATTTTTCATCTCTCTGTGATTTTAATTGTAGAATACTTGTTGGTTTTAAATGCTTTAGCTTGATCTTCCCGACAGTCACCAGTAGCCAGAGGGATGGTGTAAATCCTGCTGGGATACCATGCAGGAAGCAGATGTACCGTAAGTCCTTAGGTACGTGGTCCTTAGTATGGTGGCCGAACTTTGGTTGCTGGTGATCTCTAGCCCAATTTTATAATGTATTGTTGAGAATAGTCAGATTTTTATGGTAACATGCTAGTTTTAAATCTGTATCTGTGATAGTCTAGTGATTTTACTGTCCTTTGTGGACAGATTTTAATGTCTATATGTATCAATGTATAACTTGATTTAGTCACTATATGGCTGAAATATTGCCGATGTGACTTTAAATATTAACTCACTCACTCACTTCTCAAGAGACACAGGTCAGTAGCTGCTGCTGTACAAGGATCTTCTAAAAATATGTGATGCAGTCGCTCTCCACCCATCTTCCCGAGTCAAGAGCGTCCGCTAGCCTTTTTATCAAAGTCTTGTATCTACCCTTGCCACATCAAGCCCAATTTCCTGTGCTAAATGTGACTGGACTATCAAACATACCTATAGTCCAATCAGAGAATGTTTACCTATAATCTATAGTTATAGATTCCTTCATATAACTATACTTAATCTGGCATGGACAATCTCATTCTTTCACATAACTATAGTTAATCTGGCATGGCATGGCAGATTAATTAACTACAGTAATATAAAAGAATCGGGTGGTCCATAATTTTGTTTTAGTAGTATATGATTGGATGACATTGAATGTCAAGGTCAGTTAGTATGAACAGGCAGCCCAAAAGTCTTGTGTACACAAGGATATAAGTATTTGTGAATGGACATTGATCACAGAAAGTGTAAGGTGTGTTATTTCAACTTTTGGGCATCAGTCCGGACTAGTACAAGCAGCCACACAAACACACACACATACATGCACGTCGCTAGATAAGTGCAATAATCTTGGACGCGACGTTAAACCCCATTTCACCTCACCTCCTCACTTCTCACTTGCAGGGGGGCACGGGTGGCCCAGTCGTCTAAGGCGCCGCGATTCGCTGTGCAGAGTTGCGTCCCTTGGGCACGCCAGAAACCTATGATCGTGGGTTCGAATCCCGGTTCGCCCCAAATATGTTTCTAGGTTTGTCAGCACCATACCCGTGCTCTTTGGTTTTACCAAAGTGATAAACTTCTGATACCTGCATCATTTCGGGCTTTCCTCCCACATCAAGCTGACACACCGTGATGTAACTGGAATATTGTTAAAAGCGGCGTAAAACCCAACTCACTCTCTCACTCCTCACTTGCAATTGGATGATGTTGAAGTAGATGTCCCAAAAAACTTGTCTACACAATATCTTGAGCATTTATATTTGGAATAAAGTCAATTTCAGCAAGGTTCCTTAGTGTTTGAATTCAGTACATCGTTCCGTATTATTTTCAGATCCAGGGACATCTTCAGGAAGCTGGGCGTTCATACAAAGTCATTCTATATGTGCCAACAGGGCATAGTGCTTTATTTCTGTCTGTTTTTGTTCTTAATGCCATTTGACAAAATGTTCTATTTGGACTGTTCTTTTATCTATATTTGAAATACAAAAAATATGTATACTTTGTTCAGAAACTTTATCATTAGCAAACGTGCCCAAAAGTTTACCAAATAAAGGCACAATGATCTCAGATGACAAAGACAAATGATTGTTTTGAGACTATGTACTGCAATACATTCTATTATTGACAGTTGTATTTATTAGCATGAATAGTGCTCTGCTGAACCAGCGTTTTTGTTTCAACTTTTCGTTAGACAAGGTGATTTAAGCAAGACCAGTTAAGCCAGTAAGTTAAGTGAAACTTAAGTTCAGTGAAGTTTACAGATATTTATGCCAAAAATGCTTGTAAGAAGGGGGAAGGGAGAGAAAAGAAAATGTATAAAGAGAAAAGTCTAAATATATTATGGCTTTGTGCCTAACACAATATTTTTGTTTTTTGTTCATCTTTTGGGGGTTCACTTTCAATTTTGTTGGGAGTGGGTATGATGTTGTTTTGCTACAGCTCTTGTCTTTCCTGTAGAAACTTGGAGAGAATTTTCAGATAAAAGGAAAATGTTAACGAACACCATTATTAGTTCTTTTTTTTTCAAACATACGAGATACAGATGGTGTCTTATTGTAGCAGAAAGGGCTTGCATCATTGACCGAGTGTCTCACGAGTCAAGTGATGATTTGTGGGGATATATTTATGGGAAACAGTAGTAGCATAGATTTGTAAACACTTAACAGATTGATAAGTAAGGCGAACAATTCAGCAGCGGTCATCGTTTAGGCAGTTTTCTGGTGTTGAACTTGCAGCTGGCAATATAATAATTTCACTGTCAATTGTTTCCGTATCAGTCACAATGTTAATGGGGGCGGTCGGGTAGCCTAGTGGTTAAAGCGTTCGCACGTCACACCGAAGACCCGGGTTTGATTCCCGACATGGGTACAATGTGTGAAACCCATTTCTGGTGTCTGGTGATATTGCTGGAATATTGCTAAATGCAGTGTAAAACCCTAACTCACTCACTCACTCACTCACTCACTCACTCACTCATCCGGGTTTGATTCCCGACATGGGTACAATGTGTGAAACCCATTTCTGGTGTCTGGTGATATTGCTGGAATATTGCTAAATGCAGTGTAAAACCCTAACTCACTCACTCACTCACTCACTCACTCACTCTGTTAATGACCATCAAACTATGAACATTTACGTTTGATTAGCTTAAAAAACTAATTTACCCCCAATGCTGGAATCAAAAGCCAAGGTCAAATGATGTCACATGACTTACAGTGACGTAATGAAGTGTCACGCTGACCTCTTTTGTTTCCTTAGTATAAGCATCTGCCATTTCGTGTTTGATTGGGTTCATTTAGGGATGTTATCATGATACGAACAAGTTCTCTTCATTTGCGCAATGATAACGATAATGCTTTTTTTCCAGGGCATTATCATTTGTAGAAGCCAGGGGTAACAATAACTGTTTGACAAAGGTTGGTTGGTTGGTTGGTTGGTTGGTTGGTTGGTTTGTTGTTTAACGCCGCACTCAGCAATATTCCAGCTATATGACGGCGGTCTGTAAATAATCGAGTCTGGACCAGACAATCCAGTGATTAATATCATAAGCATCGATCCACACAATTTGGGATCGTGTATGACCAAGGAGTTCAGTTGAATATTCAGAGGGCGTCTTCTAATGATAATGCCCTGAAAAATAGCATTGCTCTTGAAATTGTTGCTCTGCTATTTCTGCTGGCTCATTCTCAGCTGTAAAAGAGCAATAGTAAGCTGATATTACTGTTAAAAGTATAGAATTAGTTTATGAACAAGGCCTCAATGATATTCAATGTGTTGCTTGAAGGTATTGTAAGTACAAGCTGTGTTTGGTTTTGATAGGTTTCCTTGTTTAGACAATCAGCTTTGTGAAATTGGGATGTAACTGACGACAATGTGTTTGATTTATCAGATAGTCTTTATAGTCATGCTTTTTATGTATTTCTTTTGCACAGTTAAGCTTACCTTGAAGGTGAGCTTACACTGACACGTTTGTCCCTTCCTCATAAACTTATAAATTTTCCACATCTCCCTCGGAGCTGAAAGTTAGCACACATTATTCACCGAGTTCGGTCAGGTGTTTAACACTCATGTTTAAAAAGGCAATTTGTCCACTGATCAGTCATTTATTCATGCGTTAATAATAAAGTTGAGATGCAGTATGTTGGTGGTATTCAGTGCAACAATAATGTATTTGATGTTTTGAGTTTTTGTTCCTTCTCTGTTAGGGCTGGGACGGGTCCGAATTTACTACCCGGGTACCCACCCCCCTATAAACCGACCCTACCCGGATACCCACTGTAGGTCTCAAGAGATGGGTACAAAATGTCCGATTGGGCATTTTTGTACCATAGCACTGTCAAAACATATTTAGATACATGTGTTAAACAATCTGGTCATGCCTACACTGAAGTTGACTCAAGTTATATCTTTATTCAAAGATATTAAAAGTCAGAGGAAATGGATGCATAGTCAGAAAGAAATGCGAATATTTGTGACTTGTAGTGTAACCATAGAGTTCCAGATAATTTTTGTCATTAAACAATATATCACGTGACTAACCACAGGTCTGGGTAGTCCTGTGAGTACCCGGTCCTATTGAGTACCCACCCGACCGGGGTACCTGAGTTACCCGTCCCAGCCCTATTCCTGTATCTTGCTTCTTGGCTTTTGCAGCTGAAATTTTCTGGTTATGATCACAGTTGTGTCTCAGAAATGGCACACAGGAGTATGATCCACTACTGCCATGGTAGCTATGTTTAAAATGCCATGTTATTGTGGGCATTACTCATTCTGCATCGATCTGCATGTATCAACTGTGTCCCAACTTCAACATGTGTTAAACATGTAATGTATATTTGGCACCTGTCTCATCCAGTTATAATTAATTGTAAGTTATGTACATGTACTTGTTTACCCTTGTATGGATTTGAGCTAATATGAGGTTCAGAAAAACACAGTTACGCTACAGTGCCTTCCCTTGTTTTGGATGGGAGGGGAGAACAAAAATACATTTTATTTAAACTTATTGCAGTGAGTTTGTTTTTATGTTGCATTTTGTGTTGGCCAAATACTAAGTTCTTATGTTTGTTTGTTGTTTTAGCACAGCACTCACCAATTGCAATATTCCAGCTGTATGATGATGGCCTGTAAATAATTGAGTCTGGACCAAACAATACAGTGATTGACATCATGAGCAACGATCCACACAATTGGAATAGGATCACTCATCAACAAAGTCAGTGAGCTTGACCACCCGATCCTGTTAGTTGCCTCTTACAACAAGCATAGTTGCCTTTTACGGCAAGCATGGGTTGCTGAAGATTTCGATCCACACAATTGGGATACGATGACATTCATCGTCAAAGCCAGCGAGCTTGACCACCCGATCCTGTTTGTTGCCTCTTACAACAAGCATAGTCGCCTTTTACAGCAAGCATGGGTTGCTGAAGACCTATTCTAACCTGGTACTTTACCTAAAGAAAATTATAACCAGATTTTTGGATGGTTTGTACTGCACATCTCAACAAGTACACTTAATGAGTGATGACATATTGCAAGCCGTACATTTGATACTGTCCAATATGAAGACCTTCAACGGAAAATAACAGGTCAAGGTGACGATAACTCAATATCCAATGTGTCACCATTGGCGTCAATTAATGCTTGGCATATCTGGTCCACAGAAGAAATGATAGTTAGCATCATACATTGGAGAATGTGCTGTAGCGTTTGTGCCAGATGTTGCATGTCTGTCGTTCGGGATGTTGCATGTCTGTCGTTTGGGATGTAGCTGTCATGCAGCGATCCATATATTCCATTTGGTATTGCCGTAAAAGGTCACTATGCTTGTCGTAAAAGGCGACTAACGGGATCGGGTGGTCAGACTCGCTGACTTGGTTGATGCATGTCATCGATCCCAATTGCGTGGATTGATGCTCATGACATCAGTCACTGGATTGTCTGGTCCAGACTCGATTATTACAGACTGCCCTCATATAGCTGGAATATTGCTGCGTGCAGCGTTAAACAACAAACCAACAACCAAATTTGGTATATATGTATCTGGTTCTAATATGGTGATTAAGAGAGCGATGGGAGAACATGTACATTGTGGTTCTGTAGCGATTCTCCTGTGATTCTCACATTGTTGTGTTGAAAGATGATGTTGGCATGGTTCTTAATGGGAACAAGGTCTTTCATTGCATTAGCATTGGGTCATTAAGTTGTCTTGTACCTGCATCAGGTTTGTTCTACCGGTGTGGGTACCTGGGATCAGGTGGTCAGGATCACTGACTTTGTTGATGCATCTCATCGTATCACAATTGCGTGGATCGATGCTCATGATATCAATCACTGGATTGTCTTGTCCAGACTCGATTATTTACAGGCTGCCGTCAATTATCTGGAATAGTGATGCATGCAGCATTAAACAACAAACAAGCAAAAACGAACCAAATCTATCAACCTCTAATAAAGTCAACATTGTTCTGTGGGACACATTGAATACCCTGCCTACAACCTACTGCTATGCCAATCGCTAGATGATCTTTGGTTGAGTTCTGTAAGTCGAAGCATGACTTCTTAGTTGAACATTTGCTTACGGACAACATTCTGGCAACCGAGAACATGGATTACAGGTTTTGTAGGATACCTCAGTAGTCTGCAGTATGACACCAGGCACCACTGCATGAAGTTCGTACAACCTGAGTGCAATACCTTTTTTTTTTCTTCAGTCGGAAGCGTTATTCTTCATGAACAATGTATTGTTTTCCCACATGTTATTACTTACATCCCCATGTCAAACTTGTGTAATGGGGCCATCATTATCTGTGATGAAACTTTGACGGTAATTGGATGAAACATATTTCATAACATTCAAAGCGTCATGCCTTAAATCAAATATGCCATGGGGGTTGTCTTATTGGATGCCATAACCATATATCCCGTTATAACTACATTTGTTGTATGGTATTGTCCATCCTTTCGGGCTTTCCTCCCACATTTGGTCCGCCTCCATGGTGAAGTGGATAGAGCGTCTGCCCGGAGAACCAGAAGGTCAGTGGTTCGAGCCCCTTACCACCTCCTACCAAATGAAGTCAAAAGATCACACGACAGCATCCTTGATTGTCCAGTGTACCGTATCTACACTCTAATGTAGTACACTAGCTTCGTTTTAACCAAATTCTGAAAGCCCGACGCTTAAAATGGTCTCCTAATCAAATCTGTCCCAGGTCAGTGATGCATATGGACATGGTGTCAATGGGGATGCTGCTTTTTTCTTTGCCACTGTTGAGTGGTGTGCAGCAGAGTTGGAGAGCATGTCCTCAATATGATCCAAGTTAAGGAAGACTTTCAACTGTCACCACCATGGTCAGTTCTGATGAAATACATGATATAATTATCGATGATCGATGACCGATGCAGCATATACAGTTGTCATTAGTCGCGAGGGAGCTGAGAACATTGGCGCGCTGTGTTTGATGCCTTCTTTTATGACTCCTGATCAGAAACGCTTCATATTCAACATCTCGTGTGAGAATTTAGTCGTTTTGAAGCAGACCCAGCTGATGTTGTTGAATGATTCGTAACCATGGATGAATATCGGGCTCACCACTAGTTGCCAGAGAATAAACAACAGTCAAAGTAGTGGAGACATCTAACGTCTCAGACGACGAAAAAGGCAAAGTCTGGCAAGGTGATAGGTGATGTCTTTGGCTGTCTGGAATTCCAAAGGAATCCTACTGGACTACCTCCCGAAAGGTCAGACCATTAATGGCTAATATTATAGCCCAAGGCTACTGCGTGAGGACATGAAGGCTCCACGTTGTGGAAAACTCACTGACGGTGTGTTATTAAACCAGGACAATGCACCTGTGCAGGACTGGCTTTGAACTGCATCGATATCTCCACCTCTCCCAAACATGAAGAAAGAAGTCTTCAGATGTTTTCATATCTGCTGTCGAGGACGTTCGCACAACCAGGAGAAAGCCTTCTACATCGGTGAGGTCCAGGCACGCGAGCATCGTTGGCAGTGTGTGGACCTCGGAGGGAATTATGAGGGGAAAATAAATCGAAATCATGTCCACCAAGGCAGTCCATATAGTTGTGCTCAGTACTTTTCAGCCATTCCTCTTATGCATGTCTTATCTCAGAGCCTGTTCAGATCTATATATGGGTAAGTGCAGCCATTAGACACCTTCTCATGGAGCATTGATAGGTGCACCTGTGACTGACTCGCAGTAATAGTACTGAAATACTGTAAGTTCCAATCATCGTCAATATTTAAAGGTCGTTATAAGGCAGTTTTCCTGTCATACCCAATGGTATGGGGTAGATATGAAAACTGCCTATTATTAACCTTTTTTCCCAAGTACCATAATATCAAATCGTCACGCCGAAGACCCGGGTTCGATTCCCGTCATGGGTACATTGTGTGAAGCCAATTTCTGGTGTCCCCCGCCGTGATATTGCTGGAATATTGCTTAAAGCGGCGTAAAACCATACTCACTCACTCACTCGAATCATAAAACATCCATAAATTCCGTGTCCCGACTGAGTCAAAAGTTTCTGAAAGGCGTCATGTCCCTGTCGGTTTTATGTACCGTGTTCTCGTTTTCATTTGGTTCACAAAACCTTTCGTGTCCGTTTCACTTCAAAATCTGTCATCAGCTTTGTCCAAGATGGCATCTAGCTCTATAATTCTATTTGCAAGAGAATACAACATATTTTCGCCTTGTTTGGAACACTGGAAAGGTTGCTGAACAGACGACGCACTAAGGGACATAACTCCAATTTCTTAACACCCGACCTTCTTTGGCACAGCCGTACAACCAGGTCACACCTGTTTTCCATCGCGAGCAGGTAAGAGCCAAACATATACACATTACACAGTATCGCAACAAAAGTAACTCTCGGGCCAATATACTCGGTTTATTCGGTTACCTATGTAACAGACCCGTGCAGATTCGGGGTAGAATAGGTCTTCAGCAACCCATGCTTGCCGTAAAAGGCGACTATGCTTGTAAAAGGCGACTAACGGGATCGGGTGGCCAGGGTGGCCAGGCTCGCCGACTTTGTTAATGCATGTCATCGTATCCCAATTGTGTGGATCGATGCTCATGCTGTCAATCACTGGATTGTCTGGTCCAGACTCGATTATTTACAGACCGCCGACATATAGCTGGAATATTGCTGAGTGTGGCGTTAAACAACAAATAACATAACCTTTGTAACGCTTCAAGGGCGGATCCAGCATTTTTAAAAGTGAATCAAAATCAAAATCCTCTCTCGAGATAAGTTTACTGCCTACAATATACATTTGCTTTTCAAAAGGGTGGGGTGGGTCCGGACTGCAGTAATCTAGACTTTCCAACTTTTATAGACCTGCGTGGGCTGAATTGGATATATTTCTTTCAGCGTCCGTATGAGAGACTCGTGTGTACCACCACACACACCTTCACTGACGCCGACACTCTTATAACACAGCCATTTTTTGATATATACCGTAGGTGTGCGCCTCGCACTGGCCTATAAATAATCCAGTACATGACCCGTTCGAAGTGTGTCGTGTCATTGAGCGTACGGCCGAATACGCGAAAGCTGATAACATCAAGGTCAGACCAGTTTAAAAGGCCGAATGTGGGTGCAGGCTAAATCGGCACCGATTTCTCGGGCAAAAACGGCACCTCGTTGAGCGAAAACGGCTACTAATTGTCGGGCGAAAACGGCACCTCTGTTTTAAATAACGATAACAACGATTTATGTTTGGTTAATTTGAGTAGGGGTAATTAAAACTTCAAAAGGTGGGATGTTTTCACGATAAGTTTAGTTTCACCCCCAATCAGAGTCGGCAAGTAAATTGGAATGAAGGCTAGTTTCTAATTTAAACTTGTTTTAACATTTCACAAATATTTGTGTTTGCAACAGACCATGTGAGTTTAATTTCATGTATTTCATTACCAAGATAAAAAAAAAATAAGGTGCCGTTTTCGGCAGGCAATAGTAGCCGTTTTCGCTTTAAGCGAGGTGACGTTTTCGCTCAGTTCCGTTTTGCTGAGGTGCCGTTATAGCTCGGACGTTTGGGCGCCATCGAACAATGTGCCAACTTCCGCGGCAGATAGAGCGGTTTTCTAGACTGATTTTTGTAATATTTTTGAACATTGTGTCAAATTTGTGTGTATACATGTTTATAATAAAAATACGATAAACGTAACGTTATTTAGACGGTCACCGATCAGACAGCTATATTCGACTTTCTGGCATTGTCGAACCCGGCTATTAAATATAGGAGAATTTAACTATAGACTTACTAACGCCTCACTCAGCAATATCCAGCTGTATGACGGCGGTCTGTAAATAATCGAGTTTTTGGGATACGATGACATGCATCAACCAAGCCAGCGAGCCTGACCTCCCAATCAGTTAGTCGCCTCTTACAACAAGCATAGTCGCCTTTTTACGGCAAGCATGGGCTGATGAAGACTTACTCTACGCCGGACCTTCACGGGTCGATAAGAGTCATGTGCGAGTTCTGAGCCTAACTATGCAGCAGAGTCATCTACCGCTGAAATGAAGGGGGCACGGGTGGCCCAGTCGTCTAAGGCGCCGTGATTCGTTGTGCAGAGCTGCGTCCCTTGGACACGCCAGAAACCTATCATTGTGGGTTCGAATCCCGGTTCGCCCCAATTATGTTTCTAGGTTTGTCAGCACCATACCCGTGCTCGTGGGTTTCACCGAAGTGGTAAACGTCTGAGACCTGCATCATCGGGCCTTCCACCCACATTAAGCTGACACGCCATGATATAACTGTAATACTGTTAAAAGCGGCGTTAAACCAAACTCACACAGCTGAAATGACGTCATCATAATATGCATGATATTTGCATTGACTCAATGACGTGTGATGAGTCGTCAATGATCCAAAATCATATATTTCAGGCACATTTTCCTCAATGGTGGCAATTAAAGGCGTTTCTGATCTTGAATCATCAACGATGCTTTCTATTCACCGCTGCAACCCCACTGCGCGCCCCAGAACAATGGCAAAGGGATGAGCGTTATCTCCTTAATGACAGCGCGGTACCCAAATTTGTCCATTTTCGTCAACCTTGAGTACCGAGTCACTTTGATGCCTGCAGAAATATGCTGCCTGGTTGTGTAGTTGGTTCAAATA
This sequence comes from Haliotis rufescens, assembly GCF_023055435.1. Classification (NCBI taxonomy): domain Eukaryota; kingdom Metazoa; phylum Mollusca; class Gastropoda; order Lepetellida; family Haliotidae; genus Haliotis; species Haliotis rufescens. The sequence goes on from NW_025964323.1 coordinate 1,177,544, forward strand.
CAGCCCGTGAGCATGTGTCGTATTGTACGTAATGCATGCAAACTGTCAAAGGGGTACCCATCTTCCCGAGGCAAAGGTGAGGTGAGGTGAGGTGAGGTGAAATTGGGTTTAACGTCGCGTCAAAGATTATTGCACAGCGACGTGCAATGCACGTGTGTGTGTGTGTGGCTGAATGTACTAGTCTGGACTGATGCCGATTTTATAGTGCCAGCTCACTGAGATACCTGCCGCAGTTTTTTCAGTCAGTTAACTCCCTTGCCTTGAGAAGATGGGGTGTACCATACATGCATTGTAGGTCAACTCAGACAACCCTCGTACAAGCGATAACAATCACATAAAATATAAACATGCGTGTGCAACACGTGGACGGTATTCAAACCATCAGTGTGATGCCATGTTATTGTTGAAGCAGGAGTTACTGGCCATTCTTATTGCACGTTTCCACAACTAAAACTGACGCAAATGTAGGTGTTTTTGAAAAATTATAGAGGAATTATATATCAACCATAACATGGTCGGGGCTGGTTGAATCTAATTTCGGAACCAACAGATTCAAGTGAACTCTCCATAACGCAACAGATTTTATTCTTCGATTTATAGATGAATTCAAGGTAATGTATGGTATAAAACCAATACACGACATACATTATATGTTACAATGTGCTACATGTAACGTCATGATGTTGAATTTGGAAACAGGTCCATCATGTTTTTCGACGGTCTGGACGCCGATGTCGAGTTTGGGAAGACCTTCCAAGAGCGGGAGTTTACTTTCAAACAAGGAGCTGTGCTACTCAACCATGGGTCGTTCGGGGCCGTGTCGAGACGCCTGCAGGAGGTGCAGAGATGGTAAGGTTTGAGGATGCAGACGACTGCAGGAGGTGCAGAGAAGGTAATGTTTGAGGGTGTAGACGCCTGCAAGAGGTGCAGAGGTGGTAAGGTTTGAGTATGTAGACCCCTGCAGGAGGTGCAGTGATGGTAAGGATTGAGGATGTAGACGCCTACAGGTGGTGCAGAGATGGTAAGGTTTGAGGAAGTAGACGCCTGCAAGAGGTGCAGAGAAGGTAATGTTTGAGGGTGTAGACGCCTGCAAGAGGTGCAGAGACGGTAATGTTTGAGGGTGAAGACGCCTGCAAGAGGTGCAGAGAAGGTAATGTTTGAGGGTGTAGACGCCTGCAAGAGGTGCAGAGACGGTAATGTTTGAGGGTGTAGACGCCTGCAAGAGGCGCAGAGAAGGTAATGTTTGAGGGTGTAGACGCCTGCAGGAGGTGCAGAGAAGGTAATGTTTGAGGGTGTAGACGCCTGCAAGAGGTGCAGAGACGGTAATGTTTGAGGGTGAAGACGCCTGCAAGAGGTGCAGAGAAGGTAATGTTTGAGGGTGTAGACGCCTGCAAGAGGTGCAGAGACGGTAATGTTTGAGGGTGTAGACGCCTGCAAGAGGCGCAGAGAAGGTAATGTTTGAGGGTGTAGACGCCTGCAGGAGGTGCAGAGACGGTAATGTTTGAGGGTGTAGACGCCTGCAAGAGGTGCAGAGACGGTAATGTTTGAGGATGTAGACGCCTGCAGGAGGTGCAGAGACGGTAATGTTTGAGGGTGTAGACGCCTGCAGGAGGTGCAGAGATGGTAATGTTTGAGGGAGTAGACCCCTGCAAGAGGTGCAGTGATGGTAAGGATTGAGGATGTAGACGCCTGCAGGTGGTGCAGAGATGGTAAGGTTTGAGGAAGTGAATGAGTGAATGATATTATGAGCATCATTTCGTGCAGTCGGTGAACGATGGCCGCAAACTCCAAGAATCATACACTAAGTTACTCATGTGACGTTACATAGGGTTTCTCGTCGCTTTCAAGATTATTGCACTTTATCCATAAGGCATTAAGCATACCGAATATGGTGCGGAGAAGTGAAATGGGGTTTAGCGTGTCGTCCAAGACTATTGCAGCTATATAGCGACGTGCATGCACGTGTGTGTGGCTACCTGTACTAGTCCGGACTGTTGAGGATTTTATAGTGCTGGCCCACTGAGATACCATGCCGCAGTTTAACATGAAAAACCCCACTCAGAAACAGTATACTGACTCCGAGACGACTAATCCGTGTTTTAGGCCCTTAATGCCGAGCGCCAGGCCAAATAACAAGTACCATCGTTTAACGTCTTTTGGTATGATGCGGCCGGAGATCGAAACACGAATCTTCCGCTCTACCGGGCGGACGCTCCACCACTGGACCACGGAGGTGGTCTGCATACGTGACATGAATGATAATACATATTAGATGGTAGTCATTTTTTTCTCCCTCCCAGGTACCTGACCGAGATGAACGCCCAGCCCGACCTATGGTTCCGGGAGAACGTGTATAAGTATTGGGGGGAGTCATTGGGGGCGGCGGCACGGTTCTTCAACTGTGACCCCAAAGATATCGTCTTTGTTACCAATGCTACAGAGGGTAAGTTTGGTCAAAATCGAATAAAGCATAATATTCATTCCATTAACAGAGTGAGTGAGTTTAGTTTAACGCTGCTTTAGAACAGCAGAAAAAATATCACGGTGTGTGAAGCAGGTCTGATGGCAGGTAACAAACCCATCAAGGCGAATCTAAGATTCGAAACCACGATCATAGGTTTCTGGTGCCCCTAAGGGACGCAACTATGCACACGTAATTGCAGCGCATTAGTTGATCGGCCATCTGTGCCCGGGTCTATTGAAAGAGAGATTTTTCCTTGTGGCAGTGAGCGCATGGCTGGCCCAGTACTCAAAGGCGCCGTGATTCTCTGTGCAGAGTTGCGTCCCTTTGGCACGCCAGAAACCTATGATTGTGGGTTCGAATCCCGGTTAGCCCCGATTATGTATAGGTTTGCTCGTGGGTTTCACCGAAGTGGTAAACGTCTGCAACCTGAAAAAACTTCGGGCTTTCATCCCACATTAAGTTGACACGCCTTTATATAACAGGAATACTGTTAAAAGCGGGGTTAAACCCAATTGACTCACTCGCTCACTTCTTGTGGCATGTAGTGGCAGTCATTTGAAAAGGTTCATCTGCCTTTTCACCATCTTCCCGAGGCAAGAACGTCCACCAGCCTTTTTGTCAAAGTCTTGTTTCCACACTTGCCACATCAAGCCAACTTTCCTGTGCTGAATCTGATTGGACTCTCTTACATGTTGATAGTCCAATCAGAGAACGTTTCACAAAATCAACATCTACGACTGGTACACCTTCGTATGAAAGTGATTTACCGTTGCCTGTCTGCGTTGACACGCATATGACTTTTTATCTTTTAAACCCCCCCAACGATTGCCTATGTTTTTGTGTCAGGGATGAAATCGCAAATGTTTTCGTTATCTGATCGATTAGTCACATCTTTGTGAAGTTGTAAGAGATAAGATCAGCGATCTGATTGGATATCGCATTTTTTTATTACAAGGGGCACAACTCGTGATCTACGTGAGGTGGCGCCAGGGTCGATCCAAGAATGGCCTTGATGTGGCAAAGGTAGAAACTAGGCTTTGATATAGTCTAGTGGACACGCTTGTCTCGGGAAGATGTCTGTTCACAGATAATGGTCTCATTTGACGGGCTCTGGTTGTGTGGAAAGAAACAGTTACTTGAATTCGTCTGTGAATGATGGATAGTTTGTATCATTCTATAATTTTCAGAACCTGAAAAAGTAGAAGTTCTTTTGGGGTAAAAAATCGGCTTGGTATAATATATACGGCTCTTCTATATAATCGCCACCAATGAGTCACATTCTCAGGTTCAAGTTCACAAAAGCAACACATATCAACATCAACAAGATTCATGCTAAACAAATCTCATTTTGCATGAAACTGTCATCACACTGTCACGTTGTTTATACCAGGTATCAATGCCGTGCTGAAAAGCTATGATTTCAAAGAGGGTGAGACAATCCTGTCCACCAGTCTCACCTATGGAGCTATCGCTCTCACCTGCAGGGACGTCGCCGCCCAGAATCGAGGTACCCCGTTATAAGGCATCTGATAGATTAGTGAGATCTTCTTTCAGCAATACTAAAGCAGAAACAGGACCGGTCCTGGAGGCCAATTACGGCGTTACAAACGGTTTTCCCCCTGTAGAGTCTGTTGTAAATCGTGGCACCTAATGTGAATTAATTTTAAAAAAACCCCAAAAAACCCCCCAAAAACCCAACCCCCCGAAAAACAACAATCAAATCAAACAAAACCAACAACAGCTAACAAATACAGTAAACTACGTTTATAACGAACACGCTTATAACGAACTGATCGATATAACGAACTTATTTTTCAGTCCCGGCCATTTGTTGTATATATGCTGGAAATATGCTTACAACGAACTACGGTTATTACGAACTACAATTAGTGGTCCCTTTGAGTTCGTTATAACCGTAGTTTACTGTAAACACACACACACACACACACACACACAAAAAACAGAAAAAAACCAGCAACAAACAAACAAACACCCCAAACCCTTGTATTCCATGTCCAGTTCTCGGCATCACAATCGAACGCTTTAACCGCTAGACCATCATTAGAAACTTTAATCAACCAGAACGAAGTCAACCCGCCCCCTACACTCAGGGAAAATATGTCATCCACAAATATGGGTGTGCTTTTTTAAAACTGTTTACTTCTAACGTCATATGTTACGTTCGGGGAGATTATGTAATCCACTCATGATGACCATTCCGAATGCTTTTCTCATCAATTCGTGTTTTAATAAATTAATAGAATCATTTTTAAAACTCTTCTTATGTAGTTTTTCTTTCTATATTTCTTGTTTATGTTTTGTTGTTGCAATTGTTAGATCTATACATGCAGAAGACATAGTTAAATTTCAGTTATCAAGTCCGAAGTTATTGAGATTGGATTCCCGATTGAGAGCGAAGAAGCAGTGTTAAGACAGTATGAAGAGTATTTGAAGGCTCACCCCAACACCAGAATGGTGGTGATAGGTAAGTGATTCAATCAAATTATTTAAAAAACATAAACCATGTAGAAGTATTCTTTGAGTGATGACTAAGCGTCAGTACAGTTCATGTTTGGGATGTAATATCGCAAACTTCAGATATTGTCAATTTAACCAAACATATGAGTGAGTGAGTGAGTATGGTTTTACGCCGCTTTCAGCAATATTCCAGCAATATCGCGGCGGGGCTTCACATATTGTACCCACGTCGGGAATCGAACCCGGGTCTTCGGCGTGACGAGCGAACGCTTTAATCACTAGGCTACCCGACCGCCCCTCTAACGTATGGTAAAATCTACTGAGACGTATAGCTTTTTGATTCACTCTAAATCTCTGTGGACTATGGAATACTGTAAGGGACATTCTCGCGATCTCGACCATTGGAAGCGACCCAAATATGTGGCATTCTCGTGTTTTTTTGGCATATTTAGCTCGTTTCCAAATGTCGAGATTGCGAGAATGCGAGATCGTGAGGATATTCCTTACAGTATTCCATAGTGGACCATTTTATGTGTACGTCTAGATTATTGCAGTTCGCGAGACTTACACACGCCATTGTTTATAGAGGCATTGAGAGAGTTGCAGTCCTGAACAGTTTGATTCAAGTCGTATAAATACCATGATTATATTTGTCATTCCATGAAAATATTTTACTCTGATACGATACCTCTCTGGGTGAAGATCTGAGTACACGTCTATAAGAGACTGCATCAACTGAGCGTTATAATCAGTGAATCAGCGCCCGGGCGTTAAGTTCTCGGTTCCAGTAAGCGCAGCATTCGGACTTGCATAACTGATTTCGGTATCTGGAAAACGAGCTATATAACAAATAAAGACAGTTTCGGAATGTACATGAGTGGAAAAATGGGTTTTGACGGAGAGGTTTATCGCCTCCTTTTAATCTCCTTTAACTTTTCAACTTGCGCCTCTTGGTGTCTTGATGGTATGGTGTTATACAGATGGTATGGTGTTATACAGATGGTATGGTGTTATACAGATCACATCACAAGCCCGTCTGCAGTGTTGCTTCCCGTGAAAAAGTTGGCGAAGATTTGCCACAAATATGGTGCCCTCGTGATGGTTGATGGTGCGCATGCGCCCGGACATGTTCCTGTGGATTTGGAGGATCTCTGTGTTGACTTCTACACAGGTAAAACGAGTCCTGCTGTTTCTGATAGGACGGGTGTCAGAGAGGTAGATCTTGTTTTGAAATGGTTTTGGTTAGTGTGGATCCCCAGCATATATGCTTGTCGTATGAGGCGACTTCATGGAGGGGGTGGTCAGGTTCCGTGACTTGGTTGACAGCGTGTCATCGTACCCCGATAATGGGACGTTGCTCACAATATCAATCACTGGTGTGACTGGTCCAGATTAACATTATTTACAGGAAGAATTCATATAGCTGTAATATTGCTGAGTGCGGTGTTAAACAACAAACAAATTTAAATATTTTGAAACGAATCTCTGAAAGTCACAGCTCAATTTTTCACATTGATGGAAAATGTTCATAAATGGTCTCCCTGTTTGAAGCCCCGGGTTTAGAATTGGTCTTCAGCAGCCCATACTTGTCGTAAGAAGTGACTAACGGGATTGGCGGTCAGGCTCGGTTGGTTGATGCATGTCATCGTGTCCTTATTTCGTAGATCGATGCCCATGATGTCAAACACTGGATCGTCTGGATTACGTATTGACCGCCGCCATATAGTCCGACGGAAAACAACAAACATAACAAGCCTTTTTGCTTTCGATCACATCATACAGATTTCGAAGTGTTGAAAAGGGGCAGAAAATATGAAAGATGTTAACGGGTTTCAACAATATACACGTTTCTCCTTTAAAACAGTGCACATAAATATCTGTATTTAACACAGGCAACTTCCATAAGTGGATTTTCACTCCCCGCGGCTGCGCAGTGCTATATGTGAACAGGAAACATCATGATTGGATGAAACCGTTGGTGACGTCACACTGTGCTGACGGTTCCCTAGGTGAACAATTCTTCCAAGCCGGATCACGTGACCACGTCCCGTTTGTATGCGCAAAATACGCCTTGGAGTTCTGTGAGAGAATAGGGGGAATGGTGAGTTTCCTAATACTTATTTTTTGGCAATTAAAGTGAAAGAGGAAAGTGAAAAGGATGCAATTTGTATTTCAACCCAAGATTACGAAAACGTTTATAATTGAATTTACTTTGAGACATATCGGGTGCCCCGTTGAACAGAGACCCACGCATTACAAAGACTGTAGACGCTATTATATGTTCAATATTGGAGTTAGAATAGTCGTAAACCACTCAAATATATTAATAGTCGTTGAGATAATGACTTCGCGGAAAAAAACCGTGGGTGTTAAAAGGTTAACGATGGCATAGTGAAACAAGGAACTAGACAGCGACACAGCGATAAAAGCACCGTTGAACCGTGAAATCCGATCCCCGTTAATCCGGATTATTGCGTACGTAGTTAGAGCCCTTTAATGTATATTTTCCCACGCAATAGTCCGTACTACAGGGTGTCTGGACAAGAGGGGTTTCAGGGTACAGTGATGTTGCAGGGTCGCATCATGGCCTACAGCGCTGAGCTTGCCACAGAGGCCCAGGAGTACCTTGCGAAGTTGTTCCAGACAGACAGACCGGCGCTCCCGCGGGATATGGAGGCGCCCAACATGAAGCTGGTCGAGCTGCCAGAGATAAAGGTCCCTTTAAGCAAGGTACTGCAACACCCCGGGATAAGCCTTATCCTTACTATGGACTAATACACGAATAAACTAGTGACTTTAACATACAACTTTCTTGGAACACCGGATGTGATATTGAACGTTATGCAACTTGGTTTGGGTTTCAGGAACCATCCTTCGATTTCTTCATGAACTTTTGGAGGAAGACGAACATACAGACAAATACATTTCAACTGCAGGGGCGTGTCTACCTGAGAGTGAGTCCCAGCATATACAACTATATGGAAGAATACAGGCAGCTCGGGCAGGCCATGCTGGACTATATACAGGATATAAACAATGCTCAGTGACCATCGCTGATACTGTGGCAACCGGTCAAGCAGTGACCAATAGTAATGTAACAGTGCTAAAATTGCTATATTTTATTCAACTTTTTGTGAAATTCGCCTTCAATTCATAAGTTGTCGGTTAACCATTTAAGACCTGTTGGTACATACTAGATTTACGCCGCCACAATCAGGTCGGTGGGCGAGACTTTAATTACATGTTGAATAACAACTGGTAGTGGTCAGCGCGTTCGGCACTTACCAGTGTACCGTTATCAGCTATTTAGCGGCAACTGACCAAACTAGAAAATTGAAAACGCGAAACCAAACACGAGCTGAGTGGTTCTATCGGCATTTATAATCTTCTATTACTCAACTTTCCAAACTGACCGTCTGCTTTGGCTATTAACAGACCAAACCCATCATACAAAATTGTATAACATGTCCAGTCTTTATTAGTCCAAAGTCTCAAATTTCAAACTGGACATGCACGTGTAGACTTGTCTTCAGATTAACAAAGGAGGTCTCAGGTATAAATATAGGGGGAAATCGACTGTTAGTCATTCCTGCTTTGCCTGAGAACCTCTCTCTGTTTGTCTTTGAAGGTAAGTCACTTTTACTTGTTACTTTGGCATTTAGGTTGAACTTTGATTAAAATTGTCTTTTAAAATTGTCTTTAATTTTGTATGAATATCTTGCTTGAACAATGAACTTATACTCTATGTATTCGAAATGCCGTGCGAATCTAAGCTGCATATTATTCAAGTTTTACTGACACAAATTAACTACAGTAATTTATATGCGTGCGTCGCATGTCGAAATATTACTATTCCACAATCAGCGTTCGTATCCAACATGTTTATTTATCGGGTTAAAACTACTAGGCAAATACATTTGTAATTATTAATCACAGGTGTCATGGATGCTTCATAATTATCATGTTTTAATGTGAATAGCGTGCATTATAATAATGTATCAATTATTTGTCCATGTATCGGTAGGACCACTATTCATATGTGTGTCGTGTTATTTACCTTATTGTATGCTGTATCGTTAGTAGAGTGGTTTTATAATGCAAGAACGTTAAATGCGTCAATATGCATTAACATGATCCAGTTACTCGATATAATTTACGTTTTGTATATTTGTTTGCATTCTTATGCCTGATAAATACGGTTCAAGAATATAACTTATATCCGATGTTCATGCATCAAATATATTCTTTATATACAAAACCAGATCAGTGCAAGTACAGCAAAGTATATTATTCTTATCTGTAGCCCAAAATATATTTCTCATTAGGTAACTACTTTGTGAGGGCATATCACTAGACTACAATACTTGAACGTAACTTTTTGTTCTAGATAAATGCACGCAAATTAAGCAATGCCTGATAAATTTATGTTTTCCAATTTATGCATATTATTTCCATTCGGTAAGATGAATGGACGCTGTATAGAATATCTCAGATACTATACTTTTAGCATAATGTGGACGCTACAGATAACGTAGTAGTTTTATGTTGTAGAATAGTTATAATGAAACAGGCTTTCCTATAGCAGTATTTATATTCATTTCTAAATTACAGTTCACGAGCAATTTCTCTGTTTTGGCGAAATCTCCAATAAGGTTCATAAACATTCACAATAGAACATACCTTCACTAATAATCAGTTTTTAATTCATATATATTTCAAGTTTCAAATACGGTATTCATTCATGTGTGATTTGTATAAGCTCGGCCCACATTTAGTATAGTGTATTCAGTCATTGAATGCAGGTCCCATTATTATTTACCGTATTAAATCTTGTGTTCACTATTTAACTCTGGAGTGTACACCTGAATCAGCTATAGTTCATGACGTCACATGTACCGTATTTAATATAAAATAAGTTATTAGACATGTCATTGTTCAAGAAAGGTGTTGTTATAATCTTTCATATGAATGCTTTTTGTAAACATTGTTCAGATGTTATTTATGAGTACCTTAAATATATATATCAAACATTATGAGTAATTATCAATGAGTAATTTAATTTGAATTGATTATAATGTCTGCATTATATCAAATGTTCACTGCTATGATATTGAATATCCAATGAGTTGAGCCTACACTTTACACTTTGTTATTATTTTACAAATGGTATTTTAATTATAAATGTGTTACGTAATCTTATGCAATGTTATATTAGGCTGTAACTTGAATAGGTACTGAGACGTCTCTGAAGTTAATACATTGTTTTCAAAGTGAGATCACATAACAAGCAATTGTTTATTAACTCATGCCTATTATATAACAAAGAATATCTAAACAGTTTTGGTATCACTGCTTAATTATTTGTCTGATTATGTCTTTGTGTTTGATGATGAAGGAGATTGTCTGACTATGTCTATATGCTTGATGATGATGAAAACATTTAATAAAGAATTCCTGCTTTGCCTGAGAACCTCTCTCTGTTTGTCTTTGAAGGTGTGTTGATACCGTGGCTAATTCCCCGAAAGCATTCTAGGTTTTGATCAGTTTTAGTGTAAAAACTAACTCTGTTTCAATTGGAATATACTTTGCTGTACTTGCACTGATCTGGTTTTGTATATAAAGAATATATTTGATGCATGAACATCGGATATAAGTTATATTCTTGAACCGTATTTATCAGGCATAAGAACGCAAACAAATATACTAACGTAAATTATATCGAGTAACTGGATCATGTTAATGCATATTGACGCATTTAACGTTCTTGCATTATAAAACCACTCTACTAACGATACAGCATACAATAAGGTAAATAACACGACACACATATGAATAGTGGTCCTACCGATACATGGACAAATAATTGATACATTATTATAATGCACGCTATTCACATTAAAACATAATAATTATGAAGCATCCACGACACCTGTGATTAATAATTACAAATGTATTTGCCTAGTAGTTTTAACCCGATAAATAAAAATGTGGGATACGAACGCTGATTGTGGAATAGTAATATTTCTATATGCAACGCACGCATATAAATTACTGTAGTTAATTTGTGTCAGTAAAACTTGAATAATATGCAGCTTAGATTCGCACGGCATTTCGAATACATAGAGTATAAGTTCATTGTTCAAGCAAGATATTCATACAAAATTAAAGACAATTTTAAAAGACAATTTTAATCAAAGTTCAACCTAAATGCCAAAGTAACAAGTAAAAGTGACTTACCTTCAAAGACAAACAGAGAGAGGTTCTCAGGCAAAGCAGGAATGACTAACAGTCGATTTCCCCCTATATTTATACCTGAGACCTCCTTTGTTAATCTGAAGGCAAGTCTACACGTGCATGTCCAGTTTGAAATTTGAGACTTTGGACTAATAAAGACTGGACATGTTATACAATTTTGTATGATGAGTTTGGTCTGTTAATAGCCAAAGCAGACGGTCAGTTTGGAAAGTTGAGTAATAGAAGATTATAAATGCCGATAGAACCACTCAGCTCGTGTTTGGTTTCGCGTTTTCAATTTTCTAGTTTGGTCAATTGCCGCTAAATAGCTGATAACGGTACACTGGTAAGTGCCGAACGCGCTGACCACTACCAGTTGTTATTCAACATGTAATTAAAGTCTCGCCCACCGACCTGTTTGTGGCGGCGTAAATCTAAAGTGCCAGATGTTGTTATGCAATTTCTTATCTCTAGTACGTACCAACAGGTCTTAAATGGTTAACCGACAACTTATGAATTGAAGGCGAATTTCACAAAAAGTTGAATAAAATATAGCAATTTTAGCACTGTTACAGTAATATGAATGCTTATCTCCAGGAGTTGGTCCATCAGACATAAGGTGCCACATTTTCAATACGGTAATTATTTGGTGGGGACAAATGTGATTGATCGTGTTAACCAGGAGTTAGTTGTTCTATATTCCGGACTGACGTCACCATATCCGCAGCACTACTTCTCTCTCCCTTCCTCTTTCTATCCTTCCCTCGCTCTTTCTACCCTTCTCTCCCGCTTTCTACCCTTCTCTCCCTCTTTCTACCCTTCTCTCCCTCTTTCTACCCTTCTCACCCGACCTGCCTCTTTCAACCCTTCTCACCCCACCTTCCTCTTTCTATCCTTCTCTCCCTCTCTACCCTTATCTTTCTCCCTTCCTCTTTCTATCCCGCTCTCTCTCGTTCTACCATTTTCCTCCCTACCCTCTTTACCCATCTTCCCGAGGCAAGGGAGTTAACTGACTCTAAACGTCCAGTTTCCACCCTTGCCGAACTAGGCTGAATTTGCTGGGTTCGATCGTAGCGCCACCAGTGGCTATTACGAGTTATGTCCCTACTATGCCCCTCCTATTGACGAATTAGATTCCACCACTCACATCACTTGCATTTGCTTAAAACAAAATGGCGGCGCCCAGTCAAGACGATCTGATCGATGATCACGATATATATTGTAATAAAACGGGTCTTACCTCGCGAGGTGCATCACATCACCTGAACATCTTCATTAAAAACATGAAAACATTTGGACAATATCTGTCGACGCCCAGTTGACTGTACACATGCTTTGCAAATCCTGCAGTCGACTGAAACCTGCATGTTGAAATCCACGTTGTTTACGAACCGGATGTAGATTTCGTTACGCGATTTTGATTGGACTATGCATAGGCTTGTAAGTCCAGGCAAAAAGTAACTCCGAAATTCCAGCCACGTTCGGCAAGGATGGAAACAGGACTTTTATGGTCAGTTAACGCCCTTGCCTCGGAAAGATGCAATGTGGTGTGTTGGGTTGCAACCGCTCCGTCTTCACGAAACGTGTGATGGACTATAGGTATCACAATGTCAGATGTCGGTCTCGTGTCACAACGTGGAGGGGGGCACGGGTGGCCCAGTCGTCTAAGGCGCTGCGATTCACTGTGCTGAGATGCGTCCCTTGGGAACGCCAGAAACCTATGGTTATGGGTTCGAATCCCGGTTCGCCCTGATTATGTTTCAGGGACTACCAGCACCGTAGCCGTGCTCGTGGGTTTCACCGAAGTGTTAAGTCTGAGACCTGCATAAATTCAGTCTTTCCTCCCACATTAAGCTGACACGCCGCGATATAACTGAAATACTGTTAAAAGTGGCGTTAAACCCAACTCACTCACTCACTCAACGTGGATCGTTATTAAACGAGCGAATGCGTAAGTGAATTAGGGTTAACGCTACTTTAAACACCATTGTCTGTTATATACTACTCAAAAGAAGATACAGACCACTCATTTTTTTGCCATATGATTAGACCTTATCTCTTATTGCCATGATTTACAATAATCGATGAAACATTTGTGTTTTCTTTAACTTCTTTTGAGTAGTGTACCACTGTGCCTCAGCTTACTGTGGAAGGACACGACTCACTCACCCACCCTTGTCAGTTGTCGCAAACACAGGAGACACACAAACCACGCTCTCAAAACGAAAGTCATATTCTTTGGGTAACCGGGATCAGGTGGTGAGACTCACTGACTTGGTTGATCCATGTCATCGTATCCCAAATGCGTGGATTGATGCCCATGATATCAATCACTGGATTGTCTAGTTGAGACTCGATTATTTACAGACCGCAGTCATATATATAGCTGGAATATTGTTGAGTGCGGTGTCAAACAACAAACGAACAAATATTTGGGTGACCCACACCAAATTAAAACTCAAGCAGGTCGTTGTTCGCGTTGTGTGACTGATTGAAGCAGCTGTAAAATATCAAGATCACCCCACACGTTGACCAGATCGTGTACCAACGCTGTTATCATTTCGCCTTTAGAAAATAAGATCCCTGGAAATCAAAACCTCTCAACGGGATTAGTGTGGAAGCTATTAATCATATGAAAGAAGAACATGTTTATAAGTTTAACTGTTGGAATTTTTAAGCATTTGCAAGAATATGATGTTATTGTCTTTTGCAGACGATACTCATTGATTTTAATGAAGACTGTACACATTGGCATTTTGGTATTTTTTTATTCTTTTATTTGCACATGTTTGGGCATCGGGACATGGTACAGTCTTGGTCGACATACAAAATGACTTATAGGTATACAGAAGTATACAAAAGGCACAATTAGAGTGTTGGCATAAATCCCTGTCTTTCTTCATTTCTGCAAGACGTTCTCAGGCGCATTGCTTGATAAATAACTACATGTACAGGGACAGTTTTAAAATGCATTCATTCAGTTGGGTATTAATGATATGAGATTATAGAATTTTTGCGCGCCTGATCTTAGATTCCTGAAATCCTTCATTAACAGGGCTTGGCAAATACACTACCGTGGAAAACAAACTATAGACCCATGGACCCATGCTTGAGGGGCGATCAAATATAAAACAATGAAGCACTATTTATTCGATTGTGATCTATTTGATACGGGTATCACAGCTGTGTTTCGGACGTCAGGTTTGCAGTGTTTTATCGATTATTTTCAACCTGCTAACGTTTTAATAACGTTTGTAAAGTTTTGCCCCAATCCAATTTTCAAGTGTATACTTCCTTTTGTACGACGGTTAATCACATTTCCCCCGAAATTAAATTTGTGTACATATTAATGTAGTGTGTGCGCGAATACTGTCCTTCTGGTGACAATTCAGTGAGTATTGTATTTATCTAACAGGACGAAGTTGCAAGAATATTGGAATGAGAAATCTTTATATATTCATGCATAAGTACTGATGACGTCAAAATCGGCCGCCCCACATCATTGTGCCAGGGTTGAAATATCAGCATAATATAAGACATGATTTATTATGAAACAGAAATTGATAAGGATGCACTTAAAAGGAAGACGGATCGACAAATTTGCTCACATCAGGTCGATCGATTGATTCACAATTATGAAAACGTGTGCATGCTCATAACGGGTCATCGAACCAGAATAATTATTATATCAATTTGTATTCTCTTCTTCCTGTATATTATATAATTCAAACAACCTGTCACAAGCAGGAATAATGTGCATTTATATTTCCAGTTTATCTACCGTTACCCAAGAAAAGAAACTCTCAGAAATCCCCAATCCCGTTACATTCCGCCGCCAGCGCTGCTTCGTTCCATTCCATTCGTGACACGGGCTATGCGTGTCCGAGAGCCACGACATGAATTTATATACAATCTTTAAAAGTTCACATCCCGCTTCTATTTCATTATACCTCTTTCGTTAAAATTCTAAACAAATATCTTTGGTGATTTTCTCCACACCTTAAATCGCCCAACACTAATACAGATGAATCTGTGTTAGACGAAAATAGTGCGAGTTGTTTGCCATGTACAGCCAAACAGTGTGTTCATATAGACACTAATTTACTTCCCGTGACAGCTCTGGGCGCGCTGTGAATGCTAGCCCTAATGCAGTTTTATTGCACGATGAAGATTTGCTGATAAAAACACCGCCTGCCGAATTAATCACTTGAACTAACCCTAGTAAGCTTTGTATTGTCATGTCAAACTCGAAAAACCTGCTGTTCATTCTCTCGTCAGCGTTGAATGAAACTGGGATAAGCGAAATTGAATATTTTATTTTATTTCAATATTTCATCTTGGAAAGACAAGCGTAAATCAATTTGCCAATTTTTCAATGTTTTCCTTTCTTTGCAGCTTTGATGATTTAAAAAGTCTTCTTCCTCTTTCATTTATCTTAATGACATTTCCTCAAAAACTCGGACGAGTCGGAAGTTGGCCTTTCTTGACAATATTTGAATTTATTGTTACTTTTCTAACGGTCCTGTCTCCCACAGACATACGAACAATAGCGAGGAGGATGGATTGGCCCATTTGTCACATCTTTTCCGATATGTCTGCCAATTGGGTTGTGAACAAGTTCGCGCCTCTTTCACAAGCTGACATCTAATGAAACTAAATTCCAAGTCCTTTCAGAACAGATCGATGTTAATCAAGTTGTTTGGTGAGTAGTATCCCGGTGCAATTAAATGTGATGGTACTTTCCTGACGAATGCTTTTGATAGATCAAATGAATGTCAGCGGCTTCATCTGGTCCAATACAACTGTAATAAGTCGTCCATTGGAAACAGAAGGGGCTTTGAGAGTTTTCCTGTCGAATAAATTCAGCATGAATCAACATTCCCTTCAGGCTATTTACTTGCTGTGAAAATATTTCGGTCTTCTTGTTCAAAGGTTCCAGTGGTCGTCCATATTTGACATATTTTGATTAATGAGAAATGGCCCTGTGCCATATAGCACTATGAAAACTTCTAGATCCTTTTTCGCTTTATCGTGCTTAATGAAATTGGCAACGCCTCATAACATTTCCAATAAGGTTAAAAACACGCTTTCAAACTTAAGCCATTGCAATAAGGTTGCGTGCAGCAATAAAAACAATGTTAATTCCGTGGCTTCTTTCGGTGATAAATTAAGAATCTGTTGCACAACGTGGCTTTTGATTAACTCTATAAGAAATAATGACGTGTGCTTTAGAAAGTGTTCGCATTGCGTGTGTTTCAGTATCAAGCTTACCGATTGCGAACGAAAGCTTGCAAAGAGTGACATTTCGAACGGGGGTAATTTCTGGCACGTATGTAGGCCAGTCGGATACAAGGTTAATATGTAGCAATCTTGGGTAAAATGTGTCATTAATAATCCTTGGTAATTACTTTCAAATTTTATTTTTTATGTGAACCTTAAGCTTATTCAGTGAGAGTTGGTTTTAGCATTGAGTTAAATATGTATGGCAGCTTAATAAAGAGCAAATTCCAAAGCGGTTTGTACTTCCATAGTGTATTAAATTCATTGACCATTAAGGAGACACTCGGGCACTAGCATTAACGATCAGCGGATCATGGTGTTACTGATGGACGCAAATTTGCACGACCTGATGTCGAGCCTCGGTGTGACGACTGTTGTAGTAATGTCACACATTGTAGTCGGGACGTGCGAACTGTTTGTTTGTTGTTTAACGCTGTACTCGGCAATATTCAAGCCTTATGACGGTTGTCTGTGAATAATCGAGTCTGGACCAGACAATCCAGTGATTTACATCATGAGCATCGATCCACGAAATTGGGATCGATGACATGCATCAACCAAGTCAGCGAGCCTGACCACCCGATCCCGTTAGTCGCCTCTTTATGGCAAGCATGGGTTGCTGAAGACCTATTCTACCCCGGATCTTCACGGGTCCATCTGTTAAGGATCAGTTCGAGATCAGATCAGATCTCGTTTGTCGCCTCTTACGACAAGCATAGTCACCTTTCACGGCAAGAATGGGATGCAGAAGACCCATTCTACCCCGGATCTTCACGGGTCCATCTGTTAAGGATCAGTTCGAGATCAGATCAGATCTCGTTTGTCGCCTCTTACGACAAGCATAGTCACCTTTCACGACAAGAATGGGACGCAGAAGACCCATTCTACCCCGGATCTTCACGGGTCCATCTGTTAAGGATCAGATCAGATCTCGTTAGTCGCCTCTTACGACAAGCATAGTCACCTTTCACGGCAAGAATGGGATGCAGAAGACCCATTCTACCCCGGATCTTCACGGGTCCATCTGTTAAGGATCAGTTCGAGATCAGATCAGATCTCGTTAGTCGCCTCTTACGACAAGCATAGTCACCTTTCACGGCAAGAATGGGATGCAGAAGACCTATTCTACCCCGGATCTTCACGGGTCCATCTGTTAAGGATCAGTTCGAGATCAGATCAGATCTCGTTAGTCGCCTCTTACGACAAGCATAGTCACATTTCACGGCAAGAATGGGATGCAGAAGACCTATTCTACCCCGGATCTTCACGGGTCCGAACGACATGTACTGGGCCGTGACAGTCAAAAGCAAATAAAAGTGACGAAACCTTTCCATGACCATAAGAAAGCCGATTGTACAAATCCGACTGTATCATGAGCATATGTTTATGAAACGCTATCAAAACGTGATGGAACCCGGTGTTTGCGATAGGTGGACGTATCCTGCCCCATCGGTGGCACACGTCACAAACACATGCGAAGGCAACGCAATTGTAACGCTGACTGTTGCTGACCACTGCATAATGAACTGGACTCTTGCAGATTTGGGTTAGAATAGGTCTTTAGAAACCCATGCTTGCCGTAAAAGGCGACTATGCTTGTCGTAAGAGGCGACTAACGGGATCAGGTGGTCTGGCTCACCGACTTGGTTGATGCATGTCGTCGTATCCAAATTGTGTGGATGGATGCTCATGATGTCAAACACTGGATTGTCCAGTTCAAACTCAATTATTTACAGACCGCCGTCATATAGCTGGACTACTGCTGAGTGCGGCGTTAAAGAACAAACAAACAAAGTACAGTGAATTGATCAAACGGTGCGCCAAATCGGTGCGCCAAGGTTCATGTTTGACGTAAAATATCCCATTCCGCGGAAATATATTGTTGTTCGAAAGTTTCGACTTTTGTTTCGATATACGAAGGATCATATCAGGTTCTGATTATATCAGATTATACATGCAACAATTAGACCTGTGACTGAGTGGACCGTGGTTTGGCTCACCGGACTCTAGTACTATTGTTTTAGTATATTAGGTAATGATAGTACAAACCAGTAAGACATCCGTCTTGGGTCGAGGACATGCTAATACAGATGTTCGAAATATACATTGGTACCTGACCAAATCTATTAGAAATAGGAATAACATTGACATGACCATCTCTATCAATCACAAAAAGTGGTCGGAAACTTCTACAACCAAAATGTGGGAGATAATCAGCTCAGTCAGTCTTTGTGGAAGTTGTAAAATCGTTAAAATTGTAAAATTGTAAAAATCGTTAAAATTGTAAAATCGTAAAAATTGTAAAATTGTAAAAATCGTAAAAATTGTAAAATCGTAAAAATCGTCCGCGACGGCAGACCTGTACACAATGGATGACATCACCCTCAATTATATGCGATAATGCGTTGTTATGACGTTACATTACTGGATGACGCTTCGCAAACGATGAACAACCCATGTGACCCAGGCAATCAGCTTAATATAATGAAACATTTTGGTAATACTGAATATAATTGAACCAAAATGCCCCACACAACTTCTCAATTAGACAATTTTCATTATATTTTATTACTAAATTAATTGTTTACTTCTGCTACACCGACTCTGACACCCGGGGTACCTTGTCCCATATTACAATGCTATATACTCATTTTGTCATTATTTTTCAATCTTTCAACCATGATTTCAAAGATTGTCGTACGACTCAGTTGTTTGATCAAAGTTATAACATTCAAGGCCTCAGTAAAGCTTTCAAAAAGTTTTATGGTAGACATGTGGAGGACATTTCCAAATTTGACGCATTTTTGACAAAAAAGATGTCTGATGCAATTCCCCATTTTACTTGTACCATATGTTCCGGTGTTTATTTGGGTGATCAATTGACTTGCCTTTGCATGTGTCTGTGACGGGTGCCACAGGATACGTTCACATTTTCGCGAACACCTTGTATTTCCACTATTTGAGAGTGATTCATAAACACATGCCCATGATATAGTCGGAATCGTACAATCGACTCTACCTTTAGCAGAGATTTGTATTGAATATGGAAAGGGTTTGGTCGCTTTTATTACCGTCAACTAACTACGAAAAGTTTTGAACTTAAGGATAAGGACTCATGCGTCATTATCCAACCTTTCAAAACTGGCTTATGAGTTCAAAGTATTTCTTGGAAAATTACAATACATCATTTTGGAAATGTCATAGTTTTCACATCGCTGTAAAGGTTTTGATATTATCCTAAGTATAATTAAGAGCAATGTCTCTGTACAGTACATGATATTTCGTAAATATGACATTTCCAATCACAAGTGTGACACTTCTCGCAGACTGATTAATAGTTTAGAGTGTCACATGTCACACTATGATTAATAGTTGTAGAATAACGAAGTGTGCCGCCACAGAAACGAATCAAAAAGATGAAATACACTGATGAATGTCGTTCATCATCACTTGACGACAATGTAAAGAAATAGTAGCTAGTTTAATTTTTTTTTCTCTGAAATTGCATATAGAATGTCACCGGGTTTTTTGACAAAGCCCCCATTCTTCCAAGATAATGCCAGGCTTTAAAACCCGTGAGATAAACCTTGGTGATAAGTCAACTGCAGGGCTATTGTCTTCTGGCTTCACAGGCGACGTTCGCAGTTGAAACTCGTTTTTTGTCCCCCTTACTGGTCGACCTTTGATTTGTCTGGATAAAGCGTGCATATTTAAACAAATTCATCAACATTCATAGCTTGTGTACGAAGAATTATTTTCTCACCAGTTTTTTGTTTAAAAAAATAGTTTGTATTCATGTTTTCTTTCCGTGAGTGCACTGCTACAGATATTCTTAGCACTGAAACGCCGTTGTCTTGGGGAAATAGCCTTTGTGCAATTCGCTGTGTAGACATCTGGAGGACATTTCCACACTTGACGCATCAGTGACAAAATAAAATTCCCAAATTAGGCTTGTTCCATATATTCCCGTGTTTTTAAGCGAACAATTGAC
The DNA here is from genome assembly GCF_023055435.1 of Haliotis rufescens. NCBI lineage: Eukaryota > Metazoa > Mollusca > Gastropoda > Lepetellida > Haliotidae > Haliotis > Haliotis rufescens. The sequence goes on from NW_025964323.1 coordinate 1,197,991, forward strand.
TTGCCTTTGCATGTTTTTGTGACGGATGCCATCGGTTGGACAGGATGTGCTCACCTTTTTCGCGAAAACCAAGTATCATCACTATTTAATTGTGTCTCGTAAGTACATACTTCTAGTAGAGATTTCTTATGGACAGGGTTTGTCACTTTTATTCATTTGAAACCAGTTTAGCAATCGCCATAGTAAGCATGTCAGTGATAAAAGCACTGTCTCATACACCTGATATTTAGGCACGAACGTTTTCCGTTATTCATCATCACGTCTTCCAAAGTTACTCATCTTTGCTCTTTTCCTACCCTTTCCAAAAAATGAAGGTTTTATCGGTTATATAATGCGACATAGAATTAATATAATTTTATTTCTGATAAAAGTAGAGTCCATTAAACGATTCCGAGTGCATGATTGTGTTTATGAATCACCATCAAACAGTGATGATACCAAGGTGAGCGTATCCTGCACCACCGGAGGCACACGGTGCAAATACAAGTCATTTGTTAACATGAAAACAAAACCTGTAATATACGGTCACGTCCATATAGAAAATGGCATAGGACATATTATTTGTCTATGATGCCTCAAACTTGGTGTGAGTGAGTATGGTTTTACGCCGCTTTGAGCAATATTCCAGCAATATCACGGCGGGGGACACCAGAAATGGGCTTCACACATTGTACCCATGTCGGGAATCGAACCCAGGTCTTCAGCGTGACGAGCGATAGCTTTAACCACTAGGCTACCCGACCGCCCCTCAAACTTGGAAATGCCATTCAGATGTCTACAGTATACTGAAACCTTCACCGATGCCTTGACTGCTGCAACCTTGATCAAACAACATCTGAGAAGGAGTCGCATGACGGCCTTTGAAAGCGTCATATGAAGAGCATGCTCGATTTTCCCTCAAAGGTTGGGAATGCAGACATCCACGGCTGGAGCTGCTGAAATATTGCTCGACATGAAGGGCAAGTTGACTTTTGGTAGTCCCCCTTGTCATAAAGTCATGAAACAGATATTAATGCGGTGAATTCCCAAACCACGTCTACAATCAAAGTTCGGGAATTCTTCCCTAAACGTTAAACAATTGACATGTGCCAGAAGTCTTAAACCTCGACATCAATTATTAATTTCAACTCCTGTCACCAGCTCATTTACCTGATGGCCTTGCACAGAAACGTCTGCAGCCACATTCTTGATGATCTGTCAATAACCGAACCCTGCAAGTAGAAGAGCGTGACCAGTCATTGGTCATTGCCAAAACTTTTCATCATACAGATCAACACCCTCCAGAGATTCAAGACACAGCCTCCTTGACACAAGGGTCTGAGATATCTGCCTGGTTTGTTTGCTGAGCCACATCTCTTCGATTTCCTTTAAGTATCAAGACGCTGGACTGGTGTTCGGTCGCCCTTAGTGTTTGCCTTGCTTGAAAACATGATCCAAAATCTTTCCTGATCAATGCTGGGTCTTTTGAAAAGACAAGTTGACGAGTAGCTAAGTGCACAGTTTCAGTGTTGGAGGAGTTAATCTGAGTCTGTTATTACTGTGGCGGCTTGCTTTATATTGATACCTCGGCGCCATACACTTGACATTTGGGTCTAAAATACACATGGTCAGATGAAAATGTACATACTGTATTCGTGTTGTAATTGCATTTGCTTTAAATTCCTTGACTTCAATCCTCTTGTGGGAGAGATTTCACTGATCTAAATATAACGACATTACTTAAGGAAGGAGAAAATAGGGGGTACATCGATTGACGTTGTTTGAGTTCAAGAAGAGATTTGAAAAGGAATAACTTCACAACAATTGCAATTACAAGCAGATCTAGGAGGTATGAGCAAATATGAAGTGAAAGGGAATGAAAGTCTTCCATTGCACGTACGTCTTTGATAACAAAGATATACCCCTGACACCAACAAAAGTATTGCCATTCGTAATTAACAATCACTGATTCCCTTTGTGGCTTTATCTGGACGATGTATGTTATGAAATACCAGGGAAAGGGAAATGATTGTGTGGAAATTTCACTTGGAGCGCTATGTTGTCCTGTGTACGACAATGGTCAATTCCTTAAGAAGAGAATCAATATTCATCTACTGACCGAGAAACCAATGTCAGTAACGACCAATGATCACTCAAATGTACCAGGATATCGGCTTCGTCACAGAAGTTTATATAATGCGTACTCATCTGTTAAGGTTTGTTGGTTGGTTTGTTTGTTGTTTAACGCCGCACTCAGCAATTTTCCAGCTATATGACGGCGGTCTGTAAATAATCGAGGCTGGACCAGACAATCCAGTGATTAATATCATGAGCATCTATCCATGCAATTTGGATACGATCACATGCATCAACCAAGTCTGCGAGCCTGACCACTCTATCCCGTTAGTCACCTCTTACGACAAGCGTAGTCGACCTATTTTTCCCCGGATCTTCACGGCTCCATCTGTTAAGCATCAGTTCGAGATCAGATCAAATGTGACAGAAAGGGATATTACAAGAATAATTCAGCCAATATGCACAAATAAGAACAACAGTTCATTATAATGTGTTTCTGTTAATCTTCTTGCTTTGATAATATTATTGATTTTATTTTGTAGCAACTCATATGGTTCACAATTAAATAACGGTGGCTTAGACGATTGGTCACCCGTGTATCGTCCTTTATTTATGCTACAACTATACGACCTTTGCCTGGTCAAGTGAAAAGGGCATTAGGTTTTTATGTCAGCGTTATCAAAGGTTTCATTTCGGCACTTGTTTTGCTTTTGATGCCGATATATAATTTTGCGCCTCTGTCTCGCTATTCTAAACCTGTTTTGTAATCTGTAACGATCGATTTGAGGTCCAGTGATAATTTTACACAACAGTCAGAAACAAAGCTTTCTTTCGTTAAAATTATGAACAATTGTGATTGTGAGGTCTCTGAGGTTAAAGAAAATAATATTCTCTGATGACTATAACCTAATATACGACAGATACCAATTAGATCTGTCTTTTCTTGTTTTCGTAACAATCAACATTCAGATGTTCTACCGAAGTCGGTTTATGGCTAACGCTTGGTTGAAGTTCATAACACGTTGGGAAGATCCGCGTATATTTGAAAGACACGTTAATATGACAAATAATATATTGTATATTTGAAAGAAATATGTATGTGTGTTTGTGTGTGGTCTTGTGTGTGTGTGTTGTTTAACGCCACAGTAATCTGATCGAGTCTGGACCAGACAGTTCAGTAATACCCCCATCACACCAAACTAGTTCTCAATACGTTCGTAAATATTTTGTCGAACGGGCTCCAACTGTGTATGAACGTAGGGGAAGGAGTTGCAACTATTGACAGTCTTTTTACGAACTTCATGGACGGGCTCGGACGGGGAGGGTGCTCTGAGTCTGCTCAAAATTTTATCCCGTCAATCCCGTTCTGCTATTAGTCTGATTGACAACGTATTTAAAACGAGAAAGACATATTATGAACGGAATTGCCGTACTCCGAACGGAATTGCCGTACTTCGAACACACTAGGGACGTGTTACGACGTGGTGCAGTCGGACATGAATTTCAGTACGTGTGCACACCGACCGGGTCGACTTCTCTTTGGAGGCATGATGTGTACAGCTCGGAGCCCTGAACTTGAATGAAGACTGGCTACAACGCGCTCGGTTTCCATAGGAGTCGGGCCAGGACGCGAATACACACGCACTTGGGACGAGATGAGGACGTACTGCGAACAAGTTGGTCGGGTTAAGAATTAGTTAGAACTGGCTTGGACGTATTGTGAACGGGGTAGAACGAGGTTGAACTGGTTCAGAACGGCTACGGACGTACTCGAGCTGCTTCGAAACGTTGTCGGGGTGAGGTGAACGGGCACGATCTGAACTGGATACAGACTGGCTAAGAACGAGATAGACGTATTGAGCTTATGAACGAACTAGCATAGTATTTTTATGCCAAACTACGCGTTCTACCGTGATCACAGCCTGTTCTAGTATTTTGTTTAGAACGGGGTAGAACGGGATAGAACTACTTTGGTGTTATGGTAGCAATATGGATATTGTGACCAACGATTCACGATGACTCGCCATCAACCGAGCCAGACCACCCGATCCGTTTGGTCGCCTCTTACGACCAGCATTGGTTGCTGGGGACCAATTCTAACCCGGAATTCCCACGAGTGAGTGAGTGAGTGAGTGAGTGAGTGAGTGAGTGAGTGAGGTTTAACACCGCTATTACGTAACTCACAGCGAATCGAGGCGCCTTAGACGACTGGGCCACCTGTGCCCCCCACCCCCTAACTCTGTATTGAGGCGTCTGAGGCATGGTTGGTCAGGTCGCCTAAAGTGCCACTATTCTGTTTACGGGGATTCTCTCTTAGCATAGGTTCGAATCCATGTTGGGCCCGATTCTGCTTCTAGGTTTGTAAGTACCAACGATATAGCCGTCATTGTGGGTTTCGTTGAAGTAGTAAATGTCAGAGACTTTGATCACTTCGAGCTTCCCTTCCACATCAAGCTGGAATGACCTTACAGAAATAATGGTCAAAGCAGCGCTAAACTCACTCACTCACATGATAATTAGTGAAATAATACCAGAGGAATCTGCCGAGAAAGATTCCATAGGGCGTAATGGAAGCAAAATAGTGGTGAAAATTGTATGAATGGGCCACTTTATCAGTAAAGATGAAAGGAGTGTGGTCTTGTGTGTGTGTGTTGTTTAACGCCACAGTAAAGGTCACAGTCAGAGCGTAAGCATCTCCAGACCTACGGATATTATCTGCCAATCGCACAATTCGTACAGTGTTTGTTGCCTGGCACCGCATAGAAGTACTCCTGCCATACGACGGCCTGTAAACAATATTGTTGACCAGACAATCCTGTGACACGATAGCACCGAAAGCACGAAACAAATAAACAAGATGTTCTTTATGATTTCATCCAACGAGAATATGTTGTTCGTCTGTGCCATTAGCTGGCTAGCTGCATGTAGGTATGGATAGGACCTCTTCACGCCTGGATAGTATCTATTGATGGGAGAAATGACCCTATTCCTTTCATATCAACATTCAGAAGCAACAGGTAGAGAGAATAATATACACAAGTTAGTAATTATAGGTAAAAGAGAGTAGGGTCACTTGCTCCAAACAAATACTTTTCAACCCTGAAATAATGCTTGATGGCGTAAATCAGTTGCTCAACATTCAAATCAGTACAGTTATATTTTGGCCAGTTATGTACGTACTAACCGCACGTTTTGTCCGACAAAAATAATCCGTAAAAGCTGTGGTATTACCCCAACGAGGCCCTAGGAACAGAGAGCTCGGTGTTTGTAGTTATCAGCTACACACGAGGCTTTCACGCTGCAAGACTCGACATGAAGTCTGTGGCGATCACCTGGAAAATATGGAAAGTGCTGATGCATTGGTAATATTATTAAATGCAGATAAAAACATTAATCAATAAGATTATGTTCAGCCAACCGCACCTAGTGATCCTGAATATCTTAATTTGTTTTTTACCAATTAGAAAAAAATGTGTTATGAAATACAATGTTTTTGTGACCATGCGTACATATCTCCCAAAGAGCCTGTTTAAATGTGATGATACTTTGTGAAGCTGGTAATAATCTATTTTCATTCGACTTTGTTTGTGAGCACCCACGTGTTAATAAAGAAAGAGTAATTAACGTTGCCAGCATAAAACATGTAGTATTTCCTTCATGATGGCCTCGGAAAAAACAACATCAGTAATTCCCTCTTCATTATAATTATTTCCGCTAAAAACTATCCAATCGGTATAATGTAGGTTATTCATTAATGCCAATCAAAGGGTCCCGTCCATTCTGTTAAAATCCAACTATCAACGAAGCATGTAATATTATTCATGCATCGGGTGTCGAACTAATCAAGTTCTTCTCACTTTTTCCATTTACGTCCTCCAAATGGGATACATATCGTACTAAAATTGAAAACTATTCAATATAACAGTCAATAAATCAATCACAGAAACATGATAATATTGTCTTTTGTTTACTTCATTTACATGAGGTGAGGTGAGGTGAGGTGAGGTGAGGTGGGGTAACATGGGGTTACCGTTGCGTTCAAGATCATCACTTATATAGCGAGTGAGTGAGTTGGGTTTAACGCCGCTTTTAACAGTATTCAAGTCATATCGCGGCGTGTGAGCTTAATGTGGGAGGAAAGCCCGAAGTGATGCACGTCTCAGACGTTTACCACTTCGGTGAAACCCACGAGCACGGGTATGGTGCTGACAAACCTGGAATCATAACCGGGGTGAACCGGGATTCGAACCCACAATCATAGGTTTCTGGCGTGCCCAAGGGACGGAACTCTGCACAGCGAATCGCGGGGCCTTAGACGACTAGGCCACCCGAGCCCCCACTTATATAGCGACGTGCATGCACGTGTGTGTGTGGCTGCTTGGACGAGTCATAACTTATCTCGATTTTATAGTGCAAACCCACTGAGACACCATGCCACAGTTTTATATGGTGTCTTACTCAGACACACTATATTGACTGAACCGACCAGGCGAGACAGGGAAACACGTACCGTCATTTAACGCCTTGTGACATGGCGCGCCTAGGAATCGAACCACCGGCCTTTCGTTCTCCGGGTAGACGCTCCATCCACTACCCAACGGAGGTGCTCGCCTGTGTACTTGAAAGAAACATAAATTGCAAAAAAGGTTAAACCAGCATACAATAAAAGAAAACCCTTTTTATATTCATAAGACATTTGCCCAAGGCAGAGTCGATTGTACGATTCAAACAATATTTTGAGAATGTGTCCATGAATCACTTTGAAATAGTGATGATACAAGGTGTTCGCGAAAAGGTGAGCGTATCCTGCCCCACCGGTGGCACCCGTCGCAGACACACGCACGGGCAAGGTAATTGTTCAGCTGCAAATACACCTGTACAGTGAAACCCCGATGGTCCGGACCCCGATAATCAGGAATTCCTGTTTTTAGACGAATACTCTCACTGAATTCTACTAACCTCATTAGTAACAGCGACCAGAAGGTGATTAAACAGCGAATTTACAATCCTGCCTGGTAGATTGCACGAAGATGCTGAAGATTAGTAAAAAATCACTTATTACATAGGTACAATTCACTACTTAAAACACACTGTAAAAGAATGTGTACAAGACATGATTGGGAGTGTGTGTTCAATGTCAAACGGTATGCACATCTGATGTGTTCTATTTAAACATGTTTAGGGTCCAAACACATGAAATGAGCTATCGCTTCAGCCTAGACACCACCTTAACACAACATCCCCATAATCCAAACATGTTTAGAATTTAAACACCTTTAAACATTTTTTTAGAATTTACACACATATAAACATATTTAATAAAGTGCACGTCATCAGGCTATGAGTCAACTGTTGATGAGACGTATGATATTATTGAAATTAGATATGCAAATCAGATTCACAGGCACTTGGATAACACATATACCACCAGGATTTACAACGAACTCGGTACAATATTAACATTACAATGTACAAATTAGCCAAGCTAACGGTGAATAGGAAAACCGACACTCGTGTCGACAACATCCTCCGCAGCACAGGTGGTAGCGTGACGGACTACAAATCAAGACGTTCGACTACCATTACTTTTAAAATTCTTTGTGTTCACCAATGTGTTGTTACTGTATGTCTAATAGTTTTTCGAACATTCAGGAAGCTGAGATTGAAAGTATATGTGATATCAACATAACGTTTTTGAGTTAGTGACGATAAAAAAAATTATAAATAAAGTCTACTGACATGTTAGTGTCTTAATGGAAAGTGAAATTCACTAACTAAATTAGTAAACTTTACAAACTATTTCTGTCAGAGATTGGGAACGCCTACATTAATCTAAATTGATATAACAGTACACTCATAACTCGTTCATCCAGATTTTGGACGGTTTCACCTGAAATATTACAGTCCTGATTAAAGGGTTTGCACTGAACTGAATCTTTGTCACACCTCATGATCATTCATCTTGATAAATGTTGTAAAGGTAAAGACAAAGAATATTATTTTATTTGCGTGTCACAAATTGCACGACAGGTTAAAACAAATATGACAGTCATAAACAAACACCCAGGGTGGTCAATGAGACATGAGTGATTGAGTGAGTTAAAATTTAACGTCGCATCGGCATTATTTTAGCCATATAGCGACGAGACCAAGTTAATAGATTCACAATTTAGATATTTATGCAAAGTTATATTTGAAAACAAGTTATGAAACATATTTCAGCATGCTACATTTAAAAACAATTGATGAAACATATTTGAGCAGAACAATAAAGATTAATACAGTTTAAAACGCGGGCCACCAGTAACCAAAGCTAGGCCATCTCGCTGGGGATCATAGAGAATTACAGTACCTCTGCTTCCTGCATGATACCCCAGCAGGTTTTACGTCATCACTTTAGCTACTGGTAGTTCTGCTCAATACCAGCCAATATTAAAAATACTCAGCAATGAGTTGGCTTAAAAACACTGGTTGATGATAGTTACATCGATTATGATAGGATTACGTGTCACACCGGACAATAATCAATGAGAGATAAATGCCTTCTGATATTATGCCAAAAATAATTCACAAAAGGTATATAAGTATCTAGTTTGGTTAAACAAATATTAAAACTTTCAAGACAAGTCTTTGTTGCAGAAATACTCACTTACAGGTCTACAGGACGAACTAATACACAGAGATCCGATGGAATATCACGCATTTTCAAAGGATATAACATTAGAGTTAATACAGTTCAACATGCATATAATACTACCCCGCCAATGCCTTTTGGCTTTCAGAGTATATACGTACATATACTGGAAAACCTGTTAAAGTCTAACGTCGAGGGAACAGAATCATAGTCCCGACATGGGCATCACCGAGCTATACATTACATCCTTCTATACGATGAGCTAATGGACTTTGAGTTTATGAGGTTCACAGTGTGGATTTCCACTGGGACAAGACCCCAGAAATAAGACCTTCAAATATATTTGAAAACTTTTAAGGCACCTTCAGACGAACAACATTATTGAGATTTGTTGGCCATTAAACTTTCGGTAGTCTTGAAAAGGATTTTGAAATGTAACTTACGGTAGGAGAATGGGCCATTTCTCAAATGTACTTTCCAAGAATGATCCACTCTTACGCTTGAAGTCATTTATTGGAGGCAAGATGAAGACGCATCCACTTAGTAAGACGCCGCTAATGTTTATTGTCTTTACTTCCCATCATGAATGTAATCCAGCCAGACATTCTGCACATATTATCTGCTTCGTTGCACTTTTGAACATAAATGAGATAGTTGGAACACATGGCTGAAATAATATTAGGTATGACTGATGTTCAGTCGATAGATAAATACACTATTTTGGGCAGAATTATAGCTCATGCCAGGTTTATTTAGATGAAATTTAAGGGAGTAAAGTATTTGGTCCCTTGCTGCTGACTATATACCCCTCCAACACAACTGGGATTTGACGTTCAATATTGGAACTGACCTTGAAATGATTTGTGTGGAATGTCTGTGGAATTTTGTCCCTGTTTAATGATTTTTTTTTATCATTGCGTTGAACAGTTCAAAGTTACTTAAGCACGCCAACCTCAATTACGCGCAGCCACGATGGCAGCACCTGCTAAAATTAATTTCCTTATTTAACCTCTACTGCAGACAGTGTCACACGCTGAAAAGAAATCTTTCGAGAATGGGTTGCGTTGGGTTTTTCGTAACGCTTCTACACTTTATGGTATGTGGGCATGTTTTACCGTTATGGTGGAGATTTAAATCTGTTCGTGGGAAGAGGATTGTCACCGGTTGTCACACCCGACCATGCTCAGTGTTTTGGCACATATGTTATTGTAAAATAAAAATCATCCTTTGTCTTGGATGTATTTGTATTTTGACTTCCTGCTTTAATGTGATTTAGTATTTTGAAAAAAAGGATATTTCTGGAACATGATTCTGAGAGACAAAAGCCTGTTTTTCTCGTTTCAAGTTTTCTTATAAAGAGGTAAAGACAAAGAATATTATTTTATTTACGTGTCACAAATTGCACGACAGGTTAAAACAAATATGACAGTCATAAACAAACACCCAGCCGGGTGGTCAATGAGACATGATTGAGTGAGTGATTTAAAATTTAACGTGGCATCGGCATTATTTTAGCCATATAGCGACGAGACCAAGTTAATAGATTCACAATTTAGATATTTATGCAAAGTTATATTTGAAAATAAGTTTGAAAGTTATATTCGAAAACATATTTCAGGATGCTACATTTAAAAACAGTTGATGAAATATATTTGAGCATAACAATATCATGTTTACAGTTTTAAAACGCGGGCTATAGGCCACCAGTAACCAAAGCTAGGCCATCTCGCTGGGGATCATGGGGACTTACAGTACCTCTTCTTCCTGCATGATACCCCAGCAGGATTTACGTCATCACTTTAGCTACTGGTGGTTGTGCACAATACCAGCCAATATTAAAAATACTCAGCAATGAGTTGGCTTAAAAACACTGGTTGATGATAGTTACATCGATTATGATAGGATTACATGTCACACCGGACAATAATCAATGAGACATGAATGCCTTCTGATATAATGCCAATATATAACACATAAGGTATTAATAAACGGTGAAATATACGTATCTAATTTGGTTGAACAAATATTAAAACGTTCAAGACAAGTCTTTGTTGCAGAAATACTCACTTACAGGTCTACAGTACAAACTAATACACAGAGATCCGAAGGAATATCACGCATTTTCAAAGGATATAAAATCAGAGTTAATACAGTTCAACATGCATATAATACTACCCCACCAATGCCTTTTGGCTTTCAGAGTATATACGTACATATACTGGAAAACCTGTTAAAGTCTTACGTCGAGGAAACTGAATCATAGTCCCGACATGGGCATCACCAAGCCATACATCACATCCTTCTATACGATGAGCTAATGGACTTTGAGTTTATGAGGTTCACAGTGTGGATTTCCACTGGGACAAGACCCCAGAAATAAGACCTTCAAATATATTTGAAAACTTCTAAGGCACCTTCAGACGAACAACATTATTGAGATTTGTTGGCCATTAAACTTTCGGTAGTCTTGAAAAGGATTTTGAAATGTAACTTACGGTAGGAGAATGGGCCATTTCTCAAATGTACTTTCCAAGAATGATCCACTCTTACGCTTGAAGTCATTTATTGGAGGCAAGATGAAGACGCATCCACTTAGTAAGACGCCGCTAATGTTTATTGTCTTTACTTCCCATCATGAATGTAATCCAGCCAGACATTCTGCACATATTATCTGCTTCGTTGCACTTTTGAATATAAATGAGATAGTTGGAACACATGGCTGAAATAATATTAGGTATGACTGATGTTAAGTCGATAGATAAATACACTATTTTGGGCAGAATTATAGCTCATGCCAGGTTTATTTAGGTGAAATTTAAGGGAGTAAAGTAAATGGGTCCCTTGATGCTTACCGTATACCCCTCCAACACAACTGTGATTTGACGTTCAATATTGGAACTGACCTTGAAATGATTTGTGTGGAATGTCTGTGGAATTTTGTCCCTGTTTAATGATTTATTTTTATCATTGCGTTGAACAGTTCAAAGTTACTTAAGCACGCCAACCTCAATTACGCGCAGCCACGATGGCAGCACCTGCTAAAATTAATTTCCTTATTTAACCTCTGCTGCAGACAGTGTCACACACTGAAAAGAAATCTTTCGAGAATGGGTTGCGTTGGGTTTATCGTAACGCTTCGACACTTTATGGTATGTGGGTATGTTTTACCGTTATGGTGGAGATTTAAAACTGTTCGTGGGAAGTGGATGGTCAGCGTTTTTCACGCCCACCCATGCTCAGTGTTTTGGCAACACATGTTATTGAAGAATGAAAATCATCCTTTGTCTAGTGGTAGAGCGTCCGCCCGGAGAGCGGAAGATCCGGGGTTCGATCCCCGGCCGCGTCATACCAAAATACGTTAAAAGATGGTACTTGTTGTTACCCTGTCTGGCGCTCGGCTTTAAAGGGCTAAAACAAGGACTGGTCGGCTCGGAGTCAGTATACTGTGTCTGAGTGGGGTATTCATGTTAAACTGCGGCATGGTATCTCAGTGTGCTAGCACTATAAATTGGCATTAGTCCGGACTAGTACAAGCAGCCACACACACACGTGCATGCACGTCGCTATATAAGTGCAATAATCTTGGACGCGACGTTAAACCCCATTTCACCTCACCTCACCTTTGTCTTGGATGTATTTGTATTTTGACTTCCACCTTTAATGTGATTTAGTGTTTTGAAAAAAAAGATAATTCTGGAACATGATTCTGAGAGACAAAATCCTGTTTTTCTCGTTTCAAGTTTGCTTATTAAAACCTACGTTAGTAATATAATATATTTATGGATATATGAAAACCTACATATCATATTCATCCCATCATCGAAAGCGTAATGCAAGAACATTCATCACTGATATTCATGAAAAGTGATACAGAAGTAATTTCCGTAGAAAATTGGATGGTATCATTTGATACTGTAGTGAAATTGCTCAAGGATATTTCAACCAACGTGATTTAATCGGAAGCATTATGACTCCCTTTAAATGACAAGCCACAAATACAACAGTCTCTATTTCGTTCAAAATGCTAGCTCACCTTACACTCGAGTACACCTAGATAATTATGTAGGTATGATGTGTATTTCAGTGAAGTAAGACATATACCAGCTATCCGTGTAGTTGTTTGTATGTGCCACACTCAGCAATATTCCGACCGCCTCCGTGGTCTAGTGGTAGAGCGTCCGCCCGGAGAGGGGAAGGTCCGGGGTTCGATCCCCGGCCGCGTAATACCAAAATACGTTAAACGATGGTACTTGTTGTTACCCTGTCTGACGCAGGGCATTAAGGGGCTCAAAACAAGGACTGGTCGTCTCGAAGTCATTACTGTGTCTGATGGGGTATATTCTTGTTAAAGTACGGCATGGTATCGCAGTTGGCTTGCACCATAAAATCGGTCCGGACTAGTACAAGCAGCTATGCTCACATACACGTCCATTCACGTTGCTGTATAAGAGCAATAAACCTAATTTCACCTCACCTCAGCAATATTGCAGCTATGTGGCGGCGGTATCAGTGTAGTAAATACATTTACAGTAACAACATTCGATTTTTGTTATACGAAACCTTACATAGAATCATTATTGAATAACTGAAGAACATCTTAACACCCACATCTTCTGTAACAACACGTTCTGTTGCTGATGGTAACTAACTGCATACCTCTTTCCACGATGAGCGGGGCACGCCAGAAACCTATGACTGTGGGTTCGAATCCCGGTTCGCCCCGATTATATTTCTAGGTTTGTAAGCACCATACCCGCGTTCATGGGTTTCACCGAAGTGGTAAACGTCTAAGACCTGCATCACTTCGGGCTTTCTTCCCACATTAAGCTGACACGCCGCGATATAACTGAAATACTGAAAGCGGCGTTAAACCCAACTCACACACTCACTCTTTCCATGATGACATGAGTATTGGCAGTGGAAACTGCCACCATGCCCCTCTTGACTAAAATAACAACTAAATGTTTCATTAAGCTAATGATTGTAGACCTGTCTCCCACGTCCAATACAATTTGAAGTAGCGTAAACAGCTCGCACACACCACTTCACGTACGATCGATACAAATCAACTAGTTACTCTGAATTATTAAATTGACCTCCGGCTGTGAGAGTTTTCATAAAGTGTACATTCCAGCATCAAAGCTTAAACCTTTTTTGTATCCCTTTCTTTCATTGGCTACTGAATCTGTTTTTTCAGATATAATATCAACACAACACGTTCATGTATAACTAGAATATTTACTCACAGGAGGAAGAATATGTATGTACCCATACCCTGGCAATAGACTGTCATGTGTGTTCACCACACAATTTACCCTTCGTTATTACTATATTATTGACGGTTGCGATGGTATGTTGTGAAAAAGCTAATAAAAATATCCCCAGAAGCAATGTCAAGCCTGTTCGGGCATGTTGTAAAATACTACATGATAAATAATTGTTCTGATTTGTATCATCGCAGGCAAAGGTTATGTCTTGGCCTGGCATTGTATCATGTAGATATATAAACTGATATGTACACGTAAGAGATATGTAATAAAACCTACAGAGGTGTTTATGTTGGGTTAAGATTTGTTCATTGTAATATATTTCTAACCTTACATATTATATAGTCACCTTTTGTTGAGCATCCTGTTTTTTGTCATGAAGAAATTCAGTTCCAGTTATGCAGTGATGGTATTGGAGTGTGTGTTTGTGTGTGTGTTTGTGAGTGTGTGTGTGTGTGAGTGTGTGTGTGTGTGTGTGTGTGTGTGTGTGTGAGTGTGTGTGTGTGTGTGTGTGTGTGTGTGTGTGTGTGTGTGTGTGTGTGTGTGTGTGTGTGTGTGTGTGTGTGTGTGTGTGCGTGTGTGTGTGCGTGTGTGTTGCTGCATCGAAGTCCAACATGTCTTTCTTGAATAGTGTAAAACATGTGGCAAGATTGCGTAATTCTACTCAAAAGTGAATATACTATCTAGTTGGGGTAACCATGCAGATACATGCATGTTACATCTGGTTGTATGACTGTTTGTACTGTATTAATATTCGTGTTAGTTGTGGTCAAGAACTGTTTCCGCCTTTCAATCCAGAACAATGACACTAATGTGATCAAATGTCCCTTCAAAGACACTCTGTATCGCAGGCCTGCCAAAGTATTGGCCACTTCAAGAATATCCTTCACCATACAGATCAACACCCTCCAGAGATTCAAAACCAATACAGAGCCTCCTTGACACAACGGTCTGAGATATCTGCCTGGTGTGTTCGCTAAGCCACGCTTTAACGATTCCCTTTAATTATAAAGTCGCCGGACTAGTGTTCAGCCGTCCTTTGTGTTGGCCTAATATCTAAAATCCGTTTGCTGATCAATGCTGGGTTCCTAGAAAAACAAGTTGACGAAAAGCTACGTGTAAGTGCATAGTGTCAGTGTTGAAGGAGTTTATCGGAGTCTGCTATTACTGTCGTCCCTTGCTTTGTATTGATACTTCTGTGCCTTAGACTTGACATTAGTGTCTGAAATACACATCGTAATCGCATCTGTTTCAACTTCACGGACTTCAATCAACTCGCCGAAATGATATCACTGAGTTGAAGAATCTTATACTAGGCAAGAGACCTTAGTGAATACATCGATTGATGAAACCAACAAATCAAAGAAGAACTTTAACAAGAATCGTTATTGATCAGTAACAGCTGGTGATCACTCCAAGAACCAATGAGACTATGTACATTGAATAATGTGTTGTCTGATTTAAACAATCTGCTTTAGAAGCAGATTTAATCACTTCAAAGGTTCAGCAGTCGCTGTTAGTCTGGTATGAATGATATTTGAATATATCGATATTCAGTTGTGACTATCTAATAGGAGAGTGTCAACACACTTCCCCCAACTAAGTGCCAATCATCCTTTAGATTGAATACACCTGCAAACACAAGTCTTGAACTTCTTGTATTTGCGGGAACTTTTTACATCCATTACTGTACAGGTTTGGAATAAATGTTTCAAGAACACTGAATTATCATTGACTTATTATTATTATTATTATTATTATTATTATTATTATTATTATTATTATCCTCATTTAAACTTTCCGGTTTGAAAAGCATCAGTGGTCGCTGAACATTAATTCATGCACACGTAAGATTCTTCAGAAATATTTAATTGAGTCAGGTTAGCAACTTTTCCTTTGGACATCATCAGGTGAACTATCTTGTGAACCAATTTTATGCTTCAATGCATCAATTTGCAATGACGGATATGATAATGATACGTTTTTCATCTAGATACCAGATATCATTGAACATGAAGCTGTGTTTTAAATAGTTCATGTATCTACACTATCTCATATATATCTTCGGGGAATGAGGGAGTGAACGTGGGTACTTCATTTCATATTCATATGAGTCCTGCATCTGCATGTGTAACCTATGACATCGTTGGCCCAAGTAAAACGTTAGGGTTTTAAGCATCTTAAATGCTCCACTGCTCCTTTCAGTCAAGTTTAAGATTCCAAATATTCTTGGTAATATGAAACAGTATCATGTCACTCTTACAGAGAGACGCACGCACACACACGCACACACACACACACGCACACACTCAAACACACACACACACACACACACACACACACACACACACACACACACACACACACACACACACACACACACACACACACACACACACACACACACACATTATCTACTCCGCTCTGGGTTTCAGATCTTGGGATCCTCATCCAAAATTAATGGGCATAATTAGTTGAAATGGATTCGTGTCATGTATTATATTTTGACATTTTATGTTCACAATTTACTTCACAATGATTAGCATTTGTAGTTTATTAGGAAGTTCGACTCGTGTCATTCTGAGAGAAACAAACAATAGCTATTACTGTATGCAAGTACATGTAATATCCTTCTAATTATATATATATGAGATAACTGTCTGTAGGAAAATGTATATTGCCAATTTAAAGGTAAGCATTTTATGGTACACTAATTATTCATCAAGTAAAATCTGTTTGTTGCTGACGATATAGATGTCTTTGAAGTAGCCAATCCAATAGTGAACTGCGCTATTTTTATATCATTGTATGTTACCACGAGCATCAAACAACAGGCCAGGTGACCCTGGAGACTAGAACTAGAACATGTCTCATTGTCAGATACATAATGGGATTATAGAATGCATATTTAATGTTTCAGTGTTATCTATCATATGATTAGCATATGTATCTTCTTAAATAACGATAGATACGAGGTGTTCTTTATTTTGTTATTTCTGTATTCATTATATGGACCGTGATAATGTCAGTGTGACTGACGAATTAAACTGACGATTTAAAGTTTGCAAATGTGATTAGCAAGTTTATATGTCCATACCACCCATAGCCCAATACAACATCCAGCAGATTGTAACAAGCATGTAATTTAACCCCTGTGTTAGAAATACACCATAAAACCAGTTGCCGAAACTCTTCAAACTTAACGTAAAAAAAACACAACTGTAATACCCGTATCAAATACATCACCATCGAATAACCATCTCTTTTTTATTTTAGCCACTATCAAACATAGTTGTATACTTTGTTTTGTCGGTAGTTAATATCACGGAAGGGAACAACAGAAATAGGCTTAATTCATTATACCAATTGGGGAATTGAACATGGGCATTCGGCGTTACGAGCGAACGCTTTACCACGAGGCTATTCCCACCGCCTTAAAACAAATATAATGAGTGAGTGAGTGAGTTAATATTTAACGTCACATCGGCAGTATTTCCTCCATATCGTGACGAGAAGTTATACATTAATGAAACAGATATTTAGACTAAATAAACACCTGTCAACGATGGACAGTACAATTACTAGAATATCACAGATTTGATTTAAAACTAGTTGAGAATATTAAAAAGCAGTAAGTATTAATGAACAACACAATATAAAAATGGGCTATAGATCGTAAGTCACTGAAGGGAGATCACCATACTAGGGACCATGGGGACTTACAGTGCCATTGCTTCCTGCATGGACAAAACAGATATAAAGTCGCATCTTGGTGCATTTCTTCTTCAGATCGATCCGAGAAAGATCTTAAACAGAGAAAGAGCTTTGTGAAATACAAGCAGGAATAAGGCTTCGCCATTGTCGTTTGATGTTAGCATACATCAATTCAATTGTACGGTGTAGCCAGAGTGTTGGGACGTGGAAATACCACACTGCGGAAAGTTGATCCTTTATCTGAACGTGTCATGATATATATCCACATAAATATTTCTTGTCACTGGTATAAAGTTTAGAGAAAACCCCAAGGGTTTATTTTACATTGACTCATTCCCCATAGACAAGACTTTTCAATTATCATGCCCAAACTCAGTTCATGTCCTCTTTCATTACAGTAATATTTTCTTGGTAATCATTGTATGCCTATTTCATGGCTGGCAGTGATAAGTCTTCAAAAGAGAATCAATAGAGGTAAAGACGCCAAAGTGCAGTGACTATCGGCTTCACATGGGGTTAATTTCCTGAGGGAGTGAACTTTGTATGAAGGCAATATGCTTAGTTCAATTAAACTATCTCCATATAGCATAAATGAGTGAGTGACTGAGTATTGTTTTATGCCGCTTTAGCAACATTTTAGAAATATCACCACGGGGACACCAGAAATGGGTTTCACACGTTGTGCGCATGTGGGGAATCAAACCCGGGTCTTCGAGTGAACGGTTTAACCACTAGGCTACCCCATCGCGCCCCATATGATATAAAGTGGAATATCATAGATTATCTTTTTTCCTCCAAAGTTGAAGATACAGATATAACATATCAATCATCAGTCATACAACTTGTTAATTATGTATGTCTTCTGTTGCATACTTTGGGTAGCGATGTAACTTTATTAATAATTTAGTTGTGGTCGTACAGTCATTTATCAATAATTAAACATTACATTACAACATTGCTCGAGGCATGATTAGGGAAACCTTGGATATTTCTGCATAGATGAGGTGAAATGGGATTTAACGTCGCGTTCAAGATTATTGCACTTATATAGCAACGTGAATGGGCGTGTGTGTGAGCATGGTTGCTTGTACTAGTCCGGACCGATGCCGATTTTATGGTGTACGCCCACTGAGATACCATGCCGTACTTTAACAAGAATACCCCCTCAAACACAGTAATGACTTCGAGACGACCAGTCCTTGTCTAAGCCCTTAACACCGAGCGTCAGACAGGGGAACAACAAGTAAGATCTTTGAACGTATTTTAGTAAGACGCGACCGGGGATCGAACCCCCGACCTTTCGCTCTACCACTAGACCACGAAGACGGTCTTTTTCCACAGAAATGACGTGTGACGATTTCCCACATTTCATATTCTTCAAGAGTTTCAAACACTGAAGCCATACACACAACATTGCAGGATATCTTTCTCCCGTATCCATGAAAATTGCGGTCGGGTAGCCTAGTGGTTAAAGCGTTCGCTCGAAACGCCGAAGACCCGGTTTCGATTCCCGACATGGGTACAATGTGTGAAGCCCTTTTCTGGTGTCCCCCGTGATCTTGATGGAATATTGTTAAAAGCGGCGTAAAAAAACATACTCACTCACTCATGAAGTTAGGCTCAACAAAGTAAATACCAATATCATGGTTAGTAAGCCTTTTAGGTTGTTTATTCATGAGTCATATACATTTGAGTGTTGAATTTGATTTGTTAAATTTAACCCCTGCGGATACTAGAGACTTAGGCCCCAAACACACTTAGCGATGGCATTGCACATAGATGACGAGTGGTGTACGAAAGATCTACCTCCCTTAAGAATATGCTCATTTGTCAGCGTAGTAAACCCTGGTGATTTCCTACAGAATTCTGAACAGACAAACTTTCTTCCTTACAAAAGGATTGCTTCCACAATAGGCATAGTCATCAATGCTATACGTGAAGTTAATGGTTTTAATTATCTGACCAACGGTAGTAGAAACAAAATTCAATTGTTTTGCCTTATTTGGGTGATGCCAAATCTTTAAAGTGTTGAACTGTGGTAACAAATAGAAAGAACAAACAAAAGCAACAGAAAGTGTTACATCCATCCTCTGCATCTTGGATTCGCATGCAAGTGTTCATAGTGCTTCTTTATCATTTTTTGACCACCTGCACATCTCAAAGTATTCTTGTATATCGAGTTCTGCATCTTGGCTAAAACTTGTCATCAGGTTGTTCTGTAAACAGTGAACAACAACATCGTAAAGGATGAATGCATCCTTAATTTTCCACGATGGAGCTTGGTGTTTGTTGTTATCAGCAGTAATTGCCTGTTCATTATTGATGGCATTTAGTGGATCGATGTGATTAAAGTACGCGGTTCGTTAATGACAATCAAATATACCTTGTGTATTCAGTTAAGAGTCCCTTATATCTATAAAGCATGTGATAGAGCCCTGCTTTCTCTCGTCAGATACCAGAACTATTCACTCGTTTCATTAAAATTGGTATTACATGGGAGCTGGTTTAGTATTCTATGTATATAATATGTATTAATTTTCCAAATTGCATAATCTGCTATTTTATTTGAAACATCATCGGTCTGGAGAAGTGAAAGATCAAATAAACAAAATATATTATCCGTCTGTCTTTACATTTTGTGAATCGGGGTGAAGTGAGATAATATGTTGTTTAACATCGTGTTCAATATTATTTCATGCGACGTGCGTGTGGCTGCTTGTATTAGTCCGCAATGATGCCAGTTTTACCATGCTCGCCAACTGAGACAGCATACCACAGTTTTACATGGATACCCCACTCACAGACGACGTACATGCATGTGTGTGTGGCTGCTTGTATTAGTAAAAAGCAATACCGGTTGTACCGTGCTCGTCCCCTGATGCACATTTATACTGGATCCGAGCCGATCAGATCTGGTATTGTCCCCTTAATGTCGAGCTCGAGGTAGGGTAGCAACAAGTAATTAAAAAAATATCAGAAAAAAAAGTTTCATGTGAAATAACACTGAAGTATCCAAAAATGGTGCACTCAGGTCGTATGATTCACGAGCACATTTAAGTCCACATGGGCTTGGTCTCAATTTCGTCATGGTCTCTCGATTGGAATATGTTACAAAGGAATGAGGGCGGGTGCCACTTTTCTGATTTATTTTCCTAGAATGATTCACTGTTACGCTCTAAGTCGCTTATTAGAGGCTCGATTGAGCCTTATGCACTTAGAAAGACGTCACTCGTGTTTTATGGCGTTATATATCCTTCATTAATGTTTTCCAGACAAACGTACTGCACATATTATCTGCATCTTTGCACTTATGAATATAAATGAGTCGGTTGGACATGCGTAGCTTACATTATAATGCATATTGCTCATAGTAAGTCGATAGGCAAAGATTATATTTTGCTAAAAAGACACCAGAGAGAAGCACATCTCAGTGCTGTTCAACCATTGAAGTTAATAAAAGATTATTAAAATGTGTCCATTGACTTGCATTCTATTCACAGTCAATATTTACAACTTTAAAGATATGTGAATAGCCACACAAATGATATTTAACATAAGAATATTGAAGTTTACAAATACAAGAATTCGTCGATTATAATTGCTAATCATGACAGAATATTTAAAGAAAATGACAAATCATCTTTTTTCAACAAGTGGCAAACCCCTGGACCAGCCTATGTTCGGTTTTTCCTCCAACATTAGGCTTCAACAAGTGGCAAACCCCTGGACCAGCCTATGTTCGGTTTTTCCTCCAACATTAGGCTTCAACAAGTGGCAAACCCCTGGACCAGCCTATGTTCGGTTTTCCTCCAACAGTAGGCTTCAACAAGTGGCAAACCCCTGGACCAGCCTGTGTTCGGTTTTCCTCCAACATTAGGCTATCACATTATAACTGAACTAAAGCTCACTCTGTTCATATGGTACGAGTACTAACAGTGTAAGCTCGATTCGTCTGGGATTAACAATGAGAACAAATACATGTAAAATAATGTAATGTTTCAATACATTTCAGTAGATTTATCCCCCAAGTCTAACGCAAATTGATGCAGCATAAACTGTGCACATTCCACTTAATGAAAGATCAATGCAGCTGCAACAAAATCAGCCAATTATCTACACAT
Organism: Haliotis rufescens; assembly: GCF_023055435.1. NCBI lineage: Eukaryota > Metazoa > Mollusca > Gastropoda > Lepetellida > Haliotidae > Haliotis > Haliotis rufescens. The sequence goes on from NW_025964323.1 coordinate 1,219,782, forward strand.
TATCCCAGCCGTGAGTGTTTGTAAATAAAACACTTGCCTGGATTTCAATACAACTGCTAGCACGAAGCCCCAAATTCAAAGCATTCACCTCTCTCCTTCAAGCCTCAAACATCGAATTCTATTTGCAAGAGGATGTATGTTCAATTAGCTGGCATCAATTTATACGTTATATCAACACCACACATTCATGGGTAACAAGACTATTCAGTCACAGAAATTGGTTTAAGGAGGAGAATGTATTTACTTTTACACAGTGCACGTCTCTGGCATCCTCTTATGACGGCCTCGGAAGATTAAACTGGCATTGGTGTTCACATCAGCAATTTCCCTTTCATTAATTACTTCCGCCTGGCATCATTAATTGGCAGTTGACACGGTAAGTAGTTTGTGGATGATATTAGAAGTATTCCCTACAGCGAAGTTAAGCCTATAAGGGCATGTCGTAAAAATACTTAACGGCCGGGCCAAAGAAGTATACATTTGAACAGTAGATTTAACAAATAAATTACGACCGTTTTATAACCTTACTAGGCTGATATAGAAAGTATTTAAAAGCCTGCAAACACCTATATGTTTTGCTTGACTAGTTTACTGTTTTGTTCAGTATAATCTACTTCAGTCAGTGGAATCACAAGCCTACAGAACTCGTTCCATTCCCTTTAAATCCAGAATAGTGACAGAGACATCAATAACACCCTCAAAGCTACCGTGAATCGGAAGCCTGTCAAAGTGTTGGCCACTCCAAGATTATCCGTCATCACACAACCTCCAGAGATTCAAGACCAATACACAGCCTCCTTGACACAACGGTCTGAGATATCTGCCTGGTGTGTTTGCTGAGCCAGATCTCTTCGATTTCCTTTAAGTATCAAGGCGCTGTACCAGTGTTCGGTCGCCCTTAGTGTTTGCCTTGCTTGAAAACATGATCCAAAATCTTTACTGATCAATGTTGGGTTCTTAGAAAAACAAGTTGACGAGTAGCTAAGTGCACAGTTTCAGTGTTGGAGGAGTTAATCTGAGTCTGTTATTACTGTGGCGGCTTGCATTATATTGATACCTCGGCGCCATACACTTGACATTTGGGTCTAAAATACACATGGTCAGATGAAATTGTACACACAGCAGTCTTGCTATAATCGCATTTGTTCTGAAATCCCTGATTCAATCTACTCGCCGGTAAGATATCGATGATTTAAAAATAAGTACACTGAATGTTTGGAATGACATTGTGTACAGATGTTGCCTAGATTTTCGAAAATAAGTTGAAAGGAACAATTTCAAAACAATGAAATATAATTTGAAAGCTTATTTGTCCCCAAGGTGGGCATTGATAAAACATTACAGCATGGCATCAATCGTTGTTACTGGATTGTCAAGACCACGCCCCAGCCCGGGCTCAGTTAAAACAAGAATTGCATTAAGATCCGCTATCTGTCATAGATCTCCTAAGGCCAAGAAATGCAATGGCGAAGGCCAAACTAACTCTATTTCTTAGAGATAGACAGCTACTCGAACGTATATAAACAGAGCAGCCAAGGATAAACATGAAATTATATCAATATACGAAAATAGAAATCATATCCATACAATAACAGAAATTATGTGAATACCAAACTCACAATAGATATGTGTACCCTACTCACACACATGAGTCCCAAAGAGGGACAGGTCAGCCGAAATTGCTTAGGCAGAAGGCGACCTCTTAAACACTTCATGCAACAACAACATCAATCCAGAAAATAATCGAGGTTTATGTCCAACGCTAACGCACACCAAGGAACCTCCAACACCGCAAAGTTAGGAAAGTACTCGTTTCCAATCCAAACCATTCAGCAGTTTCACCGTAATTCGAGGTAATATGTAACTGTCAGAGGATTAACTATGCAAAGTTAGGAAAGTACTCGTTTCCAATCCAAACTATTCAGCAGTTTCATCGTAATTCAAGGTAATATGTAACTGTCAGAGGATTAACTATGCACAGGACCATCTAATTTGTTCGTTTGAGCTGTAGAAGTTTTGACATGTAGTATTGGGAGGACACCGCTTTAATACCGATACCTGAAACCCTTACAATTTAGGATGTGAAATATCGGTGGCAGAAAATCAATTTAAAACAACCATAGAAGAATACTGTAGCAATCAATGCAACTTTGCCGTTTTCTATGACGTTCCGAGCACCGCAATACAATGCCATGTAATCCAGATCTGTAGAAAATGACGATGACATGAAAGTGGTATTCGCTGAATGTGTTCTTTATGGGTTGCACTTTCAGATTGTGCTTGTGATTTATTTGCATTTTATAATTTCAGTGCAAGCCATGCATATGACAGGTATATCGTCTCTACAGCTACCAACTGAAGTCGATTTGAATACTTGCCTGAAAATGTGGAATCGGTTTGACCAGGAACCATGTGTTGGCTATCACATACATTTAGCATCGAAATTGACGAAGTATAAATGTGTTGTGAATTCTGGTTGAAATACCTCTATACCAAATCTTTAGTATCTGGAAGTGTCACTTTACGCAATTTCAATGAGTCATATCTTGGGGCAGTGAGGTAGTAAAGTGGTCAAAGCGGTAACATAACACACATAAGATCTGGGTTTGATTTTCCAAATGGGTACTACACACGAAGCAATATCTCCGCGTCCGAAGCCATGATATTGCTGTATTATAACTTGAAGATGTTCACGCAATTTACAAGTCTGGATTTCAAAGTAATGATACAGATAAAATCTAAACAGGAATTACTCAACCTTGCGACAGTATTTTTGATGTCATATTTAAGACGCTGTTATTTTAGATCCGTCGAAGTTTGGTTGTTCCTGCAAATGTCAAAGAGTCGCGGCACGTCCCCAATACATTGTATGGTACAGAGGATCAATAAATTAATTTCGAAATGCAGTTTTAATGTTTCGCTTTAACCTACGGACATTGTACAACCTGAGACGTTCACCCAACTTGGTAATTGTTCACCACCTAACATATTTATGTCTTCAAAAGTTTTATCAATGGCAATAATAACTAGTAATCGTATATATTCATCATACTAACTAAAGCCCTTAGGATTCTAACTGAGAGATGCAGTAGTGACAAAAAAGGGTTTCACACATTAGATACACATGAGTGGCTATTGTTTTAAACTTGATTGTGGTGGAACATTATAAAACTAATATTAATAATAATTAATGCATTTGTATAGCGCAGCATTCACTGTGCATAACTGCTCTGTGCGCTGACATCAGACATCTTTCTGGGGATGCAGACAACTTTCGTGATACGGGTTTCGACCAATGGCAAAATGCCATCGCCTTGTCAAGATCCGATGACCTTGTGGTCAAATTAAAGATTCACCCGACTCTGATCCAAATCACGTCAGCGCCATAGGTCAGCACTTTGGTTTCAACAGATTGAAAAGGTGACGTGCTTGATTAGACTGAAAAGAAATATAGACCTGATACACTGTTCAAGGCAGTTAATCTGATGACAAGCTTTTCTATCTTACGGCATCGCTAAAGATAATACAATTTAAAGGGTAGAATGCACTGGTAACCCATTTGTGTAATCCTGAAACAATGTTCCCCCAGATACCGTTTCTGTCACCGTGGCTGCAAGGATCATCTACATACACAATACTTTACTCCTAAACAAGGACTCGGTTATCCGAAAATTTGCTATTCCAAGAGATTCACAGTGTTGTAAAAAAAGAAAAGGGAGTATGTAGAAACAAGAAAATACTTTAAGTAAGGAACATGCAGCATTATCCGTCATTTGTGAAATGGATTTTGATAACATCAAGCTTATTCTGGTTACGAATATATCGTCTTTAAATAGATCATGGCAAATATAACATTCCTAAAAAAGACAACGAAAAAGATCTTCTCAATCTAAATCCTTTCAATCAAAGTCAAGGACAATAACATGTTAACGCGCCACACAAGTTTTGTTTAACGTCAGTCTGGAGACATACAACATGACATAGCCTGTTGGGAAAAAGAAAGTACACACGTAAAAATGTATGTGACAACAAAATTACGAACGCTATTAAACCTTACCAGGCTGAAAAAAATGTTCGAAACATAACTATAATACTTGTATCAAATACAACACCAACAAATAAACCATTTATTCTTGATTCATTTTCAGCCACCATGGAACATGAGTGTATATACTCACAAAATATATATTGAGTTATATATTGATATATGTATCAACTGCACTTGGTCATGAATAAACCTGTCTGTATGACTGTTGTCTGTCTTTTCGTAAACTTTCTCTTGCCGGCAATTTACATATATCATTCAGGCCACACTATTTACATCACAGCAAAATGTTACTCTATCTTATAATTTATCTTAACAGCTTTGGTAATTTGACTTATGAATAATCTTCGTCAGTGGTATAAAGGTCAAGGCAGTGACCCTGGAGCCATTAGCTAGCCTCCTCTGCTCCAAGACAAACCTTTTCGATTACCCTTGTCCAACCTCGACCCAGGTCTCGTTCATTATAGCCGTAATTCCTGGTCAATCGCTGAATGGCTATTTTATGGCTAGTAGTGATGACCCTTCAGTTTGTAATCAAATTTCCCGAATGAAGGTCATATGGATCTGTCATGATGGAGGTTTTCTTATTGCGAGGTACGACAGCGGGAGCCGTCGTCTTCTGTGAGAAGTGCACATGGAACATGATACCAGACCGACTTATAATTAAACACAAGCAGAACCTGATTGGTTCAAATGACATTACTTCTTAAACGTGATTGCATGGTCGGTTAGATCTTAATATGGAATGTGATAAGCGACTGATTCGTGAAAGGTAATGACTTCAAATTTGACCAAACTGTGACAGGCTTGCGATACACAGATATGTGAAAAGCTGGACGGCCTAGCTAATAGATACCATCTATACTTATGACAACTGGAATTTTTAAAATTTTAAATTGTGCATGTATTGTGCATGTATTGTGCATGTATTGTACATGCACGGGTTGCTCAGACTTGAGCGCCGCGATTCACTGTGCGGAGTTTCGTCCCGTAGCTGTGAAAGGATCCGATGAACATGAGATCAAATCCTCCTTTTGCCCACATTATGACTTTTGGTTTATCAGCACCATACCAGTGGACGTGGGTTTCCTTGCCGCATTAAATTGACCCTGCATTATATAGCCTAATACAGTAAACTACGGTTATAACGAACACGCTTATAACGAACTGACGGATATAACGAACTTACTTTTTGGTCCCGACTACTTGCTGTAGTCATGCTGTATATATATTTATAACGAGCTACGGTTATAACGAACTAAAATGAATAGTCCCTTTGAGTTCGTTATAACCGGAGTTTACTGTACTTCAAGGCGATGTCAACCTGGTACACTAAACTACTTTAGCGTCACTGGTCTGACACCACCTTGGACGGTATTAGCTAATATAACGCCTCGCCAACATAATGCCTCAGGGAAGGGCAAAATAGTAAAGGTCATAGACGTTTATCATTTTGATTTTACTCACGTGCATATACATAGCAAACACAAGCTGACCATTCCATACTCAAACTTACATTCAAACTTACATATATATGGAATATGTGTGTATTGGTGCGCTTGTGTGTAAATATTTACGTTTTTGAACGCATATGTCAAATCACTTCTAATAATGACCCAACCATCTCCGTGGTCTTGTTGATAGAGTGTCCGTGTACGTTAAAAGATGCATGTGCTTGTCGTTACCCTGCCCGGCGTGTGACATTAAGGGCATATAACAATGACTGGGTCGGCGCAGTCAGTATAACGTGTCTGAATGGGGTATCCATGTTAAACTGCGGCATGGCATCTCAGTGGGCTATGCAAGCAGCCCTACACACGTTAAGTCACGCTACTATGCAAATGCAATAATCTTGAAAACGACGTTTAGCACCAGTTCACCTCACCTCGCCAATAATGACCAAGTACGTCTGCTAATAAGCTAAGCATTCTGAAACCTTAACTCACAAAAGAAGATACGCCTTAGCAGAGTTGACTATGTCAGTGAGTGAGTGAGTAAGTGAGTGAGTGAGTTGGGTTTAACGCCGCTTTTAACACTAGTCCAGTTATAACGCGGCGTGTCAGCTTAATGTGTGAGGAAAGCCCGAAGTCATGCAGGTCTCAGACGTTTACCACTTAGGTGAAACCCACGAGCACGGGTATGGTGCTGACAAACCTAGAAACTTAATCGGGGCGAACCGGGATTCGAACCCACAATCATAGGTTTCTGGCGTGCCCAAGGGACGCAACTCTGCACAGCCAATCGCGGCGCCTAAGATGACTGGGCCACCCGTGACTCCGTTGACTATATCAACACAGTACTCTTGCATTAGGTAAGTTGAGAATGATTGAAGCAACATTGTAGGTTAGTTACGTGGCAGTCTGTTCCGAAACCTGAGGAGAAACGATGCGTAATCGAAACCCATGATGTTTATCTCCATGGTGTCGTAAGTCTGCCAATAAACACCTCATTTGTTTTTCAAGGAATCAATGAAAACAATTGTATAGGTATATATTACCTTCAACCGTCTAGGTGCCCCGACTCTTCGCCCAAACTAAGGAGAGCTGAAGGAGAGTCTATATCGTTTTCCGTCTCCCTGGGCAGTTTATTGGGAAGTACGGTAATACGAGCTGATGATGAATGTTCATTGTGGTCACAGTCTGGTGATATTGTTGACGAGGAACCTCAGATACAGAAGTCCAGCTTGGGTTATTGAAGCACAAGTAGCACGTCTATATAAGAAAGTGAGTGAGTTGATGTTACTGCCGCTGTATGATAGGATACGTATAAGCTAGTAGGAAGGTCGTAGCAGCGTGCAGACGTTTGTGAAACCAACGAGGGTGGAATGAGAATGACACCAAAAAGGTCACAACCACGGGGAGTTTTGAAGTGGATCTCGGTAACAGCATTTGCTGGCACCTTAATGATACAAGAGTCATGAAAAGATGACAAATCCCCTCGGACCGCACAATAGCAAAAGGCACCAGTTCAGCCCCTGATTAATACATGTACCAAGTGTGGGTAAATAGAGGTTATCACGCGAGTGTGTTTGGGTATGGTAAATATCCTGCATTAGGAATAAACATTGTATTTAGCGAGCCTTGGCGAGCTAAATACATAGTGTTTATTCCTAATACAGGATATTTACCATCCCCAAACACACAAGCGTGATAACCTCTTTATCATATAATGTCATGCTTTAATTCTGTGCTTTAAAATCGCTATCCCTCTCTCACAAACATTACCGAAACATTGCGAGTTTTCCTGGAATGCGCGCTTTAATATTTATTACGTCACAGGGTAAGTGATGTGTCAGTCGGACAGTGACAGTAGCCAATATAGTTCCAACTGAAATCTCTTTCTTATACAGTGGCGAAGCAACATATACGCAAAACAACAGTTGTTTTTAATTGCCTTTCGCGGCAATCCATCGGTCTGTCCGCTAGAGTAACTGCCCTTTGTCAAAGGGAAGCTACTCTAACCCTAGTCTATGAGACGTCACGGGCACGGTCAGACGTTGTTGACAGTCGGTCTGTCCTGTCATAAGGTTAAGAAGTGTAGTCAGATGTACACACAGCGACAAAACCAAACAAGGTAACAATTCAAACATATTTCGGCCAAATCCAACTATTTTAATTTGTGGAGAAGGTTTCAAGTCGCAGAGGTCTACAAGCACAGATATTGCTACTGATCCCGCTTGGCTAGGCCTCGCGCCCTCGCAAAATTGTTTCGAAATTTATACCTCCAAAGTAGCCAAAACTTATAAGATGCCTTAGCTACGTCACAGTTAGACACTGATTTTCAGTATATTAGACTGTTCTTTTGATAATGGTAGCAATTATCCCTGTAGTTTATCCAGATTCCCGATGGTTAATTTTGACTCGATCGCCGACTGACGAGGACGACGCCATGTTTGTTTATAAACAGTGAAAGTAGTCCTACTTGACCTTTGACATTTGCATCTCTATCCGCATATGACATGTATACTTTTGTTATTACAAAACATCCTAAAAAGTATGCACTAGGGATCCCAGGAGAGAACACGCCTACAGTAAATCGTGAATGTCGCGAGAACCGCAGGGAGATACGATGAACCTGGAGGGGTTCTGTGTAATAAGCCTTGGAATCCAGCATGCTGATACCTTTGTCATAGGCAGTTCGTTCCTGAAAATGTTCTTAACTCCCTTATGGAAGATGCCTAGTATATTGGCTGTGCGACGTGTGGTTGTTCGGTTGGTTTGTTGACGCCGCACTCAGCCATATTCCAGCTATATGACGGCGGTCAGTAAACAATCGAGTCCGGACCAGACAATCCAGTGATTAATATCATGCGCGTCGATCCACGCAAATGGGATCGATGACATGCATCAACCAAGTAAGCGAGCCTGACCACCCGATCCCGTAAGTCGCCTCTTACGACAAGCATAGTCGCCTTTTACGGCAAGCATGGGTTGCTGAAAACCTATTCTAACCCGGATCTTTGCGGGTCGCGACGCGTTGTAACTCATCGATCATCCATTGTCATATCATATCATGTGTATGTTACCAACATTTTCCTTAATCGTCTCACTTGAAGGTCTTCCTGATCTTCGAGGTTCCCTCTTCCCCTCTTGAAAACCTATGCCCAAACGAAGGAGCGTCATCCCCTCAAGTTTGACGCCATGGATGGCTGTTGGAGATACTTGATAAGATCACGGTTGCCAATTATGGCCGTTTGCACCAGCAGAGAATATCCGACCGCTTAGAAGCCAGTAGAAATATGCAGAATGGGAAGTGTTGTGCTTAATACATGCACACTGTTTAGAGTCTTCTATCCATCCTTCGTGGTTAGGTGTCAACCACCCTTCTATTCTGCCCACGAACACCCATGCAGAGTGAGTGAGTGAGTGAGTGACTGAGTATGGTTTTACGCCGCTTTTAACAATATTCCAGCAATATGACGGCGGGGGACACCAGAAATGGGCTTCACACATTGTACCCATGTCGGAAATCGAACTCGGGTCTTCGGCGTGACGAGCGAACGCTTTAACCACTAGGCTACCCGACCGCCCCCATGCAGGGTGACTTTGGGTACATACTTAATTGCATGCGTTGGGAACGACGGGTAATGTAAGTATATCATATATCCTCTAAAGTACGACATATCAGAAATCTCTTTATTTGTAAAATTAATCAACATGACGTCATATTTGCTCACAAGCAGCATTCTTTGCCCTTTCCTTAAATCTTTCAAGTCTGAAATCTTGTAAATCACCTGGTGTCTTCTGCTATCATTACTGGTTTTTAGCCATCCATTCAAATAATTTTCACTGCTATTTTGTGTTTTATGCCCAATGGAATCTGTTTTGGCAGATAGTCGAGACTGGTTATTCTCTGGCGTTGATTCTTACAATATTCGTACTGTATAATACATAGGAAACTTCTTGTATGGCTTTGCGATTTCTGTCGTTTCAGTTGAGATTCAAGAAGTAATAATTTCGGACAAACATACGATGCTTCATAAAATTTATATTAACTTATCGTCTGTAATTCAAATCAGTGTAACATAACTCTCAATATCATATCGATACCGGTCATATTGAAATCGAACACTTATTGTATATTGACTCACTTTTCCGAGTGGGGGGCACGGTTGGCCCAGTCGTCTAAGACGCCGCGATTCGCTGTGCAGAGTTGCGTTCCTGGGCACGCCAGAAACCTATGATTGTGGGTTCGATTATGTTTCTAGGTTTGTCAGCACCATACCCGTGCTTGTGGGTTTCAACGAAGTGGTAAACGTCTGAGACCTGCATCACCTTGGGCTTTCCTCCCACATTAAGCTGACACGCCGTGATATAACTGGAATACTGTTAAAATCTTTAAATCTTCTCCTCCACGTCTCTTAAAATGGATGTCATATTTGCCAGAAACGCATGGTCAATTATCTGACACCAACCTATAAGTTATATCAACACTACACATTCATGGGTAACAAGACTATTCACAGAAATTAGTTTGAAGAAGGAAAATGTATTGACTTTTAAACAGTGTACATCGCTTGTCCTCCCCTTGTGAAGGCCTGCATGAGATGAGACCGGCATTCGTGTTTACCGCAGCAATTTCCCCGTCAATAATTACTTCCGCCTGGCACCATTAACTGGCAGATGGCACGGTAAGTGGTATGTGAAGCTAATAAAATTATCCCCTCAATCAGCGACTTACATTTCAGTAGAAGTTGCCGAGATGCCCTTCATAAAAACAGGTTGTGGTCCTTTGTGCAGATGACACGGCGTTTCTCGGCCAAGAGGAAGCAGTGTTTTTTGTTCATGTGGGTTGTCAGTTTGCAGTTTCTAACAACGAATAGACCGCCTCCGTGGTCTAGTGGTAGAGCGTCCGCCCGGAGAGAGGAAGGTCAAGATTCGATCTCCGTCCGCGTCACACCAAAGGACGTAAAAAGATGGTACTTGTTGTTACCCTGTCTGGTGCTCGTCATTGAGGGGCTGATCGGCTCGGAGTCAGTATGTGTCTGAGTGGGGTATTCATGTTAAACTGTCATGTTAAACACACACACACACACACACACACACACACACACACACACGCACATGCACACATGTGCATGCACATCGATATATAAGTGCATAATCTTGAACGCGACGTTAAACCCCATTTCACCTTACCTCACCTCACATCTAACAACGAATAGCTAGGCCAGCTGTTCAATTATATATTATATTTTTGTTTATAATATTTGGTTTTATTCAATGCAGACCAAGTGAATATTATACACTTGATTTGATGAAATATATTTAAGACACAGCAACAAGTGTTAGACATCGAGGCGGAAAGATGGTCATAATATATTTCCCAAAACATTAAAAAATATTCGATGCATATTTGTACATGATCAGACATTTGACCTTTCAATGAGAACATTGGACAACCTTTGGTGTTTCCAGTTTCCAAAAGGTGGATCAGATACAAATCAAGATTCAGTAAAAGCCATCAGCAAGTACAGAGGGTGTTTGGAGGTGAAACATTTTGCGGATTTCCTAAACAAATATGTCTCTAAAGTGAAGATCGGTGGTCAGGCTCTGTGACTTTTCTGTGACTGAGGACATTTTCAAACTTCACCCATCAGTGTCAAAAATGGTGTCCAATGCATTTCCTTATTTTGACCACATTTCCATTTTGCAGATGAACAGTTGATTTGCCTTGCAAGTTTTGTGTGACGGGTGCTACCGAAGGGTACAGGAGGATACATTCATTTATTTGGCATCGCCTGGTATCATTACTATTTGACGGTGTTTCTTAACACATGCTAATGATATAGTCAGAATCGTACAATGCACTGATATATTTTTTTATGATTATGAAAATGGTTTCGTCGCTTTTATTAAGAATTTTTTGTGTGTATTTAGTAAAAAAACACCAACAAACGTTTTTAACAATAATCCTATGAAATGACGTCCTAAGGTGAACCAGTGCCATAGTAAGGATGACTTCCGTCCAATTTCTGACATTTAATTTGAATGTAATCTCATTCTTATCCTTTTCGATTTAGTGCTTCTTGGGTCAGCTCCAGTAATCCAATCTAATAGATTGACATTGTGACGCCTGGTAAGGGAGTGCACGCTTTATATACGAACTGACCTTGAAGGTGTCTTCTTTTGTATTACTGACTCGCACTTGTAATCTAATTACAATATGTCACATTCTGGACTGCAGTGTGGTTAACTTTAAGGTTTCTTAAACAGTTTAACCATTTTTTGCCATCAGCTGGGTTATGATGCGGAGGATGGTCAAGAATCCCCTCATCTGGTCCAGTATTTGCTGCATGCCATCCGCTGATGAATAAATCAAAAACAAACATGTACATTATGCAGTTAATTGAGGGAATCGAGGAGAGCTGGATGTTTCGTCAAAACATTTGCCGTCACTATTTAAACAAAATACGCGTTTTGTCATGGAATTGAGAAGCCAAACATTTTACTTTCACAAGACATATTTTTCAGGACATGAAGCATCACTAGAAGCCAAATTAGTTGTGAAAATAAACTGCACGGTCCCAAACTACCCCCTAAACAAACTACAAGGTACGACAGTATCACGACATTGTCGGTCACCTTGTCATACAATGTCAATGACACTATTTATTTAAGATGTCAAGCTTCCGGTTCAATGGTGTTTAGACCCGTGAAGATTCCGGGGTAGAATAGGTCTTGAGCAACCCATGCTTGCCGTAAAAGGTGACTATGCTTGTCGTACAAGGCGACTAACGGGATCGGGTGGTCAGGCTCGCTTACTTGGTTAATGCATGTCATCGATCTCAATTGCGCGGATGCTCATGATATTAATCACTGGATTGTCTGGTCCAGACTCGATTATTTACAGACCGCCGTCATATGGCTGGAATATTGCTGAGTGCGGCGTTAAACAACAAATCAACCAACCAATCAATGGTGTTTAATTATAAAAGATATGGGGATTACGACAATCGGCGACACAATACAGAAGACAAACTCGCTCACCTGGACACTTCTCCCTAACATAACTGAAATAACTGAATAGGCCTACATGTGCTTATCAGATGTGATGAAAATATAAAATGTCAACGCCAGAAATTAACCAGTCTCGGTTATGTGTCAAAACAGATTCTTTTGGATGCAAAAGGCAAGATAGTGATGGAAATTATATGCATAGGTAAATAAATAATTCATAATTATATGACTGCGAGTAATAAATATGTTTGCATGTAGCCTCATAAAAGTTGGAAAATGAAGAATCTTCTGACATTGTCAAGGCTGGGGCAGTCTGTCGGACGGGGCACCGTAGGTTTCACATCGGTCTTCCGTGTCCGCTGGCTGTTTATTCTGAATTGTATAAATAATGACTGGACTCGGAGATGATAAATCGATCTGGCTGGTTGCAGCATGATTATTTGAGTGATCACATGGGGCCATTCATCATTTGGAGACGCAAAGGTTTATGATTCAAAATAGATTTTTCATCCGTGATCTATATTATTTTATGTTCCTATATGACGTAGTTCTAAGAAGCTGGTTTCATTTCTTTGACTCCTTATGCATTTTATGGTAAAATATATTTTGAAATTTTATGGACATCGTGCAAATTGAAACATTCATTGTTATATTGAAATTTCGAATTGTTGAAATCGATTAGATTATTGATGGTAAGATTTGAAATGTACCTTCAGATATTCCAACCATGGATAAATAATCATAATCATCATGAAAACATTATTTAAAGCTGGAAATGATTCATTCTTCTTCTTATATTTTATTTCTGAAATCGTCGATTGCACCGAGATAGAAGTATGACTTCCCTCCAACACAACACTCACTTAGTGTTGACTGTTATATGGCAGTATATACTGGTGTAGGAAGTATTGATTGTTAATGGCATCAATGGATGCTCTTGTAAAACATATCTACCTCCGTCGGAAGTGTAAATTAGAGTTACCTTCCCTTAATTGTTGACATAAGGTGAGACTTTATTCGTTCGAGGAGTCTCGAGGTGTAGTAGTTTCTAGAAGACAGTTTGTACTACTGATGCCTTTTATGAATGAAATTGCGTTTTGTCTACATGGGCCAGTCCGGATGGGTTACCTCCCCGAAAACAGTGCCTCCTTTCGAGTTCTCAACACCATTAGGGATTCAAGAACGGAACAAATGCTACTGTCAAGCCATTTGACAGTGACATTGATCTGACTGATATTCGTAACTGTCCGCCTGTTACTTACAGCCTCTGTGACATTTGTGATACACATAATTGCCTCTTGAGATTGTAAACTTAATCCTGAGTGTTTCATATCTATTCATTGATTTTGTCGACACTGGAGTGCAAGCACCCCCTTGCTTACCCTATATTTGATTGGTCTTAACTTTTTCAAACAATTCAAACAATTGTAATTTGGAATGGGTCAGTTAACTTTCATACTGTGTTAGGCAAATGCAATAGACTATTATTTCAATGGATCAACGTTCTTTATACTGTTTAAGGTTAGTGCAATACACTGGTTACATTGTTCTTTATTCCGAATTAGGTCAATATAATACACTGATTGCGATGGATCACTGTTCTGTACACTTCATTCGGATAAAGCATTAAACTGATAACAAGTAATCCTTGTTCTCTATACTGTAATGGGCTTATGAAATGAACTGATTACACTGTCAGTTAATCACTTTTTATATGGCATTTTGTTACACTATCACAATGGGGTTGGGGCGGCGGGGGGTGGGGTGGGGTGGGTGCGGGGTCCTCCCACATTAAGCTGACACGCCGCGATATAACTGGAATACTGTTAAAAGCGGCGTTAAACCCAACTCACTCACTCACTCACTATCATAATGGATCATAGTAAAACAAAATCCGAAGTTGATCAAACGGTGGAAAAACAAGACCCACAAACACAAGTTGTGTCAGTCCAACCATTGATCAGTCCACTCACAGATCATTATTCACACAGTTCCAAACAAACAGCAGTGAGAAGGTGACACCTGATATAGATTCCTCATCCAGGAGTCTCCCAAGTCTCCTTGGCCTGTTTGCCATGTCGGGACTTCTTGATCGCCGCCAGGAAAGACGTGATTGATGGTTGTTCGTTCCGTCAGTCTTATTGAATTTCTGGAAATAATATTGGGAAAATCAAATACGTATTGAAGACGACCTGTGGACCACAATGGACATCGGTAATTATAGCCCTGAGGTAAGCATCGCCTTTAACGGCTTGGGGGGAAAATGTGAGACTTTCGTGTAAATTGATGAAAGGCGCTTCAGAATAAGAATCATATGGTCTGATTTATAGAGTTACCAGAAAAATAATCGATCATCTTTTGTCAATCGAATGTTCAAAACGATATCTGGTCAAAAGGGCTTATCTGTGAAGTACATTACTGCGGAAGCTAATATTTACAGTCAAATCTTTATTTTTCAGATTATGGTCGACAATCCATATAATGATATTAATAAATGTAGGTTACTGCTACATCTCAGGAGGTGGCGTAGACCAGGGGGACCGCCTCATCTGTTTCGTGTGTGTGCACAGAGATTGAGAGTGACAGTAATCTATCCACATAACTGTATGACAATAAGGATGACCTGAGCTTTCCTATAGTTAACTTTCCCTTTGTGTCGGAGGGGGCACAGGTGGCCCAGTCGTCTAAGGCGCCGCGATTCGCTGTGGGGAGTTGCGTCCCTTGGGTGCGCCAGAAACCTATGATTATGGGTTCGAATCCCGGTTCGCCCCGATTAATTTTCTAGGTTTGTCAGCACCATACCCGTGCTCGTGGGTTTCACCGAAGTGGTAAACGTCTGAGACCAGCATCACTTCGGGCTTTCCTCCCACATTAAGCTGACACGCCGTGATATATCTCGAATACTGTTAAAAGCGGCGTAAAACCCAACTCACTCACACACTAACACCTTTGTTTCGGGCAACATGTCGGTGGCTCCGGCCTTTGATGTTCGCATCTCACAACTTTTGAGGTTTTATCGAGCTCATGCTCTTCTAACGAAAATTTCAAAGAGCTTCATCCACGGCCTAAGTGAAGTATTTCAACAGTTTTATGGTGGACTAGTGGAGGGCATTTCTAAATTTGACGCTGTCGTGATAATAATGATGCAATTCCATGTATACTGAACCGCAAAAGAAATGTCACCATGGATGGATATATGAGAAACCTTATTTGTCCAAACACTGTAAGCATACTTTGAGACATATTAAAAAGATAAAACTTGGCAAAACTGATCATCAAGGTTGATATTAAAGTGTCAAAAGTTCTTAAATTGAAACACAACACTAGTCTCTGAGAAAATGGCATCACAAGTATCTCGTGTCTCCGCCGTGTGCATTGATGACTGCCGTGCAACGTCGATACATTGAATGGATGAGGCGGTTGATGACGGCCATAGGCACTTGAGCCCACACTCTGAGGAACGCCTGACGCAGTTCAGCTGCAGTTGTCGGCCTTGGTCGGACGTCATTCCCACAGGTGCTCAATGATTTAAATCGGGACTGAGGGCTGGCCACTGCCATTCTGTTGGAGGAAGTCTCTTGTTGCTCTCGCAGTGTGGGCACGGGCGTTATCATGCTGAAACTCGTGGTTGCGGCGACGTGCCAAATGAGGTATGGCGTGTGGTCTGAAGACTTGATCAATGTACTGAGCTGCTGTGACACCATTGCCTCTCCCTGGACCGATGTACTGGAAGACCACAGGGCCGACCCTCTGTGCAAGACCAATTCCACCCCACATCATGATCCTCGGACCACCCCACGAGTCTCTCTAAACAAAACAAGCATCCGATTAACGATCCCCACGGCGTCGCCAGACTCTGCTGGTGACGGCGATGCTGGTGCTGTACATGTGTTGCCCACTGAAGACGGTCTCGGCGATGACGTGGTGTCAGAATGGGTCCTCGGTGTGGCCTGTGACAGTGGAAGTGTCTGCTCGACAATCGTCGACGCACGGTGTCCGCACTAATGGTCTGTCCCCAGTGTCTGTCGAGCAGTTTCCGCAGCAGTAACAAAGCGATCTTGAAGATGCTGTCGCACAATCTGACGATCCTGACGTCGGATTGTGACCCTTGGACTTCCACTATGTGGTCGGTCATCTGTAGTGTTGGTGGTCTGGTACCGTTGCTGGAGCCTGTATATGGTCCTTTCGTGGACTTTAAATGCATTGGCTACTTGCCGGGCGGTTTGTCCAGCTTGCATTCGTCCAAGGGCTTGGTGTCGCTGATTTCTTGTCAATCTTGGCATGTGGTAGCAAATGCTATAACGAATGAATGTTATCCGATCTGGGTGGATTTTTATGGGGCAAGAAATGGGGGAACGCATGTGCATTTCAATTTTCCCGGAACTCACTTGCATCGGGTTACCATGGCCGTTGCCGTGATGCGTTTGGGAGATCGGTTTCATTGTCATCTCCTTTGGATTTTTTTATCATCAAATTTCATTTTTCCTGAGAAGCTTATGTTTGTGAAACTCTGAAAAAAATTACCCAGATATTTAAATGACAACTTTTCATGAAATGTTACTTGGGTGACGTTTCTTTTGCGGTTCAGTATATTGGCTTGTGCCATGTGTTCCCGTGTTGTTTTTTCCGGTGAACGGTTGACTTGCCCTTCTTATGTTTGTGACGGGTTGGCAATTCATGGACACATGCTCATGGTATAGCTGGGATTGTACAATGGACTCTGCTTTAAGCAGAAGTATGATTATTAGAAGGGGTTTGTCGCTTTTATTTTAATATTTTAGTATGCGTGTGATGCATTGTGGACCCCCCCCCCCCAAAAAAAAAAAAAAAAAAAAAAAAACCAAAGAAAAAGAAAAGAAGAAGAAAAAAAACAAGAAAAAATCCCCCCCCCCAAAAAAAACCAAACAAAACCAAACAAAACAAACAACAACAAAAAACAAACCACAACAAAAATAAAACAAACAACAAACAACAACATCAAACAAACAAAAAACAATAATGTAAATCTCCGAATTAATAATAATGCATTACTGCAAACAAAGACTGATCTTAACACAAGGACATACTTGTCTCCCGTGAAAACCAGGCAATGATCAGCGAACGTTTTTTAGTTCCAGGCCAGTGACAAGTCAGGCTTAACATAAAGCACGACCATGGGCATGTAATCATATATATGTATAATAAGATTTCGATTGGAGGCTAATTTATCTGTTTAGAATTTAATCATACTTGAAAGAAACCGTGAGACACAATGGAGATATAATTGAAATTTATTATGAATCTAATGTCGAATGAGTAGTTTCGCTAAATGCTTATTTACGAAGTGATAGAAAACCTGAGACCTTAGTCGAGTGGGTTATTAACTGGTTATTTTCTGGCGTTTGACGTGTTTTATTTAGGTACACCATTTTTGTAACATTATCAGTTATGTCGTCGGCGGCGACAGCATTAATGAATGTTAATGTTGGTAGATGTTGACCACTTCGATTAAACCTACAAGCACGGGTATGTTGTTTGCAGACCAAGAATACTTTTTTGGGTTTATCATATTCGGTTATGCTCTTCAAATACCAAGAAAACTTAATTAACCTGGGGTTCGAGCCCCCGATCAGCGAATCCTGCTATCTGTAAGAGACGCGTCACTGCACATCGAATCATGTTATCTTTGATCACTGGGCCATCCCGTCATCCAGTTAAAATAGATCATCTGAAACAAAACAAGGTTTTATTTGGGAAAATTAAGTCGGAAGTGACAGTTTCGTGTTGCATTGTAGTGTTATGACTGAATGGTGTTTTACGCATCAGTCAGCAACATTGATGTTGCCTGCACTAGACAAACCGGATGTTGATGGCATGATCAACGATGCACGTCATCTGTGTAGGATAATACAGTCAGCCAAAATCACATACTGAGCATTTGATCATTATTTCTGTCAACTCGCCCGCCAAACATTGGATTCTGGAATTCGGTGATACACCAAAAGCGTTAACGTTTTTGTAGTTTAAAATATCTCACCGTACGTTTGAAGTGGAACGCTTAAGCGCGAGGTTACAAATGTTACCACTGAAGTACCAATATATTTCTCACCAAACTTAAAATGTTCAATTAAATAACAGTAATAATTTGGATGTTGAATTATCGATAGATCGATGCATTCATACGTAGGGTTTTGTGTTAAGAGGGTTGATAATATTTAAAAAAATATTATTGAAGTACCTAATGAAAATCAGATGGAATCTTGTTTTGTTTGTTTGTTTGTTGTTTAACGCCGCACTCAGCAATATTTCCAGTTATATGACGGCGGTCTGTAAATATTTGACCAGACAATCCAGTGACTGACATCATGAGCATCGATCCACGTAATTGCGATACGATAACATGCATCAACCAAGTCAGCGAGATTGACCACCCGCTCCCGTTAGTCGTCTTTAACGACAAGCATAGTCGTTTTTTACGACACGCTTTGGTTGCTGAAGACCTATTCTAACCCGACTCTTCACGGGTCGTAATCTTGTTTTTACCAATCGGAATCAAGCATTCTTCAGTGTGAATGATGTGAAACGATTTACCATGTTCCAGCTTTAGCACATTGGCCAGGCAAACAAGTGACCGAAGGCATTAAATATACACCATCGGGATACGAGGACACAGAATCAGTTGGGTCTTACCCAGCCTGACCATTTGATCCTCATCGTAGTCCCTATCGCAAATCATGACATACAGGAGATAGGATATCTTAACAGGGGATTGGTCCAGGTTGGTCAGATAGTAGTGTGAAGATGAGTTACATATGAAAAGTGATTTGCAAAATAACACCTCAGTCAAATCATAGAAAAAGTGGCAGCTCTGATTTTGTCAACTGTAACCCACGCATATGAAACTCACATTACGTTACGCATTTCAGACTTTATGGATCAAACTATTCCAAGTCGTCAGTCGGGCGTACTGCATAATATTATGCCCCTCTGTGGTGTATTATGAGTGTGTAGGGTTTAACGCCGCTTTTAACACTATTACAGACTGAGTTATATCGCGGCGTGTCAGCTTTATATGGGAGGAAAGCCCGAAGTGATGCAGGGCTCAGACGTCAACCACTTTAGTGAAACCCACGAGCACGGGTATGGTGCTGATAAACCTAGAAACATAATCGGAGCGAACCGGGATTCGAACCCACAATCATAGGTTTCTGGTGTGCCCAAGGGACGCAACTCTGCACAGCGAATCGCGGCGCCTTAGACGACTGGGCCATCCGTGCCCCCCCCGCCCCCCTCCTCCGTGGTTTAGACGATAGAGCGTCTGCCCGGACAGCCCGGTGGTTCGATTCCCGGCTGCGTAATACCAAAAGATGTTAAATGATGGTACTTGTTGTTACCCTGTCTGGCACACACACGCGCGCACGAGCGCACATTCATACACACGTGAATACATATCGACATAATAAGCGTGAACACGACGTTATACTCCATTTCACCTCGACACAAAACAGTGTATGCTGAATTATTCAACTAATGGTATAAGTGATGTTATTTTTATTACGTTGTGACGTTAGCTACATTTGCTGCACATCGACAACTTTTGAAGTGATGGGAAATATCAGAAAGCGAAAGGTCAACCCATATCCCGTAAACAATCTTAACAATTAATGAACCGAAAACGTCTTTCCCTATGTACTCATAAATAACTTTTAAAACAACTGTAGAGACGTAGCAGGTTGTAGAGCAATTCTGGAGACCCAGCATGAGGCTTGCCCAAGACTCATGAGACTTCAGGTCATTAACGAATGTCGATCCGCGTCTTAAGTACTCTTCAATCAGAGTGTGTTATAGCTTTACTGAAACAACGATGTTCCTCGGCTAAGTTCAAACGGTGTTATCGCTGTTTTAGTTTTCTGCCTTAAATGAAATAAAAGATGGACCGTGTAGTATTTCCCATAACTCGTTTGAAAATGAAACAGATCTTGTAACGGCATCTTTAATCAAGGACCGTATGTAGGTGATTTAAATGTCACAGTGCAAATCACTTCATGATCAATAGGTTTCTTTAAAACGTATTTTATCCAAATACCCCATAGTTTCAATATGTTTGAAGGACACCGAAATATTTAGCAAACAGTTGGTGTGTCCCCTCTAATCACAAGCCCTTTCCAGGCAGGACCCTTTTTATCCAGCGCTATCTATAAATGTCAATTGGCACCTTACATCGCCAGATCTTACGAAAGTACTGAGTCACTGACCTTGCATCACGTCATGTAATATATCTACACGTACATACAAAATCTGACCGACATAGTAAAACGGAGAGGCCAGCCCAGGGTGCCGTTGTACAAAGGGATTTTAGCGCTAAGGGGATCGTGACTCCCATACCTTAACATAGACTTACGACCGTCGTAGCACTAAGGTGATCGTGACTCCCATACCTTAACATAGACTTACGACAGTCGTAGTGCTAAGGTGATCGTAACTCCCATACCTTAACATAGACTTACGACCGTCGTAGTGCTAAGGAGATCGTGACTCCCATACCTTAACATAGACTTACGACAGTCGTAGTGCTAATGTTGTTTTGTAAAACGGCACCAAGGTCATCAACAGGAGCGTAGAGATTGCACGACTAGTCGCGGCGTCGGCTACAACCGCTGCTTCACCAACTACTACGTCGACGATGTAAAATCGCTGTCCGAATTCATGCATGTATATGTGACAGAGTTGGTCTCCGCACCGGGTACATTAGTCACTCGGTCCCAGTGAGCGTCCTGTCACGTGATTACTATCACGTCGACTGCTGTTGTCCAAAACTTCACGCCTGGATTGTGTCTTCCATCGTCCAACCAGTCCACCAACCGTGAACAAGCACGTGCTGTTGGCCACAAATGAGAAACATCATAAAACAGACAGAGCAGAACCGATCTACATGTGATATATTTCTGATCAGTTAGAAACATTTCATTAATAGAATCACAATTATAGTCTTCGATGTTCATGCTCCTTCTCCATAAAGTGACCGCCTCCGTGGTCTAGTGGTAGAGCGTCCGCCCGGAGAGCGGAAGGTCTGGGGTTCGATCCCCGGCCGCGTCATACCAAAAGACGTTAAAAGATGGTACTTAGTGTTACCCTGTCTGGCGCTCGGCATTAAGGGGCTAAAACCGGCTCGGAGTCATTATACTGTGTCTGAGTGGGGTACTCATGTTAAACTGCGGCATGGTACTATAAATCGGCATCAGTCCGGACTAGTACAAGCAGCCACACACACACACGTATATAAGTGCAATAATCTTGGACGCGACGTTAAACCCCATTTCACCTCACCTCTTCATAAAGTAAGTTGAAGCTACTTGTGTTAACCGATACATACAGGTATTACAAGTTACCCGCAGTAAGCACCCCCCCCCCCCCCCCCCCCCCCCCCCCATCTTTGTCTCGTCCAGGCTATCAAGAGCTATATCGGAATATCACCAAACAGCTTGGGTAATCCTTCCCTTTATCTTTTGTTATCCTCTTCAGCCAGATTCAGGGACCACAAGCTCCATTTGTATCTCCAGCTGTCTTGTGCTATATCCAGTTGTATCGTGCGGTACCAATATCTCTCCTGCTATCTCCCGTAATCGCCATCTATCCATACTATATCGACCCATCGCTGTGTCGTCGTGTGACTGTATTGTATTTCTGGAAATCTCCACTCATAGCCAGTGTGTTTGTAGCTTACACCAGTAGGTTGTCTTAAAGATATATGGCGTCATTGTTTACAGTTACTGTAATATAAGCTGACTATACACATGTATGTTCTAAAAACATTAGTCAATTTCAGCAACCCCTTGAACCCGTGAATCATTTAACAAAAACACAGTCAACACTCATTGAGACTCGTATTTACATTCTGTGATGACGTCATTTTAACATTTCAAATCCAGTTTGCTCTTGATTTACAAAACATTTGTCCAAAGCATTTTAGCTTTTAACTTTCACTTGCTGGTAAAGGACATTGAAATAAATTTGTACTCAAAATTGCTACAACAATTAAATTAAATTATTGGACTTCAATACCAGCAGTTACTATGAGCAGCAACTTTTAAAGAAGCCGCAGCAACTCGTTTGTGACAGTTGATAAGTTAATATGTTATTTTTTTCGAATTTGTTTTACCTTCATGTCGCAACTGCGAATGAAGATGATGAGATCAAACACACACTTTTATAATCAACACGATACCTAATGTTTTTTTCTGTCCACGGACGTCTTTTTTAACCAAGCTGAAGAACACACATTTTTTTAAAACATGTTGTTATTTTATTTCACACGTTAACTGCGCCCTCGGCCAGGACTTGGGTACAGTGTTCAACCCACTCTCCCCCAGCCCCGATAAACACACACCTTTTTTTCAAAATCCCGGATCCGATTCTGCTTCGGGACAATAAAGTATTATCGAATTTTATCTTAACACATCACCTTGTTCAGTTAAGATGACATTTTCAAATGAAGCTGTTTTACACAATATTTTCCGTGATCTGTGTGGACGTGGAGGCTCGTCCACCAATTAATAGGAAAGGAAAATCGAATAGAGCTGTCTCAGTAAGTAAACTAGAAGGGGTGGCGAAGACAGTGTTGGGACGGTTTACATTAGCGGTAAACCTCTCGGGGATGCTACTCAAAGTGTTTGGTGGACACTGCCCTGGACGGCTGCTTGATGAATGGCTAAGGTGACCACAAGCTGATGACTCGAGTGGCTGCGGGCGTCAGCTGTGGCGAACTGAGGAGAACTATTGATAGGAACCGTTTCATTGATTTCGACTTTTAGACATTCCAGCTATTTGTTTACGAGGAGACGTCAAACACAGGAGATGTGTATGTGACCGTATCTGTATTGGGGATTTAAGGGAGATTTGGACCATTAGATACGTGGGTTATTGGCAGGAAGAAAGGGGATTAATTTCTTTAATAATTATTACAAAATGCGTTGCAGCACTTAATCGATTTCTTCCCTTTCTCGTTAGTTTGAAAGTTGGAGATCGAAAATTGATGTATAAAAATTACGATTACAAAAGGTTTATATTATGTAACAGAAGGCTACGTCTCTAAGTGAATGTATGATTTGTAAATTTATTTGTTGCGTAACGCGGACTCGGCAATATGCCAGCTTTATCACTACGGCCTGTAGTGAGTGGGTGAGTTGGGTTTAACGCCGCTTTTAACAGTATTACAATTATATCGCGGCGTGTCAGCTTAATGTTGGAGGAAGGCCCGAAGTGATGCAGGTCTTAGACGTTTACCACTTCGGTGAAACCCACGAGCACGGGTATGGTGCTGACAAACCTAGAAACATAATCGTGGCAAATTCGGGATTCGAACCCACAATCATAGGTTTCTGGCGTGCCCAAGGGACGCAACTCTGCAAAGCCACCCGAGCCTCAGTAAACCCAGTCACAGAGTGTGACTATCCGATCCAATTTAGGATCAGCTAGGAGATGGGAAAATGATCCCAATGTTGTCAAACTTGACAAAGATATTGTCAATCAAGAAATCCTGCAATTGCAACACACATCTTTCGATATGTAACATTTGTGAGTAGTTACTTTCCGTTTTAACAAATTGACAACATCCATTACGAATTTTGATAAAATTTCATTTCCGAACTCTCGTCATCCTTTCGCGAACACCCGGTGTCATGGCAATTTGATAGTGATCCATAAACACGTGATACACAGGTAGTCGGAACCGTATAATGGTCTCAGCTTTTAGTCGATATTTCTTAAGAGGCTGGAAATATGTTTGTCGCTTTCACTTGAAAAAGAGAGAGAGAGAGAGAGAGAGAGAGAGAGAGAGAGAGAGAGAGAGAGAGAGAGAACGAATGTCATTTTGGATATTATTTCAATTTTTACGGTCTATGATACATACTCGCGGTTTACGTATAGCTACAATGATGGTGTTTAACATTTTAATTAATAACGATTGCCTTAAGTATGATCAAACACAACAGAAAACAAGGCAATCACAATATACTAGTAAGTTATACATCGCTGATCATTTTGATTTAACAGTTCCTGAATTTAAACAAAATGCATTTGATAAAGATGTCGGTGTCAAATCAAGCTTCAATTTGTGTAGCCAGCCTTTTAGAAGGTTAACAATATTTTTTATCGTAACCTCTTCTTTTAGCATATCCCCATACCTCTTCATTTACCATTGTTTAGGTTCAGGTGAATGCGTATAATGAAATTACAGAAGGATGTGCCCAACCATGCTCAGGTAAAACATGGAACAGGTTGAAGACCTTAAAAATCAATATTCTGCTCATTTTTTTATTATTGCGGTTTTTATGTTCGCCTTATAGAGATACTGATTATATACTCGTAGTCTCACTGTCTTATGTTTTCCGATAAGATACGGATAATTGCATTTAGGACTAAACGTGCGTTAATTTAGCATCAGGTTCAACATGTCAGGAATGAAAGATGTTCAACTCATTAGTTGACAGTAAACCAATAAGTGGGGGCACTATGGTTCCCAACGGATATTAGTTTCTATCAGAGTATCAAGTCTCTGGTCAGCGTTGTGATTACGTCCCTTGAGGCTGATCATGAAAGGCTTGAATATCAGCCTGATAAACACGTGCCAATAGAATTTATAGATGCATTCCTTTAGCAGTTCTCCAGAAGGTTATGGCTTGAATCTGTCCATTTCCAAACGAAGCAGTGAACTTTTAATATAGTGATAGTTGGGGTTTAAAGGGGAACGTCATGCAAAATTGAAAGCAAATGACTTGCTCTTTGTGATGATAGATCAGATAAACTTTATGGCTGACAAAAAGCTATCCACAAGAAAAGCTATCTTGTTTGACAAGAGGGATGACGTTCTTTTTTGGATGACTTGCGTACCCTTTTCGCGAACACCTGGCGTCATCACTGATTTTCAGTGGTCCATGGTTATAATATTCACAGCTAATTAACCGTTACGCCAAATGGAATCTGTTTCGGTGGATAATCAAGACTGGTTATGCTCTTGCATTGACATTTTATATTCAACTTTCCAAAAGTCAACTATGTCGAGCAATATTCCAGCAGATCCAGCCTTTTGTGTCTACATTTCACAACAGTTGTGGTACAATGTATCTGCGAAGACTTCAAAGAGCGTCATACGACGGTTGCTCAAAAGATGTTTGATCAGGGTTACACCATTGAAGGTCTTAGTATAGATTTCAAGAAGTAGTATGGTAAACATGTTGAGGATTATTTCCAAGTTAACGCATCAGTGACAAAAATAATATCCGATGCAAATCCCTTTTTTAACATGTACCATGACGATGATGGTGGACAATTGATATGCCCTTGCATGTGTCTGTGACCGGTGACACAGGTGGGGCAGTATACGCTCACATTTTCGTGAACACATGGTATCATATCCATGACGTTTTATGATTATAGAAACGGAATTTTCACTTTTATTCATATGAATGTAGGAAATGAAAATCAAAGGTGCAGGAATACACAATTGTGAGGAACACACACACACACACACAAAAAAAATACGATCGACTTAACAAAATAAACATGGAAGCACCCAACACCCGGTTGAGGAAACGAGTGAGTGAGTGAGTGAGTTGGGTTTAACGCCGCTTTTAACAGTATTCCAGTTATATCACGGCGTGTCAGCTTAATGTGGGAGGAAAGCCCGAAGTGATGCAGGTCTTAGACGTTTACCACTTCGGTGAAACCCACGAGCACGGGTATTGTGCTGACAAACCTAGAAACATAATTAGGGCGAACCGGGATTCGAACCCACAATCATAGGTTTCTGGCGTGCCCAAGGGACGCAACTCTGCACAGCGAATCGCGGCGCCTTAGACGACTGGGCCACCCGTGCCCCCTTGAGGAAACGAAGGTTTATCATCAAGAGATGCCCCTATCCTTTTTGTCCGACATTTCAAACCCTGGAGCTTTGTGCATTAAGGCACGACTTTTATCGCGTAAAAAAAATCTCGGTTTGCTTGACCCAGACTTCAACACAACAGGTCATGTTTGTGATATTGTTCGACAGATGATATGTGGTGACTATGAGATCTGTAACATAAAATTACTATCACATGAAATACCAAAGCTATCGATTGACATTTCAAATATTGACGAGATTTCTTTGACCTTTTCGTTGACTGCAGACCGTTATATCAAATAATTCCTGAAACTCTAAACGTACACATACACTTGGCCAAACATGATTTATTGACATTACAAGTTTCATGGACAAACTTTTATCGCTTGGTCATACCTGTAAAGTGTCTCTGTTGGTATCAGCTTGAACAAGGTCTTCATTCGCGATGCGATCTCTTGTCTTCATTCTGTGTCACGTATACGTTTTTCCGTGGTACCATATACGTTATTAATGCAAATGTTAATGTTACTTGAGTTAATATTACAGTAATGTCTTTGTTCATTGCACCCATATACTAACATTGTCCCTACACAACTATGAGTGAGTGAGTATGGTTTTACGCCGCTTTTAGCAATATTCCAGCAATATCACGGCGGGGGACACCAGAAATGGGCTTCACACATTGTACCCATGTCGGGAATCGAACCCGGGTCTTCGGCGTGACGAGCGAACGCTTTAACCACTAGGCTACCCGACCGCCCTACACAACTATGAGGCAACCCGTGTTTTATCAGGTGATGAATTGACTTGCCTTTGCGTGTATTTGTGACGGGTGCTATCGGAATCGTACAATGGACTCTGCATTCAGTAGAGGTTTCTTGTGGTAATAGAAATGGTTTTCTCGCTCTTTATCCATGTCATCAGATAACATACAAATTCAAAATTAAGAAATTAATTAAAGAATGTCAATAGCCAAATACGTCATATGTGTTTTGTGGTATAAATATATATTTAATTTAATGAATAGTGGCTACACATTCATAACATCATCTTACTTGTTTTCACGACTTATCGATAATTACTGTATTGCTTCACTTTCTTAGTCTCCAACTCATTTTACGCCCGAGGTACACCTTAAAATGGTGATGGTGTCAGTCACTAACCCATTCAACCACGGAATGTAGATTACACTTTTCTTACTCTCTCCGCATAAAATGTAAATGAAATTGTCGTAAATGTTATAAAGCAATATTAATTCCACAATGTTCTCAATACGTAAATGTAGCTAACGATGCACTCCTTCGGAGTTATAATAGCAATAAATAAGAGACGACAGTGAAACGTGAAGCGGCATAAAATCTCCACCGATTTGGGATTGAATGAATTCAAAATTTTAGCCCCTTGTGCCTCAATGTTGGTTCTGTGACATAATAATGTACATCATTTACACAATGACATTACAAAGGTCATATGAGACACTCATTTCAATAGCAGATGTTTGGTCAACTCTGTGATTAATCGACGTGGTATGCAGACGTGAAGGAACAAGATGTTATCGTGCAAACTTGTTCACTGAACTTAGGAATGTCAAGAAAACCTGTTGTTTAACAATCTCATTGAAGTGTGTGAGAGAGAGAGAGAGAGAGAGAGAGAGAGAGAGAGAGAGAGAGAGAGAGAGAGAGAGGGAGGGAGTGTGTGTGTGTGTGTGTGTGTGTGTGTGTGTGTGTGATGGGGGATGTATTTCTTGGTGTTTGTGTTAAAGACACATCTTGCATTTTAGCTTTTCTTCAAGACAAAACTTGACGCAGTTTTATTCTTTGATAGAAGGATCTAACCAATAGTTTGTGGACATCGAATTCCTAAATGTCTTTCTTGAATAGTGTAAAACATGTGGCAGGATTGCGTTGTTACAGTCAAGATGTTTTGAAAGGCTTTGACTCCGTGTAATTAGGACACTTGTTAACAGCTAGAGTAAGCAGCGTGTACTGATTTATAGTGGGTAATCGTCTACTGATAGACAGATCTATAGTGAGTAATCGCCTAGTGATAGACTGATTTACAGTAAGCGACTACGGATAGACAGATTTACAGTGAGTAAGCAACTACGGATAGACAGATTAATAGTGAGTAATCGTCTACTGATAGACAGATTTATAATGAGTAATCGCCTAGTGATAGACTGATTTACAGTAAGCGACTACGGATAGACAGATTTACAGTGAGTAAGCAACTACGGATAGACTGATTTACAGTGAGTAATTGTCTACTGATAGACTGATTTACAGTGAGTTGTTGTCTACTGGTAGACAGATTTACAGTGAGTAATTGTCTACTGATGGACTCATTTACAGTGAGTATGCATCTTATGATAAACTGATTTCCAGTGAGTATGCGTCTACGGATAGACTGATTTACAGTGAGTTAGCGTCACAGCAAGGGATTTTGACTTATTTGCGCCCAACCTGCTTGGGCTGCTTATCAGACTGGATGGAATTCTCCTGTACCAGTGCCGGAGGGGAACAGGAGCCTGTGTCAGAGCAGGGATAACGTGCCAAATATGTCGAAGTCATCTGATACGACACATAGTCGCTGCCCACACCATATGGCTGTAATGAGGACATGATGGCTATCATTTGGACGGGATTATAGTTCATAATTCATTTTAAGATTGCGACATAAAATGAAATTATTAACATGTCGTGCGTGTCATTGATGGATTGGACATGTGTTACACTGTCTGGGGCCGCGTGGATTATACTTGAGAGAGAGTTCACGGGTCCTTGATAATAATCCAGAGGGTGTGATAAATATAATTATTGTGAAATCACGTATCGGCTCAAAAGAGGAGGAAGAGCCAAGAGACTGAGGTTGTAGATGCGTGTCTACTTTGGTTGAACTAGTTGTTTGTTTGTTTCTTGCTTAACGCCACATTCAGCAATATTCCAGCTATATGACGGCGGTCTGTAAATAATCGAGTCTTGACCAGAGAATCCAGTGATTGACATCATGAGCATCGATCTACGCAATTGGGATACGATGACATGCATCAACAAAGTCAGCGAGCCTGACCACCCGATCCCGTTAGTCGCCTCTTACGAGAAGCATAGTCGCCTTTTTAGGGCAAGCATGGGTTGCTGAAGACCTGTTCTACCCCGGATCTTCAAGGGTCCTTTTGTTGAACTAGCCAGGAAGGGCATGGTGCCTACAGACGGTGTTATCGGGGCGAATCTGGGATTTGAACTCCGACCAGTGGATCCTGTTCCCCAAGGGACACAACCCTGCACAGCCATGTACGCCTTACACCACTGGGCCTTTCCGTGGGGAGATTGTTCAGGGACTATTTAAGTGATTCCATGGCATTTGATTAGGTTACCAAGCAATTTGTTTAGCGTTTATGTTTTCCTAAACATTAGACCGCGCCCACAACTGTTTCCTGATTGGTTGATAAATTATGGGAGTACAATTAACATTCAAAACTCACCCACTCTATATTAATATGATTTTTGTCATTAACAGAACGACTAAAAATCCTTTATCGGAAAAACAAACTTTGGGGATGTTTCGGGAGTAAAAACTGAGCACACAATTTTATGAAGATATCTCCCAAACTATTAATGATCCCTAAAATGTTTTGTGAAGGATAAAAACAACAATGCTCCTTCTATAATCTGAAAAAAATATATACAGAATGTTGTATCTGATTTCACAAAGATATCTCCGGAACTATTCATGATCCCTAACTATTTTCTTAAGTATAAGCTTAAGTGGGGGCACGGGTGGCCCAGTCGTCTAAGGCGCCGCGATTCGCTGTACAGAGTTGAGTCCCTTTGGCACGCCAGAAACCGATGATTGTGGGTTCGAATCCCGGTTCGCCCCGATTATGTTTCTAGGTTAGTCAGCCTCATATCCTCACCGAACTGGTAAACGTCAGAGACCTGCATCACTTCGGGCTTTCCTTCCACATTAAGCTGACGCCGGGATATAACTGGAATAATGTTACAAGCGGCGTTAAACCCAACTCACTCACTCATTAACTTAAGTATAAGAACAAAGCTCCTTCCATAATCACAAAAAATATCTAAAGATACTGTGTCGGATCCTTTGAATATGTATGATCGTCGAAAAAAACGAGAGAGTCTAAACACGATTTTTTTATTCCGCCTACGACGTAATGTAATGTACATGTACGATCTAAAAATATCCATTATCTCTCAAACATTATTAGCATGAGACATATGATTACACACCAACGATATCTGCGTTAGCTTCAAAAGGAAATGTGATAATTACTGTGAAATAAAATGTAACATTAGCCTGAACACATTACACATGTGCGGCAAAGAGGACACCAATGACTGTCTAGATTCCCTGATACCGAATTCCTTTTACTGTCATGATGAAATTGAAACACAAACTTTGACCTTACATACCGCCTTTGTGTGGTAATAAATGCATGATGGTAAATCGTGCAGAAAGCAATTGTAGATGAGAATCGTTGACCTGGAGAAACGTTCATTGAACATGACAAGTTTTATGGAGTCAAAGAAATTTGTTAGGATTTATCGTGGTTTCTGGTACTTAAGGCAAATTCATCCGAAAACGTAAACTGGTCAGTTGAAGACATTTATTGCCTGGGAAATCGAGCGCCTAGGTAATAAGTCATAACATGATTATGTGAACAGCTAATAGGAGGTAGAATCACTTCGCGGACGTGATACTATGATGTTGGTTGGTTGGTTTGTTGTTTAACGCCGCACTCCAGCTATATTCCATCTATATGACGGCGGTCTGTAAATAATCGAGTCTGGAGCAGACAATCCAGTGATTAATAATATTATTATTATCATGAGCATCGTTCCACGCAATTGGGATCGATGACATGTGTCAAACAAGTCAGCGAGCCTGACCACCCGATCCCGTTAGTCGCCTTTTACGACAAACATAGTCGCCTTTTAAGGCAAGCATGGGTTGCTGAAGACCTATTCTACCCCGGATCTTCACGGGTCGACAACATGATGTGAAACTGTGATGTAACAACGTCAGAAATAACTGTTTGCAAGGTATCGATAAAAAGAAGTATAATTTTAATGTGTCCCTTTTCTTGTTCCGTCCTGTCGTCCTCCGCCGTGATACTGTCAGAATATTGGAGAGTGAGTGAGTGAGTTTGAAGTCGCTTTGAAAAGTATTTATGTCACTTTATTGCGTATCAGCTTGATGTGGGAGTAAAGCCAGTGATGCAGGTCTCTTACGCGTATCACTTTGGTGAAACCCTCGAGCACGGGTAAGGTGCTGACAAACCTAATCATAATCAGGCTGACGAATCGGGATTCGAACCTGTGGAACGCACCTCTGCACAGCGAATTGCCTCATACCTCTTTACCTGCGTGTATGTAAGTTGAATTTCACATCAACATTGCACGCACTGTTATTTCTTTTTATTCCAAGATGCGTGCTTGTATGTTACAACTGAGATTAATATGGGCGTGGAAATATGTGATATCAATAGTGAGCGTATTTGTTTAACCGATCGCAAATTGCACCGGCAAATGGAATTTTATCGGCATTAAACCAACTTTTATGTTTGGGATGAAAGACATGAGACGCCATCGGGAAGACGGCAGCTGACATTCGGGGAACAGCTCAAGGCTTCTCCTGCAGGAACATCTCGCTTGATGCGTTGTATCTCCGCCAGGTGTCGATACTCCTGAAATATTCAACAATTCAAAAACTAAATCCAACGTTTTTTTTATAGCTGTTTCATCAGGCCACGAATTAGGCACTATTATCTGGAATGGAGAACACGAAACTTATAGAAACACTTCGCACATTCAAGTTAAATTTGAGTGGTCACTTGTACATGTACATGTACATGTGCATGTATTTCAATCAGTTAATCACTTAAATGAAGTGAAGCTGCCGTGTGTCCACTAAATACTCGTTAAATGGTTATACA
Source organism: Haliotis rufescens (assembly GCF_023055435.1). Lineage (NCBI taxonomy): Eukaryota > Metazoa > Mollusca > Gastropoda > Lepetellida > Haliotidae > Haliotis > Haliotis rufescens. The sequence goes on from NW_025964323.1 coordinate 1,252,097, forward strand.
GTTCCGTTGAGTGGCAGATTCCACGAAAACAACAGGTTTGAATGCAAAGCTGGTAATGTAATGTGCACAGGTGGTTAAGGTTGACATATGAGAACAGTTGCAGTGTATAGTTTGTGGTCATGCATGCATATCATTTCATCGCTGACGCAAATAATTACAAACCCCGCACCTTAAGAGGAAATGGAATTCGCCTTCAACGAACTTGTTTGACATTTTTTACATTTCTTAATTCAATTCAGTAGATGGTGTTTCTTGTTTACACATAACGTAACGTGTCATATTATTGTTGGCACCAGGTAAGTGTAGGAAGTAGGTAAGGATACAGGTGTACATATCAATATCAGGTTAACACGTGGTATAACGAACATGCTATATTGGGGTCTTCAATGTTCAGACATATTCTTACAACACAGTAGTAGGAACTGTCCATTTTAAAATTCAAGACAGTTCATGTGCCAAAGTTTCCAATTTTCCGTCAAACTGTCTTATTGTATTGTTTATGTGTGCAATTAATTCTCTATGAGCAATATATCAGTTATATCTTCATAATGCCACCATGTCTCTATCCAAAAATGAGAAGATGTTTAAAATTTCTATACTCTCTCTCTCCCTCTCTCTCACTGCGCTGGCAAACAGTTCCTTTTAATACTTACTTGAAAGTCTTGTCAGTATTTTAACTATACGATAAGGAACTCATAACCTAAAATTCTCTTTACACTATCACTTGAACCGTTGTCTTAACTAAGGAGTCAAATACATGGACTTCACGTGTTAATAAGTCAAGCTTATGGTCGCAATCACAATAATTGTGACGTACCGGTCATGAGATAATGCCACACAATGCGCCAATGAATATTTTCAGTGACATACTCATCATCGATTTCGATTACATCAGTGGATTACTCTGACCTACAAGAAGTTGAGGTGAGGTACTTGTATAGCGGCCTTCCGACTAGTACATGTATTCACGCTGAAATATGCTCTGTAGGGTGCTGCTACTAAACAATATGTCTTTATTTCCTCATGGCTGGTGATAATATAGATCACAATGACGTATATACAGAGGCTAGGTAATGAAGTGAATTAGTGAGCTTAAATGACATCGTTTTCACGATACATAATGCAGGGTGTTAATTACGCCTATAGAAATAGCCTTGCAATTGACTTGCCTTTGAATGTATTGATGATTGGTATAAATACATCATCAACGCCAAAGAATAACAAGTATCAAGCTTCCGCCGAAACAGATTATATTTGTCAAAATAGCTGTGAAAATTATTTGATTGGATAACTAAAAATCAGTGATGACACCAGGTGTTCGCGAAAAGAGGAAGCATGTCCTGCCCTACTGGTAACACCCACATAATTTGCATTAAAACAAAACTTATGTGTTTAACAGATGTTTCTTATTCGGAATCGTACAATGGACTCTGCTATTAGCAGAGATTTCTTATGATTATGGAATTGCTACGCGTGTCTATTTATGGGACCTGAAACGCCGAAGAAACAGGTGCGATCCTTCTATTCCCGACATGGGTAAATCAATGTGTGAAGCCAATTTGCATTTGGGTCTGGGGTTTCTAATGGTAAAATTCTGAAATTTGTCTGTGGTGAAAATGTATGTCGTTAGTAATTACTATTACTTGGGATAGGAACCGGCGTCCATTAAAGGTTTATCAGAAAACATTTCAAAGGCCATGTTCTCCTCACAAAATAAAGCAAGAAAAGTCGATGCAATATACTGTGACATAGTTTTTCACTAACACCGTAAATAACACGGTGTTCATTTGATCGAAATATGTAAGGATGAATGAAGCAAAGGCAGTCCCATACAGGTCAAAGTTTTAAAATATTGCTAACGGGCCAGACATCTATATGTGATCACGAATTTTCCTCCCAGCTTAATAATTTCTTCCTTCGTGGTTTGACATATCAGAAAAAGTCGTAACTACAATCAATATCAACATATATACTCAACAACAATATTTTAGTGTATTTTTCAAACAAGTAAAGCTTGGTTTTCAATATTATAGTACATGTATGGAGTCAAGTCACAAAAACGCAACTGCTACAGAAAAGCATGCATTCCATGCAAAAGTTGACTTTTATGTAAGGCACATGCATTTCACTACACAAGAATGAGAAAAAAACGTGAGTTGACGGGATTCCATATGCATTGTGTCGGCTCGGGGGCGGCAGCGTTATGGTATGGAGTGGGATTACAGCAAGACAGAGGACCCGTTTGATAGAAGTAGAGTGAATTCTCAATGGACAGCGCTACCGCGACGAATTCATCGTCCCTGCTGTTCTACCGTTTTTGCGTCGTCATGGCCCAGGCATTACCTTTCAACATGACAACGCCCGGCCTCGTATTGCTCGACTTGTTCAGGATTCTCTTCAACAACACAACGTGAATGTCATCGAACACATGTGGGATGAAATGGATCGGCGCCTTCGACGTCAACCACGTGTTCCACAGACACTCCAGGAACTTCGAAACATGCTCCAGCTGATATGGACAGATATCCCACAGTACTTTGTGCGACGACTGGTCCATTCCATGAGAAGAAAATGTGCTGCTTGCATCGCAAACAAAGGTGGACACACACGCTATTGTTTTGTAAATTGACATTTTGGCATGTTCATGTTTTTTTCATTAAATCACACATTTTCTGAAGTCAGTATGGCAAATTAAACCATTTGAACACTTACAGGATTATTTTATCTGTTGCAAACCGAAATTGTTTCAGATTTGGTAAAAAACATAACTTTGCATTAAATCTTATTCAATGTCACAGGAACCTTTGTTGTTCAGTATGCATGTTAAATTATTCCTCTATTAAACTATAATAATAATAATAATAATAATTAAAGCTGCAAGCAGCAATGGCGGGCTCCAAGTTACACTGTGCACAAACGTCCATGTTCGAATCTTTAAAGGGTTCCCTTGTACCAAATCCGTCACATGTAGGCACAAATTGCAGGGTATTGCCGCTACGAAATTGGTGTGTGCTAAGTCTGTTTTAAACCCATTTCCGACATCAAACATGTTCGAATCCTCAAAGGGTTTGTTTGTACCAACTCTGTCAAAAGATAGTCACCGTTTGCAGGACATTGGCGTGTTCCAGGGATGTCCCAAATTCTAATCAAATATTACCACCAAGTGTTGTTACTTTTTCCATGCACCCAAGAACAGAAAATAAGATGCATATGATACCTAACTTCATGTAAACTTGCAATAGTTTCTGTCAACAAGCTTACAAGATATGATCGTTAAAGTAAAATTTCGGTAATTCTTTTTATCAAAATCAAAATCCAATACAACCGCAACTAAAACAGATATCCCAAAACGGCTATGAGAGTTTGCTGTGTTGTGTGTGGAGACAATTCTCAGAAAATTTGGAAGCATTTCATGCAGTGGACTCGGAGTTGTTTGCGTTTGAAGACAGGTACCCAAAAGACACTGTGAAAACCTTGAATCCAATATGGCTGCCAAACCATTTGACCAATGACCAAAGTCAAAGAACAAAATATGTCAAGCAGCTCAAACAGCAGATACATGCAAGTTTTCAAAATAATCGGATAAGCGGTTGCGGAGCAATAGGGCGAAATACATCTTTAAAAACGTCTTGACTTTTAGTTATCTGCCCTTGGCTTTTGGGGCTACGGCCTTGGCGGGCACTAGTACCCAACGGTCTTCATACACATACAAAATTTGAACAAAATCGAGCCAGTGGTTATTTTGCTAGCTCTGGTACAAAAATCGGTGGAATAATAATAATATTAAATCAAACGCTAACACTGGGGCTCTTCAGCCTTTCGGCTTGGGGACTCTTTAACAGGCTGTAACTTCTTTGTCAGTTGGGCTCCAGTCAAACGGATTAGCGTTCTGCGTTCGTCCGGACCCCGGGTTCCTGTCGCATTGCTGAGATAAAGTGCTAAACTTGTTTCCGACATCGTTCATATTCTAATCCTCAAAGAGTTTACCTGTACCAACGCCGTCAAATGTAAGGAACCTCTTGTGAGACATCACCACTACTAAATTGACATGTGCTTGGGTGTCCCAGGATGTTTTTACCAATTTCCAACTTCGACCATGTTCGAATCCTCAAATGGTTTGCTTGTACCAACGCCATCATATTTAAGGAACCGCTTGCGAGACATCACCAGACGTGTCCTTGTGTGTTCTTAACCCATGTTTGACTTCGACCATGTTCGAATCCGCATATGGTTTGCTTGTACCAACGCCATCAAATGTAATGAACCGCTGGTGAGACATCACCACACGTGTCCCAGTGTGTTCTTAACCCACGTTTGACTTCGACCATGTTCGAATCCCCAAATGGTTTGGTTGTACCAACGCCGTTAAATGTAATAAACCGCTTGTGAGACATCATGACATGTGTCCCAGTGTATTCTTAACCCATGTTTGACTACAACCATGTTCGAATCCCGAAATGGTTTGCTTGTACCAACGCCGTTAAATGTAATAAACCGCTTGTGAGACATCATGACATGTGTCCCAGTGTATTCTTAACCAATGTTTGACTTCGACCATGTTCGAATCCGCACATGGTTTGCTTGTACCAACTCCATCAAAAGATAGTCCACGTTTGCAGGACATTGCCGCTACCAAATTGGCGTGTGCCACAGTTTCCCAGAGTGGACTAAATGCCGACCTCCATATTCTAATCCGCAAATGGTTTGCAAATGGTTTGCTTTTAACAACGCTGTCAAAAATAAGGTACCGTAGCAATTGGCAATTGAGAAATGAAGAATCAAGTCAGCGAGTCTGATCACCCAATCCGATCAGTCGCCTCCTGTGTCAAGCATAGTTGCCTCTTGAGACAAGCATCGTTTGAAAAAGGCCAATTCTAACTCTGGTCGTCAAGGGTAGTACACATAATATTGAACAAGGCTGTGGAGAACGTTAGGGTATCTGCAAAGCCAGTGAATGGGTGTTTATAGTAGATTTATGAGGCGCTTCCATCAGTATTTGTACTTGGGTGAATTTTTTTATCAAAATCAAAATCCAATATGACCGCAACTAAAAAAGATATAAAAAAACGGCTATGCTCATTTGTTGTGTTCTGTATGGAGACAATTCTCAAAAAGTTTGAAATCATTTCATGCAGCGGATTCAGAGGAGATAGTATTTGAAGACAGGTGCCCATAAAACCCTGTCAAAACCTTGAATCCAATATGGCTGCCAAACCACGTGATCAATGACCAAAGTCAAAGAACAAAAAATATCAAGCAACTTAAGCAGTAGATACATGCAAGGTTTGAAAGTAAACGGGCAAACGGTTGTAGAGCAACAGGGCAAAATATATCGTCAAAAAATACTTGTTTTTCAGTTATCTGCCCTTGGCCTTTAGGCCTACGGCCTTGGCTTTCTGGCGGGCACTAGTACCCAACGGTCTACAAACACACACAAAATTTGAACAAAATCGAGCTCGTGGTTATTTTGCTAGGGCAGGTACAAAAATCGGCGGAATAATAAATAATAATAATAATAATAATAAATAATAATAATAATAAATCGAACGATTACAATAGGGCTCTACAGCCTTTCGGCTTGGAGCCCTAATAATAAATCGAACGATTACAATAGGGCTCTACAGCCTTTCGGCTTGGAGCCCTAATAAATCGAAAGATATCAACAGGACAACAGGATTACAATAATAAACTGGACAATCCCAATCTACACAGGAAATTTGGTCGAAATCGGACCAGTAGTTTCCGAGTTACAAGTGTTCAAAGGTCTGCCATTCAGAGGTCTGCTGTACGGCAGCTTGTGGCAGGGTGACAGGCAGGGTGGGTGGCTGGCAGGGTGACAGGCCGACAGGCCGGGTGGCACTTTGTGACAGGGGGTCAAATAGTCCGGGAGAAGAATGAGCGTAGCTCCTTTGTCCATTGAGCTACAGACAAACGGATCAGCGTTCCGAGCTCGCCAGCACCCCGGCTTTCTGTCGCACTGCTCGGATAAAGTGCCGAACCCGAACCTGTTTCCGACCTCGTCCATGTTCGAATCCCCAGATGGTTTGGTTGTACCGACGCCGTCAAAAGCAAGGAAACGCTTGCGAGACATCGCCGCTACGAAACTGACGTGTCCCGGAACGTCCCGTGATGTTCTACGCCCATTTCAGACGTCGCTCATGTTCGAATCCGCATAAGGTTTGCCTGTACCAACGCCGTCAAACGTAAGGAACCGTTTGCGAGACATTGCCGCATGTGTCCCAGTGAGTTCTTAACCCATTTCCGACCTCGAATCCTCATGTTCGAATCCTGAAAGGGTTTGCTTGTCCCAACTCGTGCAAAAGATAGTCACTGTTTGCAGATCATCACCGCTACAAAATTGGCGTGTGCCTGAGTCAACCAGAATGTTATAAACCCATTTACTACCCAGACAATGTTCGAATCCCGATAATCGCCTCTTAAGACAAGCATGGGTTGCTGAAGACCAATTCTAACCCTGATCTTCAAGGGCAGCATACATACTGCAAAAGACACTTGACGGTCAAAGGGAAATAACCCTAGGTTTTCTGAGCGATGTATTCGGTATTTTGTCCATATTACCACCAAGCGGTGTTACTTTTAGCATGCAGCCAAGAACAAAAGATGAGCTACATGTGTCCGACTAACTTCATGTAAACTTTCAATAGTTTCTGTGGAGAACCTTACAAGATGTGATCCTTATATAAAGGAAAAATTCGGTGAAAGAAATCATCAAAATCAAAATCGAACAGAGCCGTCACTAAGACAGATATCCAAAAACGGCTAACAGAGTTTGGTGTGTTATGTGTGGAGACAATTCTCAGAAAGTTTGAAAGCATTTCATGCAGTGGATTCAGAGGAGATAGTATTTGAAGACAGGTACCCAAAAAACCCTGTGAAAACCTTCAATCCAATATGGCAGCAACTAAAAAAGATTTCCAAAATCGGCTAACAGAGTTTGATGTGATATGTATGGAGACAGTACTCAGAAGGTTTGGATGCATTTCATGCATTGGATTCAGAGGAGATAGGATTTGAAGACAGGTACCCCCAAAACCCCGTAAAAACCTTGAATCCAATATGGCTGCCAAAGCACGTGACCAATGACCCAGATCAAAGAACAGAAAATGTTCAGCACCCGAAGCAGCAGACATGTGTAAAGTTTGAAAGTAATCGGACAAGCGGTTGCGGAGCAATAAGGCGAAATATATCGTCAAAAAATACTTGTTATTCAGTTATCTGCCCTTGGCCTTTGGGCCTACGGCCTTGGGTTTTTGGCGGGCACTAGTACCCAACGGTCTACAAACCCACACAAAATTTGAACAAAATCGAGTCAGTGGTTATTTTGCTAGGGCAGGTACAAAAATCGGCGGAATAATAAATAATAATAAATAATAATAATAATAATAATAATAAATCGAACGATTACAATAGGGCTCTACAGCCTTTCGGCTTGGAGCCCTAATAAATCGAAAGATATCAACAGGACAACAGGATTACAATAATAAACTGGACAATCCCAATCTACACAGGAAATTTGGTCGAAATCGGACCAGTAGTTTCCGAGTTACAAGTGTTCAAAGGTCTGCCATTCAGAGGTCTGCTGTACGGCAGCTTGTGGCAGGGTGACAGGCAGGGTGGGTGGCTGGCAGGGTGACAGGCCGACAGGCCGGGTGGCACTTTGTGACAGGGGGTCAAATAGTCCGGGAGAAGAATGAGCGTAGCTCCTTTGTCCATTGAGCTACAGACAAACGGATCAGCGTTCCGAGCTCGCCAGCACCCCGGCTTTCTGTCGCACTGCTCGGATAAAGTGCCGAACCCGAACCTGTTTCCGACCTCGTCCATGTTCGAATCCCCAGATGGTTTGGTTGTACCGACGCCGTCAAAAGCAAGGAAACGCTTGCGAGACATCGCCGCTACGAAACTGACGTGTCCCGGAACGTCCCGTGATGTTCTACGCCCATTTCAGACGTCGCTCATGTTCGAATCCGCATAAGGTTTGCCTGTACCAACGCCGTCAAACGTAAGGAACCGTTTGCGAGACATTGCCGCATGTGTCCCAGTGAGTTCTTAACCCATTTCCGACCTCGAATCCTCATGTTCGAATCCTGAAAGGGTTTGCTTGTCCCAACTCGTGCAAAAGATAGTCACTGTTTGCAGATCATCACCGCTACAAAATTGGCGTGTGCCTGAGTCAACCAGAATGTTATAAACCCATTTACTACCCAGACAATGTTCGAATCCCGATAATCGCCTCTTAAGACAAGCATGGGTTGCTGAAGACCAATTCTAACCCTGATCTTCAAGGGCAGCATACATACTGCAAAAGACACTTGACGGTCAAAGGGAAATAACCCTAGGTTTTCTGAGCGATGTATTCGGTATTTTGTCCATATTACCACCAAGCGGTGTTACTTTTAGCATGCAGCCAAGAACAAAAGATGAGCTACATGTGTCCGACTAACTTCATGTAAACTTTCAATAGTTTCTGTGGAGAACCTTACAAGATGTGATCCTTATATAAAGGAAAAATTCGGTGAAAGAAATCATCAAAATCAAAATCGAACAGAGCCGTCACTAAGACAGATATCCAAAAACGGCTAACAGAGTTTGGTGTGTTATGTGTGGAGACAATTCTCAGAAAGTTTGAAAGCATTTCATGCAGTGGATTCAGAGGAGATAGTATTTGAAGACAGGTACCCAAAAAACCCTGTGAAAACCTTCAATCCAATATGGCAGCAACTAAAAAAGATTTCCAAAATCGGCTAACAGAGTTTGATGTGATATGTATGGAGACAGTACTCAGAAGGTTTGGATGCATTTCATGCATTGGATTCAGAGGAGATAGGATTTGAAGACAGGTACCCCCAAAACCCCGTAAAAACCTTGAATCCAATATGGCTGCCAAAGCACGTGACCAATGACCCAGATCAAAGAACAGAAAATGTTCAGCACCCGAAGCAGCAGACATGTGTAAAGTTTGAAAGTAATCGGACAAGCGGTTGCGGAGCAATAAGGCGAAATATATCGTCAAAAAATACTTGTTATTCAGTTATCTGCCCTTGGCCTTTGGGCCTACGGCCTTGGGTTTTTGGCGGGCACTAGTACCCAACGGTCTACAAACCCACACAAAATTTGAACAAAATCGAGTCAGTGGTTATTTTGCTAGGGCAGGTACAAAAATCGGCGGAATAATAAATAATAATAAATAATAATAATAATAATAATAATAAATCGAACGATTACAATAGGGCTCTACAGCCTTTCGGCTTGGAGCCCTAATAAATCGAAAGATATCAACAGGACAACAGGATTACAATAATAAACTGGACAATCCCAATCTACACAGGAAATTTGGTCGAAATCGGACCAGTAGTTTCCGAGTTACAAGTGTTCAAAGGTCTGCCATTCAGAGGTCTGCTGTACGGCAGCTTGTGGCAGGGTGACAGGCAGGGTGGGTGGCTGGCAGGGTGACAGGCCGACAGGCCGGGTGGCACTTTGTGACAGGGGGTCAAATAGTCCGGGAGAAGAATGAGCGTAGCTCCTTTGTCCATTGAGCTACAGACAAACGGATCAGCGTTCCGAGCTCGCCAGCACCCCGGCTTTCTGTCGCACTGCTCGGATAAAGTGCCGAACCCGAACCTGTTTCCGACCTCGTCCATGTTCGAATCCCCAGATGGTTTGGTTGTACCGACGCCGTCAAAAGCAAGGAAACGCTTGCGAGACATCGCCGCTACGAAACTGACGTGTCCCGGAACGTCCCGTGATGTTCTACGCCCATTTCAGACGTCGCTCATGTTCGAATCCGCATAAGGTTTGCCTGTACCAACGCCGTCAAACGTAAGGAACCGTTTGCGAGACATTGCCGCATGTGTCCCAGTGAGTTCTTAACCCATTTCCGACCTCGAATCCTCATGTTCGAATCCTGAAAGGGTTTGCTTGTCCCAACTCGTGCAAAAGATAGTCACTGTTTGCAGATCATCACCGCTACAAAATTGGCGTGTGCCTGAGTCAACCAGAATGTTATAAACCCATTTACTACCCAGACAATGTTCGAATCCCGATAATCGCCTCTTAAGACAAGCATGGGTTGCTGAAGACCAATTCTAACCCTGATCTTCAAGGGCAGCATACATACTGCAAAAGACACTTGACGGTCAAAGGGAAATAACCCTAGGTTTTCTGAGCGATGTATTCGGTATTTTGTCCATATTACCACCAAGCGGTGTTACTTTTAGCATGCAGCCAAGAACAAAAGATGAGCTACATGTGTCCGACTAACTTCATGTAAACTTTCAATAGTTTCTGTGGAGAACCTTACAAGATGTGATCCTTATATAAAGGAAAAATTCGGTGAAAGAAATCATCAAAATCAAAATCGAACAGAGCCGTCACTAAGACAGATATCCAAAAACGGCTAACAGAGTTTGGTGTGTTATGTGTGGAGACAATTCTCAGAAAGTTTGAAAGCATTTCATGCAGTGGATTCAGAGGAGATAGTATTTGAAGACAGGTACCCAAAAAACCCTGTGAAAACCTTCAATCCAATATGGCAGCAACTAAAAAAGATTTCCAAAATCGGCTAACAGAGTTTGATGTGATATGTATGGAGACAGTACTCAGAAGGTTTGGATGCATTTCATGCATTGGATTCAGAGGAGATAGGATTTGAAGACAGGTACCCCCAAAACCCCGTAAAAACCTTGAATCCAATATGGCTGCCAAAGCACGTGACCAATGACCCAGATCAAAGAACAGAAAATGTTCAGCACCCGAAGCAGCAGACATGTGTAAAGTTTGAAAGTAATCGGACAAGCGGTTGCGGAGCAATAAGGCGAAATATATCGTCAAAAAATACTTGTTATTCAGTTATCTGCCCTTGGCCTTTGGGCCTACGGCCTTGGGTTTTTGGCGGGCACTAGTACCCAACGGTCTACAAACCCACACAAAATTTGAACAAAATCGAGTCAGTGGTTATTTTGCTAGGGCAGGTACAAAAATCGGCGGAATAATAAATAATAATAAATAATAATAATAATAATAATAATAAATCGAACGATTACAATAGGGCTCTACAGCCTTTCGGCTTGGAGCCCTAATAAATCGAAAGATATCAACAGGACAACAGGATTACAATAATAAACTGGACAATCCCAATCTACACAGGAAATTTGGTCGAAATCGGACCAGTAGTTTCCGAGTTACAAGTGTTCAAAGGTCTGCCATTCAGAGGTCTGCTGTACGGCAGCTTGTGGCAGGGTGACAGGCAGGGTGGGTGGCTGGCAGGGTGACAGGCCGACAGGCCGGGTGGCACTTTGTGACAGGGGGTCAAATAGTCCGGGAGAAGAATGAGCGTAGCTCCTTTGTCCATTGAGCTACAGACAAACGGATCAGCGTTCCGAGCTCGCCAGCACCCCGGCTTTCTGTCGCACTGCTCGGATAAAGTGCCGAACCCGAACCTGTTTCCGACCTCGTCCATGTTCGAATCCCCAGATGGTTTGGTTGTACCGACGCCGTCAAAAGCAAGGAAACGCTTGCGAGACATCGCCGCTACGAAACTGACGTGTCCCGGAACGTCCCGTGATGTTCTACGCCCATTTCAGACGTCGCTCATGTTCGAATCCGCATAAGGTTTGCCTGTACCAACGCCGTCAAACGTAAGGAACCGTTTGCGAGACATTGCCGCATGTGTCCCAGTGAGTTCTTAACCCATTTCCGACCTCGAATCCTCATGTTCGAATCCTGAAAGGGTTTGCTTGTCCCAACTCGTGCAAAAGATAGTCACTGTTTGCAGATCATCACCGCTACAAAATTGGCGTGTGCCTGAGTCAACCAGAATGTTATAAACCCATTTACTACCCAGACAATGTTCGAATCCCGATAATCGCCTCTTAAGACAAGCATGGGTTGCTGAAGACCAATTCTAACCCTGATCTTCAAGGGCAGCATACATACTGCAAAAGACACTTGACGGTCAAAGGGAAATAACCCTAGGTTTTCTGAGCGATGTATTCGGTATTTTGTCCATATTACCACCAAGCGGTGTTACTTTTAGCATGCAGCCAAGAACAAAAGATGAGCTACATGTGTCCGACTAACTTCATGTAAACTTTCAATAGTTTCTGTGGAGAACCTTACAAGATGTGATCCTTATATAAAGGAAAAATTCGGTGAAAGAAATCATCAAAATCAAAATCGAACAGAGCCGTCACTAAGACAGATATCCAAAAACGGCTAACAGAGTTTGGTGTGTTATGTGTGGAGACAATTCTCAGAAAGTTTGAAAGCATTTCATGCAGTGGATTCAGAGGAGATAGTATTTGAAGACAGGTACCCAAAAAACCCTGTGAAAACCTTCAATCCAATATGGCAGCAACTAAAAAAGATTTCCAAAATCGGCTAACAGAGTTTGATGTGATATGTATGGAGACAGTACTCAGAAGGTTTGGATGCATTTCATGCATTGGATTCAGAGGAGATAGGATTTGAAGACAGGTACCCCCAAAACCCCGTAAAAACCTTGAATCCAATATGGCTGCCAAAGCACGTGACCAATGACCCAGATCAAAGAACAGAAAATGTTCAGCACCCGAAGCAGCAGACATGTGTAAAGTTTGAAAGTAATCGGACAAGCGGTTGCGGAGCAATAAGGCGAAATATATCGTCAAAAAATACTTGTTATTCAGTTATCTGCCCTTGGCCTTTGGGCCTACGGCCTTGGGTTTTTGGCGGGCACTAGTACCCAACGGTCTACAAACCCACACAAAATTTGAACAAAATCGAGTCAGTGGTTATTTTGCTAGGGCAGGTACAAAAATCGGCGGAATAATAAATAATAATAAATAATAATAATAATAATAATAATAAATCGAACGATTACAATAGGGCTCTACAGCCTTTCGGCTTGGAGCCCTAATAAATCGAAAGATATCAACAGGACAACAGGATTACAATAATAAACTGGACAATCCCAATCTACACAGGAAATTTGGTCGAAATCGGACCAGTAGTTTCCGAGTTACAAGTGTTCAAAGGTCTGCCATTCAGAGGTCTGCTGTACGGCAGCTTGTGGCAGGGTGACAGGCAGGGTGGGTGGCTGGCAGGGTGACAGGCCGACAGGCCGGGTGGCACTTTGTGACAGGGGGTCAAATAGTCCGGGAGAAGAATGAGCGTAGCTCCTTTGTCCATTGAGCTACAGACAAACGGATCAGCGTTCCGAGCTCGCCAGCACCCCGGCTTTCTGTCGCACTGCTCGGATAAAGTGCCGAACCCGAACCTGTTTCCGACCTCGTCCATGTTCGAATCCCCAGATGGTTTGGTTGTACCGACGCCGTCAAAAGCAAGGAAACGCTTGCGAGACATCGCCGCTACGAAACTGACGTGTCCCGGAACGTCCCGTGATGTTCTACGCCCATTTCAGACGTCGCTCATGTTCGAATCCGCATAAGGTTTGCCTGTACCAACGCCGTCAAACGTAAGGAACCGTTTGCGAGACATTGCCGCATGTGTCCCAGTGAGTTCTTAACCCATTTCCGACCTCGAATCCTCATGTTCGAATCCTGAAAGGGTTTGCTTGTCCCAACTCGTGCAAAAGATAGTCACTGTTTGCAGATCATCACCGCTACAAAATTGGCGTGTGCCTGAGTCAACCAGAATGTTATAAACCCATTTACTACCCAGACAATGTTCGAATCCCGATAATCGCCTCTTAAGACAAGCATGGGTTGCTGAAGACCAATTCTAACCCTGATCTTCAAGGGCAGCATACATACTGCAAAAGACACTTGACGGTCAAAGGGAAATAACCCTAGGTTTTCTGAGCGATGTATTCGGTATTTTGTCCATATTACCACCAAGCGGTGTTACTTTTAGCATGCAGCCAAGAACAAAAGATGAGCTACATGTGTCCGACTAACTTCATGTAAACTTTCAATAGTTTCTGTGGAGAACCTTACAAGATGTGATCCTTATATAAAGGAAAAATTCGGTGAAAGAAATCATCAAAATCAAAATCGAACAGAGCCGTCACTAAGACAGATATCCAAAAACGGCTAACAGAGTTTGGTGTGTTATGTGTGGAGACAATTCTCAGAAAGTTTGAAAGCATTTCATGCAGTGGATTCAGAGGAGATAGTATTTGAAGACAGGTACCCAAAAAACCCTGTGAAAACCTTCAATCCAATATGGCAGCAACTAAAAAAGATTTCCAAAATCGGCTAACAGAGTTTGATGTGATATGTATGGAGACAGTACTCAGAAGGTTTGGATGCATTTCATGCATTGGATTCAGAGGAGATAGGATTTGAAGACAGGTACCCCCAAAACCCCGTAAAAACCTTGAATCCAATATGGCTGCCAAAGCACGTGACCAATGACCCAGATCAAAGAACAGAAAATGTTCAGCACCCGAAGCAGCAGACATGTGTAAAGTTTGAAAGTAATCGGACAAGCGGTTGCGGAGCAATAAGGCGAAATATATCGTCAAAAAATACTTGTTATTCAGTTATCTGCCCTTGGCCTTTGGGCCTACGGCCTTGGGTTTTTGGCGGGCACTAGTACCCAACGGTCTACAAACCCACACAAAATTTGAACAAAATCGAGTCAGTGGTTATTTTGCTAGGGCAGGTACAAAAATCGGCGGAATAATAAATAATAATAAATAATAATAATAATAATAATAATAAATCGAACGATTACAATAGGGCTCTACAGCCTTTCGGCTTGGAGCCCTAATAAATCGAAAGATATCAACAGGACAACAGGATTACAATAATAAACTGGACAATCCCAATCTACACAGGAAATTTGGTCGAAATCGGACCAGTAGTTTCCGAGTTACAAGTGTTCAAAGGTCTGCCATTCAGAGGTCTGCTGTACGGCAGCTTGTGGCAGGGTGACAGGCAGGGTGGGTGGCTGGCAGGGTGACAGGCCGACAGGCCGGGTGGCACTTTGTGACAGGGGGTCAAATAGTCCGGGAGAAGAATGAGCGTAGCTCCTTTGTCCATTGAGCTACAGACAAACGGATCAGCGTTCCGAGCTCGCCAGCACCCCGGCTTTCTGTCGCACTGCTCGGATAAAGTGCCGAACCCGAACCTGTTTCCGACCTCGTCCATGTTCGAATCCCCAGATGGTTTGGTTGTACCGACGCCGTCAAAAGCAAGGAAACGCTTGCGAGACATCGCCGCTACGAAACTGACGTGTCCCGGAACGTCCCGTGATGTTCTACGCCCATTTCAGACGTCGCTCATGTTCGAATCCGCATAAGGTTTGCCTGTACCAACGCCGTCAAACGTAAGGAACCGTTTGCGAGACATTGCCGCATGTGTCCCAGTGAGTTCTTAACCCATTTCCGACCTCGAATCCTCATGTTCGAATCCTGAAAGGGTTTGCTTGTCCCAACTCGTGCAAAAGATAGTCACTGTTTGCAGATCATCACCGCTACAAAATTGGCGTGTGCCTGAGTCAACCAGAATGTTATAAACCCATTTACTACCCAGACAATGTTCGAATCCCGATAATCGCCTCTTAAGACAAGCATGGGTTGCTGAAGACCAATTCTAACCCTGATCTTCAAGGGCAGCATACATACTGCAAAAGACACTTGACGGTCAAAGGGAAATAACCCTAGGTTTTCTGAGCGATGTATTCGGTATTTTGTCCATATTACCACCAAGCGGTGTTACTTTTAGCATGCAGCCAAGAACAAAAGATGAGCTACATGTGTCCGACTAACTTCATGTAAACTTTCAATAGTTTCTGTGGAGAACCTTACAAGATGTGATCCTTATATAAAGGAAAAATTCGGTGAAAGAAATCATCAAAATCAAAATCGAACAGAGCCGTCACTAAGACAGATATCCAAAAACGGCTAACAGAGTTTGGTGTGTTATGTGTGGAGACAATTCTCAGAAAGTTTGAAAGCATTTCATGCAGTGGATTCAGAGGAGATAGTATTTGAAGACAGGTACCCAAAAAACCCTGTGAAAACCTTCAATCCAATATGGCAGCAACTAAAAAAGATTTCCAAAATCGGCTAACAGAGTTTGATGTGATATGTATGGAGACAGTACTCAGAAGGTTTGGATGCATTTCATGCATTGGATTCAGAGGAGATAGGATTTGAAGACAGGTACCCCCAAAACCCCGTAAAAACCTTGAATCCAATATGGCTGCCAAAGCACGTGACCAATGACCCAGATCAAAGAACAGAAAATGTTCAGCACCCGAAGCAGCAGACATGTGTAAAGTTTGAAAGTAATCGGACAAGCGGTTGCGGAGCAATAAGGCGAAATATATCGTCAAAAAATACTTGTTATTCAGTTATCTGCCCTTGGCCTTTGGGCCTACGGCCTTGGGTTTTTGGCGGGCACTAGTACCCAACGGTCTACAAACCCACACAAAATTTGAACAAAATCGAGTCAGTGGTTATTTTGCTAGGGCAGGTACAAAAATCGGCGGAATAATAAATAATAATAAATAATAATAATAATAATAATAATAAATCGAACGATTACAATAGGGCTCTACAGCCTTTCGGCTTGGAGCCCTAATAAATCGAAAGATATCAACAGGACAACAGGATTACAATAATAAACTGGACAATCCCAATCTACACAGGAAATTTGGTCGAAATCGGACCAGTAGTTTCCGAGTTACAAGTGTTCAAAGGTCTGCCATTCAGAGGTCTGCTGTACGGCAGCTTGTGGCAGGGTGACAGGCAGGGTGGGTGGCTGGCAGGGTGACAGGCCGACAGGCCGGGTGGCACTTTGTGACAGGGGGTCAAATAGTCCGGGAGAAGAATGAGCGTAGCTCCTTTGTCCATTGAGCTACAGACAAACGGATCAGCGTTCCGAGCTCGCCAGCACCCCGGCTTTCTGTCGCACTGCTCGGATAAAGTGCCGAACCCGAACCTGTTTCCGACCTCGTCCATGTTCGAATCCCCAGATGGTTTGGTTGTACCGACGCCGTCAAAAGCAAGGAAACGCTTGCGAGACATCGCCGCTACGAAACTGACGTGTCCCGGAACGTCCCGTGATGTTCTACGCCCATTTCAGACGTCGCTCATGTTCGAATCCGCATAAGGTTTGCCTGTACCAACGCCGTCAAACGTAAGGAACCGTTTGCGAGACATTGCCGCATGTGTCCCAGTGAGTTCTTAACCCATTTCCGACCTCGAATCCTCATGTTCGAATCCTGAAAGGGTTTGCTTGTCCCAACTCGTGCAAAAGATAGTCACTGTTTGCAGATCATCACCGCTACAAAATTGGCGTGTGCCTGAGTCAACCAGAATGTTATAAACCCATTTACTACCCAGACAATGTTCGAATCCCGATAATCGCCTCTTAAGACAAGCATGGGTTGCTGAAGACCAATTCTAACCCTGATCTTCAAGGGCAGCATACATACTGCAAAAGACACTTGACGGTCAAAGGGAAATAACCCTAGGTTTTCTGAGCGATGTATTCGGTATTTTGTCCATATTACCACCAAGCGGTGTTACTTTTAGCATGCAGCCAAGAACAAAAGATGAGCTACATGTGTCCGACTAACTTCATGTAAACTTTCAATAGTTTCTGTGGAGAACCTTACAAGATGTGATCCTTATATAAAGGAAAAATTCGGTGAAAGAAATCATCAAAATCAAAATCGAACAGAGCCGTCACTAAGACAGATATCCAAAAACGGCTAACAGAGTTTGGTGTGTTATGTGTGGAGACAATTCTCAGAAAGTTTGAAAGCATTTCATGCAGTGGATTCAGAGGAGATAGTATTTGAAGACAGGTACCCAAAAAACCCTGTGAAAACCTTCAATCCAATATGGCAGCAACTAAAAAAGATTTCCAAAATCGGCTAACAGAGTTTGATGTGATATGTATGGA
Source organism: Haliotis rufescens (assembly GCF_023055435.1). NCBI lineage: Eukaryota > Metazoa > Mollusca > Gastropoda > Lepetellida > Haliotidae > Haliotis > Haliotis rufescens. Next base: position 1,269,973 of record NW_025964323.1, read on the forward strand.
GACAGTACTCAGAAGGTTTGGATGCATTTCATGCATTGGATTCAGAGGAGATAGGATTTGAAGACAGGTACCCCCAAAACCCCGTAAAAACCTTGAATCCAATATGGCTGCCAAAGCACGTGACCAATGACCCAGATCAAAGAACAGAAAATGTTCAGCACCCGAAGCAGCAGACATGTGTAAAGTTTGAAAGTAATCGGACAAGCGGTTGCGGAGCAATAAGGCGAAATATATCGTCAAAAAATACTTGTTATTCAGTTATCTGCCCTTGGCCTTTGGGCCTACGGCCTTGGGTTTTTGGCGGGCACTAGTACCCAACGGTCTACAAACCCACACAAAATTTGAACAAAATCGAGTCAGTGGTTATTTTGCTAGGGCAGGTACAAAAATCGGCGGAATAATAAATAATAATAAATAATAATAATAATAATAATAATAAATCGAACGATTACAATAGGGCTCTACAGCCTTTCGGCTTGGAGCCCTAATAAATCGAAAGATATCAACAGGACAACAGGATTACAATAATAAACTGGACAATCCCAATCTACACAGGAAATTTGGTCGAAATCGGACCAGTAGTTTCCGAGTTACAAGTGTTCAAAGGTCTGCCATTCAGAGGTCTGCTGTACGGCAGCTTGTGGCAGGGTGACAGGCAGGGTGGGTGGCTGGCAGGGTGACAGGCCGACAGGCCGGGTGGCACTTTGTGACAGGGGGTCAAATAGTCCGGGAGAAGAATGAGCGTAGCTCCTTTGTCCATTGAGCTACAGACAAACGGATCAGCGTTCCGAGCTCGCCAGCACCCCGGCTTTCTGTCGCACTGCTCGGATAAAGTGCCGAACCCGAACCTGTTTCCGACCTCGTCCATGTTCGAATCCCCAGATGGTTTGGTTGTACCGACGCCGTCAAAAGCAAGGAAACGCTTGCGAGACATCGCCGCTACGAAACTGACGTGTCCCGGAACGTCCCGTGATGTTCTACGCCCATTTCAGACGTCGCTCATGTTCGAATCCGCATAAGGTTTGCCTGTACCAACGCCGTCAAACGTAAGGAACCGTTTGCGAGACATTGCCGCATGTGTCCCAGTGAGTTCTTAACCCATTTCCGACCTCGAATCCTCATGTTCGAATCCTGAAAGGGTTTGCTTGTCCCAACTCGTGCAAAAGATAGTCACTGTTTGCAGATCATCACCGCTACAAAATTGGCGTGTGCCTGAGTCAACCAGAATGTTATAAACCCATTTACTACCCAGACAATGTTCGAATCCCGATAATCGCCTCTTAAGACAAGCATGGGTTGCTGAAGACCAATTCTAACCCTGATCTTCAAGGGCAGCATACATACTGCAAAAGACACTTGACGGTCAAAGGGAAATAACCCTAGGTTTTCTGAGCGATGTATTCGGTATTTTGTCCATATTACCACCAAGCGGTGTTACTTTTAGCATGCAGCCAAGAACAAAAGATGAGCTACATGTGTCCGACTAACTTCATGTAAACTTTCAATAGTTTCTGTGGAGAACCTTACAAGATGTGATCCTTATATAAAGGAAAAATTCGGTGAAAGAAATCATCAAAATCAAAATCGAACAGAGCCGTCACTAAGACAGATATCCAAAAACGGCTAACAGAGTTTGGTGTGTTATGTGTGGAGACAATTCTCAGAAAGTTTGAAAGCATTTCATGCAGTGGATTCAGAGGAGATAGTATTTGAAGACAGGTACCCAAAAAACCCTGTGAAAACCTTCAATCCAATATGGCAGCAACTAAAAAAGATTTCCAAAATCGGCTAACAGAGTTTGATGTGATATGTATGGAGACAGTACTCAGAAGGTTTGGATGCATTTCATGCATTGGATTCAGAGGAGATAGGATTTGAAGACAGGTACCCCCAAAACCCCGTAAAAACCTTGAATCCAATATGGCTGCCAAAGCACGTGACCAATGACCCAGATCAAAGAACAGAAAATGTTCAGCACCCGAAGCAGCAGACATGTGTAAAGTTTGAAAGTAATCGGACAAGCGGTTGCGGAGCAATAAGGCGAAATATATCGTCAAAAAATACTTGTTATTCAGTTATCTGCCCTTGGCCTTTGGGCCTACGGCCTTGGGTTTTTGGCGGGCACTAGTACCCAACGGTCTACAAACCCACACAAAATTTGAACAAAATCGAGTCAGTGGTTATTTTGCTAGGGCAGGTACAAAAATCGGCGGAATAATAAATAATAATAAATAATAATAATAATAATAATAATAAATCGAACGATTACAATAGGGCTCTACAGCCTTTCGGCTTGGAGCCCTAATAAATCGAAAGATATCAACAGGACAACAGGATTACAATAATAAACTGGACAATCCCAATCTACACAGGAAATTTGGTCGAAATCGGACCAGTAGTTTCCGAGTTACAAGTGTTCAAAGGTCTGCCATTCAGAGGTCTGCTGTACGGCAGCTTGTGGCAGGGTGACAGGCAGGGTGGGTGGCTGGCAGGGTGACAGGCCGACAGGCCGGGTGGCACTTTGTGACAGGGGGTCAAATAGTCCGGGAGAAGAATGAGCGTAGCTCCTTTGTCCATTGAGCTACAGACAAACGGATCAGCGTTCCGAGCTCGCCAGCACCCCGGCTTTCTGTCGCACTGCTCGGATAAAGTGCCGAACCCGAACCTGTTTCCGACCTCGTCCATGTTCGAATCCCCAGATGGTTTGGTTGTACCGACGCCGTCAAAAGCAAGGAAACGCTTGCGAGACATCGCCGCTACGAAACTGACGTGTCCCGGAACGTCCCGTGATGTTCTACGCCCATTTCAGACGTCGCTCATGTTCGAATCCGCATAAGGTTTGCCTGTACCAACGCCGTCAAACGTAAGGAACCGTTTGCGAGACATTGCCGCATGTGTCCCAGTGAGTTCTTAACCCATTTCCGACCTCGAATCCTCATGTTCGAATCCTGAAAGGGTTTGCTTGTCCCAACTCGTGCAAAAGATAGTCACTGTTTGCAGATCATCACCGCTACAAAATTGGCGTGTGCCTGAGTCAACCAGAATGTTATAAACCCATTTACTACCCAGACAATGTTCGAATCCCGATAATCGCCTCTTAAGACAAGCATGGGTTGCTGAAGACCAATTCTAACCCTGATCTTCAAGGGCAGCATACATACTGCAAAAGACACTTGACGGTCAAAGGGAAATAACCCTAGGTTTTCTGAGCGATGTATTCGGTATTTTGTCCATATTACCACCAAGCGGTGTTACTTTTAGCATGCAGCCAAGAACAAAAGATGAGCTACATGTGTCCGACTAACTTCATGTAAACTTTCAATAGTTTCTGTGGAGAACCTTACAAGATGTGATCCTTATATAAAGGAAAAATTCGGTGAAAGAAATCATCAAAATCAAAATCGAACAGAGCCGTCACTAAGACAGATATCCAAAAACGGCTAACAGAGTTTGGTGTGTTATGTGTGGAGACAATTCTCAGAAAGTTTGAAAGCATTTCATGCAGTGGATTCAGAGGAGATAGTATTTGAAGACAGGTACCCAAAAAACCCTGTGAAAACCTTCAATCCAATATGGCAGCAACTAAAAAAGATTTCCAAAATCGGCTAACAGAGTTTGATGTGATATGTATGGAGACAGTACTCAGAAGGTTTGGATGCATTTCATGCATTGGATTCAGAGGAGATAGGATTTGAAGACAGGTACCCCCAAAACCCCGTAAAAACCTTGAATCCAATATGGCTGCCAAAGCACGTGACCAATGACCCAGATCAAAGAACAGAAAATGTTCAGCACCCGAAGCAGCAGACATGTGTAAAGTTTGAAAGTAATCGGACAAGCGGTTGCGGAGCAATAAGGCGAAATATATCGTCAAAAAATACTTGTTATTCAGTTATCTGCCCTTGGCCTTTGGGCCTACGGCCTTGGGTTTTTGGCGGGCACTAGTACCCAACGGTCTACAAACCCACACAAAATTTGAACAAAATCGAGTCAGTGGTTATTTTGCTAGGGCAGGTACAAAAATCGGCGGAATAATAAATAATAATAAATAATAATAATAATAATAATAATAAATCGAACGATTACAATAGGGCTCTACAGCCTTTCGGCTTGGAGCCCTAATAAATCGAAAGATATCAACAGGACAACAGGATTACAATAATAAACTGGACAATCCCAATCTACACAGGAAATTTGGTCGAAATCGGACCAGTAGTTTCCGAGTTACAAGTGTTCAAAGGTCTGCCATTCAGAGGTCTGCTGTACGGCAGCTTGTGGCAGGGTGACAGGCAGGGTGGGTGGCTGGCAGGGTGACAGGCCGACAGGCCGGGTGGCACTTTGTGACAGGGGGTCAAATAGTCCGGGAGAAGAATGAGCGTAGCTCCTTTGTCCATTGAGCTACAGACAAACGGATCAGCGTTCCGAGCTCGCCAGCACCCCGGCTTTCTGTCGCACTGCTCGGATAAAGTGCCGAACCCGAACCTGTTTCCGACCTCGTCCATGTTCGAATCCCCAGATGGTTTGGTTGTACCGACGCCGTCAAAAGCAAGGAAACGCTTGCGAGACATCGCCGCTACGAAACTGACGTGTCCCGGAACGTCCCGTGATGTTCTACGCCCATTTCAGACGTCGCTCATGTTCGAATCCGCATAAGGTTTGCCTGTACCAACGCCGTCAAACGTAAGGAACCGTTTGCGAGACATTGCCGCATGTGTCCCAGTGAGTTCTTAACCCATTTCCGACCTCGAATCCTCATGTTCGAATCCTGAAAGGGTTTGCTTGTCCCAACTCGTGCAAAAGATAGTCACTGTTTGCAGATCATCACCGCTACAAAATTGGCGTGTGCCTGAGTCAACCAGAATGTTATAAACCCATTTACTACCCAGACAATGTTCGAATCCCGATAATCGCCTCTTAAGACAAGCATGGGTTGCTGAAGACCAATTCTAACCCTGATCTTCAAGGGCAGCATACATACTGCAAAAGACACTTGACGGTCAAAGGGAAATAACCCTAGGTTTTCTGAGCGATGTATTCGGTATTTTGTCCATATTACCACCAAGCGGTGTTACTTTTAGCATGCAGCCAAGAACAAAAGATGAGCTACATGTGTCCGACTAACTTCATGTAAACTTTCAATAGTTTCTGTGGAGAACCTTACAAGATGTGATCCTTATATAAAGGAAAAATTCGGTGAAAGAAATCATCAAAATCAAAATCGAACAGAGCCGTCACTAAGACAGATATCCAAAAACGGCTAACAGAGTTTGGTGTGTTATGTGTGGAGACAATTCTCAGAAAGTTTGAAAGCATTTCATGCAGTGGATTCAGAGGAGATAGTATTTGAAGACAGGTACCCAAAAAACCCTGTGAAAACCTTCAATCCAATATGGCAGCAACTAAAAAAGATTTCCAAAATCGGCTAACAGAGTTTGATGTGATATGTATGGAGACAGTACTCAGAAGGTTTGGATGCATTTCATGCATTGGATTCAGAGGAGATAGGATTTGAAGACAGGTACCCCCAAAACCCCGTAAAAACCTTGAATCCAATATGGCTGCCAAAGCACGTGACCAATGACCCAGATCAAAGAACAGAAAATGTTCAGCACCCGAAGCAGCAGACATGTGTAAAGTTTGAAAGTAATCGGACAAGCGGTTGCGGAGCAATAAGGCGAAATATATCGTCAAAAAATACTTGTTATTCAGTTATCTGCCCTTGGCCTTTGGGCCTACGGCCTTGGGTTTTTGGCGGGCACTAGTACCCAACGGTCTACAAACCCACACAAAATTTGAACAAAATCGAGTCAGTGGTTATTTTGCTAGGGCAGGTACAAAAATCGGCGGAATAATAAATAATAATAAATAATAATAATAATAATAATAATAAATCGAACGATTACAATAGGGCTCTACAGCCTTTCGGCTTGGAGCCCTAATAAATCGAAAGATATCAACAGGACAACAGGATTACAATAATAAACTGGACAATCCCAATCTACACAGGAAATTTGGTCGAAATCGGACCAGTAGTTTCCGAGTTACAAGTGTTCAAAGGTCTGCCATTCAGAGGTCTGCTGTACGGCAGCTTGTGGCAGGGTGACAGGCAGGGTGGGTGGCTGGCAGGGTGACAGGCCGACAGGCCGGGTGGCACTTTGTGACAGGGGGTCAAATAGTCCGGGAGAAGAATGAGCGTAGCTCCTTTGTCCATTGAGCTACAGACAAACGGATCAGCGTTCCGAGCTCGCCAGCACCCCGGCTTTCTGTCGCACTGCTCGGATAAAGTGCCGAACCCGAACCTGTTTCCGACCTCGTCCATGTTCGAATCCCCAGATGGTTTGGTTGTACCGACGCCGTCAAAAGCAAGGAAACGCTTGCGAGACATCGCCGCTACGAAACTGACGTGTCCCGGAACGTCCCGTGATGTTCTACGCCCATTTCAGACGTCGCTCATGTTCGAATCCGCATAAGGTTTGCCTGTACCAACGCCGTCAAACGTAAGGAACCGTTTGCGAGACATTGCCGCATGTGTCCCAGTGAGTTCTTAACCCATTTCCGACCTCGAATCCTCATGTTCGAATCCTGAAAGGGTTTGCTTGTCCCAACTCGTGCAAAAGATAGTCACTGTTTGCAGATCATCACCGCTACAAAATTGGCGTGTGCCTGAGTCAACCAGAATGTTATAAACCCATTTACTACCCAGACAATGTTCGAATCCCGATAATCGCCTCTTAAGACAAGCATGGGTTGCTGAAGACCAATTCTAACCCTGATCTTCAAGGGCAGCATACATACTGCAAAAGACACTTGACGGTCAAAGGGAAATAACCCTAGGTTTTCTGAGCGATGTATTCGGTATTTTGTCCATATTACCACCAAGCGGTGTTACTTTTAGCATGCAGCCAAGAACAAAAGATGAGCTACATGTGTCCGACTAACTTCATGTAAACTTTCAATAGTTTCTGTGGAGAACCTTACAAGATGTGATCCTTATATAAAGGAAAAATTCGGTGAAAGAAATCATCAAAATCAAAATCGAACAGAGCCGTCACTAAGACAGATATCCAAAAACGGCTAACAGAGTTTGGTGTGTTATGTGTGGAGACAATTCTCAGAAAGTTTGAAAGCATTTCATGCAGTGGATTCAGAGGAGATAGTATTTGAAGACAGGTACCCAAAAAACCCTGTGAAAACCTTCAATCCAATATGGCAGCAACTAAAAAAGATTTCCAAAATCGGCTAACAGAGTTTGATGTGATATGTATGGAGACAGTACTCAGAAGGTTTGGATGCATTTCATGCATTGGATTCAGAGGAGATAGGATTTGAAGACAGGTACCCCCAAAACCCCGTAAAAACCTTGAATCCAATATGGCTGCCAAAGCACGTGACCAATGACCCAGATCAAAGAACAGAAAATGTTCAGCACCCGAAGCAGCAGACATGTGTAAAGTTTGAAAGTAATCGGACAAGCGGTTGCGGAGCAATAAGGCGAAATATATCGTCAAAAAATACTTGTTATTCAGTTATCTGCCCTTGGCCTTTGGGCCTACGGCCTTGGGTTTTTGGCGGGCACTAGTACCCAACGGTCTACAAACCCACACAAAATTTGAACAAAATCGAGTCAGTGGTTATTTTGCTAGGGCAGGTACAAAAATCGGCGGAATAATAAATAATAATAAATAATAATAATAATAATAATAATAAATCGAACGATTACAATAGGGCTCTACAGCCTTTCGGCTTGGAGCCCTAATAAATCGAAAGATATCAACAGGACAACAGGATTACAATAATAAACTGGACAATCCCAATCTACACAGGAAATTTGGTCGAAATCGGACCAGTAGTTTCCGAGTTACAAGTGTTCAAAGGTCTGCCATTCAGAGGTCTGCTGTACGGCAGCTTGTGGCAGGGTGACAGGCAGGGTGGGTGGCTGGCAGGGTGACAGGCCGACAGGCCGGGTGGCACTTTGTGACAGGGGGTCAAATAGTCCGGGAGAAGAATGAGCGTAGCTCCTTTGTCCATTGAGTTACAGACAAACGGATCAGCGTTCCGAGCTCGCCAGCACCCCGGCTTTCTGTCGCACTGCTCGGATAAAGTGCCGAACCCGAACCTGTTTCCGACCTCGTCCATGTTCGAATCCCCAGATGGTTTGGTTGTACCGACGCCGTCAAAAGCAAGGAAACGCTTGCGAGACATCGCCGCTACGAAACTGACGTGTCCCGGAACGTCCCGTGATGTTCTACGCCCATTTCAGACGTCGCTCATGTTCGAATCCGCATAAGGTTTGCCTGTACCAACGCCGTCAAACGTAAGGAACCGTTTGCGAGACATTGCCGCATGTGTCCCAGTGAGTTCTTAACCCATTTCCGACCTCGAATCCTCATGTTCGAATCCTGAAAGGGTTTGCTTGTCCCAACTCGTGCAAAAGATAGTCACTGTTTGCAGATCATCACCGCTACAAAATTGGCGTGTGCCTGAGTCAACCAGAATGTTATAAACCCATTTACTACCCAGACAATGTTCGAATCCCGATAATCGCCTCTTAAGACAAGCATGGGTTGCTGAAGACCAATTCTAACCCTGATCTTCAAGGGCAGCATACATACTGCAAAAGACACTTGACGGTCAAAGGGAAATAACCCTAGGTTTTCTGAGCGATGTATTCGGTATTTTGTCCATATTACCACCAAGCGGTGTTACTTTTAGCATGCAGCCAAGAACAAAAGATGAGCTACATGTGTCCGACTAACTTCATGTAAACTTTCAATAGTTTCTGTGGAGAACCTTACAAGATGTGATCCTTATATAAAGGAAAAATTCGGTGAAAGAAATCATCAAAATCAAAATCGAACAGAGCCGTCACTAAGACAGATATCCAAAAACGGCTAACAGAGTTTGGTGTGTTATGTGTGGAGACAATTCTCAGAAAGTTTGAAAGCATTTCATGCAGTGGATTCAGAGGAGATAGTATTTGAAGACAGGTACCCAAAAAACCCTGTGAAAACCTTCAATCCAATATGGCAGCAACTAAAAAAGATTTCCAAAATCGGCTAACAGAGTTTGATGTGATATGTATGGAGACAGTACTCAGAAGGTTTGGATGCATTTCATGCATTGGATTCAGAGGAGATAGGATTTGAAGACAGGTACCCCCAAAACCCCGTAAAAACCTTGAATCCAATATGGCTGCCAAAGCACGTGACCAATGACCCAGATCAAAGAACAGAAAATGTTCAGCACCCGAAGCAGCAGACATGTGTAAAGTTTGAAAGTAATCGGACAAGCGGTTGCGGAGCAATAAGGCGAAATATATCGTCAAAAAATACTTGTTATTCAGTTATCTGCCCTTGGCCTTTGGGCCTACGGCCTTGGGTTTTTGGCGGGCACTAGTACCCAACGGTCTACAAACCCACACAAAATTTGAACAAAATCGAGTCAGTGGTTATTTTGCTAGGGCAGGTACAAAAATCGGCGGAATAATAAATAATAATAAATAATAATAATAATAATAATAATAAATCGAACGATTACAATAGGGCTCTACAGCCTTTCGGCTTGGAGCCCTAATAAATCGAAAGATATCAACAGGACAACAGGATTACAATAATAAACTGGACAATCCCAATCTACACAGGAAATTTGGTCGAAATCGGACCAGTAGTTTCCGAGTTACAAGTGTTCAAAGGTCTGCCATTCAGAGGTCTGCTGTACGGCAGCTTGTGGCAGGGTGACAGGCAGGGTGGGTGGCTGGCAGGGTGACAGGCCGACAGGCCGGGTGGCACTTTGTGACAGGGGGTCAAATAGTCCGGGAGAAGAATGAGCGTAGCTCCTTTGTCCATTGAGCTACAGACAAACGGATCAGCGTTCCGAGCTCGCCAGCACCCCGGCTTTCTGTCGCACTGCTCGGATAAAGTGCCGAACCCGAACCTGTTTCCGACCTCGTCCATGTTCGAATCCCCAGATGGTTTGGTTGTACCGACGCCGTCAAAAGCAAGGAAACGCTTGCGAGACATCGCCGCTACGAAACTGACGTGTCCCGGAACGTCCCGTGATGTTCTACGCCCATTTCAGACGTCGCTCATGTTCGAATCCGCATAAGGTTTGCCTGTACCAACGCCGTCAAACGTAAGGAACCGTTTGCGAGACATTGCCGCATGTGTCCCAGTGAGTTCTTAACCCATTTCCGACCTCGAATCCTCATGTTCGAATCCTGAAAGGGTTTGCTTGTCCCAACTCGTGCAAAAGATAGTCACTGTTTGCAGATCATCACCGCTACAAAATTGGCGTGTGCCTGAGTCAACCAGAATGTTATAAACCCATTTACTACCCAGACAATGTTCGAATCCCGATAATCGCCTCTTAAGACAAGCATGGGTTGCTGAAGACCAATTCTAACCCTGATCTTCAAGGGCAGCATACATACTGCAAAAGACACTTGACGGTCAAAGGGAAATAACCCTAGGTTTTCTGAGCGATGTATTCGGTATTTTGTCCATATTACCACCAAGCGGTGTTACTTTTAGCATGCAGCCAAGAACAAAAGATGAGCTACATGTGTCCGACTAACTTCATGTAAACTTTCAATAGTTTCTGTGGAGAACCTTACAAGATGTGATCCTTATATAAAGGAAAAATTCGGTGAAAGAAATCATCAAAATCAAAATCGAACAGAGCCGTCACTAAGACAGATATCCAAAAACGGCTAACAGAGTTTGGTGTGTTATGTGTGGAGACAATTCTCAGAAAGTTTGAAAGCATTTCATGCAGTGGATTCAGAGGAGATAGTATTTGAAGACAGGTACCCAAAAAACCCTGTGAAAACCTTCAATCCAATATGGCAGCAACTAAAAAAGATTTCCAAAATCGGCTAACAGAGTTTGATGTGATATGTATGGAGACAGTACTCAGAAGGTTTGGATGCATTTCATGCATTGGATTCAGAGGAGATAGGATTTGAAGACAGGTACCCCCAAAACCCCGTAAAAACCTTGAATCCAATATGGCTGCCAAAGCACGTGACCAATGACCCAGATCAAAGAACAGAAAATGTTCAGCACCCGAAGCAGCAGACATGTGTAAAGTTTGAAAGTAATCGGACAAGCGGTTGCGGAGCAATAAGGCGAAATATATCGTCAAAAAATACTTGTTATTCAGTTATCTGCCCTTGGCCTTTGGGCCTACGGCCTTGGGTTTTTGGCGGGCACTAGTACCCAACGGTCTACAAACCCACACAAAATTTGAACAAAATCGAGTCAGTGGTTATTTTGCTAGGGCAGGTACAAAAATCGGCGGAATAATAAATAATAATAAATAATAATAATAATAATAATAATAAATCGAACGATTACAATAGGGCTCTACAGCCTTTCGGCTTGGAGCCCTAATAAATCGAAAGATATCAACAGGACAACAGGATTACAATAATAAACTGGACAATCCCAATCTACACAGGAAATTTGGTCGAAATCGGACCAGTAGTTTCCGAGTTACAAGTGTTCAAAGGTCTGCCATTCAGAGGTCTGCTGTACGGCAGCTTGTGGCAGGGTGACAGGCAGGGTGGGTGGCTGGCAGGGTGACAGGCCGACAGGCCGGGTGGCACTTTGTGACAGGGGGTCAAATAGTCCGGGAGAAGAATGAGCGTAGCTCCTTTGTCCATTGAGCTACAGACAAACGGATCAGCGTTCCGAGCTCGCCAGCACCCCGGCTTTCTGTCGCACTGCTCGGATAAAGTGCCGAACCCGAACCTGTTTCCGACCTCGTCCATGTTCGAATCCCCAGATGGTTTGGTTGTACCGACGCCGTCAAAAGCAAGGAAACGCTTGCGAGACATCGCCGCTACGAAACTGACGTGTCCCGGAACGTCCCGTGATGTTCTACGCCCATTTCAGACGTCGCTCATGTTCGAATCCGCATAAGGTTTGCCTGTACCAACGCCGTCAAACGTAAGGAACCGTTTGCGAGACATTGCCGCATGTGTCCCAGTGAGTTCTTAACCCATTTCCGACCTCGAATCCTCATGTTCGAATCCTGAAAGGGTTTGCTTGTCCCAACTCGTGCAAAAGATAGTCACTGTTTGCAGATCATCACCGCTACAAAATTGGCGTGTGCCTGAGTCAACCAGAATGTTATAAACCCATTTACTACCCAGACAATGTTCGAATCCCGATAATCGCCTCTTAAGACAAGCATGGGTTGCTGAAGACCAATTCTAACCCTGATCTTCAAGGGCAGCATACATACTGCAAAAGACACTTGACGGTCAAAGGGAAATAACCCTAGGTTTTCTGAGCGATGTATTCGGTATTTTGTCCATATTACCACCAAGCGGTGTTACTTTTAGCATGCAGCCAAGAACAAAAGATGAGCTACATGTGTCCGACTAACTTCATGTAAACTTTCAATAGTTTCTGTGGAGAACCTTACAAGATGTGATCCTTATATAAAGGAAAAATTCGGTGAAAGAAATCATCAAAATCAAAATCGAACAGAGCCGTCACTAAGACAGATATCCAAAAACGGCTAACAGAGTTTGGTGTGTTATGTGTGGAGACAATTCTCAGAAAGTTTGAAAGCATTTCATGCAGTGGATTCAGAGGAGATAGTATTTGAAGACAGGTACCCAAAAAACCCTGTGAAAACCTTCAATCCAATATGGCAGCAACTAAAAAAGATTTCCAAAATCGGCTAACAGAGTTTGATGTGATATGTATGGAGACAGTACTCAGAAGGTTTGGATGCATTTCATGCATTGGATTCAGAGGAGATAGGATTTGAAGACAGGTACCCCCAAAACCCCGTAAAAACCTTGAATCCAATATGGCTGCCAAAGCACGTGACCAATGACCCAGATCAAAGAACAGAAAATGTTCAGCACCCGAAGCAGCAGACATGTGTAAAGTTTGAAAGTAATCGGACAAGCGGTTGCGGAGCAATAAGGCGAAATATATCGTCAAAAAATACTTGTTATTCAGTTATCTGCCCTTGGCCTTTGGGCCTACGGCCTTGGGTTTTTGGCGGGCACTAGTACCCAACGGTCTACAAACCCACACAAAATTTGAACAAAATCGAGTCAGTGGTTATTTTGCTAGGGCAGGTACAAAAATCGGCGGAATAATAAATAATAATAAATAATAATAATAATAATAATAATAAATCGAACGATTACAATAGGGCTCTACAGCCTTTCGGCTTGGAGCCCTAATAAATCGAAAGATATCAACAGGACAACAGGATTACAATAATAAACTGGACAATCCCAATCTACACAGGAAATTTGGTCGAAATCGGACCAGTAGTTTCCGAGTTACAAGTGTTCAAAGGTCTGCCATTCAGAGGTCTGCTGTACGGCAGCTTGTGGCAGGGTGACAGGCAGGGTGGGTGGCTGGCAGGGTGACAGGCCGACAGGCCGGGTGGCACTTTGTGACAGGGGGTCAAATAGTCCGGGAGAAGAATGAGCGTAGCTCCTTTGTCCATTGAGCTACAGACAAACGGATCAGCGTTCCGAGCTCGCCAGCACCCCGGCTTTCTGTCGCACTGCTCGGATAAAGTGCCGAACCCGAACCTGTTTCCGACCTCGTCCATGTTCGAATCCCCAGATGGTTTGGTTGTACCGACGCCGTCAAAAGCAAGGAAACGCTTGCGAGACATCGCCGCTACGAAACTGACGTGTCCCGGAACGTCCCGTGATGTTCTACGCCCATTTCAGACGTCGCTCATGTTCGAATCCGCATAAGGTTTGCCTGTACCAACGCCGTCAAACGTAAGGAACCGTTTGCGAGACATTGCCGCATGTGTCCCAGTGAGTTCTTAACCCATTTCCGACCTCGAATCCTCATGTTCGAATCCTGAAAGGGTTTGCTTGTCCCAACTCGTGCAAAAGATAGTCACTGTTTGCAGATCATCACCGCTACAAAATTGGCGTGTGCCTGAGTCAACCAGAATGTTATAAACCCATTTACTACCCAGACAATGTTCGAATCCCGATAATCGCCTCTTAAGACAAGCATGGGTTGCTGAAGACCAATTCTAACCCTGATCTTCAAGGGCAGCATACATACTGCAAAAGACACTTGACGGTCAAAGGGAAATAACCCTAGGTTTTCTGAGCGATGTATTCGGTATTTTGTCCATATTACCACCAAGCGGTGTTACTTTTAGCATGCAGCCAAGAACAAAAGATGAGCTACATGTGTCCGACTAACTTCATGTAAACTTTCAATAGTTTCTGTGGAGAACCTTACAAGATGTGATCCTTATATAAAGGAAAAATTCGGTGAAAGAAATCATCAAAATCAAAATCGAACAGAGCCGTCACTAAGACAGATATCCAAAAACGGCTAACAGAGTTTGGTGTGTTATGTGTGGAGACAATTCTCAGAAAGTTTGAAAGCATTTCATGCAGTGGATTCAGAGGAGATAGTATTTGAAGACAGGTACCCAAAAAACCCTGTGAAAACCTTCAATCCAATATGGCAGCAACTAAAAAAGATTTCCAAAATCGGCTAACAGAGTTTGATGTGATATGTATGGAGACAGTACTCAGAAGGTTTGGATGCATTTCATGCATTGGATTCAGAGGAGATAGGATTTGAAGACAGGTACCCCCAAAACCCCGTAAAAACCTTGAATCCAATATGGCTGCCAAAGCACGTGACCAATGACCCAGATCAAAGAACAGAAAATGTTCAGCACCCGAAGCAGCAGACATGTGTAAAGTTTGAAAGTAATCGGACAAGCGGTTGCGGAGCAATAAGGCGAAATATATCGTCAAAAAATACTTGTTATTCAGTTATCTGCCCTTGGCCTTTGGGCCTACGGCCTTGGGTTTTTGGCGGGCACTAGTACCCAACGGTCTACAAACCCACACAAAATTTGAACAAAATCGAGTCAGTGGTTATTTTGCTAGGGCAGGTACAAAAATCGGCGGAATAATAAATAATAATAAATAATAATAATAATAATAATAATAAATCGAACGATTACAATAGGGCTCTACAGCCTTTCGGCTTGGAGCCCTAATAAATCGAAAGATATCAACAGGACAACAGGATTACAATAATAAACTGGACAATCCCAATCTACACAGGAAATTTGGTCGAAATCGGACCAGTAGTTTCCGAGTTACAAGTGTTCAAAGGTCTGCCATTCAGAGGTCTGCTGTACGGCAGCTTGTGGCAGGGTGACAGGCAGGGTGGGTGGCTGGCAGGGTGACAGGCCGACAGGCCGGGTGGCACTTTGTGACAGGGGGTCAAATAGTCCGGGAGAAGAATGAGCGTAGCTCCTTTGTCCATTGAGCTACAGACAAACGGATCAGCGTTCCGAGCTCGCCAGCACCCCGGCTTTCTGTCGCACTGCTCGGATAAAGTGCCGAACCCGAACCTGTTTCCGACCTCGTCCATGTTCGAATCCCCAGATGGTTTGGTTGTACCGACGCCGTCAAAAGCAAGGAAACGCTTGCGAGACATCGCCGCTACGAAACTGACGTGTCCCGGAACGTCCCGTGATGTTCTACGCCCATTTCAGACGTCGCTCATGTTCGAATCCGCATAAGGTTTGCCTGTACCAACGCCGTCAAACGTAAGGAACCGTTTGCGAGACATTGCCGCATGTGTCCCAGTGAGTTCTTAACCCATTTCCGACCTCGAATCCTCATGTTCGAATCCTGAAAGGGTTTGCTTGTCCCAACTCGTGCAAAAGATAGTCACTGTTTGCAGATCATCACCGCTACAAAATTGGCGTGTGCCTGAGTCAACCAGAATGTTATAAACCCATTTACTACCCAGACAATGTTCGAATCCCGATAATCGCCTCTTAAGACAAGCATGGGTTGCTGAAGACCAATTCTAACCCTGATCTTCAAGGGCAGCATACATACTGCAAAAGACACTTGACGGTCAAAGGGAAATAACCCTAGGTTTTCTGAGCGATGTATTCGGTATTTTGTCCATATTACCACCAAGCGGTGTTACTTTTAGCATGCAGCCAAGAACAAAAGATGAGCTACATGTGTCCGACTAACTTCATGTAAACTTTCAATAGTTTCTGTGGAGAACCTTACAAGATGTGATCCTTATATAAAGGAAAAATTCGGTGAAAGAAATCATCAAAATCAAAATCGAACAGAGCCGTCACTAAGACAGATATCCAAAAACGGCTAACAGAGTTTGGTGTGTTATGTGTGGAGACAATTCTCAGAAAGTTTGAAAGCATTTCATGCAGTGGATTCAGAGGAGATAGTATTTGAAGACAGGTACCCAAAAAACCCTGTGAAAACCTTCAATCCAATATGGCAGCAACTAAAAAAGATTTCCAAAATCGGCTAACAGAGTTTGATGTGATATGTATGGAGACAGTACTCAGAAGGTTTGGATGCATTTCATGCATTGGATTCAGAGGAGATAGGATTTGAAGACAGGTACCCCCAAAACCCCGTAAAAACCTTGAATCCAATATGGCTGCCAAAGCACGTGACCAATGACCCAGATCAAAGAACAGAAAATGTTCAGCACCCGAAGCAGCAGACATGTGTAAAGTTTGAAAGTAATCGGACAAGCGGTTGCGGAGCAATAAGGCGAAATATATCGTCAAAAAATACTTGTTATTCAGTTATCTGCCCTTGGCCTTTGGGCCTACGGCCTTGGGTTTTTGGCGGGCACTAGTACCCAACGGTCTACAAACCCACACAAAATTTGAACAAAATCGAGTCAGTGGTTATTTTGCTAGGGCAGGTACAAAAATCGGCGGAATAATAAATAATAATAAATAATAATAATAATAATAATAATAAATCGAACGATTACAATAGGGCTCTACAGCCTTTCGGCTTGGAGCCCTAATAAATCGAAAGATATCAACAGGACAACAGGATTACAATAATAAACTGGACAATCCCAATCTACACAGGAAATTTGGTCGAAATCGGACCAGTAGTTTCCGAGTTACAAGTGTTCAAAGGTCTGCCATTCAGAGGTCTGCTGTACGGCAGCTTGTGGCAGGGTGACAGGCAGGGTGGGTGGCTGGCAGGGTGACAGGCCGACAGGCCGGGTGGCACTTTGTGACAGGGGGTCAAATAGTCCGGGAGAAGAATGAGCGTAGCTCCTTTGTCCATTGAGCTACAGACAAACGGATCAGCGTTCCGAGCTCGCCAGCACCCCGGCTTTCTGTCGCACTGCTCGGATAAAGTGCCGAACCCGAACCTGTTTCCGACCTCGTCCATGTTCGAATCCCCAGATGGTTTGGTTGTACCGACGCCGTCAAAAGCAAGGAAACGCTTGCGAGACATCGCCGCTACGAAACTGACGTGTCCCGGAACGTCCCGTGATGTTCTACGCCCATTTCAGACGTCGCTCATGTTCGAATCCGCATAAGGTTTGCCTGTACCAACGCCGTCAAACGTAAGGAACCGTTTGCGAGACATTGCCGCATGTGTCCCAGTGAGTTCTTCACCCATTTCCGACCTCGAATCCTCATGTTCGAATCCTGAAAGGGTTTGCTTGTCCCAACTCGTGCAAAAGATAGTCACTGTTTGCAGATCATCACCGCTACAAAATTGGCGTGTGCCTGAGTCAACCAGAATGTTATAAACCCATTTACTACCCAGACAATGTTCGAATCCCGATAATCGCCTCTTAAGACAAGCATGGGTTGCTGAAGACCAATTCTAACCCTGATCTTCAAGGGCAGCATACATACTGCAAAAGACACTTGACGGTCAAAGGGAAATAACCCTAGGTTTTCTGAGCGATGTATTCGGTATTTTGTCCATATTACCACCAAGCGGTGTTACTTTTAGCATGCAGCCAAGAACAAAAGATGAGCTACATGTGTCCGACTAACTTCATGTAAACTTTCAATAGTTTCTGTGGAGAACCTTACAAGATGTGATCCTTATATAAAGGAAAAATTCGGTGAAAGAAATCATCAAAATCAAAATCGAACAGAGCCGTCACTAAGACAGATATCCAAAAACGGCTAACAGAGTTTGGTGTGTTATGTGTGGAGACAATTCTCAGAAAGTTTGAAAGCATTTCATGCAGTGGATTCAGAGGAGATAGTATTTGAAGACAGGTACCCAAAAAACCCTGTGAAAACCTTCAATCCAATATGGCAGCAACTAAAAAAGATATCCAAAAACGGCTATGCTTATTTGTTGTGTTCTGTATGGAGACAATTCTCAGAAAGTTTGAAAGCATTTCATGCAGCGGATTCAGAGGAGATAGTATTTCAAGACAGGTACCCAAAAAAACCTGTCAAAACCTTGAATCCAATATGGCTGCCAAACCACGTGATCAATGACCAAAGTCAAAGAACAAAAAATATCAAAGAACTGAAGCAGCAGATACATGCAAGGTTTGAAAGTAAACGGACAAACGGTTGTGGAGCAGCAGGGCAAAATATATCGTCAAAAAATACTTGTTATTCAGTTATCTGCCCTTGGCCTTTGGGCCTACGGCCTTGGGTTTTTGGCGGGCACTAGTACCCAACGGTCTACAAACCCACACAAAATTTGAACAAAATCGAGTCAGTGGTTATTTTGCTAGGGCAGGTACAAAAATCGGCGGAATAATAAATAATAATAATAATAATAATAAATAATAATAATAATAAATCGAACGATTACAATAGGGCTCTACAGCCTTTCGGCTTGGAGCCCTAATAAATACTTATGCTGTGCCCGTCCTATCGTATTCTTTTGGTGTTGTTGATTGGACGAAACAGGAAATTCAGGGTATTGACACCCTCACACGAAGAATCATGTCAGACAATAGATCCGACCACCCTCGCTCTTCCCTCAATCGTTTATATTTACCAATTATGATGGGAGGGCGTGGTTTGATTAATGTGGATGCTCTTCATGATAGAATTGTTTTGTGCACTTTTGCACACATTTATTTGCCTGATGATCCTCTTGTGAAGGATGTCAAGACTCATGATGAAAACAAGGCATTCCACAGTTTTCTAAAACGAGTCAAGGATGTGGAACATAATCTCAAAGTCGGTGTTGTTTTTGTTGATGGTTCGGTACTGCTTGGCGGAACAGAAATGAGTGTCAACCAAGCGAAGTGCCATATCAAGTCGGCCCAGACTCAGTTTTTCAAGGAGAGGCTTTCTGAATGACCACTGCATCGAATTTATGTGCAGTGTGTTGAGAAGATCAGCAATCCTGCGGAGTCTTCGCTTGGATGAAGTCGTCTGGCCTGAAAAGTGAAACTGAAGGCTTTCTGTTTGCTGCTCAGGACCAGTCATTTCCCACTCGAAACCGTCAATGTGTGATTTTGCATCAAAATGTAAATATGAAATGTAGATTATGTAATGAATTTAATGAGACACATTGTGAGTGGATGCCTAGCTTTGCCACAAACACAGTATCTGAAGCGGTGTAGCTCGATCATTTTATCACCGTCTTCGCCGTGCTTGTGGTTTTGACA
Organism: Haliotis rufescens; assembly: GCF_023055435.1. NCBI lineage: Eukaryota > Metazoa > Mollusca > Gastropoda > Lepetellida > Haliotidae > Haliotis > Haliotis rufescens. The sequence goes on from NW_025964323.1 coordinate 1,289,406, forward strand.
CAGAGATCCACCCATGGTACGACCCGGAATGTGTAGAGGGCGTCATGGAAAATGATCAATACAAAATACTTTGGAATAGGCCCATTTACAGCCTTAGACGTATCCAGGCCAACAAACCTGATCTTGTCCTTTTTGATAAATCCAATGAAATCAAATATATTAATGAATTTTCTGTCTCCTTTGACACTAATATGATTGACAAGATTGAGGAAAAACATGGCAAATATGCGGACCTCGCTTTCGAAATGTCATTCTTGCATCCCAATTACCAAGCTGTCCGACCCCCATTGTTCTCGGTGCCTTAGGTTTGGTACCTCCCAATCTCTTGACTGACATTGGGAGAGTACCCGGGTCTGCTACCAGGAATACAGCCCTTCTGACAGTCTGGGTAATGCAGAAGGCTGCAGTGTTGGGGAGTCTTCACATTCTCCGAAAAATTCTGGGTGGGTTTGACTACGCAGCCCTTCCTGGGAGAAGTCCCATTCGCTGTCTGGGCTGCGTGTAGAGGGGGCAAGGGCCCTGAGCTGATGATGAGCCTAACCAGCCTGACTGTGCCATGATCACCCAAACCCTCTTTGCTGCATTCTGTAAATAATAATAATAATAATAATAATAATAATAATAATAATAATAATAAAGCAGAGATATCATTTCATTACACTGTACAATTTTTAATCTAACACACGGCATTAACAAAGACAGTGGCCTTGTGATCAACATTTTGGTAAAATGATGATGTTTCAGTCGTCTCACATACATCAAGCGCAGATACAACCCAAACGGATGCTGAGAAAACCCGAATGCACTTGGTGCATACTCTGAATATATCCGAAATGTGTGCACCGATGTCTTCCCCCAGGAGTAAAAACCGCTTCTTTCATGTTTTCACCTCTGCGAAAGCAATGTAATGTCATAACTACAATGCATGTCCCCGAAATGGCCTTTCGAGAGACGGTTCAACCTTTGTTGAAAGGGTAACTGGAATTAACTCTTTCTTTGTGAAAATCTTCAAAAGACTACAATTGCAAATAAAGAATCTAATTTCAATGTTTTTAGCTTCAGTAAGAAGTTTCATGCATTATTCTCTTTGGCGAATTCAGTAATTTGGTCAGCGAGAAATATTACCTCATTTCGCATGATGTTTATTACATTTTCCAGCGCTGCATGACCCGGACAAACAACACATGTACAGAACTATGAAAGTGTCTATTTTACAAGTCCTTCCCGAGGGTCAGGGACAGTTAATTTGAAACAATCTAGGAATAAGTATGACGCCCTTCTTATTTGATTAAAACAGATCTGACAGCTTGAAACGTGCTTCACACAGGGCTGAACGGTGTTGAACATGATGATGTCGTCATAACGAGTGAGTAAGTATTGTTTTACGCCGCTTTTAGCACTATTCCAGCAATATCACGGCAGGGGACACCAGAAATTGGCTTCACACATTGTACCCATGTCGGGAATCGAACCCGGGCCTTCGGCGTGACGAGCGAACGCTTTACCCATTAGGCTACCCGACCGCCCCTCGTCATAACGTAAACGTGCCAAGTTTGCATCTGAATCAATGCACGTTTATTCCGTGAAACTGGCAGTTACTATATTTCTATCTGGATAGGTGGGTACATCACACAGTAGCGTGTATGTCAATTTCTGTGTGTTTTTTGGTGTGTTTCCAAAACTCCACCAATATGACGACGGTCTGAAAATAATCGAACAGACAATCCAGTGATTGATATTGTGAGCACCAATCAACGCCGTCGGGGAACGATAACACCTCATCCAAAGAAGTCACCCAGCCTGACAACCCAATCCATTACGGTGCCTCTTTCGACAAACACTGGTTGCTGGGGACCAATTTTTAATCAGGAATATCAATTAGGCATTTTCTGTTCGTCAAACATGGTATGGGATAATAATAATGATAAAAACAAGTCGTCAGAGTATCTACATTTCGTTCTCGCTACTTTATTTAGGCTAGTTAAAGTTTTAAATACGCGTAATGTTTTAACATACACGAGGTGAGGAGAGGTAAAATTGGATTTAACGTCGCGTCCAAGATTATTGCATTGACATAGCGACACATGTGTGTGTGTGTGTGTGTGTGTGTGTGTGTGTGTGTGTGTGTGTGTGTGTGTGTGTGTGTGGCTGCTTGTACTAGTCCGGACTGATGCCGATTTATAGTGCTAGCTCACAGAGATACCATGCCGCAGTTTAACATGAATACCCAACTCAGACACAGTATACTGACTCCGAGCCGACCTGTCCTTGTTTTAGCCCCTTAATGCCCAGCGCGAGACAGGGTAACAACAATTACCATCTTTTAACGTCTTTTGGTATGACGTCCGGGCGGACGCTCTATCACAAGACCACGGAGGCGGTCTTAACATACACGAACAACAGAATGGAAGACATATTGTTTTCATAAAGAACGCTTCATATTTTCTTTTCATTACATGTTAATTAAACAGAGAAGCTAAATACTGTCAAGATTATTGAAATTACATACATATTACATATACATATCATATATTCATGGGGGGCACTGGTGGCCCAGTCGTCTAAGGCGCCGCGATTCGCTGTGCAGAGTTGCGTCCCGTGGACACGCCAGAAACCTATGATTGTGGGTTCGAATCCCGGTTCGCCCCGACTATGTTTCTAGGTTTGTCAGCACCATACCCGTGCTCGTGGGTTTCACCGAAGTGATAAACGTCTGAGACCTGCATCACTTCGGGCTTTCCTTCCACATTAAGCTGACACGCCGCGATATAACTGGAATACTGTTAAAAGCGGCGTTAAACACAACTCACTCACTCACTCACTCATATATTCATGTCCAGTTAAGACTAATGTGAAAAAAGAGTGTTGCTTTTGTTGACAGAGAGTCTTTTTTTCTTCAAAAAACATCGGGTACACTGAGATCATTATGTCACGCTCTTATTGGTGAGAGAACACTTCTTGAGGTACTGGTTATAGGGGATATTTGATATCATTTACATGCATCCAGGACTTTACCAGCTGTTTGGCAGGCCTGCAGATTCTCTGAATATTTCTCCAACATTTCACGTCCCGCAAAATTACTTGTGGCTTGAGTTGTCAGTGCGGTTTCAAATATTTGATTTAAGTTTGGTGCTTGGCATCTTTCATAATAGGAATTTTCACAGTGGGATGGATTCTAATGACATCAATCAGAATCCAATTTGCACGTACGGTATCAACTCGGATAGTTTTTCTCTTTGGTAATGTATTTTCAAATTTCAAATCAGTTTCATAAAATCTGAGACATTTGACCCACGACTTTGATCTTGATGGATTTTATGAAAAAGATGGATTTGGCGCAGTGGGACTCTTTAGTTTCAAAATACGAAAAATGCAATTATGAAGACAAAAAAACAACACAATCTGAACACAATATATGGAATTTTTTAAGGCAAACAGACAGCAGTGACCAGAGAAGAGGAGTGACACTGACAATAGCAGCGATCAAAGATCAGTGACCAGAGAAAAGCAGTGACAATGATAAGAACAGCGATCAAACAAGCCGAGCAGGAATGGTAAATTGTTAATTAAATCTACAACATATGTAGACCCGTGAAGATCCGGGGCGACTATGCTTGTCGTAAGAGGCGACTAAGGGGATCGGGTGTTCAGGCTCGCTGACTTGGTAGATGCATGTCATCGTATCCCAGTTGCTAGGATCGATGCTCATGCTGTCAATAACTGGATTGTCTTGTCCAGACTCGATTATTAACAGACCGCCGTCATATGGCTGGTATATATGGAGTTCGGCGTTAAGCAACAAACAAACACGATATATTTTGTAAACGCTGAGGGTCAATATATTTAGTATAAAAAACATCACCCCAGACCATTATAAGATCATAAACACATCATGCATGGCGACCAGGACTCCAAAGTAATTCGTGTTCATCCTCTCTCCACCAACATCATGTCGATGTGTTTATTCTTAAGTTGTGCATCATACACTCTGGAATCTGAGAGTAACACGCTCATGTTTGTTCTCATCGATCATGTTAAGGTATTTATGGTTAATATTCGATATGAATCATAAGATATCACGAAAAATCACCTTTCTTCATACCTCGATACCCCACGACCAGTAATCCCGGAGTTGTGCTCAATAACATTACGGGAAGTATTGTCACTGAATAATTATTTGCAAACGTATTCGGAAAAGCTGAAAGAAAATTTTCAGCCATTTCAATTATCATATCTTCTGAAAGCAAAGTTTTGTTTGTTTGTTTGTTTGTTTGTTTGTTTAACTCCGCACTCAGCAATAGTCCATCTATACGACGGCGGTGTATAAATAATCAAGTCTGGACCAGACAATCTAGTGACAGATATCATGAGCATCGGTCCTCGCAATTGGGATACGATGACATGCATCGACCAAGTCAGCGAGCCTGACCACCCGATCCCGAAAGTCGCCTCTTACGACAAGCATAATAAAGCAAAATCCATGTATGTATGAATCGGGGTCAAATGGTGATGGTATCAGGCGATCACGAAAAGATGACCCTATCCTGCCTCACCGGTGGCACCCGTCTCAAAACCATGCAAAGGCAAGGCAATTATTCTCCCGAAAAAAACGTCACGGGAACATATAGTACAGTTCACTTGCATCATGAAAATTTGGAAATTTGTTCTTGTCTACAATAAAACATTTTGAAAGCTTTGCTGAGGCCTTCAATGTTCTAACCTTGATCAAACAACTTTTGATCAAGAGTCGTGTGACGCTCTTTGAAATCTTCGTAGAAAGAGCATGCTCGATTGTACCGCAAAACATGTGAAGGCACGCAAATCAAATCAATGTCAGACAAATGTAATATTGAAGGGATCTTAATCAGTAAATTTTACAGTTTTATGTTATCGAGCGTGTTGGTGTGTTTTTTCTGACAGCGTGAATGAAATGATGGTTTTAGCAATGGCATCCCATCTCATGCAAATGGGTAATGATACGCGCCAACTCCAATGGAATGTGGGCGTTTGAGATGTTCATAAGAATCTCTTTGTTTTTGAAAAAAATATGTTTTGATAAGAAATATGCATGCGTGGATGAAAGGACACAAATCACGCAGTCTCAATAGAGAATTACAGGCATCAATACCGTTTTGTATCAAATGTCAAAAGCACAAAACATCACTGTCAAACACGACATTACGAAGTTGCCACTCTGATACTGCTCTATACTAGTTTTCTTACCAAATTTCACCTTATATTAACTAGAGTCATCGCTGTGGTGTGGACAGTTGTACAGAATCTGTTTAGATCCTAAACACCATATTCACTGCCTTAAACACACATTTTGGACTTAAAGGTAGAATTTTGTCTATTCGGCTTTGACTCACTAGTTTTTGCAGGACATGCCGTCCGTGAATAATTTTGATTATTTCCCGGACTTTTTTTTCAGGACAATACTCAGGCAAAAGAACGTTTGTGCAGTATTTTCCTAGAACAAATCATTTTGTTGTTGGTATGTTGTGTTAGAAGATGGAACTCGAGGATCATTCGATACGTTTATACTTTAAATACAGTGTCACTCAGTGTTAGAGCCTAAACTGTCTATAGTGTGTTCAATGTCTTCGCAACCCGTGAAGATCCGGGTTAGAATAGGTCTTCAGCTTGCTTGCCCTAAAAGGTGACTATGCTTGTCGTAAAAGGCGACTAACGGGGTCGGGGGGTCAGACGCGCTGACTTGGTTGATGCATGTCATCGTATCCCAATTGTGTAGATCGATGCTCATGATGTCAATCACTGGATTGTCTGTTCCAGACTCGATTATTTACAGATACCCGTCATATAGCTGGAATATTGCTGAGTGCGGCGTAAAACAACAACCCAAACCAAACCAAACGCCTTCGCACATTTGCTTACAGTGTATTTTACTGACAGGAGTGATATTTCCCTGACATTAATGTACCAGACCTCATAGGAGAGGCATGACAGACATCTGTATATGAAACCAATTAGGAACTTGAGAAACCGTCTGGAGTAATATGTATCAGGGACGTATCACTCGATCCCTGAGATTACTGTCACAACCAGATGTTGATTAATCTCTCAACTGATTAGAAGGCTAACACCGTAATTGAACATCCTATTTAATCGGCTTCATCACTCTAGTATTCCAACCTCTAGCTACTTAAGATATTCAGTTGTTATTAAGTCCCTCTAAAGAAAACATGGCATTTATCCGAAGAACTTTGTATCTTCAAAGAAGATGCCTTTTATTCAAACTGAATGTTCATAAAACCGGTTTCTCTTACACATGACGCACGATTAACCTCACTGCTTGAATACATTTGTTGTAGCCGTACAAATGTGTTTCGTTCGAGATAATAAATACGTATGACCATGTATTTGAATGTGCTTGGTTGACATATCGGTCTACTTCTCCTTATGACTTAATCCCTCAGGTATCTGCTTGTCGTGGGTTCGAATTCCAGTCAATCCAGTGGTTGAAATCAGTTTGGCAGTTCGTTGTTTAACGCCACACTCAGCAATATTCCAGGTATATGACGGCGGTCTGTAAATAATCGAGTCTGGACCAGACAATCCAATGATTAATATAATGAGCATCGATCCACGCAATTGGGACCGATAACATGCATCAACCAAGTCAGCGAGCCTGACCACCCGATCCCGTTAGTCGCATCTTACGACAAGCATGGCCACTAGATCCCGTTAGTCGCCTTTCTTAACAAGCATAGTTGCCTCTTACGGCAAGGATGGCATGGGTTGCTGAAGACCTAGTCTAATCCATATCTTCACGGGTCTGGAAGTGAAGTGAAAGCTCGGAAAGGAGAAGTAAAACGTATTTAACATTTTAATAATACAGTCTGTAATATAGTGTGTGAAAGATTGACATACAACTGGCTGTCCTTCTCCATATCGATCTCCGGCCGCGTCATACCAGAAGATGTTAAAAGATGGTAATTGTTGTTTCCCAGCCTGGCGCTCAACATTAAGGGAAAACAAACAAGGACTGGTCGACGAAGCAGTACACCATTAGTCCGGACTAGTACAAGCAACCACCCACACACCCACACGCGCACATCCATACACAAACAGAAAAATTCCAGCCGAAGGACAATGTTCTGTAAATAATCGAGTCTGGATCAGACAATCCAGTGATTGACATCATGAGCATCGATTTACACAATTGAGACACGATGTCCTGCATCAACCACGTCAGCGAGTTTGACCTCCCGATCGACGGGTCACACACACACCTCATAAACCTCCATAACTGATTGAATGCATGTTTGATTCTCAACAAAAACCCTTTAAACAATCATAAAAACGACATTACCCTTTTTTATCTTTATAAGAAATCTCTGTCCAAAAGCAGGGTCGACAGTACGATGCGGACATGAGCATGTGTTTATGAATCACTATCAAATAGTGCTGGCACCAACAGTGGCACCAACAAAGGCAAATCAATTTTGCACCTGACAAAAAACACGGGAACAAATGGTACAAGTCAAAATTGGGAATAGCATCGGACAAGATTTTTGGCACTGATGCGTCAAATTTGGAAATGTCCTCCACACGTCTTCTAAAACCATTTGAAAGCTTTACAGAGGCCTTGAATGTTGTAACCTTGATCAAAAGACTTCTGCGCTAGAGTCGTAGGACGGTCTTTGAAATCTTGGTAGAAAGAGCATGTTCGATTGTACTTCAAATCTAGTGAAATGTAGACACAAAGGACTCGAGCTGCAGGAATATTGCTCGAAGAGAAGGGAAAGTGGACCTTTGGAAAGTTGAAGTCATCCCCGAGTCACACAGTCTTGTTGAGAGTGTATTGTCACTCTGAATCTTTATGCATGGATCCACATACGTGTATAAAACTGATGAGGTGGCCTTACTGGTCTCCTTTTTTCCAGTTCATGTGGGTATATATATAGTCAGTGCAAGAGAAGAACCAGTCTAGATTATTATAACAGATTCCATTTGGTGTAAAGGAAAATTAGCTGTGAAATTTATATGAATGGACCACTGAAAATGAGTGATGACACCAGGTGTTCGCGAAAAGGGTGAGCATGTCCGTGATGTCCGTGGTCTAGTGGTAGAGCGTCCGCCCGGAGAGCGGAAGGTCCGAGGTTCGATCCCCTGCCGCGTCATACCAAAAGACGTTAAAAGATGGTAAATGTTGTTAGCCTGTCTGGCGCTCGGGATTAAGGGGCTAAAACAAGGACTGGTCGGCTCGGAGTCAGTATACTGTGTCTGAGTGGGGTATTCATGTTAAACTGCGGCATGGTATCTCAGTGAGCTAGCACTATAAATCGGCATCAGTCCGGACTAGTACAAGAAGCCACACAAACACACACACACATACATGCACGTCGCTATATAAGTGCAATAATCTTGGACGCGACGTTAAACCCCATTTCACCTCACATCACCTCATGATCACCTGCCTCACCTGCCCTGCATTTGCATTCAGTTTGTAAACGTCAACCAAAGCCTTGGAGAATCCACATGGTATTCATTTCACTTGTCTCTCAAATACTTTCTATGAATATAAAAGAATTTCTCCATTGATTGTTTTAGGGATTATGGTTAATCTTTGCCGAACCAGGAAAAATATAATTCTTTGTACGGAGCTTTGGAATATATTTGTACAGGAATACACCGTGACCCTGTGTGTAGTAGTTATTCTGATCAGGGAATATCGTATTTAATGACTGTCGTGCCGACAAGAAATACGATATGCCCTGCTCTGAAGGGAATATATGGCGCAACAGGTATTACATTACAAAGGAAATATTTAGTTTCAGTCTGGGGAATACAAATACAGTGTTTAACGTCATCAAATAACAACCAATCACAACCAGATGAAAAAAAATAAACCGGAATTAAAAAAATAAATATATAAAAATAACTCTTTTAAAGTATGTGAGGAAACTACGACAGAACGAGGAACGCTATCATTTTGCATGGGTAAAATTGCACTTCTTACAATAATTTATAGGATATATATTTCAGTAATTTTCTAATGACGATCGTTTATCAAAAAGTTACATCACTCAATTCCCAAATCTACTTGACCATTTATAATTTGATGTGCCCATTACATGAACATGTGTAGATTACGCGTGCGAGCGTGCGTACGTGCGTGCGTTGGTACATGCTTGTGTGTGATATTGAGAGAACCGATTCAGGCCGACGGGCTACACTGACAAGCCTTGAACCTTGTCGTCGAGTCTGGGCACCAGATCCATTAAGTCGCCTCTTGACCAGCATAGAGACTGATTCTAACCGAAATTCCCACGGGGTCCATTCGATTTAAGTGAATGAGTAAAGAGCGCTTTATGTTACATTCAGCCATATTTTTTCAAGTCTCATCGATCGGGTCTGAACAACACGCCAGAAGCTGATAGCATGATCAATGTCCAGCGCCGTTAGGAACTGTTGACACCCGGTGTTATTTTGTTCTCCACTGCCTGTCAGTTTATTTGCCTCCTGTGACAAACATGCATGGGCATTTACACTGTTTGTTTTAACGCCACACTCAGCAATACCTCAGCTACATGTCGGACCTATTTTATAACTCCTTTTGGGGCACGTGTGGCCCAGTCATTTTTGGCGCCGCAATTCGCTGTGAAGTGTTTCGTCTCTTGGGCACGCCAGAAACCTATGATTATGGGTTCGAATTGTGTTTCTAGGCTTATCAGCACCATGTCCTTGCTCGTGGGTGGTAAACTTCTGACCTACATCACATTAACGGTGTTAAACCGAAATCACTCACCAACTGTTACTCCTTTACTAACAACGAAATCCTTGGCATCAATTAATTTATCAACAAAGGGTGAAAAGCAACTTTATTTGCGAATGATTGAGAACAAGCGACAGCCAAGTAGTTATGAAACAAATTGTTGAACAATGTTATGTATAAATAAATTGATCTATTTTAATTATATGATTTAGAATAAGTGATGGATTGAGCTGGCGTTTACATCACCTCGAACAGTATTTTTGTCACAGGTGTTCTCGCAGGTGGATAGAGGAGACGGGGAGGTGGCAAAGCCTACAGTGACTAAATTCCTAGAGGTCGACCAGGGTCATCTTGGCCGGTCTCAGCAGCTAGAGCATGGTGCTGACAGACCAAGGAATATAATGAGATCGACAAATCCATAATAATACCCACGTTGGGATCAACTGAGTATAACAGCAGGGGGATGTAATTCCAGCAAGTCGGTTGAAGTTGATTAGCTTTAGCTGTATTCTTAAAAATATTTTCCCATTGCCATCATACAGTTGGAGTCTGCTGTATTTATACATGGTCTCCCGGCACTTATCTGTTATCAAAGCTTCTCAAGCTCTCGCCATGGTCCTCTGAGCAATAACCACTGGTGCCTTGAACTGATCGGTCAAAGGGGATTGGTACCATAAACCGACTACATGAAGACGATTGTACAGATCCGGCCTTGTTAACAAGCCTTTGGAGGATGTTCCTATTTATTGTGCCAATAACAATCCAATAAAACCACAGACCAATTTCTGATCCTCTGTGTCAAGGGCAAGAGACGTGTGGCATTAATCTCCCTCCTGATTAATTTTAGATGTTTGTTTACCAGTCCATGTCAAGTATCTGACGGCGCATAAACCTGGTCATGTCCATTGAGGGAGACTGATATATAGGGAAGGTCGGTTGAGGTGACTTTGGCGCTGAAGGCTGATACTGCTGGCTAGTTGCTCTAGGAAAACCGCTTGTCTTTGAACAAGCATGAAGGCGGTAATCACATGGGCGTATACCAAAACCCTTCAGTCCTGACGGTTGTGTTACGTGTCGATTCCCAAATTGAAACAATATGTTAACCCAGAAATCTCTATTTAAAAGAATTAGTGTGAAACCAACAGACTACCAGTAAAAACAATCAACAAATGGATTGCAAAATTCACAAAAGTTTACAAATCAATACAAATTACTGCTCAGGCAGTATGCAATAGAGTTGGAGTAAAATGTCCAATGGCAGTATATTATATGATTGCAGTGGTCAGTGAAAAATATAAAAATACAGTGGTGATAGCAAAAGTCAGTGATAATAATATATATCCACACAGCGGCTCCGGTGGTCAAGCTTCCGAAATGGGCATCGGCAGGGAATCAGGCATGATTAGTGATCCTCACATGAAAGCTGGTTCGGATGTGGTGAAATGCTTGGGAGATACGTAAACTCGTTCTTGTCTCCTTATACAAAACCTACCTAGCTACTAGAAAATTTCTGCTACAGAGCCCTGACACCAAAGAATATTTCACGTGTTTCTCTAACAGAAAATCACCGTCCGCGGTATACCGGACCGGAACACACTAGCATCTAAATATAGTAACTTCCTGACAACTGCTTACATTAAATAGCACTACATTCTTGACGACTAATCGCTGTCCAAACACAATGCAATGAACGTCTACCGAATCTCAACAGAAACAATGTAACACAGTTACAATCATTGTTGAACGGTAACAATAACAATACACTGCCATCGGAAGGAAGGTTGAGGGGAGGCGGTATACACATATGTAATAATGGGTAATTAATTATTGTTCTTTATGAAATTATTTTATTAACATCATCAAAACCAACTTACAAGAATTAAAATGATTATTACGTAATTTAACATAATCACGTTTATATGTAACGTAAGACCGAATAATGCATTTTATTACAAGTTACTCCAGAAACGCGCAATATGACTTAAATTTGGGTGAAAAACAAGTATATATTCTTGCTGCTATTTTAGTTGGCGGTTTCCTTTTAATGTTGGCTCGACATTCCGAATCTCTGAGTTTGTTATTTTTATGTATACAATGTCTGAAGGCCATTTGCTATTGTTGTTATATAACTGGAATGGTTCAAAATGCGGCGTAACACCTTACTATCACCGTCAAAGATTAAGTGATTCCTCTCGCACATCTATGATGTAAATGTGTCGATAGTGACGTTGATACTCACACCTTTGGTTTACCTAGGATTAATTTAATTAAGATTTGTCATTTTAAATTTTGGAATATTCTCATTCTCATGAGCACCCGGATCGCTATAATACGGGGTCCCCCAGACCGCTGATAACCCAGTTGAAGCCACCAATTCACGCCAACACTGACAGTAATCTAGAAAACATAGTAATCAAGGCCATGGTCTGGCTGACTATTATTCAGCAACAGGGCCGATATATAAGATGTGAGAATATTCCAGAATTATAAGTTCAATATCTCAAGATTTTTGTATCCCAAGATCGTAGGTAACAACCAGACTTACATCAGACTTCATTCAACAAACGGATGGTCTCAATATATATCAACGTTAAGAGACGCAAAGTACAACCGAGCCGTACGTCGGAGGAAATGATCATGACTCCTTTGGCGAGATTCTGAGGGCAAAGAGACACATGATGTAGCATTATTTCCGGCAATACCTATTGGGAATGGTCTACACATTAATTAAGAACCAGAAATAGAGGTACTGTGAAGGTAGGCTCTATTAATGGCAAAACTATATCAATCTAAGCTCTATAGTAATTACCCCACTGAGAGTACCCCAGTCCTGTGCGACATGTATATATTATACTTGGACTAAGGCACTTCCGCTGATGTCCTCGCTTAAAAGGACAACCTAAAAGTGTTATGTCGAGATGAACTCGAAACACGACAGGTCGCTTGACATTGGCATGTTGCAAAATGTACTTCGAGGAGTCGTACATAAACGTTAAGCAGTATGTAGATGGAATTCGAATATGCAATGTTAAATGTGAAGTTTACACCATTTACAGTAAACTACGGTTATAACGAACACAAAGGGACAACTAATTTTAGTTCGTAATAACCGTAGTTCGTTTTAAGCATATATACAACATATATACAACACATGGCCGGGACTAAAAAATAAGTTCGTTATATCGGGGAGTTCGTTATAAGCGTGTTCGTTATAAACGTAGTTACTGTACGGTTTTACCTTGGGCGAGAGGTCGGTCACATGGCCGCGAAACTGACGTTCTGACGAAGATGACGACATATGTGGACGTTCATACGTCTTTCATGAGATTGTATTCTTGAAATATCGTAAACACTGACGGACCACTTCCACATTCCTGGGAAAACCCCTGGGATTTCCATAGCATGGATAAATACGGATGCTTTGTTTCTGAACACTTAGACCCTTTAATCGCGAACTTAGTATTTAGCATGCATTACGATAATTCAGAGTCTAATTGCATGCCCGTTCAAGAATACCATCGCTACGACCCATCCTCGTGAACAAAACGATGCAATGCACATCCAAACTATGGACTCGATCCGTGTCTAGACTGACAAGCGACAGTCCACAACACGCTATAGGTCATCCTTAGTATCTGTGTGACACACCTTTATAATCTCCTTTCAATGATCGGAAAATTGCCACAGGTTCAAGAACAACTTCGGAAATGTGGTCCTGTGTTTGATGTAAATGTACAACGCTCACTGTCACTATGATCGGCTTACAGAGGAAGTTCTTTGACGACCTTTTTCATCTGACGATAATATTATTTGACTCTTTTGGTTGTAACCAAATTACAAACGATGTTCCTGTAGAGCAATTGGAGCATACAGACGCTCATGTACGCCCAATGGAATCTGTTTCGTCGCATAACCAAGTATCGATTATTATTTTCTCCCTTGACGTTTTATATTTTTGGGGCACTTGTAAGTTAGTATAATTCGTTCCATATGATTCACAACAAGAAGGTACACCACTGCCTTGTACAAACTACAAGAACTTCTATCAGAATATTGCCATGCATGTCTTCGAACAACTGTCAGGAGATTCTTAACGTACAACTTAATAACCCTCAGAACACCAATCACAATGGGATTTAAATACGTAAAATGTTAACAACGTGACATTTCAATGGAGTAAAGGCGTTTAACAAGGTCCAAATCTTGGCAGTATTTCTCGTTCCTCAATCATTTCATAACAAATGGATTGCCATGACTGTTGAAAGAGTGCTAAAGGGCACATTTCATCAAAAATGGAGAAGTAAATATATATTTCAGCCAGTTCGAAAGATAATGGCTATCAATTTGTTAAACAACTTCCTTCTCTCAGCAAATAGTTACTGTGGACAAGAACGATTTCTTACCCTATACATAACTAATAATCATTATCTTCCTGTTGAAACAGGCTATTGGCGTGGGATCCCTAGGGAATATAGACCTTGTACATTATGTAAATCACCAGCTATTGCCGACGAATCCCATTATATTTTTGGTTGTGAGGTATTCACAGAAGAAAGACATTTGTACATTTCTGATAAGCACTTATGTTGGCAAAATATGCTCTCTTTCCAAGGCTTTTTGTACATCCAATTTGAAAGACATGATTTTTTATCTACGTTTATATCAATTATTTGCTCAAAAATATAATCGACGAAGTTTAAGACATCTTGTTGTCAATGTTATACGTCAAATATGTAATGCATTGCTCTTGTACCACCTGCAGTGGTTAAGGAAGAAATAAAAACGTTCTGAAGTTCTCAAAGTTTATAATACATACAAACATGGTGTTTAACAAAGGAGCAGTGATTGTCCACAAGCTCCGGATGATAAAACATTGTGTACAGCATCCCACTCCTTGCAGAAAAAAACCTGCCTCCACTTTTTAATCTGATTCGACGCGATATGTTACTTAAAAAGACCAGTACAAAACCGAATTAAACCAACTCACAGCTATAAGGTATGTTTCAATGCAATGAAGGATACCAAGATAACAGAATTGAAAGATGTTTAGAAGCTCGTCGTTGGGATTCCTTGTTAGGCAATCGGTCCCGAGTATCCCATGCTGGTCGAAGAAGGCGACTTATATTTAGTGGCGATCAGGCTCGGTGACTTGGTTGATCTGGCGGTGCGGTATGTTGACCTTAATACCAATAACAGGCATCTCTGGTTCAGGGAACAATTCGTGAAGCCTAATTAATTTTCAGAAGCTTTTCAATTTCATAGGCCCAGTTGCAGTTGCTCTTTGGTTGCATTCGGAAAGTGTGTCCAAGCTTTTATTTTTAAGATTCTTCATCCAGCCTCAAATCCTGCTGGGTTACCATGTGGGTAGCAGAAGTACCGTAAGTCCCCATGGTCTGGCGGTGCGGTATGTTGACCTTAATACCAATAACAGGCATCTCTGGTTCAGGGAACAATTCATGAAGCCTAATTAATTTTCAGAAGCTTTTCAATTTCATAGGCCCAGTTGCAGTTGCTCTTTGGTTGCATTCGGAAAGTGTGTCCAAGCTTTTATTTTTAAGATTCTTCATCCAGCCTCAAATCCTGCTGGGTTACCATGTGGGTAGCAGAAGTACCGTAAGTCCCCATGTTCCCTAACTTTGGTTGCTGGTGAAATATAGCTAATTTGTACAGTGTATTGTGACAGATATTGATATCATTTTATGGTTGTATGCTAGTTTTTATACTGTCCATCGACGACGGGTTTTTATTTTTCATAATATATAATAACTTCTCGTCACGATATGGCTGAAATAGTGCCGATGTGACTCTAAATATTAACTCACTCACTCACTCACTCACTCATCCAGCCTCTGCCGCATGCGTCATTGGAAATATACACATGAGAAGATGATAAAGAACGACAAATTATTTACTTTTAGCAGCACATGTATTTTGTGGAAATCGTGTCAATAAAAATCTTTAAATCATGTTTCGTGATTATTTCATGTACCAGAACGATGAATAGATTTTGACATTCTATGCTTCCCTGATACAATGTTCCCATTCAATTCTAATATTGATTTTACCAATGACGAAAAAGGGGTCAACATCCCGCGTTTAACCCTGCTACATAGTTGAATTACTCGTGAAGCATGGGCTATGCCAGAGACGTAAAATCCGAAAATATCAAGATATTTCTTTCAATCCACATAATCTATAGAAACCAGATAAATCCCAGGATTTTGTGGAGACAAGAGCATGAAATAGCTGCTGTTGTCAGACTGACCTTCAGTCACCAGACTGCATCACTGTGTTCACTAATCACGATCCCTAGCAATCTATGCTGGTCTTTAGTGACGACTGAATGGAGTGGGTGGTGAGGCTCGGTGACTTGCAATTGTTTGACAGCGTGTCCTCGTACCCCGACGGCGTGGATCGTTGCACACAGTATCGGCCCAGAGCTCCAGATAAGCTTTTGGTGTTGTTGGTATTTTACCCTCGCATTTTAAAATCATTGGGTATCATGTAATTCTATCTGGGTATTCAAATTTCTGTTACCCACTAGTTTTTACACATGTGGGTATTTAAGTTAAATATTTAAAAACACAATTCATCTAGTCCCTGCAAACTGGTGTCGTGTGGGTTCGAGAGCTTTATAGGACTCAAAAATACCACTATATACTTCCACAAGAAAGTGTGATGGCAAATGATCATGATGTAACTGTCATCATGGAGTTTGGCAAGGTTGACGGAATGTCCGTTTATAATTTCAAAATAAGTTGCTGATTTGCTAATCGAATACGCAGGGTTACTTCACAATATTTTGATGATACGCACAAGTTTTATTTTTTTAGCGTATCTGTAATGTTCGTTGCGTATTTGATACGCTTGGATTTTATTTTACTGCGTATTTTACGCAGATAATCAGCTTATTTGGAGCTCTAGTATCGGTAACTGGATTGTCTGGTGAAGACATCATTTACATGCCGCGTCATATTGCTGGGGAACAACCAACAAACCAACCAAACAAACAAACTTATCACGACTACAGTAGCCAGGTGATATAAATGTACACCTCGTTATCGTGATATAATTATGATATTAAACTCCTGAAGAAGAAAGTTTGCGGAGGAACTTGAGATTCGTTAGATATAGATATACATGAATGTTGATGGGATGGGTCATGACTCGTAGAACGATAACGTATATATATTTCTCCCAATTTCTATGTTGTGGCACTTCTCCTATTAGGATTTATTTTGAACAATAGGTAACATAGCTTACATCGAAAGTACATTTTATTTCGTTGGATGCATAAAACGTTGATGATTTGACCTTTCCAAACGGTTCTGGACTTCTCTGTTTTACATCGGCGATACATTGATTTAAATTTTCGCGAACACCTGGTATCTTCACTATTTGATGGTGATTCATGGACGCATACTCATGATACTGTCGGAATTGTACAATCGACTCTGCTTTTGGCACAGATTTCTCTATGAATATGGAAAGGGTCTTGTCGTTTCTATTTAGATTATGTCGGTACAACAATCCCATAAACGACAGGTTAATCGGCAGAGTGATTACGAAATCTTACCAGCAAACGTCATTGAGGGAAAGTGACGAAACAATTCCAAGATATATTTAGGTACATGGTGCACCGAATGAGGATATGACCAATCGCTGATGGTTTTAATATTCTGTTTGTGCTCAAACGATGTCATAGTGGGACGTATTTATGTTATTCTAAATGGTCATTTGTTTCATGCTAATTGGCTGATGCACTGTTTTCACTGTTGTGGAGAGGCCCATAGTAGCGTGACGTCACGATGACGTCTTCCATTGTTCATGATGTCACAAACGATCAGGAAAGCCACATGTTATATGTTCTAAGAAAATCGACCATAGGTAATGAAAAGAATAACTTCCTGGCAACCCGACTTACCGTTATCTGACCCTCGTGAAGTAAGGCTCGGAGCTCTCAGAATGATTAACCTGGGACAGATTATCTGAACTTCATCGTAGCTTAATCTCTAAATACTGACAATACAAACATGACAGCATATTGTGCATTAGATGCAAATTGAAGTTTCAAAACTGACCTGCGTGCACTTTCTTGAAAAAAAAATGAATAACGATTTGATCTTTTGTGCAGTAGCTTTATTTCCATAGAAATGACTCTATTTCTATGAATATGTCGTCAATCAATGCGTTAGAGATACATAATTTCTACATTTCAGTGCATGAGGATTTGACATTTCCGTTAATACGCAAAGCTTCCATTTCAGAATACCAAATGATGCTTGAGCAGTTTTGATGCTTCCATTCAAATGTACATGTAACGTATTTCGTGTAACGAAAAATTTACATTTCATATGTCAGGCAGTGTCAGGGCTGACATGAAGTCGAAAAGATATATAGATCGTAACATCCGTTAATGAATAAATTACACACACTGCAACCAACACATCGATTTTCTTTGTAATGCACCTGACTCCGTGAAAACGAATCCAGTATCTGTTTCAAATGTCCAGACATATAAGCAGAATTATGAAATGAGTTGTCCGCAATCATCATTTCAGTAATCAGGATCAGCGTCTAGACCAATACGGTATCAAGTTTGATATTCCGAATATAGATAGCTGATCTACGTGATGAGTGCGATTATATACCATTGTTAGACTTTTAAAGGTTTAAATGAGTTGGATCCCAATTAAACATCACGATGCCTTCGTCTCGTTTATTAACTAATTGGTGTATTGTTAAGGAAGAGAGTTTATGGTTGTCAACTTCTCAATAATGAGGAACACAACATTTAGGAGTATATGCTTACTTCTTCATCAGGTGATGAAGAAGTAAGCATATACATCCAAAAATTATCTTCCTTGTGTGTATCACTTCTAAATGCCTTTCAAAGACTTGGTGTATTGTTGATGAAATGTATCGAAGTCATAATCTGACGCTCCAGCACAAACCTGGTCCAAACGTCCCCGAGTCTTGACAATGAAATGCATTAGAATGAAGTCGCGTAGCGGCAGAACAGTGGCTGAATTCCCTGTTGGGATTCGAACCACTAATCTTCTGATCCGAGTTCGGATGCCTTATTCACATGTCCAATTGACATTTTTATACTTCGACTGATATCCACAGATTATTTATGGTTGGTGCCTGTGTTGTCTTGTTTACATTTCACATCATTATTTGTTTAACACTCGCTCACTAATATTGCCTATCCTTTATTCTGATCATCACTTACAATTCCATTAAGCGCTCATCACATCTTCATTTCACATTTAAATTTGTTCTTACCACTGAACTCCTTTATTCACTGCGAGCAAATCACCACATACACTATCCAATGCAAATATATTGGACCGCGACACTTATTTAACTTCAGTTCGATCACAATGTAGGTTGTCTCACATCTTCTGTCCTTTCCAGCATACGTTTAAATGTATTATTATTATCACAATGTTCCAATACAGTTAACTACGGTTATAACGAACTCAAAGGGACTACTAATTTTAGTTCGTTATAACCGTAGTTCGTTATAAGCATATATACAGCATAACTATAGCAAATAGTCGGGACCAAAACAAGTAAGTTCGTTATATCCGTCAGTTCGTAATAAGCGTGTTCGTTATAACCGTAGTTTACTGTAATTCTGTTCGTGATCACAATAATGTGTGACACAGATTACAGTTAAGAAAAGTATGCCATTCATTTCAAGGGTGCTTTCAACATTCAAGGCCTTAATATAGTTCTCAAAGAATTTGATATTATACACGTGGAGGACATTTCAAATCCGACGCATCAGTTACTAATATGATGTCCACGTATGATGCAATTCCCTATTTTCACATGTACGATAGTATTCCCGTGGTTTGTTTCTATTGAACAATTGAGTTGTCTTTGCTAAATACACTGTGGACTCTTCCTAGGATTATGGAAATGGATATGTCGTTTTTATCATCATCGGAGATTTACATCATATTTGCTCTTTAGATTATTCATGCTACTAGTATAG
This sequence comes from Haliotis rufescens, assembly GCF_023055435.1. Classification (NCBI taxonomy): domain Eukaryota; kingdom Metazoa; phylum Mollusca; class Gastropoda; order Lepetellida; family Haliotidae; genus Haliotis; species Haliotis rufescens. Next base: position 1,309,151 of record NW_025964323.1, read on the forward strand.
TATTTTAAAAAACAAACGACAAGCTGGAGGTGGCTATCTAGTTTATGTTCAGTGTAGGCAATGAAAGGGTCCTGAAGTCCCTTTTATTGAGATAAGGAAGGCATTACTGACACAATCAATACACATATATATCATATTAATGTAGTCGCTTTATGGCTGAAATAATGCCGATGCGAAGTTATTTTTTAACTCACTCACTCACTCACTTATCTTAATGTAAGTTAATCACGGAAACACCCAGAACCAAATAGGCATATATTGTACACAACCATTGAATATGTCCGGGCATAATTATAGTAATTAATGCCTGAATTATCGGATGTATACTTAGTGTCAGCTACGAGCTATGTGCTATGTGCTGTGACAGGTTGACGGAGGGATATATTAGGTTTGATAAGGCGATATTTAACGTGTAATCTGATCATATACACTTCTCATCAAAGTAAAAATATATATTGTTTTGTTTTTGGATGAGTAGTGTTTCAGAATAAATATAGACCCGTTAAGACCCGGGTTAGAATAGGTCTTCAGCAACCCATGCTTGCCGTAAAAGGCGACTATTCTTGTCGTAAGATGCAACTAACGGGATCGGGTGGTCAGGCTCGCTGACTTGGTTGATGCATGTCATCGATCCCAAATGCGTGGATCGATGCGCATGATGTCAATTACTGGATTGTCTGGACCAGACTCGATTATTTACAGACCGCCGTCATATAGTTGGAATATTGCTGCGTGCGGCTTTAAACAACAAACAAAAACAAACAAATCAAAGTAAATATACGTTAAGTTATACTATTCATGTGCCTTGATGTTAATGTTCAAAACGCCGTACCATTCGTCTTCGTTCCACATACCTACTTATGTGCGTAAAAACACATCCAACAACATATCCACAGCGTTGTGGAAACATTGTGTGTTAGCTGGGTACCGCTCACGATAGAGCGCACAGGAGGCAAACGCAGCCAGAAGATACTTCTGAAGATACCAATCGCGATTGGATCGCGACGAGAATGCTTTTGGATCTGGATCCGATCTCGATCGAGGAACGTTAGTTTTAATTTGCGTATGTATGTGATATTATCCTGAGCTTCAGAAAGATCAGTGGGTGGAAGTCTGTTTTCAGATTGGTCATTCAATGCTGCCTCACCAGCTTTGGGACGAATAAATTGGCGATGATTGGCGCCAGAGGAGGATGGAGCTAACATGTGTATTTGGAGGGCTGACAGTTTTGACACTGTAGATTCCCTTATCTCAGCGATTTCTGTGCCCTCTGCTGCGAGAACTCACTGAGATGTGAGGTTTGAAAGTAATTACTCGAACACTATGACATTAATTAATCAGCTCAGATTAAGATTCGTATCTGATAGGTACGTGGTCCTGTGCATAGCGCACAAGTCACAAATCAGGTGAAGGTAAGCAACGTAGGTCGCGGAGAGTCCTCCGATGATGGGTGACCGCGTTCATCAGCTTGACTACTGAGAGATTCCAAGGCTTCGGTCCTGCCCCACACTGAAACACATGTTACACATCTGGCGTCTCCTTGGGCAAGTGACTTTCTTAGAAATGTGCCTCAACCAGCAGTGAATGGGTACCCGGCAGGATGAGATGGCAATGGCGGTTGTCAATGTTCTAGCGCCTAACAAGCCGCATGGGTTGTATACTCCCAAGGGAGCTGAGAATGGTTGTTGAGTTAACTCGAATCAGATAGATATGACATGTGATTGGTTGACTTTGAAGTACTTTGAAGTTTGTTTTGGGAATGTTTTTACATACTAGTACATGATGTTTTAAGTTGGAGGCTAGATATGTTTATTAACTCCGTGAAAGGCCAGAGTCACATTAAACTGGTGCAACTTTAACACATATTCGTTTTAATCGTTTTAAAGAGAAGAAAAACAGAATACATATATAACTGTAAACGAGTTTGTGATGTGATTGCTTACATTGACCATGCATCGTAAAATCGCAATTAGCATTATTGAGTATTCACATTGTGACACAAAGTCACGTGCCTGAGAAGACATAGGCACATCGTTTATTGAAGTAAACACAAACATAATAACATACCGTTTTAGATTGGCGTACGAAGTAAATATAAACGTGTAATAATGAGTGAACATTTTCTTGGATTATAAATTTTGGAATGTCAACGTTAAACAGTTTTGTGATAAGCTGAGTAAAGGAGACACAAGACCAGAAGTTACATCAGAGATACATCAGTCATCCCCATTGTTGCATTTACTGAAATAGCTTTGAAATTACACAGCGTTTGGAAAGATATCTGTGACATTTGACTGTTGTTTTTTATCTGGATGTTTGTTTCTTTAAACAATAACGTTAACTGGTATGCAACGGAACTATTTGTTCTGAGAACATAATACCATTATGCAGAACTAAACCCTTGCCTTATGTCTGTGAAGTTGGTGCCTGCAAGGGCTGAGAAACCATTGACAGTTTCAGATATGTGATGATATGTTCCGAATATATGGTTTTCGTACCTTATGTGATTATTTATGGAATAAACAATGGCCAACATTAACCATCACACACAATTAATATGGTTTGTTTGTTCGTTGTTGTTTAACTTCGCACTCAGTAATATTCAAGGTATATGACGGCGGTCTGTACATAATCGAGTCTGGACCAGACAATGCAGTGATTGACATCAAGAGCATCGATCCACGCAGCTGGGATACGATGACATGCGTCAACCAAGTCAGCGAACCTGACCACCCGATCCCGTTAGTCGCCTCTTACGACAAACATTGTCGCCTGTTACTGTAAGCATGGGTTGCTGAAGACCTATTCGGGTCTTCACGTCTCAATTGATTTGGTACACAGGTGCACAGAACACATATTTACGCCCCCGACAAGACAAGCCGAATGTGTCATCGATGTTATATCAGTAAATCTTATTTCGATTAATTTTGTTTTATGCCTTTCTGGCTCAAGTGAAAGGGAAACCCACTGACCTAACCAGCATGTTGGTATTACTGTGTACACGCAACGTTGCGTCATCGAAATGAAAGGAGTGTAACACAATAAAATCTTCTAATGCCTCAAAAACCGATTTAAAAAAAATTGAAAACGTTTTCTCGGACAATGGTTGTTTTTAAAACAATGGATTTATAGAGTTTTTGAGTCGCATTTGCATTTTAAAATGCATGAATAAGTCATTATGACAGTACGCTTTGATCAGAAAAAAAGAAAGTGATTTCGTTAACACTGTATCCGACCTATGGGACAAAATGTTGATGGAAAACAATGTCATCTGTTTCATATTGTGATGGTGTAGCACAACCCCATCAGTTATCTCAGTTTAAATTGAGTGAAACGCTGTTGTGGTTCCTGTTTCCCTTTCAAATAAATGTTCCGAAACATTTCATATTCACATTAAAGGATATTTGCTCGATCAAAGTGGTGGACAACATCAACTCACTGTAAATTATGAAGGATCATATTGAAAAAAGTGTACATTGATGTTTAATGAAAAAAAGATGATGCATGCATGCAATTTCATTACAATCTCTGTTGTAATTGTCAATGTCATGTGTGTAAAAATAATTCTCCTAAATTCTCAAACAAAAACTATATTTCAAGATATTTAAAAGTAAGCCATTGATACCACTAGTGATTCAACAAAGCGTAAGACAGTCGTAACTTTATGCTAAAGTTTAGGTGTTACGATCCCCTAAGCGCTACGATCGTTTTGTTGAACGGACATCAGAATAAGGCAGGCACAGTGGGCGATCAGGTCGTGAACGTAAGCGATCGATACACTACGTTTTAACATAGATTTACGATTTTGCGAATGCGTCTTGACCTCCAGAGCAACCCTAGCTAATGTCCTTTGCGTATATCGACCGAATTAATGATACCTCATTCAAATTACACAAGGGTGTCCGTGTAACAAAGTAAATGTACATCGAGCATGGTGTGCCATCCTTAATGCAACGGTTTATCTTCAACGTCAATGTTTTGTTAAAAACATGATAACTACAGACTTGGTGGCATATTTGTGGCATCATTTGTGAATACCGAATTTTGTACCGTACCTTCATCGAACACTTGTTCTTTACATCCATCAACCTGTCACCTATCTAGATCTCTGAGTTGCATTTCCACTTGCAATTTGATACACATGAAATCATAGAACAATCAGTTTTGAATAATTTATATCAGGTAAAAACATGCAGTGAAACACTTCGTCGATAACCGAAACGTAAATAAGTTTACTTAGGTGTCATCCTTGGTTACCAAAATTGGAATTCAGTTGAAGAAGAATCTGAAGATGACACAAAACAGGCCTCGACAATATATGTCGAGCGATATCATATTCTTTTGTTGCGTCGATTTTGAGCATGGTATAAGAACAGCAACACTTGTTGTGGCATATTGTATGCACGTCATGGTCGTAAACATGACGTGTACCTTACATAACACAATATTGATCTGCAATGCAGACAACAATCATTGAAGACAATGACGTAATATGCGTTAATGACGTCGAACGTGATATATGATACCTTATTCCCCAAACCGAGAACCTCCTTTTCCAAAACCCTTTTAAGAGGATACAAAGACTAGAGCACAATACCAAATTGACTGAATATTTAATTTTGTCAGTAGAATTGTTTCAATTTACGTTGATATTTTACGTGCAAACATACATGTCAATGCTTCCTTGAAAAGTACAAAATGCGGGCAAATTCAAGACGTATAATGCATTGAACCATTATGTGAAACACTGTATAATTGGAAGAACGTTATCGAAGCTGAAATCTGCAGTTCACTAAAAACATACCCAAAAATCACGTTTGAACTTTTATCGTGTGAAAATAATACTATAACGGAGCTAAATGTATCACACTCATTCTAGTCCGGAGAGGATCCCATTGAAACTTGCCTTTGGTGGGCCAAAGACACCGTCTTTATGTGCTTTAAGATACTTCTTGTTGTCAAGAGTTTCCTGAACAGCTATCGCTAAAAGGAGTCAGATGTCTCGGACATTGATTTGTATGATCAAAGAGGTGAAGTGCAACTAAGGCCAGCTGTAAATGAAACCAATTAAACCGACCGTAGTTGCATTCTATAAGGGACGTATCACGCTACCCTTGAGATTCTCTGTCACCATCAGATGTCGATAAAATCCCTGAACATTTTTTGGAAGAACGACAAAAACACATTCGCAAGCTGCGAGTAACTTAATGGGATTTACTTGCTAAAGCCACTTTCAAACTTGTAAGTGTCAAACTTATTCGTTTTATGATTATATAAAATGAAGAATCTGATATACCCATGCTTCAGAAAACAGAGTGACGACGATTAATATATTTGGTGATTGTGTTTATATTCATTTCTGTCGTGATTTAAAAAAAACATGATACTGATAACAGAATAAAGTCAAATATTGCCCCACAAGTACCAGTGTTTTAGTGTACATGTACATCTACATACAATACCTAAGATTCTGAGGGCAACAGGAAATACATATATTGTATCTCAACAAACACACGCCTAATGATAATCTACATTGTCGATGATGGTTTTCTAACTCGATCAGCATATATATCCCTAAATGTCACCCATGTATCCACACCAGTGGTGGGAGAAAAAAGGAATGGCTGAGTAATGTCCATGAATAGAATTTTCAATATGGCGTTCTTGGCAACCATTTTGCATCTGGGATTCGAACCTCTAGACTAAATTGGGGAGGCATTATTGCTGGGAAAAGCATCTGAAGATTCAGCTGCATTAGTTAAATAGTATTTGCGTATAAGATGTTTTCAACGGAAGACGAGAGTTGGACTCCGGACATAGGACAAACAGACCACGACATTAGCGCGCTTTCTGTCCGGTGAGGTAATAAAAACCGAGGACATGACGCCTTTAAAAGGTTATCACACTCCAATTATCAGGCACACAGCTAGAACGGAACTGTATATCCAGCGGCAAAGAACCTACTGGTCCAGAATGATGCTACTTTTGTGTTTTTCTTTTAGGAAAGATCTCATCAAACACGCTGTAGAGCATCTCAAGGACCAGGAAGATATGTGAATTCGAAGTTCTCCATTTTTGTTGTTCACAATTAGTTGGGTTGACTGGACGTTATAGCTGGTTCCTTTCTGCAGTTCGGCCTTAAAAATTATTCCAAGTGGAAGTTGCAATCTTAAGTTGGGGAAAATATTTTTTTGCTGCCAAAGATGAACATTATTTGCATGCAACACTTTTAGTGCCTGGCGCCGAATCATCACGATCAGGTCGATATTAACACTTTCACCGTGTAGTATTGTTTATGGTCATGCCGTGTACATCAACGCAAGTTAAAATTCACACATTTATTTAAGAATTGACTTTCACTTTGTGTGAGTTGATTGGAGTATGAACCTTCATAGAGTGAGGTCCAAACTGTATGAACGTCGGAGTCAATTCTTATAATTTTTTATGTCAATATTTCTTACCTCAAAGATTGTAGACCTAGATCAATACACAATTATATAAAGTACGTGTGATTTCGTGCTTACACTGACAGCCATACAACAACCAGCTGCATCGAGGAATAAAATAGTTCCTCAAAACGGGAGGTGACATGAGTCTGTGTATGCTCAATATGCACTCCGAATAACTTTTGTAGTTTCTCTACAACAAATGTACTCAAATAATATCATCAATGGGTGAGAACAGTCTGTAAAGAACTACCGCAGTAGGTTAGTCACAATGACAGCGCGTCATAATACATTTACATCAAGTACAAGACGTCGAAATGCCCGACACGATAAACGTGACGGGAGAGATTTCCGAAATTGATCATGAATCTGTGGGGGTGCATGTGTCATCATTGATCAAATGGCCAATCATTGAAAGGTGATTGTAAAGATGTGTCCAATCCATACTAAGGTAAATTCATAGATTGCTGTAGAATGTCAGTGTAGTATACAAACGGAGTCGATTCTACGCTAGTTTGAATGTGCTTATCTTCGTTTTCTTCTCTGGGATGGGTTGTAGCTAGGATAGCCTTGAACGGACATTTAATCAAAGTCTCTAACTGATCCCAATGTAAACTAAAACGCTAAGATCAAGATTAGAGAGTCTACATGATGAGAAACCATGCTTCTGTTTTTATTCGTTTAAGGAATTCCCAGGGGTTTCCCCAGGAACGTGGAAGTAGTCCGTCAGTGTTAACGTCATTTCAAGAATACAGTCTCGTGAAAATCGTATGAACGTCAAAATGTGTCGTTCATACAATTGTGAACTTCAGTTTCGCGGTCACTTGACCGACCTCTCGTCCAATAGAAAAGTCCTATGTCGTGTTAACTTCACATTAAAAAAATATTAGTGTGTAATTCGTTGAATAACATACACATCAACAATACGGAGATATGATTGTAATATACCCAGTTGTCGGGTTCCTTGAAGTAGGTTCTGGCGGATACTAGAAATATATGTCAATAATTTCTGGTGATTTGGGAATTTGACATAAGCGTTAACCTATTGCTTGTTGCTTGGTTATGTCGAGGTAATATCGTGAAACACCGTAAATAAAAACTGCTTCTGCGAAAGAGAAAAGGTTATACCCAAGATTCGTTAATCCAGACAATTGGTTCATTCTTGGACGATTGGACTTCGAACTGTACTCTCTGGAATGATCTGATCAAACGTTGTTTGATAGTTTTATAGGACAAATCTTCATAAAAGTATATATGTAACAGGTGGAATGTCAAAACTTACAAAACCTAAATGTCACAGAATAAAGTGTGATGTTTGGTCCAAAGGAGGTTTAAGCCTAATCTGCTTTTCGATTGCTCAATTTTCCTGTAAGTTGTGGATCATAGATATGTCTAATTAAAAACACTTTTTGTGTTCTATTCACGTTGAACCGTAAGTTGTCTCAACATCTGATATTAGTTTGTAACTGTGTCAGGATTCCAGAAACAAAACTCTTCTTCTTGAAACAAAATTGATCATTGACGTAAAACTAAAACATTTCTAACAAAAACACGATGGTCTTATTGGCAAATTCGAAATCTGGTTTTGTCTGCAAGAAATAAAGAGACATAAATGATGTGCTGGTGTCTTTGATTGGTACATGAAGTTAAGTAAGTGTAAGTCAAATCTGGCCACGACAGCATGCAGAATTTTACTAACGCTTCAATCATTTGCTGCCACTGACAATTACAAATAGTGGTAGAAAATCTCTATGGTCACATAACAAAACATACATCATTTATGATTAACATAGCAGTGACTGTATAGAAAGTTAAACTCGAATGACAACAAACTTGCTGATGCAGTCTTAAACACTATTAGCTCATTAATCATTTGAAATATTGACACATTTGATACCTTTATGTCCAAATAATCAGAATTGTGTGCTGTAGCATTCCATCCGATTTGTGTGGTTTCCATATGTATTGATAGGCTGATGTATTTCAATGCAAAATACGTCCACGTGCTAGAACAGTTTTCATGTTTCCATTCAAGTGTACATGAAGCGTGCTTTAGGTAATAAAAATGCGCATTGCATATGTCAGGCAGTGTCAGGCATGCAATGAAATAGAGAGAGATATATAGATCGTAACATCCGTTTGGATCCGATTTAATGAATAAATTTCATGGACTGCAAGCCACTCATCGATTTCCTTTGAAATGCAACCGGGTCCATGAAAGGGATTTCAGTGTCAGTTTCAAACATCCAAAGGTTGAAATAAGTCGTCAACAATGAATTCAGTGAACAGTCTAGACCAATCTAGAGCGCAATTTTTATTTGTGCTTTGGTGTTTTCATATCAATTCTAACCATTCAAATATATACGATGTCGAACGTTTTGAGCGGTTTCTTTCATTAATACAAGAAATAATGAATAATGTTCATGGGTGTGATTAACATAAACTGAGAAACGCACTGATGAATTACGTCATGAAGAAGGAATTCAGACGCGTGACATTGTATTCGTAAATAATAATACACGGGGCACGGGGTATTTGATCCATTCATATAATTGTCAAAGCTAATTTGCATTTTATGCTCAATGGATTCTGTTTCTTCGTATAATCGAGACTGGTAAGTCCCTGTCGGTGACCTTTACTATTTCTTTGTCATAAAGAACTAAACATTTATTTGCACCCACAACTCAAAACACTATTGGTAGAAGTCGTTGGGCAACTATCATTGTTGGGTTGGGGCTATTCTGTCCAGCTATATTTCTAACTGAGGAATAAAGGACTGTGTAGGGTCAGAATTGTTAACTTATTTTTTCAAAGTTCAAAATCATATTTCTTTTTGTTTTGTTATCAAAGTATTAAAATTTAAATCATATTTCGTTTTTGGCAAGTATTAAATCTTTTTTCATTTCTTATCCATTCCAAATTTATGTTTACGCATTATAATATGCCAAGGGGCATAACTGCTTTGAGTCATGTGTTATTTTCCATGTGGCCTCAGAAAGCATGCAGCATGCATGAAAGATTCAGAGAAATTACAAAAGGTTTTTCAAAGATATTAGCGTCTAAACACAATGGTGAGTTTGCCAAATTTATCTATATATATATTATTTAATCATTGTCTACATGTGTATAAATGTTTTTGAACAATAAGGAGATTACTGATTAATGAAAGAAATATACCAGAATTAGAAGGTAATGTTGATCCCAGTTACAACATGCGTTACGTCAGAGATGGGTCGCTCCCTCTTTGTCAATATATAAACCTCCAGATGGAGAAGACGTTGTCAGTTAAGAGAGCAGGACACCACAATAGTACAGTGGCGAGCTCTTCCTTTCGCTTAGGGTCGAAACGGCATATGAGAAGTCTGACATGCTGTCTCAACTGATAATGGTGACTGTTGGGCTGGGACGGGTAACTCGGGTACCCGGGTCGGGTGGGTACTGAGTAGAACCCGACTAGACGGGCCCGTGGTTAGTCACGTGATATATTGTTAAATGGTTACACTACAAGTCACTAATTTCTTTCTGACTGTGCACCCACTCCTTCTGATTTTTCATGGGGTTGAAAAAAATGTAACTTAATTCAACTTCAGTGTATGAATGACCAGATTGTTTAATATTGTATTTAAATACGTTTTGCCAGGGCTATGCAGTGGGTACCCGGGTGGAGTCTGATAATAGGGGGATGGGTACCCGGGTAGTAAATGTGGACTCGTCCCAGCCCTGGCTATATATTTGACAGCTCATTACCTGTAATCATTAATCTGCAACCACGAGTTGATAGTGTATATAAACATCAAATAGCGCAAAAGTCTATTTTGAGTTGGGTGTATTGGGCTGACATATGAATGAATATATATTTGCATTTACGTCGCCTTCTCCAATACTATACCAGTTTCATTCTTGGGAAAACCCACAGTGACCATGAGTTTGAATATAATTTCTTCGAGAAAACACTGGAAAAAGAAATGTTGTGTCACATCTTACACAGACATAAAGGCGGTTGTTGTGTGAGTAAGTTTGGTTTAACGCCGCTTTTATCAGGGCACCTTAATGGGAGGAAAACCCGAAGTGATGCAGGTCTAAGGCGTTTGCCAGTTCGGTTAAATACGCGATTACGGATATGGTCCTGTCAAACCTAGAAACATAATCTGGACGAACCGGAATTCGAACCAAAACAAATCACAGGCGTCTGCCGTACCCGATGGACGCAACTCTGCACAGTGCATTACGGCGATATAGACGACTTGTCCTCACGTTGCCCCCGTTGTTACAGAGGAGGACCAGTGTCTCAATAACTAATCACTAAAACAGGATATTGCGACCGAAGCTGGATTGTATTTTCCCGTTTGGAAATAACACTTAATGACTGACTGAAGAAAATCGTACATATAGAATGAAGTTTAAGTTCACACTACAATAGCCATCACTACATTGGTTTCATTGACACACACCGACATTTTGCCTCCCCTGGGACTCTCTGTGCAAAATATTTGCGTCCATACACATTTTCATGCAAAATTTATGTGCAGTAAAACCTTGCAAGACCCATTCACGTACACAAATGACAGCTGACAAAATAATACAATTACTGCCTACAATGACGGAAACTGGCATCATGCGTAACGAAAACAGTTGTTGTTATTTGTAACGAGAGTGGTGACGTGTTTCTCTGTGTTTTATCCTACCATCTGCAACCCTGACATGGAAGCAGGTCTGGAGTCGAATTCTTAAACTTGCGCTCTCATTTACATTTGCCTGACATGCATTGGAAGCAGGTCTGGAGTCGAATTCTTAAGCTTGCGCTCTCATTTACATTTGCCTCACATGGAAGCAGGCCTGAGTAGAATTCTTAAACTTGCGCTCTCATTTACATTTGCCTGGCAAGCATTGGAAGCAGGTCTGCAGTCCAATTCTTAAGCTTGCGCTCTCACTTACATTTGCCTGACATGCATTGGAAAAAGATCTGGAGTCGAATTCTTAAACTTGCGCTCTCAATTACATTTGCCTAACATGCATTGGAAGCAGGTCTGGAGTCAAATTCTTAAACCTGCGCTCTCATTTACATTTGCCTGGCATATATTGGAAGCAGGTCTGGAGTCGAATTGTTAAACTTGCGCTCTCATTAACATTTGCCTGACATGGAAGCAGGTCTGGAGTCGAATTGTTAAACTTGCGCTCTCACTTACATTTGCCTGACATGCATTGGAAGCAGATCTGGAGTCGAATTCTTAAACTTGCGCTCTCATTTACATTTGCCTAACATGCATTGGAAGCAGGTCTGGAGTCAAATTCTTAAACCTGCGCTCTCATTTACATTTGCCTGGCATATATTGGAAGCAGGTCTGGAGTCGAATTGTTAAACTTGCGCTCTCATTAACATTTGCCTGACATGGAAGCAGGTCTGGAGTCGAATTGTTAAACCTGCGCTCTCATTTACATTTGCCTGGCATATATTGGAAGCAGGTCTGGAGTCGAATTGTTAAACCTGCGCTCTCATTTACATTTGCCTGACATGGAAGCAGGTCTGGAGTCGAATTGTTAAACCTGTGCTCTCATTAACATTTGCCTAACATGGAAGCAAGTCTCGAGTCGAATTCTTAAACCTGGACATGGAAGCAAGGTGTCATGATCAGTAACATGCATCGAACATGTAAATAAACTTTCCAAGTCGCTGGAGCATGATAGATTCAGAAAGGATAGACGTTGTCTTGCGATCATTCAATCTCAACGCTAATACATTAAATGGTAGGAGGAGTGAAAGAGTGAGTATGATTTTACGCCGTGTTTTGCAATATTCCAGCAATATCACGGAGGGGGACACCAGAAATGTCATTCACACATTGTACCCATGTCAGGAATCGAACCCAGGTCTTCAGCGTGTAGAGCAAACGCTTTAACCACCAGGCTACCCAAACGCCCCAGAAGAAGTTGTGACAAGTCAAAGATTGAATGTAAGATGTAACGCTTTACACACAAGCCTAACCCAATTATAACAGTATATATCCACATGGTGGCAACAACATTGCAGTCTTGATCATACATGCGACTTGAATGGAGACTAAATGCTTGAAAAGTGCTTTCCCGGCTTCGTATTATATAAAGAATGATTCCTGTGGATATATAAATTCCTCATATCAAAAGAGCGTAACTCTACCTATTCTAACTTCTTTGAGTGGCATTTAGAAGTTGGAGTGATGAAGTAAGACGAGTTCTATGGATGAACAACTTCTTTATTACAATTAGTGCGAACAATGCTAATGCTACATCCATCACTGTAATAAAGAAATAATTTAAAAACTGGCTTTGTTTTCTTCCAATTTATTACACATGAAACTCTAGAAGTGTACAGTTTTAGAATTTGTATATTCTTGACGTCACCGAAAGTGAAGTTTGTGTATTGCTTTAAAAATAGATTTCGAATATTTAACGAACATCCTGTACATACGTAATATACATAACTACAACTTGTGTATTTGCTTTTAACGCTCTCGACAAAATAAATACCGCTTGGCGTATATATCAGGGAAGTACAAGTATTGGAGATTTTCTCACATCGCGCTTGTGGTAGCTTCAGAGAATAGTGAGTGAGTGAGTGAGTATGGTTTTACGCCGCGTTTTAGCAGCATCCCAACAATATCACGGCGGGGGACACCTAAAATGGGCGTCACACATTGTACCCATGTCGGGGAATCGAACCCGTGTCTCGGCGTGACGAGCGAACGCTTTAACCACTAGACTACCTGACCGCCCCCTTCAGAGAATCAGCCGTGATTTTAAATATAATATCCGTGTGCAATGGATTGATGCATGTCTCTCTCGTTCACATGTGTTCCGATGATATGTTTTCGATGCTCGAGAACATTATCACGTGCTTAACACTTTTCACGAGTAAAGATGGTAAGTAGAAATAATGATCGAGTGAGTGAGTAAGTTGGGTTTAACGCCGCTTTTATCAGTATTCCAGTTATATCACGGCGTTTCAGCTTAATGAGGGAGGAAAGTCCCAAGTGATGCAGGTGTCAGACGTTTACCAATTCGGTGAAACCAAGTACGGGTATGGTGCTTGAAACAGAATCGGAGCGAACCGCGATTCAGACCCACAATCATAAGTTTCTGATGAGCCCAAGGGACGCAACTCTCCTCAGCGAATTGCGGCACCTAGACGATTGCGCCACCTGTGCCTCTAGTATTAGTATTGACCGCCGAGGGTAAGGAGATTATTTGCTATATACCATAACGACACGCCTGTAACGTGCGACCCGTGAAGATTCCGGGGTAGAATAGGTCTTCAGCAACCCATGCTTGCCGTAAAAGGTGACTATGCTTGTCGTAAAAGTCGACTAACGGGATCGGGTGGTCAGGCTCGCTGACATGGTTGATGGATGTCATCGATCATAACTGCGTGGATGGATGCTCATGATATCAATCACTGGATTGTCTGGTCCAGACTCGATTATTTACAGACCGCCGTCATATAGCTGGAATATTGCTGAGTTCGGCGTTAAACAACAAACCAACCAACAAACCAACCTGTAACGTGCTTTTGCAAGACAAGTTGTCTGTTTCCTGACGCGTACACCATTATTAACATTCTAAAATATAAAAAATTCAAGGTTTCTAAGCACAAAGGGAAAGGGTATATGAATGATACAAAGAAAAAGTCTTAACCGATCCAGTTTTCTTGTATCCGAACGAGGATACATTGCATATGTGCATTTTTGCTTAAAAAATATCTCTATGACATTTGTTGAATATATCAGACAATATCGATCGATCATCATTAGTATCAAGTGATATTGCCGACCTTTCTGTATTACAAGCCACACCAGAGCACGTGCGAAGCCAGCGTTTGCGCAATGCAGTTATGGATTTAAATGGAAACTTCAGATAGAGGAAAAGGAAGTTGTAGTATCATAGAACAAAAACTGACATTACTCGTGTTAGTCATGCATCGATATTGCACGCAAACATTACGTAATATCACGGATGCCGCTAATGCCACGAATCTAAATTGTGCTCTTTTTTTTAAAAAACATAGTGTACAAGTAGGAAAATCTGCGGTTCCAACCTCCAAAAAACGATATATTTTACTTCTTTGATAAACACAAATGACGTTTTGCCGTGTCAAGAGAGTGTTAAAGAATAAATAAACTCAAATTGCAACTTTGCAGATTGTAATGCTTTAGGGTACACTTAATCACAGGTGCTTGACCAAAGTTGTATTTGAAAAATGGAAATAGCGTAAATAACAGGCGAAATCGTCTCTCAAACGAAACACCTGCCATAGGGGTTAAAACGGGATCCCGGTGTTGATGCTCTTCGTAGTTTCAACGACGGGGCCGGCGACCAATCTGCCTTCTCCTGACTCGTTTGTTCAATCTAATTATGTTTTTTTCTGTCTTCTCATCCGTTTTAAAAATGCCACCTACATGTACATCTGAAGTAGGTTGGAAAAGGGTATTTAAAGTTATGATGATAACGTGACCAGAAACCCATTTATTTACCTGACACGGTTCCTTGAATGGATGCAGTTGAACCTTTTCACTTTTTTTCTATCCCTCCAATACGTCACCACGTGCACAGTAGCATCTGTTCATAACATGCAGATCACGCATGTAGGACGCCACTATTATTACTGCTGTGTTCAGGTGCAACAGTTACGAAACTAGGGCGCCACAATGTATGAGTTTAGGGGTATCGGCATAAACTTCCAAGACTCGCCAGTATTTGCGTGGCTGATGTGGGTCGAGGTCACTTTAACGTCATTTTACCTGTAAACGTACGTTATTTTAAGTATAAGATCCCAGGCCGCGCCAAGATTTGCGTGGCTGGTGTGGTCCGAGGCCACTTTAACGTCATTTTACCTGTAAACGAACGCTATGTTAAGTATAAGCTCCTCAGACTCGCCAGTATTTGCGTGGCTAGTGTGGTCCAAGGTCACTTTATCGTCATTTAACTGTAAACGTACGTTATTTTAACATGCAGATCACGCAACCCAAATGTGGGACGCCACTTTATATACTGCTGTGTTCAGGTGCAACAGTTACGATACTAGGGCGCCACTATGTATGAGTTTAGGGGTAAGCGGCATAAACTCCCCAGACTCGCCACTATTTGCGTGGCTGGTGTGGTCCGAGGCCACTTTAACGTCATATTACCTGTAAACGTACGTTATGTTAAGTATAAGCTCCTCAGACTCGCCAGTATTTGCCTGCCTGTTGTGGTGCTCGTTAATTCCTTAGACAACGTACGTTTACATTCTCGTTGGAACTCTTTACATATATGTGCATTGCGGATGCAGTTTTGTACTTGGATAAGTAAAAACAGTTGATTGTGGCCATCAGCGCATCCGACCCTTGACACTTTTATCAACAGAAACATTTTTGTTATGGACAAAACTAATTCACAAACATGAAGATGTTTTTTTCGCAAACGGGATGTCTCCCATCTTTAGCTATAAGGCCAACTACGCCAATTAGATTATCAACTCGTTTAAACACTGGAACTGGCGTTGACAACTCCCCAGGCTGTGCCTGTTACAAACCTGTTTGCTACAATACCAGTCAGCTGCATACTTGAACGTATTGGATGTCAGTGATCTATTACTTTTGTTTCATTTCCATCAAATGTAGCAATTGTATGAGCAATACAATCAGCATACAAGTACTTTGTGTGTTAATTAGGGGTTTAGGATGACATATTCTTGCAAGGCGGTTACAGTGAATAATCTTGTTGTGCAACAGGTCATCTGCCCAAAGGAAATTGTGTTAAAATGTTATGGTCTTGCTGAGAGAACAGCACTGGCACTTAATGGCGTTGAGGCAAAAAAAAAGAATCATTACACTTAATGCATGTGCAAATAACAATGGTTCGTGACCTTTGTAACTGCTTATTTAACCCTCTTGAAGTGAAAATGCAAGACGTCGATTTAACAGGAAATTGTGTTTAACTGAATGCAAATCAATGAGGTCAGCCAGTGACCTTTATCCAATTCATAGTCTGGGATTCCACATGGGAATGGTGAACATTGATCAATGAAGTGAATATCTGAAAAAGGTTTAATTAAGATACCTTTTATTGCGTTATGCGATTGCGTTTTATTTGAAGCCGTGCCCAAGCAATTCTCTTTGAGACACATGCACGTAAGTGCAAAGAAGTATTTTCAGATTATTGTCTTAAGTTGCAATCACCTTACAATATAGGGGGCACGGGTGGCCCAGTCGTCTGAGGCGCCGCGATTCGCTGTGCAGAGTTGCGTCCCTTGGGCACGCCAGAAACTTATGATTGTGGGTTAGAATCCCGGTTCGCCCCGATTATGTTTCTAGGTTTGTCAGCACCATACCCGTGCTCGTGTGTTTCACCGAAGTGGTAAACGTCTGAGACCTGCATCACTTCGGGCTTTCCTCCCACATTAAGCTGACACGTCGTGATATAACTGGAATACTGTTAAAAGCGGCGTTAAAACCCAACTCACTCACACTCACTTTTCACTATAGAAAGCTCCATTAGTCCACCTGCATGATCAACAATGAGGAAGGTATTTCGCACAACTCTGAACGTAATCGGGGCGTTGGGGTAGCCTTGTGGTTAAAGCGTTCGCTTGTCACACTGAAGATCCCGGTTCGATTCCTCATATGGGAACAATGCGTGAAGCCCATTTCTGGTGTCCGGGCCCCGTCGTGATATTGCTGGAATATTGCTAAAAGCGGCGCAAAACCATACTTACTAACTCTGAACGTAATCAGTCATGTTAATATCACCGACATATTTCTCATTTATATTATCGTGTACATCATTCAGAAAGGCTGTATAAAGGTTTATCATATGATGCATGTTGTAAATTAGTTTAAATAGTATTTTATTGCTACATATAAAAATTAAGTTGATCATTAATAGCATTAAGTTTATGTCTGCTAATACACATGTACATTTCCTCTTGTAACTACTATTTATTTACTCTCGGTAGTAATTATAATATGTACTGTATGTCAAGCTACTGGTTAAATTGTTCTCTTAAAAGTGAAGACTGGCGAATGATGACATAGTCTTGGGGTTTCACAACGCCTGACGCACAGGCAGCTTCGTTAATTGGTCGGGTGGTCATGCTTGGTGGGGCGGTCGGGTAGCCTAGTGGTTAAAGCGTTCGCTCGTCACGCCGAAGACCCGGGTTCGATTTCCGACATGGGTACAATGTGTGAAGCCAATTTCTGGTATCCCCCGCCGTGATATTGCTGGAATATTGCTAAAAGCGGCGTAAAACCGTACTCACTCACTCATGCTTGGTGACTTGGTTGACAGCATGGCGTTGTACGACAACGACGTGGATAATTTCTAATGATACTGATCACTGGATTGTCTGATCCAGACTCGATGTTTTACATGCCGCTGTCTTAGGACAGGAGCGTTTTGCTCAGGCAACAAACATTTATTTAGCAAGTTGTGTAAATGACGGGTGCTGCCGGCAGAGCAGGACGCGCTAAGCTATTTCGCGAACACCTGCTGTCATCACTGTTTTTCAATTATCATTCAAATAGTCTTCATCACCAGTTTGCATTTTAGGCCCAATGGAATCGTTTTCGGCATATAATAGAGACTGATGGTTATATTTACACACTGACATACTTATGAAGGAATTCAGTGAAACCTATAATCAAAGTTCCCTTATCGTAATAGAGCTGTCTACTGGTATCGTTTTTTGTTCACTGCGCAACTCGAACTGTCAGGAATCCTTTAACGACATGTCTATCGACGAAGTTGAGAATAATAGGCTCAGTGTCAAATTGAAAATATTCGGCGCAATATACCATCGAAATAGTGAAGTAGTTCGATTTTGCGTCAGGTCTAGTATTGCTAAAAAGTGAATGAGAGTAACAACGTACCTTACACAATGACGTCACTGCATTATAACAATATGTGACGTTACAGCACTGATGTCATCATAGGAATATCGCTCCGTGTTTGAAATTGAAATGGATCACGCAACTGCGCACATTGTTTTCCATTTGCTTAAATATAGCCACACTAAAGAAAGAATATGTCTTCTTATAGATTTACGTAAACTCAAAATGTTGTTAAAATACTGTAAAGTTAAAAACTATTAATTACACTTTTATGTAAAACTGTTAAAACACCGTTAAAACACCGTGTAACAACAAGTTTATGAAACTCAGCTGTATGTTTATTAAACACGTGATCTCTTCAGGGGCGAATAATAATTAGATCTATATACGCCTTTGTGGTAAAAACATTTGGGTGAAGGTAACCAGTACGCAATAAAATATTATGCACACTAACTCCATTTCTCATTTTTCTTGATAGTTACATTAAATAACAAAGATATTAGAAACTATCTTAAGACAAACATACTATTTACAATCTGCCGGGTAACCTTACACCTGTTTCTACATTGCATCGCTAATTGATGAAATTCTGGTTATTCGTGAATCCAGACAATAAATTTCAAATATAATGTCAACAGTGCTACCGTCCAACGTCATCAACCTATACTTCAAACATCATTCCGTCTGATACACATGAGAATAACTCGAGATCTAAATGGCATTTTATAATACCACAATGGTCAAATGCTCGTCTCCAATTCCAAGTGTCTTTGAAACGTTTTTAATGGAACTGGTAACATTTACGTACTGGAGTTTTTTTGATAGGGTTGCTATGTGTTTGTGTGTTGTGAAGACTCATCAATGTTTCACGGGCGAGAGGGAAACGTTGTCGCTTCCTTAATGTTTCATCAAGCTTGTGTTGTCACCAGGTGTTAATATGATTACCAGATAAACGATAGCTGTTGCAAATATCACGTCCGTCACATTGGGAATAGGACTTACAAGTCAAGCGAGGATATTTCTTGCATTCTTTGGGCACCAAATAAAGGACGTGTCATGATATTTTTTCACTTGTTTAGTTAAGCGCAAATCATCCACATTTCCTTATTAGTTTATTCGCATCTTTATGCAATTACGATAATGAAATAAATAACGGCATTTAACTAAAGCATGTATTATTGCTTGTTGGAACAGATTACTTGACATGTTATATATAGCTTATACAATTTGTGAAATGATGCAAACACGTTTACGCATGTATAGATGACATGTTAAACACCCACTCAACCATACAATATAATTTTCCTTATGACATTTAGTTTGGCAAGAATATTTCCCAACAAATTATTTTCAATTCATTTCAGTCACCTAGCCTGAATCCGTCGTTGATAGTAATCGATCGCGATGTCCGTTTGTGCCTGGTTCCCGTTAATTGTCTTGCGCCAGTTGAACTTAAAGCATGGCGTTCTGAGGAGTATAGTGGACAAGCTTTAAGTCGAGCACTAGTATCTAACTGTAACTGATCAAACATTTTGCCACTTAAATGCCCATGGAATACACAGGAGCATGTTTCCTCTGAAGCCAAATAGAAGCAAATAAATGATGATAATGATGAAAACAGGACTGCACATCCCTGCTTACAGATTAACACAGAGTGTTTGGTGATGGTTGGAATTGCATTTTCGACTCGTGATTAGTTCTGTGTCGGGAATCTGTCAACGCAGATGTTACCAGACATTGGCCTCCTGTCAGCTTACGATTCCAAATTGTCAATTGGTAATGAAATAAATTGAGCAGCTATTTATTTTTCTTCGTTCAGAACGAGAAGCTGAACTCGTAAAGGCACATGATTACACGACATCCTCTGCATCCTCTCTGTGTGTGGTAATGTTGGATTATCATTGGGGAGAGAAAGGGACATCACAGTAAAAACATTTTCAAACAAATCGATGATGGCGCACACTTTTTACTTCCATGCTATATTTGCGTATGAAGCAATCGTTTTTTCAAAAACGATTCTGAACAGTATAGGGAGACACCTCCTGAACAATTATTACCGTTTTACTTTTCGACAATCTCCCTGAACGAAGCATTTGAGAAAAGATTTCGCCTCTGACAAGATATGTTGTTTTCGAGTTATGTATGTTGTTAGACAAATCACCTTCACGAAAGACCTGCCAGGTTTGATAAATAACACAATACAAAAACAGAACAAAGTCAAATCTGCACATGATATAACCGTCAGACACTTAACTCAAGGGAATGCAGCAGTTCGATTTTCTCCACGTGTTAAAACATTTTATGGACTTTCATTAACATAGTATCTATTCACCTTAGCGCATAAGGTCATTAAACAGTCGCTCTGTTGAACGTAAGGTTGCTGTACATGTACTTTTGTTGAAACCATTCCTATCACGTTATCCGTAAACGGAAAACTATTTTGACGGATTTTATCACCGTCAATACATCACGTTGCTCTATTACCTGTATCTATTCACCTTAGCGCATAAGGTCATTAAACAGTTGCTCTGTTGAACGTAAGGTTGCTGTACAGTAATGTATATGTTCTTTTGTTGAAACCATTCCTATCACGTTATCCGTAAACGGAAAACTATTTTGAGGGATTTTATCACCGTCAATACATCACGTTGCTCTATTACCTGTAAATGCATTGACATGCAGACGCTAATTTTAACCAACGGATCAAGTAACGGCATACTTTCTCGAGGAGGAAACCAGTAACAGCTGAGACCAATGACAGTGCAAATCACATCGCACAAACGGCAATAATTCTTATGCAACGTATGCCTTTACTGCCTTGGCTTCCAACTGAAAAGCATCGGGCAATGCACGAGAATCATATGGAGTTGGTCTCATGTGACGCCAGTGACTTTGCAGACATCTATACCTACTATAGAAATAGAATGTTTGACTAAACAGGGTGGACAGCAGAGCAGATAATTTAACAGCCAAATGTTACTGGAAACCGTAATGCCCCATGAAACCCACACTGATCAAACTTAACGTTTGACATCAACATTTTGCCATACAACATAAGACATTACATGATTTCTGAATTGGTTGGGTTGGGGTTTGTAACGGGATTTGGAATGTTGTGTTTTGAGCGAGCAGATCGTTTGGGAAATTAACGTAACCAACACAAATCGCAATTGCTATAAGCGGGACAACAGATGCTCCTATTTTTGAAAATGAATTTGGCGAAGTAAACATTCCTGAACAGTTAGGCAGGATTGAACATGTCAGTTTGTACGAAAAGAAAAAGGTGAAATGGGGTTTAACGTCGCGTTCAAGAGTTTTGCACGTAAATAGCCACGTGTGTGTATGTGTGAATGCGTGCGTGCATGCATGCATGCGTGCGTGCGTGCGTGCGTGCGTGCGTGCGTGCGTGCGTGCGTGCGTGTTTGTTTGTATGGCTACCTGTACCAGACCGAACTAATACCGATTTTAAAGTGCCAGCCGACTGAGATAACAGGTCGCAGCGTAACATAATTACCCCAATCAAACGTTAAGGCAGGGTAACAAATCGTACCATCGTTTAATGTCTTTTGGTATGACGCAACCGGCGATCGAACTCCCCACCTTCCGCTCTCCGGTCAGACGTTCTTCCACTAAACCCCGGAGGCGGTTGTCTGCAATAAAATATGTGTTCCTGCCATATACGTGTGCAATCACCAAATAGGTTTTTTCGAATTTTTAAATTACAAAAATGAGCTGAATGATGTACGGCATTGTCCCGAGCCTAAAATCTCTCGTTTTCGACTTTGTTTTCCTTGGTATTTAACGCCATATACAATATACAATATACAATATACAACGGCGGTCTGTAATTAATCGAGTCTGGACCAGGCGGTTCGGAATCCCCACTGGTGCTAGCGTCTCTGAATTTGAAAGGAGGACTAATTTGACATCCCCGCCGTTAACAAGACAGAGTAATTAGTTGAATATATATTAATGACTTGGCGGTTTCTGTTTAGAATTTGTCTCCAGCAGCACATGCTTGTCGCAATTTAATGGTTTGGGTGGTCAGGCTCGCTGATTTGGTTGCTTCCGTATCGTCGTATACCGACGGCGGGAGTAGTTGCCCAAAATACACAGACGGACAGACAGGCTTGTAAAGTAACGCAACTTCTACTTGTTGAGAAGCTTTAGCAACAAAATTTACTTTCCATGTAAGTTAGATTCTTTTCAAAAGACAATTGTATACATTAATGTCGTTGCCACTTATCATATATTCGGTTCCTTTTTGACCGTCAATGTTTGATGATTATTCATAATCCATTTGTGGTTCATAATCACATGCACTCGCATGTATGTGAGGTGATGGGAAATTGGGTTTAACGTCGCGTCCAAGATTAGTGCACTTATATAGCGACGTGCATGCAAGTGTGTGTATGTGTGTGTGGCTGCTTGTACTGGTCCGGACTAATGCCGATTTATAGTGCTAGCACACTGAGATACCATACCGCAGGTTAACATGAATACCCCACTCAGACACAGTATACTGACTCCGAGCCGACCAGTCAGGGTAACAACAAGTACCATCTTTAAACGTCTTTTGGTATGACGCAGTCTGGGTTCGAACCCCGAACCTTCCGCTCTTCGGGCGGACGCTATACCACTAGACCACGGAGGCGGTCCGAATATATGTTACATGATATCGATGTTATTCTGAGTAAAAACTCTTCTACTAAGAGGAAGGTGAACCTCTAAGGTTTGACTGCACTACTTGATTTCCTTTGGGTGTCATTTGGAAGATGACGCATGTGACGTGTCATAAATATATTTTTCATATACATATTGGATTGTGCTGAAATGAACAGCAGAAGCCCTAAAAGTCAACGCACCGATACTTGTATGTCATATTGTCTTTGTTGTTGTGTCGGATTGAAATAATTTGCGATTTCTTTATGGTGGATTTGTGGAAAAATTTCCAAATTTGTTGCGTCGGTGACAAGAATAACGTCCGGTGCAATTCCATATTTTGATTTGTATCATACATGTATGTTCCCGTGTTTTATTAGATAAACAATTGACTTGCCTTTGCATGTGTTTGTGGCGGGTGTCACCGGTGGGACAGGATACGCTCACCTTTTCCCAAACACCTGGTATCATCACTATTAGATAGTGATTCACAAACATGTGCACATGATATAGTCGGAATATCGTACAAGCGACTCTGTTTTTGGCAGATATTTCATAGGAATGTGGAAAGGGTGTTGCCGTGATATTGCTTGAATACTGCTAAAAGTGACGTAAAACCATACTCACTCACACTGATTGTCAGGAACAGTATGACACTTTAATTCCTCCAACCCTGGCCAGCCTTGTGAATGTAAATATAAATCAAATGACAATTAAAGTGTTTAAAATTCAATTAATGTTGATGTTCACTCGTTGAAATTTGATAAATATACACATCCTCGACTAAGCGGCATCAAACAGAATCAATCAGTCAATTATTGCACCCCCCTCACATTTTAGACTAATTTTGGGGTTTGCAACCTTCATATCCAATTGCAATGCATTGCGTAGGTAGCCAATAACCAATACTACATTAAGTTGATTTAAAT
This sequence comes from Haliotis rufescens, assembly GCF_023055435.1. NCBI lineage: Eukaryota > Metazoa > Mollusca > Gastropoda > Lepetellida > Haliotidae > Haliotis > Haliotis rufescens. Next base: position 1,333,028 of record NW_025964323.1, read on the forward strand.
GCACACATACAAGTGACAAAACCCTTTCCACAATCATAAGAAATATCTGCGACAGGAGTCCATTGTACGATTCCGACTAGATCCTAAGCATGTGTTTATGAATCAATATCAAATAGTAACAGGTGGTCCTGACCTGCTGTTGGGACACGTCGCAAACACTTGCAAAGGCAAGTCAATTGTTCATCTAGAACGACTCTGCAACATGTGACACACTTGAGACTAGAGAATTACATCGACCACACCACAAACACATGCACAGGCAAGTCAATCTTTCATCTGAAAAGAATCGGCAACATGTGACACAATTGAAACTAGGGAATTACATCGGCCCAATCACAAACACATGCTACACAGTTACCACCACGTACTTATTAGCTCACACACCCAACATGCAGATGATGTTTAATTTGAGGGTGACTGTGTTGGATTGTCAGATTGATTCATATCACTGAAAACTAGCATTTCTATCACTTACAACTGTTGTGTTTGAGTGATGAACTAGTGCAGGGATTGATCCAAAATTGTTTTATCATGAAAGGGGTTTGACATGTGTTTTTAACTGTCCGTATCAATTTGTCCTTTGAACATAAGCTTGGTTCAAGTACCTATTTTATATTCATAGTTTGGAAAAAGACGTCCCTGGAAACTTTAAAAACATCACTTTTGCACTATTTTAACCAAATCATCTGCAGTCACTGTGCAATAAGTCCGTAATAAACAAGAGGTCGTAAATGTCCCCCAAATGAATTCATTACTATCTAATACTTTCATAATAGTTCCTTGAAATGTTTGCACATTTATTAAACCAGCATTTTCAAAATGTGTGTTTCGTTTCTAAAACAGCTCCATACCAAACGTTCTTCTTACAATTAATACGAATCTTCCTCGGCAATTGCAACTGTCTTTCATACTGGTGTCTGTATGGAGGAATGCATGGCTGCGTTTGAGACAATTGACCTGGTTGGCTGTGCGGCATTCTGTAAGTGTATCCTGTCTGTGTTTTGAGTCTTGAACGTTACCCACCTTTAATTAAACATCTTCTGACTTAAATGTCCAAGACAAAAGTAGGAGCACCTATCCCTTTAAGGAATAAAATGAAACATGATCAATGCAGAAGCAGGACTGCACTCTTCTGCTTCGGGTTAATAAAAAACAAAATCATTTTGTGTTGGTTCAATTTCACTTTCTACTCCAGTATGTTTCAATGTCTGGAATATGTCAGCGCACCAGTAACCAACCATTGGCAGTGTCAGCTAACAACTCCAGATTGTCAACTGATAATGAAATAAATGGAACGGCAAATATTTCTTTTTCCGTTGGAAACAAAGATGATACTGTGTGATACTGCTGATAAAGGAAATATTACCTACTAAAGTACGCATGGAAATGAAAAAAACCCTGTTTTGCTGGATTTAATAATCGACACAAAGCATTCCGTAGATGTAAAAACGAAATAACAAAACAACTGGAAAAGTACTAGTCTTGATTTGCTAGTTTTATCTCAGTGCTCAATACAAAATGTACTTTACAGGAGGTAATTTGTAGGCACTTTCAACATTCAAAAATAAAACTAAGTCCAAATTGACACGGCAGAAACAGGCTATAGGCAGTATGCAAATTAGCCTTGAAAAAAAGTTATCAAAACAACAATAAAAATAACAGCTATGTTTATGTACATAATAATAATGACATGTAAGTTGTTGTTAGAGAAGGGAATATGTTACTTTTACGTTCTGATATTTTGACGATGATTCACTATCCCACAATGCCACTCACAAATCACTAACCACTGACAAATCACATGCACGTGGGTTTCAAGCACCTGTTGTCACCTGTCGTCAAGGTGTCATAGGTCATGGCCATTCACCTTGATCTACTAACACCTGGTTATGCTCAGTTTCACAATAGTCTGTTTTGTTCATATTTTTACACACTTTTACGTGTAAAAAGACATAAAAACCTTTGAAACGCTGTATTTGTGCCAAGGCCCAATTAGTACTAATTGAGTTGTTTGAATATTTATATATTTTGTATATTAACTGCATTTATTTAAAACCCGAGATCGAAAAAACAGGGTTTTTTTCATTTCCGTGAGTACTTTAGTACGACAAAACATGTTTAAATTCATACTTTGGATATTAGTTGATTGCAATGTGAATTGTCAGTCAGTTACAAAACGATAACCACCATGAAAAAAACCATCCACTCTGCTTTTTTAATATTGTCTCAATTGGTGTTACATCACGTGGCAGGATAATGTTTTTGTGAACATTTCGTTTCCCTCGAGGCCCCTCTCGGTGTGACCACTAAGGCAATTTCACGAAAGATCTGCATATTTGGATACTAAAACCTCATTATACATTCACAAGAAGCATTCACAGTAAAACACCAACCAGTTGTGGATATACGCGCTCAGAATAAGAAACACCCAAGGACACACATTTTCTTTTACAAACGGAAAGGAACGAGTTAATTTGTTTTCGTAGTTCCTGGTCATTTAAAAAATATATTCATCCAAGAATCATCAAACGTATCGTATTGTAGATTTATCTGGCGGATTGTGTGTGGCAATGGGATATTTATGTGTTTGACAGGGTAAACGTCAACATTTGTTTCAATTACACAGTTATGTCAATCGCATTTTGATTTTTTGTAACGGTTTTTTGTAAAACAGAATCAGGGAAATAATATTTTGTACATCAGGCATTCTGTTCTTATAACATCCCCATACGTGTTTTGTGATGCAGGTGTTTGACAAACATGCTGGATTTGATTCCATTAAACCGTATGACTGACTACGTTGTTGCCCCAGAGCAAAGTTAAAGTGCACTTGCAGTACACGTTGTTTACTCATGCAGTGTTATGACTATTAAACAAATGACAAAACCTTTTCAGTTCCTTTTTCTTATGAGCCTCTCTACGCATCACATACTTATTCCCAAACACTAATAACATCTAAAAGGCATCCAGTTCTCGAATTTCCCATCAAAGTAACTGAATTAGAAGTTGTGACACCACCAAGTCAAGAATGATAGTTCTCTGGTCTATAGGGAATATCTTCAAATACACATGCTTTTTGTTCAAAGAAAAATTTACTTTTCTAATTTGAAAACGAACTAGAACAGCGAACTTGCAATGTTCATTTACGCGATCAATTATCCAATCGTTGATAGTTCTGTCCCATCCTGTCACTATCGGAGCAACTTCTTGAGATAACTGTTAGCTTTAATGTTTGCTTCTGAAATCTAATTTCCGTCTCATGACATTTCTATTTCCTCTCTTGGACGTTTAAAAGTCACATCGATAAAAATTGATGTCATTTACCAACTTGAAGAGAGATAAAACTTAGTTAAATCTTTACTGTTAAAGTTATTGGATTCATGGCAGATACATGGTACAATGCGACTCTGGGAGATACAAAAAGAGAAGGCAAAGTATCGGTGACAAACGTTTAATGTACACGTGTCGTCTTCAATGTTAATGTTGCATCAATATTAAAAATAGATAATTATGATATTTTGTTATGTTTTAGTTCAACCTTGGAACAGAAAAATGTGTGATACATTATTTGTGCAAAATGGTACCAGTTTTCTTTGTTGACTGTCACTCAAATGTGATTATTATCATTGAAAATATATTACCTTTGCAGTTATTTCTCGCAAGGACGATAAGACCTTCTCGTTATAATTATCTCCTTTAAGACATGAAGATGAAGCTGTCATCTCCCCGGTTTCTAACAAGAGGCACACAATCATGGCGTTTGACCGTCTGGACGGGGTCATCGCAATCCTCAGCCTAACATCGTTGTGCCAAATTCGGTTCCAACTGGTGCAACGTGTATCACCCACGCGGCCATTTCAACGAGGGCAACTGTGGGGATGTTTGTTGAGGCTTAGCTGCCATGAAACAGGCATGTGCAATAATGTCATTGAAAAAATACTATTGTAGTATATATGTTTTGTTTGTTGTTTAACGCATACAGCAATATTCCCTCTATATGACGGCTGTTTGTAAGTAAACTTAACAGGACCAGATAATCAGTATTCAGGTATATATTTTTTTATCTTGGCGGAGATTGCAGACACAGACTTGACACCGGCCAATGAATGGGTAAGCTTTCTGAACAACAGTCGCTGGAGTGTTAACGTTGTCAAACCCGAAAACAAAACCTCCAATTTGTCTGTTTAACAGTTGCGAAATTGTTCCATTATACGTCATTTAGAGATATAAGTCACAGATATATTTCTTTGATTGGAAAACCCTACAAAACTCTTTTCTATACAAAGAAGGATTTTTTTAACAAGTAAATTAAGATTCTTTTCTTATATATTGTTATCAACAATGAAGACTTGATATGATCAAGTGGTGAGCGTTAACGTTGAAATCTATTCTGTTATCACCCAACAAACGTTTTGTGATGTATTACTATTCTGTAAGTCAGAGAAGGTATAAAGGTCTTATATTGAAAATTTACAGTTTGTTTTAGAGTGCACCTATTGCAGAACAGTGAATTTTGTATTAATGTATATTTGACTTACATTCCAAATGCAATACAATGTTTATCCATTCACTGTACCAGAAAGAGCTTTTTAAGGGTAACAATTCTGTCCATAGTTTTAAATGAAATTTGTTTTAACAGTGGTTGCATGTGAACAACACTTTCAAATTAGGCCAGTGTAGATTCAAACAACAACTGTATATTTTGGATAATTTCATTGCACTACATTCAGCTGTGCTACTATGGAAACAAGAATTTATTTCAATAAAAAACCGACAATTCAGCTTTTCAATTAACCTAAACTGCCAACGTCTCTTGTAAAAGACGACGAAAGCACATTTTTCTCCACTAACATACAAACACATGTCCAATGAACCTTTTTTTCAGGAAGCATCAATACAACTCTTCTTTACTTAAATTGGTTTTCTTTAATTCATGGCTGGCTGTTCATTAGAAAATCTAGATCCTACACTACACGCAAGCACATTAGTATTGGTATATTTATCTTCGCTGGAGAGGCCATCCAGGCTCACGGTAAATAAGGGCAAAAAGTTGTTTGATGTAATTAAATGTGTCTTCTACGGAGGGAAACTGGATCTCTGTGATATTGCATGGTTTTGTAACACACGTAAAAACATATACTCACTCACATTTTCTATTTGGAATCCTTAGTTTATTAAATACACGTAGTTGGTGAACCATATGTGGCAATACACTATACCTCACTCCCTCCGAGAAGATTAATAATGAATCAATTAATGAATTACAACCTGTACGAGTCAGGTAAAGAGGGCATGCTTTTCTTGCTTTGTGATTAGAGGTTTCTTGACACAGTTCAGTTACTGTAACATACATGAAGATATAGCTCCCACGCAATACCAAGTTTATGAAACTCGTGGATGGTTCTGGTATCTGGCGATCGGAAGCGAGTCAAATACCTTGGTATTACACGGTAGGGTCTTTAGTAGTTTGTTCATTGCTTGCCGTTTATAAATTTTTACAATTGCACTGTTGTATGTGAATGGGCAAACATCTACAAGATAGGCAGCATAATCCAATTGAGTTTAACAGAATAAACCTCAAACGCGTTAACAGTTCTCACGTATTGATTTATTACTATACAACGGCCTACCTATAGAAGTCAGGGGTCCGTTCCCAAAAGCTCTCGTAGCACTAAGGTTTTCGCAACTCCCATACTTCAACATAGGCTTACGATGACCTAATACCTGCTTGTTATCGTGCAGGAAGCTGGGGGCACCGTAAATACCCATGGTCCCTAGCAGGGTTGGGTTATAGACGGTGTTGCTGTAAACAGTATGTCTGTGCTAAGATATGTTACATTTTAACTCATTCACTCTTTACAGGGAAGGCACTCTCTCTCTCTCTCTCTCCATGCCATGCCCCCGATCGCATTAAGATGCTGGGCATCAATGTGAACAAAAACAATAAAGTGTTTATATTATACAACTGTTCGAAAGAAAATAATGACAATGAGCAAATTGAGTGTCTACCACACATAAACCGAACCAGACATGTGATGTGACACTGACCCAGATGCCAGAAAGGGAGCTTCGTGTATTAGCTATGGTATTCTGCTGATAGATAAAGAAGCGTTGATTGCTGGTAGTAGGTCATTGTCAAGTGAGTGAGTGAGTATGGTTTTACGCCGCTTTTAGCAATATTCCAGTACTATCACGGCAGGGGACAGCAGAAATGGGCTTCACACGTTGTACCCATGTCGGGAAACGAACCCGGGTCTCACCTCGGCGTGACGAGCGAACGCTTAACCACTAGGCTACCCGACCGCCCCACCAAGCATGACCACCCGACCAATTAACGTAACTGCCTGTGCGTTAGGCGTTGTGAAACCTCATGATTATGTCAGCATTCGCCAGTCTTCACTTTTAAGAGAACAATTTAACCAGTAGCTTGACATACAGTACATATTATAATTACAAACGAGAGTAAATAAATGGTAGTTACAAGAGGAATGTACACGTGTATTAGCAGACAATAACTTAATGCTATTAATGATCAACTTTATTTTTATATGTAGCAATAAAATACTATTTACACTAATTCACAACATGCATCATATGATAAACCTTTACACAACCTTTCACGACCGCCCCTTATATATATATTAATGAAAAGAACATGATGTTCATAAGGGTGACCCCATTTCTGGTGTCCCCCGCCGTGATATTGCTAGAATATTGCTAAAAGCGGCGTAAAAACATACTCAGTCAGTCAGTCATTAGGGTGACCTTTAGTAGATATGAATCGGTGATAGTTAATATAGTGTGTGAATATATGTATTTCAAAAACATTTTTTTGTTGTGTTGATGTGGACAGAAAACAAGAATAAGACTTCCATGCACTTGTTACCAGTTAGGACATGCGGTTTCTTCATGATTGTCAGGAACAATGCCACCCAGTTGCTACTTCCACCACTGCCTGGCCTTGTGCATGTACATGCAACTCATGTGACAATCAGATTGTTATTAAAGTCAATTAATTTTGATTTTCAGTGGCGGTAATTTTATTATTATATTCAATCTCGACGAAATGGCATCGAGGTAATCAATCAATTATCGCACGTCCTTCCCACATCTCAGTATTTAATAACTACAGAGGGTATATGCTCGGTAGACCATATTGCGGTCCGCGAGAATTCTAATGTAGCTGTTCGCGTGACACAGGAGACGCGCTTCTCACTAAATAGCCACCATTCTGTAGCAGACAGTTTTGCAGCATACTGGTTGACTCTCATTTAGAATGTTACAAGCTTGCCATGGTTATCGGAGGATACATATTTCGTATACTTATCGAACTGTCACCATGGTTTACGGAACAATGCATGGGTACATGTACGAATCTAAGTCACTCGACCATGTTTATGTCTTGAAAACCTGATGTAAGTAAACATCACCTTTAAAATTGACGTCCATAAGTAATTACTCAAGAACTCCCACGGTATCTAAATAGCTTGCTATGTTTATTCCCTTAATTTCACATGTACTAGAAAGTCATCCAGAACCAACTGGGACCAAGGTTGCTTCACGTCATCATCCTGCCATAGCCTCATCAACTGGAAGCGTAATCACACCTATTCACACTGTGGTCACACTACCCTGTCATACTTGGAAACAGTTTATTTTAAAGAAGGGATTCGCTAACATACGCTTTGAAAGGTGAAAGTTATTACTTTTCTTAAACCATTTCCGTTTGGAAGTTATGCTGTGTTAATGGACATAGATGTATTTTTAGGTTAACATGTTTGGTATGCTTTAACATTGGGAGAGAGACCCTTCCTCCCTCTGTATCCGTGAATGATGCCCTTCATCCTTTAATTGCAAGTCTAACATCACTGGAAAATGTTAACTTAAGTGTCCTTTGACTGAGTTCTTGAGCGTTAATGTGTTGCAAAAACCCGTCACCGTTAGCGTGATGGAGGAAACCGGTTTTCCCTCTTCAAAGATTGATCAAGTTTGCGTTTCTGCATGGCTTTTTTTCTGCTTTTTAAGGTACGTCCATCACATTAGAAACATGGTTTACATGTCAAAGACCGATACTTGCTCAGTTGTGGATGAATCCAGTTATTTTGTCCAAAAGCCCCCTAGCCTTACATATTTCGTCTACACGCTTGTAATTACATGTCGACATTTACGAAAAAACATCGTTTTCAGCTCGTTATTTGTATGAAACATTATATGCTCATTTACGGTGTACTAACACCTTTGTAATTTAACTGTCTTCATCCTTTAAAAGGATGTCCCTTTGATTTTATGTTTTCAATGATTTGTTTTAAGTGATTCAAAAGCAACGACTTACATATAATATATCCAGCAAGAAGCGGTGAGGTGAGGTGAAATGGGGTTTACCGTCGCATCCAAGATTATTGCACTTATATAAAGACGTGCGTACACGTGTGTGTGTGGCTGCTTGTACTAGTCCGGGCTGATGCCGATTTATAGAGCTAGCTCACTGAGATACCATGCCGCAGTTTATCATGAATACCCCACTCAGACACAGTATACTGACTCCGAACCGACCAGTCCTTGTTTTAGCCCCTGAATGCCGTGCACCATACAGGGTAACAAGTACCATTTTTGACGTCTTCTGGTATGACGCGGCCGGGGATCGAACCCCGGGCCTTCCGTTCTCCGGACGGACGTTCTACCACTAGACCACGGAGGCAGTTCAACAAGAAGCGCGCTTCGTCGCACCACCAGGTAAACAAATAACGACCTGTTTGTTTTTTTCTAAACAGTTCACATCCCATGGTTCAGGTGTTCGGCAAAATGGCGTGTACATGTTGCTTATTATCATATTCCCCAAAGAGTGAACTACTCGTCCCAATGGTCACAATAAATTATTCTTTAACAATCAGGTTGACAGTTAACATACTAAATATTATATGATGACATTGATGTTGTACTTCAATGCTACCTTTCAAATAATTTCCATAATGATACTGGCAGGATTTGCATCGTGTTTGCAGTATGTATGTGCTAGTGGTTGGGATTTTCGATGTTAAGCGGAAAAAAATTGATTAATTTTTTTCTTGGACAAATTGTGTTTTCTAAAAGATCAAATGGTCGGTTCATAAAAATTAACCATAGACTAGAACATTTCATGCCTCAACTTTCCACTCTTACGTTTTGAACTTGCGAACAGACCTGTCGTATTGTGTTACATTTGGATGCATTTGGTTCTTAGATTTTGATTCTTGATAACAGACTTTTATCAAACCTGGATCTAATGTCATTTGTATTCCCATGTCAGACACAGGAGAATTGATCTATTAGAGGAAATTAGAACCAATCTACTTTGGTGGAGGGACTGACGCTTTTGTATCATGTATGTAGCCAGGATATGCCACCTTAAAGAAGGTTTGAGTTTAAATGTTGGCACATTTGGCAAACAGAAAAAGTCGGGACTGCAGTTCATATACTCTTGGCCTACTTCAACTGCACTCAAGAGAATTTAGAGGCTCGAAAATAGCCAAGCCCCTGGTATTTATGACAGTAGGAACGTTTCTAAGGGCAGGTCTATAACATATTCTATTCACCTGAGTGTATAAAACCATTAAAGCTTCAGGTGCTGTTTGTAACATAGCACTGGACATGTCTGTCGATTGAGTGATCGGAACCATTACACACACCGCTGAATGTTTTTAATCACGTTATTTGCTAACAGAAATGACACTTTTATTGGGTTCTGCAAATTACCGTTATTGGTTGGCATGAATAAAGTATGTACGCATTTAGAAAACGAGCCACTCTTCACACTCTGTCCACCAGCGCGATAGTGTGTCGAAACAGACACTGAAAACAATAACAATTTAAATACTTTTTGTAGATTCTGAGGAAGGTGCCATCTTATACGTTGCATTGTACAATTTCAAAATGTAAAGTTATACTCCTTGTGAATGAAGTAACCGTAGGAGCTGTTTCCCCGTCAGGTTGGAATTGGAAAGGGGAAAGCGTCTGATGGGAAGGATGCTGACATTCCTTTGCTTACAGAACAATCTAGGAAACATATAAACCTTTACAACTACATGAAAAGCACTGTACATGTTCTAGTTATTTGTATAAATATAAGGAGCAAAAGAACCTTTCCATACTAATAAGAAGTCACTGTTATAATTTCTACAACGTTTGTCTTTGTTTCTAATTGTCTCCGAAAGAATAATGATAAATAAGCGTCAAGACATCTTCATATTTTCACGAATCCATTGGCTGGTGTGGATGGAACACCTGTGACCATTACAAGGAAGGGCGGTGACATGCAGAGACGAGCATGGAGAGAACCGTTAACTGAAACTGCACATATAGGATCAATACTCGACAGATCAAGGTACATTGTTATACCCCCGACATTTTGTCGGGGGTATATAGTTATACCAAGGTTCCGTCCGTCCGTCCGTCCGAAAACTTTTTGTCCGCGCGATTTCTCTTAAACTATTCAGGGGCATAAACTTAGTACATTTAATCTGTGTCATATGAAGGGTGCAGTCAAAAGATAAAAAATGTTTTTATTAATTTTCCATTTTTTTATGAATTTTTCAAACCCTAACGTCCGTCCAAAAACTTTGTCCGCGCGATTTCTCTTAAACTATTCAGTGGATTCATCTCAAACTTAGTACATATAATCTGTGTCATATGGAGGGGTGCAGTCAAAAGAGAAAAATTGTTTTTATTAATTTTCCATTTTTTTATGAATTTTTCAAACCCTTACGTCCGTCCGAAAACTCTCAGATATTGGAGTCTAAGGGGAACCCATCCTTACCCTATCCTAGCTGTTTAATTTGTAACTACTGACACACTAGGCGGGTCGGGGTTATTAGTGAGTCAAACAATACATGTAAAGGCGCAATAAGAAGAGCAGAACATGCCTTGAAATTCTTTCTCAACAATTACAACGCTCACTGACTTGTCTCTTTTTATTGAAACATTCCCGTAAACACATTGTTGTCAATCCTCCACTACAACAGCATCTATTTCATCAGATAATCGAGACTGGTTAGTCTCTGACGGTGACGGTTTACGTTTACATATCACCATCCTCCTGAGAATATCTTTAGCCGTACGTGTTTTTCATCAAAGACACAGACAATACCAATTTTCACCGATCTTCCAGTGTACATTTCTGCTATCTATTATTCCGTCTTTAAACACCTTCTTGACCGTGACAGTATCTGAACACTGCTTGAAATATCTGTTTGCTTTATTGTTTGCTTCTGAAATCTAATTTCCTGTCTCCTGACAGTTCTATTTCCTCTGTTGAACATTTTAGAGTCACATCACGCAGGCCGTTGTCACTTACCAGGGCGTAATTCAAGTCGGTCAGATCCATGTGGGAGACTGTGGTAAATATAATGGTAAATATAATGGTAAATATAACAAATTGACGAGGAGGATGCCGAGTTGATATTGAGTGAGTGAGTGAGTGAGTTAAAATTTAACGTCGCATCGGCATTATTTCAGCCATATAGCGACGAGACCAAGTTTAATATGTTAACAATTGAGTCATTTAAGCAAAGGAATATCTAAAATCAATTCATGCATACCATATTTAAAAACAATTTATGAAACATATTTGAGCATAACATTATAATACAGTTTAAAACACGGGCTATAGGCCACCAGCAACCAAAGCTAGGCCACGTCGCTGGGGATCATGGGGACTTACAGTACCTCTGCTTCCTGCATGATACCCCAGCAGGATTTACGTCATCACTTTAGCCACTGGTGATTGTGAACAATACTAGCCAATATTAAAAAATTGTCAGCAATGAGTTGGCTTAAAAACACTGGTTGATGATAGTAACATCGATTATGATAGGATTACGTGTCACACAGGGGGACAATATTTAGTTGATATTGAGAATACATGTGTGACACATACTTATGTCCTCTTTCTTAGTTTGTTTTTTGTTTAACGCTGCACTCATCAATATTCCAGTCACATGACGGCAGACTGTAACAAATCGAGTCTGGAAGCAGATAATTAAGTGATAGACATCACTAGTATCGATCTACGCTATTGGAAAACGATGACAGGCATCAAACCAAGTCAGCGAGCCTGATCACCCAATATTTTTAGTCGCCTGTTTCGAAAACCACGGGTTCCTGAAGACTCATTCCAACCCGCAATCATTTCGGGGTGGAATTTTGTAGACATATTGTTCATATACTAGTATCTTTTGAAGGGGCGGTGGGGTAGCCTGGTGGTTAAAGTGTTCGCTCCTCACGCTGGAGGTCCTGGTTCGATTCCCAACATGGGTACTATGTGTGAAGCCCATTTCTTGTGTCCACCGCTGTTATATTGCTGTAATAGTGCTAAAAGTGGCGTAACTCACTCATATATATTACTGTCTTAGAACTAATTGTATGCTTATAATGTCGTAGTTGTCACTTTGTAAACTGTTTGGACCTATGACAAAAGATGTATAGCTAATACGACTCATGTCTCATTACAGCTTTGTTATGTCAAGGTTTCAAGACGTCAACTCAGAATGCTGTGATTATAAAAGACAAAAAATCAGAAACATTTCTTTGTGTGGTTGTATTTGTTCCAAACAATAACACAAATTCACAATGGTAATCAACATTAATTTAATTGTACAAACACAACAGCAGGTCGCCACTAAGTCATCCATTCTGATTTATGCAACAAAATATTCCATAAATGGACATAATGAAAATACCTTGTGCCGAGTGCGGCGTTAAACATCAAACAAACAAGCAAACAAACAAACAGTGGAACATTATATCTCCGCCGCAATGGCATGAATCAGAAAGTCAGGATTCTCTTTACTTCATTCACAACCTACTCATAGGAAGGCTACCATCCCAAAGGAGCATCTGCAAGAGTTTTTTGAAAGTGCACAAACATACAAAAATGGGATTGTTTTCAACGCGGATGTTTCCCTTGCGAGTATCATACTGCCATAAACACGACCTACGTCTTCTCCCTCGAGACCCGCAGAATTTAGTGGCTGCTACATGAAGTCAGGTTCAAGGTTCCTATCTGATAGATAACACATGGGTCTTCTGATGGAAAGTGACAGTTCATTCAGAGGGGTATCGTAGCATGACACAATACATGAGATGGATAGGTTAGTGAGCGTGTCATAAGGTACCCAGGGAAAACATTGAAGGGCAGTGAATATTGTGTTTATTTGATATAACTGAAATCTCTAGTTTATGGTAGATAGATGTACTCACACAGGGATTATAAATAATTCATTATTGAAATAAGACACATCTTCGTGACATAGGAGAATGTAACACGTCCAGAAACATTAAGTCAGACGGTGAGCGAGTGTGTAAATAAATGTTCTATTCATTTCAAAACGTCAAAATACCATTTTGTGTTCTAAAAAAAGATTGCATTTTGCACAATACCGATAGTTAAAAATATAATGACGTTTTTGGTCACACGCACGCACGCGCACGCACACACACACACACACACACACAGAGATATTGTTACACACAAAAATATGATGTGCTTAATAATATTATTTTCGTACCTTAAATGTAATTTCCGACACTATAGTACATAAACATATATATTCCTGCAAAGCAGTTTATAATTATCACTTGTAACTTGAAAATGAATCGTGAATGTTGGTTTCTGTGAATGTGAATGACATATGACTGTGAGACCGCCTCCGTGGTCTAGTGGTAGAGCGTCCGCCCGGAGAGCGGAAGGTCCGGGGTTCGATCCCCGGCCGCGTGATACCAAAAGACGTTACAAGATGGTATTTGTTGTTACCCTGTCTGGCGCTCGGCATTAAGGGGCTAAAACAAGGACTGGTCGGCTCGGAGTCAGTATACTGTGTCTGGGTGGGGTATTCATGTTAAACTGCGGCATGGTATCTCAGTGAGCTAGCACTATAAATCGGCATCAGTCCGGACTAGTACAAGCAGCCACACACAACACACACGTGCATGCACGTCGCTATATAAGTGCAATAATCTTGGACGCGACGTTAAACCCCATTTCACCTCACCTCACCTCATATGACTGTGGTCAAATATAAGTGTATGACTAGTGTTTGATATTCACCTGCACCAGTTGAGAAGCTACATAAACACTGCTCACTATCACGTCCACATCGTTCAAAATATAAATATTACAAATCATCTGAGATCTGCAAATGAAGAAGCACATATTCACTGTCGATGCAAACATTTACAATGTGCGTAAACTAAGTCAACACGAAGGGCTACGGGGATAGAAATTTCTACTTCATTTGCTCCCATGAGAGTCGCACCATTTAATGACTGAAATGTAAAACTGGGTCCAAGGTTCCGATTTGATTGAATATATGTGTGTCTACTAACGGGAACTGGCAGTTCAATCGGATGCATATCGTAGGGTAAACACAGAAAGAGGAGAATCGGTAGTTTTTGGCTTGAAACCAATAATGAAAGAATGAATATTACATACGTTATGTTACACGCATTGTTATGTTATCTTTCCTGAAATGGATATTTTATGTTATGTGTATGATCAGGTGTTTTGGGGTGATCTACAGATTGAAACGCAGAGGTTAATCTGGGAATCGGTATGCGCTTTGTGAAATCAACAAAGAACCACAGAAGAACAATGAATAATCAATAAATCATTTTCGAAAACACAGTCGAGGTTAACAGTAGAAAGGCTATACGTTTGGTCAGTATGTATAGCATCAAACCCTAGAATTAATGTCCGTGCACTTAGAGTATTGCTGCTGTTAAATGTTTTGAAAGAAGCCTATGAATCGTTCTTTTAACCTAAACGGCATTGGTGTCAAGATTCAACCGTTTAATTTTATTTGATTGTGGACATTAGAGTTGGGTTTAACTGAATGTAAGCTGAAAAACCTGAATGTGTGGAGATTATGTTTGTTTGTTTGTTTGTTGTTTAACGCCGCACGCAGCAATATTCCATCTATATGACGACGGTCTGTAAATAATCGAGTCTGCACCAGACAATCCAGTGATTGACATAATGAGCATCGCTTCACGCAATTGGGATCGATGACGTGCATCAACCATTGTCAGTCAAATGGTAATGTGTACAAAGATATATATACTACTCAAAAGAAGTTAAAGATCACCTGATTCTTTCATATTACAATAGTTAATCTCTCATGCTATGATTAACATTACCAATATGAAAGAATCGGGTGATCCTTAACTTCTTTTGAGTAGTATACATTAGATTATGTAGTGTCCGGAGGCCAGAGAGCAACCAGTATGGCGTCGGAGACAGCTGGGCTGTCTGGTGGAAGGCTGGCCAAGGAAATGCTGACGACCGAGATGAAATCAAGATAGAAGAGATGTCAAACTTGACTTGTAAGAGTTGCAGATACGTCTGTAGAAACAGTAATATAATAAGGGTCCTGACTTTATTCACCTTAAGGATAACTGCAACGAGATTTACGGTAGATCTGTATGTGATATGTGAACCTTCTGAACAATGACGTTCTATAAAATACCCGTGTGTGGCGTATACTTTAATGTATATGATTCATATTACATGTATATGCATTGCTGTGATTATGTCTATGTATTAGTATGATGATATAATGTGATAGTACCGATATGTATTAGTTGGGAGTAGGTAGGAAGGAGTGAGTAAGAGTTTTACAGTTATATCACGACGTGTCAGCTTAATGGGGGAGGAAAGCCCGAAGTGATGCAGGTCTCAGACGTTTACCACTTCGGTGAAACTCACGAGTACGGGTATGGGGCTGACAAACCTAGAATCATAATCGGGGCGAATCGGGATTCGAACCCACAACCATAGGTTTCTGGCGCAACCAAGGGACGCAACTCTGCACAGCGAATCGCGGCACCTTAAACGACTGGGTCACCCGTGCCCCCGTTGGTAGGAAGGAAGGAGTGTGGTAACGTGTGAGTAATTTGAAAATATGTGTGTGTATGGAGAGTTGGATAAAATGAAGTGATGAGTTAGTATATGTTAAGTTACTTGGGTTGGGTAATTCGTTCAGTTAAAAATGTAGTTAATAAATTGATTAAAGAATCATGTCAGGCTTTGTTCTTACTTCTTGTAGTGACAGACACCATTATGTTGCTGGACTTCAGCTGACTGCGACCGTAAGCAACAAACAAACAAACAAACATGATCCAAACTGCGGATATCCAGACAGTGAGACCTCCGTATGGCTTTATTGGCGACTTAGGCATACGTTATTACTGAGTCTAGAACTAGTTATTGTCTCGTAAAAACACCGAACCAGAACACGCATGTGATTGGAGACGTTATAATGCCCTTTGCATGAATCTTGCCGTCGGAGAGTATATCATTTCATCTTCAATTAAGACCTAACAGAGTTATTTTTCACAATCACCCATCACACAGGCTTCTGTCCCGGTAAAAAACTTCGCCTTTGAAGAAACATCTTTGATAACGTCACAAGTCTGAGTGCCATCCCTGAGGTAAAGTGGGGATTATTGTCTTAACCTGATATCTTTTTCACCCAGCGTCAAGGACATACACGAAAAAGTGCCGCCGGTGATGTTTTTGCAGCATCGTTCTCCTTCTATTGGCAAACTAACCGAAGCTGAAGTGACACTGGGTCGTTTGACGTCGCCATGGATGAAAGTAGAGTCTCATAGGGGATTTTAAAGTGCCAATTTATACCTTTTCTTCTTACACAAGTAGTTTACCACCTCATATATACCTTTTACGGGGAGGACTTAAGTGCTCTAACGCATCCCTATAGAGACGATCGGATTCCACACAAGGAAACACGGTAGCACTCCTCCCGGGTGTTGTCAAGATGACGATACGCAGTTTCTATGATGTGATATACAGATCCTTCACAACCAGACAGGCCGTTTTGTGGTCATGGGAGATGTCAAAGTAGAAGGTTATTTCGTACTTACTGGACGAGTGCATTGCAGACAGTTTGCCATTAATGAATATGGGTTGCAAGAAAATGAACACATCACTTCAGTATTCAGGTGCAATTGTTGAATTAATTATCGCAATGGTAAAGGAGTAAAGGCTTAAGTGACGTAAAAATACGAACACTTGTGTGCAAGCCAGGAGCCACAGGCGTACAGCCGGACACTTCCAGTAAGTTAAACCATGATGGTCACGTGTGTCACCTTGCTTGGCAGTTGTCTGCAATTTGGGGCAGTTGTCTGCAATTTGGTGTTGTTTGATAGGAACTGTAGAAGGCTGGAACTGCCGCTTCGCAAAGGTTGTTTGGAAGATTTTAGTGATTGTACACACCGGTGGGTGTTCCTCAGACTGAGGTAGACTCAAGTGCTGCATTGGGGAAAACATGTATGCATAATATCGAGTGAGGGAGTGAGTTGAAATTTTAAGTCACATCGGCAATATTTCAGCCATATCGTGACTATCAAGGGGTATGCATAATATCGAAGAAAACACAAATATGACTTGAGTGCTAGGTATTTTCGACTTTGGAGAAACCAACGAATCGACCCCAACTAGTGTGGTGTCTCTTTTTCAGTGATCCATTCATATATTTCCACAGCTATTTGTCTTTTACGCCCAATGGAATCTGTTTTGATGGACAATCACGACTTGTTATTCTCTGTCGTAGACTTTTTATATTTAGACCATAACTAATCCATTTGTGGTATATTACATTACATCCATAATTAAGGATAGTTTTGTGCTGTTATTAATATATCATTTCAATGAGAGTGATTGTAATGTTAACTGTCAAAACCAGTATAACAGAATATTTTTTCCCATGTATCAGAATGGATTCATCACAGCTTCCGCACAGGATCTGGCTTGGTAATTATTGCGACAAGCATATTGCATTAAAGTCAAGGTACTTGATGACAATGGTAAATTGAAATGGTTTTCAGACGTGAGAAATCCATTATGTGTTAGTGGCCTTTCATATGAATTAATTTACCAAGACGTGTGAGATACACAGTCATCCGTAGATTCCGTTAGGCAGGGACTGAAGCATATATTTTGTCAACACTGGCAGAGTATTTCTGTATCACTTTAAGCAGTTACAGCAAAGTGAAATCATTGCTACAAACTGAAATATATGATTTAAGTTGAAGTTGCTTGATAAAGGTGTTAGGATCTACACCGAAACGTCGCACTAATTGTAATAAAGAAGTTGTTCGTCCATAGAACTCGTCTTACTTCATCACTCCAACTTCTAAATGCCACTCAAAGAAAATGATTTAAGTTGTTTAAACGATAACTTTTAATCAGAGCTTATTGTAAACTTTGTAATGTCTTAGCACAATTTTAATGTAAATGTATGCTGCAGACTTAAAGACGGCGATGTTATGCATTCTATTAGTACTAATTGTTTATCCGTAGAAGTAGAGGATGAATACAATGTCTTACCTATATGTATATGTGAAACTTATTTCCACCTAAGGGTTACATTTCTCCCCATGTTGCAGGGTATTTTTGAAGGTCGTCAGTTAATTAATCTGATAAACTCTAAACATTCTTATGTGATCCAAGCTGCAGCTGTATGTTTCAAATATGTCTATATAATGAGAAATATGCAACTTGATTTAAGATCTAATCATGTACATCATGTGACAAATGTTAATATGCAATCTGCATTGTACTATTGGCATTGATGCCTACATTACTGAATAACCTGTCTGTCTAAAGAATGTCAGCCCAAAATGTCACCGAAAATTGAAATTAATACCACCTGATATGACTCATTTTCAAATTGAAGTAGATAATTTTAAGATGGTCTGGTGCAAATATGCATGTAACACTGATAGAATCCGAGATGGAGAATATATCATTATGAACTATGAATATATTGAGATTTACCTCAATATTTGTAACATTTGTTCTGTTTTGTGTTTCACGTGATGAATCAATAGGGATCCCTCTGTCATGTACATAAATTGTTAAATTTGTCTACATTTTTCTGTATGATAAGGCATCCTCAATTATTCTGTTGGTGACATTACAATTGGTAAAAAAAGTCCAAAGTCGAAAGTTATGAATATTTGTTGGTTTGTTGATTGATAATTACTGTGGCTTTGTATCTTTTTAAGTAATATTATTTCCGAATATATATATATATATATGTGTATATTCTTTCCAGGGGGTGCTAAGGTGCATTGATCAAATCCTGAAGAGTGTGTTTTGACTCTGAGAGAGGAGTGATTGGATGCTGGGAGAATTTCGCTGTAGAGTGTGTCAGTTCTAGGTCAGAATCAGAGAAATCCCACATCGGCGCTGCACTCATTCGAGTCCTGTGACAGCGGTCGAATCTAGGCCAGAACAACAAGTGGCTGTACTGCGAGCAACTATCCACGCCGTAGGGGAACGATGACACGCTATCAACCAAGCCACGAAGCCCGACCAACCAATCCGTTAAGGCCAGCATATGCTGCGAGGGACCATAGAATTCGAGAATGCCCACGGGAGGAACATGACCTGAAAAAGTCACACACGTTTACATAAAACATGATTACCCGCTGATTTGCAATTGACTTCAATTTGAGTTTCCGTTTCAGCTTTAGTAGTCTGTATTGACCAGAAGATGATCTATTTCGCACTTTAACTTATGATGTCTGGATGTATGAAAGGAACAGTCACCCATGTGGCATGGTGGAAGATACGTCTGACGAAAAATCGATATTTCGGTTGTAACATCTTTACATGAAAGACTTACAATGTAATATACCTCTGCTGTTTATGAAAAGTTATGAAAGTTGACCTTTTGAAGAAGATATGTTTGCTAGTTGGTTATGTCTGTAGTAATTTCACAGGACGTTCCTTCATTTGTGTCTCAAACGCGTAGAAGTGACGGAATTATTTTACAATGAACATATTCCAGATTCTTGTGACGTTGTTTTTAAACTGTCCCGTTGAAACTCTCTGCATTTTTTTTTAAAATTTGATGAAGAAAGTTACATATTACATTTTTTATACAGTGAGATCACAACATCATTTATCCGTAACATGTACTTTGTTAAATGATTGTAGTTATTCCTTGGAAATTTCGAAGCACCCCCTAACACATTTCAACATTGTCTCTGCCCATAATGTATTGCCACAGAGACCAGGACCTCCCGTGTAAGGATGGAACACTTTAACCAAAAGGCTACCCCATCGCCCCTTCAAGATATGACCCGTGAAGATTCCGGGGTAGAATAGGTCTTCAGCAACCCGTGCTTGCCGTAACAGGTGACTATGCTTGTCGTAAGAGGCGACTGACGGGATCGGGTGGTCAGGCTCGCTGACTTGGTTGATACATGTCATCGGTCCGAATTGCGTGGATCGATGCTCATGATATCAATCACTGGATTGTCTGGTCCAGACTCGATTATTTACAGACCGCCGTCATATAGCTGGAAAATTGCTGAGTGCGGCGTTAAACAACAAACCAACCAACCAACCAACCTTCAAGATATATGAACAATATGCCTACATAATTCCAACCACGGTACCCCGAAATGATTGCGGATTGTAATGAGTCTTTAGTTACCCGTGCTTTTCGAAACAGGCGACTAAAGGGATTAGGTGATCACTGATCAGGCTCGCTGGCTTGGTTGATGCATGTCCGGTATCCAAATTGCGTGGATCGATGTTCATGATGTCAATCACCTGATTGTCTGGTCCAGAATCGATTATGTACAGACCGCCGTCATATAGCTGGACTATTGCTGAGTGCGGCGTTCAACGCTGGTTTTAACATTGTTCCAGTTATATCACGGCGTGTCAGCTTAATGTGGGGGAAAAGCCCGACGTGATGCATGTCTCAGACGTTTACCACTTCGGTCAAAACCCACGAGCCCGGGTATGGTGCTGACAAACCTAGAAACATAACCGGGACGAAACGGGATTCGAACCCACAATCATATGTTTCTGGCGTGCCCAAGGGACGCAACTCTGCACAGTGAATCGCGCCGCCTTAGACGACTGGGCCACCATGCCCCCGATCCCATTAAGAGGCTGGGCATCAATGTGAACAAAAACAATAAAGTGTTTATATTATACAACTTTTCGAAAGAATAACTACAATGAGCAAATTTTGTGTCTACCACACATAAACAGACCAGACATGGGATGTGACACTGACCTAGATGCCAGCAAGTTAGTTACGTGTATTAGCTATGGTATTCTGCTGATAGATAAAGAAGCGTTGATTGTAAGGGTGAAACGATACACCGATATTCCGATGCATCGCGATACTTGACCCACGATACGACATACGATAAACGTGGGCCCATTTATCGATACGCCACGATTACGGAACGCAAATGTCAAGTACAGCGTTTCCTCGCTATTGTGCCTTTCAATAAACCGCTAACTTGGTTATAGCGCGCGCTAACGCATGGCTCCCAAAAACGTACTTACATTTTTAATAAGCTCAGGTTTTACACCGACAGATGTTTTTCCCAATCTCATAAAACATTATCAGCTGATCACCGCAAGCACATAACACCGAACATACCAGTCAGCAAATCCGAACTGAAGTACGCAATTCAATACCATTATTATACTATCTTGTTATTAAAACGTGTTCATTGTATATCTGGACTTGTGTTTGTAATATATTTTATTAATTTTATTCAAAATTTCCTTTAATATTGTTTTCATTAAGTTATGTGAAATCTTGTGTGAAGAGATACAGCAACCACGGTCAGATTACCGCTTTTGACGCATTGAAACGAACTTTAGTTGCTAGAGAATGGATACATATATTAAAAATGCCATACTTTGACTCGTTAAATGTCATATTTGTGGCAATTTGGCTAATATATGTCAACATAACGTTTTCGCAATCGAAATACATGTAGCACGGGAGGTCCCTAGGGTCACTGGTCAAATTGTTCCATACGTAAAAATATCCTGCAACAGCAATCACCAGTACCAAAATGCTACACTTGTGGTTCTTATAATTATATATATATATATATATATATATATATATATATATATATATATATATATATATATAAATATATAGTAAAAGCTGCAACTAATATTGAAATATATTATTCCTGATAAAACAATAATTTCAGATACAATTTCTCCGACCATTGCATCAAAATTCTTTGAAGTTGTATCACTGGTGGGGTACATTAAATATTTTCTGGTGTTTGAACTTTGAATTGTTTTCAAGGAAAGTGAGAGAAAGTACCACTTTGAAGCTGAACAACTTCAGTTGTCTTGTTATTACAAAATAATTTTGACTGTTCCAAAATCATGAAAGGTTCAAACTTAACATGCTTTAAGTCTTGTTTTTTTATCATTGCATATCGAGATACGTATCTTATCGTGACCAGAATATCGAGATGCGAATCGTATCGTGACCTTCCTGTATCGTTGCAGCCCTAGTTGATTGCTGGTAGTAGGTCATTGTCAAGTGAGTGATTGAGTGAGTGAGTGAGTGTGGTTTTACGCCGCTTTTAGCAATATTCCAGCAATATCACGGCGGGGGACACCAGAAATGGGCTTCACACATTGTACCCATGTCGGGAATCAAACCGGGTCTTCGGCGTGACGAGCGAACGCTTTATCCACTGGGCTACCAGGTCATTGTCAAGCCTAAAAGCTCGATTCTCCACATGGGTACATACAAGGTCTCAAGCCCATGTCTAGTTTCCCCACCTCTGTGAAATTGCATACATATTGCCAAACGCACGTACGCCCACTCACTCCCACTTTTCATGTGGCTTCTTCAGTTATGTCCATGTAGCTGTTGAACCGCTAGTGGCAACACATTGTACCCACTTACTCGAGGAAAATTAAAAATGAATCAGTTAATGAATTAACACATGTTCGAGTCGGGTAAAGCGGCCTCTTTCTTCTAGCTTTGTGATAAGAGTTTTCTAGACACAGTTTAGTGACAGTAACATAAAGCCGGATTCGGGTTTCACAGATCAAAGTTGGTTGGTTTGTTGTTTTACGCCGCACTCAGAAATATTCCAGCTATATGACGGTGGTCTGTAAATAATCGAGTCTGGACCAGACAATCAGGTGATTAATATCATGAGCATCGATCAACGCAATTGGGATCGATGACATGCATCAACCAAGTCAGCGAGCCTGACCACCTGATCCCGTTAGTCGCCTTTTACGACATGCATAGTCAACTTTTACGGCAAGCATGGGTTTCTGAAGACCTATTCTACCCCGGATCTTCACGTGTCAAAGAATACAATTTGGTCCACAAGTCGAAATTGATGATTAAATCGGACAAATGTCTCCGCGTTATCACACACACGTTACGGGTGGGTTGGTTCACACAAACACACCTAAGAACAGCCTGCAAAGAGAAGATTAGTTTTGAGTGCAATCATTTTATCTTGTCAGCGAGATATTTTACTGTACCATACCGACAATGCGATTGACATGTGATCATGTCAACTTCTTTCAGTGGCATTTAGAAGTTGGTGTGATGAAGAAAGACAAGTTCTTTGGATGAACAACTTCTTTATTACAATTAGTGCGACGTTTCGGTGTAGATCCTAACACCTCATCACTCGCTTGATAAAGGTGTTAGGATCTACACCGAAACGTCGCACTAATTGTAATAAAGAAGTTGTTCATCCATAGAACTTGTCTTTCTTCATGTGATCATGTTGTTGCGAGTAACACTCGTCCTCTTTACAAAACAGATTCAAGTTCCGTAAAATTATTACCCCTTTTGCGATTCGTAATTGCTATCATAATCAATGGAACTATCATCAAGCAGTGTTTGAACCTTACTCATTCTGTGGATTTTTTTAGATATTGGTTAGTATTATGCACAACCACAAGTAGAGATAAGGGTCGACGTAGATCCTGTTGGGGTATCGTGCAGGAAGCTGAGACACCCTAAGTCACCACGATCCCCAGTGATGTGGCCTAGCTTTAGTTGCTGGTGGCCTATAGCCTGTGTGTTAACAGTAGCAAATAGTATTGTTGTGCTAAAATATGTTTGACTAATTTGATTTGGAATATAAATTAATGCATTCATGTCTGGCCTTGTGCATGCACATGCAACTCATGTGTCAATCAGACGTTATTAAATGTCAATTAATTGTGATTTGCAGTGGCAGAAATTCTGTTATATATACAATCTCGACTAAATGGCATCTACGTAAATAAATCAATCAATTATTGCACGTCCTTCCAACAAGTTAGATTAAATAAGGCTATACAACGTACATGTACAAGATCCATATTGCGAGATCTGCCGTGATACTAACTGTAGATAATCGCGTGACACGGACACGTTGTCCTCACAAAACGGCCACCATACTGTAGCAGACAGTTTGCAGCATACTGCTCGACTCCAAATATCAATAACCAGATGGTAACAGAGGGTTACACACTTCGTGTACTTAGCCAAACGTCACCATGATAGAAGGGAAAGTGTTTTCATTTTCGTATCTTAGTCACTCGGCAAAGTGTTTGACAGTAGCCATTTCGTCTTTTATAGTGCCCGTGTCACCTGATCATGGAGAGAGTGGGAAGGAACGACACATCCGGTGCATTGCATCCAATAACTTGTTCAGTTTGTACATTTGGTTGTAAGCAGGTGCAACAACTTGGTGTTTGAGTGTCTTACAAAGACCGAAAAATCATGTTTGCCGTATTTTCTGTTTCTAGAAAACCTGATGTAAATAAACATCACCTTTAACATTGACACTATGTTTGTTCTCTCCTCTTTACATGCGCAAAGACCTCATCATCCTAACATAGCCTCATCATCTATTCCCGACATGGGTACAATGTGTGAAGCCCAGTTCTAGTTTCTCCCGCCGTAATGTTGCTGGAATATTGCTAACAGCGGTGTTAAACCATACTCACTC
The DNA here is from genome assembly GCF_023055435.1 of Haliotis rufescens. Taxonomy (NCBI): domain Eukaryota; kingdom Metazoa; phylum Mollusca; class Gastropoda; order Lepetellida; family Haliotidae; genus Haliotis; species Haliotis rufescens. The sequence goes on from NW_025964323.1 coordinate 1,357,841, forward strand.
ACTCAACTAAAAGCACAAAAGTAATTACAGCAATATACATGTACATTACACGCTGTGGTCACACTACCCTGCCATATTTGGAAACAGTTTATTTTTAAGAAGGGATGCTCTTAAACATACGCCGCTAGAGGAAAGCAACTAATTTGATAATTTGCTTTTGGAAGTCGTGTTAAGTTTCTGGAAGTGGATATTAATATAAATTAACATGTCAGTATGTTTCAACATTGGGACAGAGGGTGTGTGCCCTACCACCCTATGTATCCGTGTATGGTGCGCTTTGTCCCTTTAATTGCACGTCTAACATCACTTGAAAATGTTTACTTAAGTGTCCTTTGACCGCGTTCTTGAGCGTTCATGTTTTTCAAAAACCTGCCACCGTTTAAAAATTTGCGTGATGGAGGAAACTGATTTCCCTTCTTCAAAGATTCATCAAGTTTGCGTGTCTGAAAGGAGCAAACATGATTTCCAGGATAACAATAGCTTTTTAAGGTACGTACATCACATTGGAAACATGGTTTACAAGTCAAAGACAGATACTTGCTCTGTTGTGGCTGAATCCAGTTATTGGATGCGTGGGAACTCGTCTGTTTCATTTGACAAAAAGCACAAAGTCAAACATGTTTCGTGTTCACGTTAGTAATTACATGTCGACATTTACGAAAAAACATCATTTTAAGCCTCTCACTTGCATGACACAGGACATTCTGATTTATGTTGCACCAGAGACCATCTATTACATGGTCTCTGGTTGTACTAATAATTTTGTAATCATTGAATCAAGTATGTCTCTTTGATTTTGTGTTTTTATTTTTTGTGATCTGTGTTTCTACAGCGACTACATGCACTTATAAACCTCCAGTGACGTCACTCCATTGTTCCTGCAGGTCACTCGTTTCTCGTAATGTCCAACGCTCCACTTAACTGGGATATTCTTAACAATGCTCCTCTGGACCGGGAAATTATCGTAATAAAGTCCCTCTGCCCCGTGATCTGGTAGAATGTTCCTCTGTCAACGAATATTATGTACAATGTTCCAAAATTGTGTTTAAAGTACCAGCTCTTCAGATAAGGAACATTTTACACAATATCCCGTTTGACAGATGAAAATATTAAAGCCTTATCGACTGAAGAATGAACACGTTTTCAAAAACAATTTCAGGAGCAGATATTGGATACATGTTTTCTCGTGATGTACACATGCAATATTGAAATTGAACACGATCGGTCGATCTTTTGCTGAAGTCAGCTGGACATCCTCAGAGGATGTCGTCTCTTTTGTAACCGTTTACTGGTTCAAATTTGAAATACAAATACTGAAATCCAGATATATTAGACGCGTGAAGATCCGGGGTACAATAGGTCTTCAGCAACCCATGCTAGCCGTAAAAGGCGACTATGCTTGTCGTTAGAGTTGACTAACGGGATCGGGTGGTCAGGCTCGCTGACTTGGTTGAAGCATGTCATCGATCCCAATTGCTCATGATATCAATCACTGGATTGTCTGGTCCAGACTCGATTATTTACAGACCGCCGTCATATAGCTGGAATATTGCTGAGTGCGGCGTAAAACAACAAACCAACCAACAAACCTGATATATCAGGTTACTCATGTAATTTTCCAAACTTTTCCAAATGTACAGTCCTCATCACAAATGGAACTTCAAATTACAGATTGACGACGACAAAATAGTTTCTTTTTAAGAAACTTAAAAATAATTGTTTTTGGCAATCATAAGTAACAACCGGCGGGAAACATGCTAACTTTTCAATAATGCCCGCGGGTCCTGTTTTATCCCATACATATTGTAAATCAATAATTAAGAGTGAGTGAGTGAGTATGGTTTTACGCCGCTGTTGGCAATATTCCAGCAATATCACGGCGGGGGACACCAGAAATGGGCTTCACACATTATACCCAAGTAGGGAATCGAACCCGCGTCTTCGACGTGACGAGCGAACGCGTTAACCACTAGGCTACCCCACCGCTCCCCTAATGAAGAGCACTCTGTCGAACCACCATCTGGGCAAATAACGAACTGTATCCGTTTTCCCCTTAATTAATAGTTCCTATCCCATGGGTTAATGCTCGACAAAGGGTCGCGTGCATCTTACTAATTATCATATTCCCAAAAGAGTGAATTTCTCGTCCCAATCAACACTGTAAAACAATGTTCTTCGTAACAAACATGTTGACACTTATCATGGACCGGAATTTACACAGTGATAGAGTTACAAGTGTATATGGAGACATTGACGTTGTATTTTAATGCATACCTTTCAAGTTTCTTAATGATATCTTCAGGATTTGCTGGAACGTGTTTGCCAAATGTATGGGCTTGTGGTTGGGATTGGGGATTTCAAGTGAAGAAACAAGTTATTTCTCATTCCGTTTGTTCCTTGACAAATTGTGTTTTCTAAAATATCAAAATGGTCGGTTCCATAATCTAGAACAATTTATTTCCTCAACTTCTCTACTTTTACGTTTTCAATTTGCGGCAAGACCTGTCGTATTTGGATGCGTTGGTTCTTTAGTTTCGATTCCTGATAACTGACTTTAATCAAACCTGGATCTGATGTCAATTCCCATGTCAGACACTGGAGCATTTGACAACTATCTATATTCGTATCATGTATATAGACAGGATTTATCACATTCAAGAAGGCTTCAGTTAAAGAGTTGGCACATTTGGCAAACAGAAAACGTCGAAACTACGCTTCATATACTCTTCGCCTACGTTACCTGTACTCAAGAGAACTTAGCGGCTCAAACGTAGCCAAGACCCTGGTGTTTATGACAGTTGGAACGTTTCTGAGGGCATGTCTGTAACAGATTCTATTCACCCGAGAGTATAAAACCATTAAGGCTTCAGGTGCTGTCTGTAACATAGCACTGGACGTGTCTGTCGATTGAGTGATCGGAACCATTACAATACACCGCTGAATGTTTTAAATCACGTTATTTGCTAACAGAAATGACACTTTCATTGAGTTGTGCCAATTACCGTTATTGGTTGGCATGAATAAAGTATGTAGGCATTTCGAAAACGCGCCACTCGTCACAGGAAAACTGAACGAGAAAAATATATATATCCACCAGCGCGACAGTGTGTCAAAGCAAACACTGAAATAAAACGAAACGACATAAAATGCCGTTCGTGCATTCTGAGGGTGATGTCATCGCCTATGTTTGCATGGTCCATTGTCAAAACATAAAACTACACACGTTCGTTAAAACAACATGATAATGAAATAACCGTAGAAGCTGTTTCCTTGTCAGGTTGGAATTGGAAAGCGGAAAGCGTCTGATGAAAGGGAAGCAGACATTCCTTTGCTTACAGAACCAACCTGAGGGAATTATAAATCTAACAACAACCACATTATTGCATAAATATTAGGGTCAAATGAACCTTTCCATAATCATCAGAAATCTCTGTTACAATTCCTTTTTTAATTCCCCTCCAAAAGAATAATGATAAAAAGCTTCAAGACATCTTCATACTTTATGTATCCAGCGGCTGTTCTGGATGGAAAACCAATGTCCGTTCACATGCAGTGACGATTACAGAGAGAATTCTTTACTGAAACTGCGCTCATCGAGGTGCACCAAAAAAACCTACAATATCTCGACACCTACAACTCCATGTAAAATTCTATCTTATTCTGATTCAGACTGGTCGCAAGAACTGCAGAACATTCTCACGCATGTCTTATAAACCTTTCTCAACAGTTACAATACCCCATGACTGGTCCCTTTACACTGAGAAAATCCCGTAAACATATTGTTTTTAATCATATACTACAATGCCATCAGTTTCGTCAGATAATCGAAACTGGTTATTCTTTGGCGTTGACGGTTTACATTTACACTTGAGGGTAGAGTGACATATCCCCATTCTCCTGGGAATATCTTCAGCCGTTGTGTTTTTCTTCAAAGAAACAGACAAATCTAATTTTCAACGATTTTCCTATGTACATTTTTGCTGTCTATTATCCAGTCTTTAAACACCTTCTACCTTCTTGACCGTGACAGTATCTGAACAGCTGCTTGCAATAACTGTTTGCCTTATTGTTTGCTTCTGAAATCTAATTTCCTGTCTCCTGGCATTTTCTATTTCCTCCGTTGGAAACCTAGTCACATCACGCAGGCCGTTGTCACTTACAAAGGTGTAATTCAAGTCGGTCAGATCCATGTGGGGGATATAATGTTATGTGGGGGATATAATACGTCCTCATCATATACCAACTGGACGCGGTGTTGATAATGAGGACACATGTGTGACACTAACTTGTGTCTCCTTTGTTTGTGTGTTGTTGAACGCCTCACTCAGCAATCGTGGAGCAATATGACGGCAGACTGGATCAAATCGAGTCTGAACCAGAAAATCAAGTGACTGAGATCAGGAGTATCGATCTAAGCAATTGGGACACGATGACAGACATTCAAATAATTATGTAGGCACATGTTTTATATATATTAATGTCATAGAAACTGATTATGTGCTCATAATGTCATTGTTGTCGCTTTGCAAACTGTTTGGATCACTGTTAAAACACATATACGTATACTCAACAACAAAAGTTCCTGTGACACCAATACTTTAGTGTTTTTTTCAAACAAGTAAAGTTTGGTTTTCAATATTGTAGTACATGTATGGAATCAAGTCACAAAAATCGCAATTGCTACAGAAAAACATGCATTCCATGCAAAAGTTGACTTTTATGCAAGCCCCATGCATTTCACTACCCAAGAATGGTTATAAAGACATGTGGGTTCACGGGATTCCATATGCATTGTTTAGCATCGTGCTGACAACAACCACTCAGAAAAACAACAAAATTACGCAATTATTCAACATTAAGAAATGCCACGCCTGTCCGAAAATGAGCCATTGGTATGCTTGAAGCAGGATCGAGTCAACTTGATGTTGCAAGACAATTTAACGTCCACAGAAACACCATTAATTTTGGTGTTTATGGCAACGTTGGCAACAGACGAATGCAGTCAGAGACCATCCTCGGAGTGGCAGGCCACGCGTAACCAATAATCGACAAGACAAATGGATTCGAACAACACACCTACGAAATCGATTCAAGCCAGCAACAGTGACTGCAAGAAGCATACCTGGCCTTCGACGAATATCTTCACAAACCGTACGTCGCCGCCTCAGATGTGCAGGGATTGTCGCCAGAAGACCCGCCAGACGTCCCATTTTGACAGGAAACCACCGTCAAGCACGTCTACAGTGGTGCAGACAGCGTCTACGCTGGACGGCCATGCAGTGGGGACAACTTCTATTCACTGACGAGCCTCGTTTTCACCTCAGCCACAGCGATGGACGGATTCGAGTGTGCCGACGTCGAGGTGAACGTTACGTCAATCGTTGTGTCATGGAAGAAGATCGGTTCGGGGGCGGCAGCGTTATGGTATGGGATTACAGCAAGACAGAGGACCCGTTTGATAGTGGTAGAGGGAAATCTCAATGGACAGTGCTACCGCGACGAGATAATCGGCCGTGTTGTTCTACCGTTTTTGCGTCGTCATGGCCCAGGCTTTACCTTTCAACATGACAACGCCCGGCCTCATATTGCTCGACTTGTTCAGCATTCTCTTCAACAAAACAACGTGAATGTCATCCCCTTGCCGGCTCGCTCCCCTGATCTCTCACCAATCGAGCACATGTGGGATGAGATGGATCGGCGCCTCCGACGTCAAGCGCGTGTTCCACAGACACTCCAGGAACTTCGAAACATGCTCCAGCAGATATGGACGCAGGAATTTGTGCGACGCCTGGTCAATTCCATTAGACGAAGATGTGTTGCTTGCATCGCAACCAGGGTTGGACACACTATTGATTCGTAAATTGACATTTTGGCATTTTCATGTTTTTTTTTAATGAAATCACGCATTTTCTGAAGTCATTATGGCAAATAAAACCATTTGAACACTTACAGGAGTCTTTTATCTCTTGCAAACCGAAATTGTTTCAGATTTGGTAAAAATCATAACTTTTCATTAAATCTTATTCAATGTCACAGCAACTTTTGTTGTTCAGTATACATTCATGTAGATAAGACGGCGGTCTGTAATATTAATCGAGTCTGAACCAGACAATCCAGTGATTGACATCATGAGCATCGATCCACGCAATTAGGATGCGATGACACGCATCGACCAAGTCAGCCAACCTTACCACCCGATCCCGTTGGTCGCCTCTTAGTCACCTTTCACAGCAAGCATGAATTGCATGGTAGACCTATTCCACCCCGAATCTTCACGAGTCCTTATATAGCATCACTAGATATCCATTCTGATTTAACACCGTCCACAATTGATAATTGTTTAAGAATGTTATTTAACAAAATATTCCATGAAAGCACATAATGAAAATATATTTGCACTGCAATGTATTCAGTTTCAGTAGAACATTCATTATATCTCCATCGCAATAGCATGAATCAGGAAGTGGGGACTTTATTTGCTGCACAACCTACTCATACAGGCGTCCAAATCCAATGCTACATCCCAAAGGAGCATCTGAAAGATTTTTTTGAATGTACACAAGCATAATGTGATTGTTTTCAACGCGTCTGCTTCACTCGCGAGTATCATACTGTCATAAATACGACCTACCCCTTCTCCCTCGAGACCCGCAGAATTTAGTGGCTGCTACATGAAGTCAGGTTCAAGGTTCCTATCTGATGGATAACACATGGGTCTTCTGATGGAAAGTGACAGTTCATTCAGAGGGGTATCGTAGCATGACACAATACATGAGATGGATAGGCTAGTGAGCGCGTTACAAGGTACTGAGGGACAACACTGCGGGGCAGTGAATATTGTGTTTATTTGATATAACTGAAATCTCTAGTTTATGGTAGACACTCATTCATGCATCATTAATAATTCATAGTTGAAATAATATACACGACCGTCTATTCTTGACATAGAAGAATGTAACATATACAGAAAAGTGAGAAAGGTTTTGAGCCCTCGCTGGAGGGGTTCAATGTGGACTTGGCTGTGTGAGAGTTGCAATAAGCTGCCACGTTTAATACAGGGGTGATGGTTGGATAGGCAGTGACTGTAGTTGATCTATGTGGGTGCGATAGACTGTTGTGCCAGCAGCGTTGTGATTGAAAGAGGTGTCAAGGAGAATGGTATTTCGCAGGCACGCTATTTTCATTAAGTATTCATATGATGTGTAATTTGAATTTGAGAGAATTCCAAGTGTGTGACGTGTTTGTTGTGACACGTACTTTTGTACATCCCTCACTCCCTACACACCCTCACTCCACTGTACACACCCTCACCCCACCCTACACACCCTCACTCTGCCCTTCACACCCTCACTCAACCGTACTCACCCTCACTCCACCCTACTCACCTAACTCCACACAACTCTCCCTCACTCCAATGTGCACACCCTCACTCCGCCCTACACATCTCACTCCACCCTACACACCCTCACTCCTACCTACACACCCTCACTCCACCCTACACACCCTCACTCCACCCTACACACCCTCACTCCCTACACACCCTCACTCCACCCTACACACCCTCACACACGAGTGACGTAAGGCTTTAATGTCTCACTTCCTGACTCATCCCCTCATTGATACTATTTAAGTTCTTTTAACCGTAAAAAGCATTTCTCAAAGATATTATAATATTAAAACCATATGCAGATATATCGTTCGATTTGCAGTTTATTGTGAAATCTTGCAATCACTTATCCATTGTTGCTGAAGTATTATGAAGGTAACGGAATAAGCCGTGTGAACCCGGATGGTTTCGCCTCCTGCAACGATGTCACTTTGACTTGTTCCTACAGCCGCTGTCTGCTCCATGTGTGATCCATGACACAACCTGTTTGTATTATAATCACTTAACTTTCATATGTAACAGGTGAAATTTGATCATGTCTACAGCGGCGCCAAAATTGCATTACTTGAATGTTTAGTCGGTTAAATGGCTCACATTTCAAAAGTAATAGTATTACGCCTTCACAAATCTTTTGGTACTCGCGAAAATTGTACACCAAGGACTGATGATAGACTTACGCAACATTGGATGTAATTTACAGCTTATTCATCTAGTTGTTGTAAATACAGTTCTCTCGTGGGCTCAAGTTTTAATCTCACAATGGCGATAAGGAGTCTCTCAACATGAGTTTATTGTGAGTGTTCTCAAAGTAACACGAGTAACAATTTGCTTGAGGTACATTTTTGTATGTTAACCATTTTTGTATTCCTAAGTAACACACTTGATATGAAGTTGTAATTTAATGAAACATTTCAAAGACGGCGTATGTATGAGCCAGCTTCAAGGAAAACAGTATATAGAATAGAAAATTCTGAATATACGGAAATTCATTTATTACGCTGCAGACATAACAAAAATAAAAATAACATAATATTATCATTATTAGTTCCAACAAAAAGTAGTAAATGACCAATCGTGTCACTTGATTGCCTGGTCCAGCACGTAATTATCTGGACAAGACTCAATTGTTTACAGGCGACTATCTCATCACAGCCATTATACGTATAAGGGAACGTCCTGGTTAATAATGAACACTACTCGAGAAATGGTATTAACTTTCTAGATCCTTTAAACCTGAAAACAATATATGCCTAACACTTTCTGGAATACTCTAGTCTTATGCAAGCAATAAAACAATATTCTGAGACTAAGCATTCTGTTCCGTTTCAGATATCTACAAACTTATACTGTGGACCTCCATGAGCATGCCTGGGCTGGAAACCACGCTTACTCCGCAGTATCTGGAGTTTCCTGCTACATGGAGTCGGTGTCACAAGTTTGACATAACATGCACAGCAGTTGCATAATAAAATATACTCATTTATACACATTTGGACAGGTTATCCGGGTCTTCTATATCGAGCCGTGCTTGAGGCCAACCTTCCAACCGCCCTCCAAGTGTCAGATGCTGACCCGCTGAGTCCAATATCATGGCTTGAGCAACTTACAGGGCTTGACAGTGCAATAGTTTACGTCATTCATCTAGATACTACTACTACTAACACTCACACACACACACACACACACACACACACACACACACACACACACACACACATTTATGCCCGTCCTGTTTGTCTGTGATAATTAATTGAGGATAGCTTTATAGTTGTCACCTATGTGTAGGCAAAGGTATGAGGAAACGTTATCGGCAATATTATCCCAGTGATCTGAAGTACATATTCACTGTCGATGCAAACATTTTCAATGTGCGTTAGTAAAGTCAACACGAAGGTCCCTCTGGTTACGGGGATATTGTTTTCTTTTTGATTTGCTCCCACGAGTCCATGACAGCCACTGTATTGACTTAAATGTAAAGCTGGGTTCAAGGTTCCGATTTGATTGAATACATGTGGGCCTTCTTATTGGAACTGGCAGATAAGAAAATACTATATTACCGAACAGGGAATTTGCCTTTTATCACACGTTCACACGTATATAAAATAACAACGATACGTAACACACACACACACACACACACACACACACACACACACACACACACACACACACACACACACACACACAATAACATAAAAAAGATTAATAGGAATATATTCAAATTCATCACAACGACATAGAAGGGAAATGCTGGTTGGAACAAACTAGTTATTGGCTCTGTTTGTTCTTAGTTTTGGAATTTGAAACTGTCGCCTTGATGGTAAAATCTAATAATTGAAATAAGATGTAACTTGGGTCATTAGTAATTTTATATGCAAGTGCAAAAACGTTGTCCTAATACACAACTGAAAGATTCTGAACTGAAAAAATGTGCGGAAATTTTGCTATTGAGATTTAGAATTTTGTTCAACTTGTTATTGTTATGGACAGACAGCGGCCCATACCAACAGTGCATACAGAAAGTTGAGACACTCTCAACGAAACAGTTGTAAAAGAGTGTTAACAGTTTGGTTTCAACATTAAAGAACGTAATTTCCGAATAAAATAAAGTCTCTTTCGCACTTCTTGTTGACAGCTTCTGCATTACAGTTCCAATATCATTTATTATCATTTATATTTTAATTAATATCGTAGGGAAAACATAGAGTAGTTTTTGGCTTAAAATCAATCACTAATGTAAAAATGAATTTTGCATACGTTATTTTATTCGCATTATTATGTTATTCCTTCAAGAAAGGAGTGTGTTATTTATGAGATCAGTTGTTTCAAGTTGATTTACAAAATGAAACGCAGAGGTTAATCCAGAAATCGGTACGTTTAGGACTACATTGTGAAATCTGCAAACAACCACACAAGATCAATGAATAATCCCAAAATACATTAGAAACACAGTTTAGGTTTAAAATCAAAACGACAATACAGTGGGTCAAATGTATGGCATCAAGCCCCAGAAATAATGCGAGTGCAATCACAAATGCTTCGAATTTTGTTCTGTTGGATATCTTGAAAGAACCAATTCTACAGTTCTTGAATCAAGAACAGTGTTGGTGTCAAGATCAAACTGCAAAACATTTAGTAGACATTGGTATGGGGTTTGACCACATGTAAGCTATAGTGTCTGAATCTGTGGATATTATGCAAGTGAGTTGTAGTGTGTGCGTATTATTTGTGTATATTTGAGTACTTTTTGTAGTGATTGTTTATTATATGCAGATGTATGGATAGTGGTGAATTTCATATCAAGTAATATGTGGCATACATTGTATATATACCTATACTCTCTCACGCAAATGAAATATATGTAGTATATCTCACACAAGGTAAGTTATATGAATCGTGTGTTAGGGGTCATCATGGGACGTATGTAAGATCGTCCCCAACACTAGAATGCAATGAGTGAGTGAGTGAGTGAGTATGGTTTTACGCCGCTTTTAGCAATATTCCAGCAATATCACGGCGGGGGACACCAGAAATGGGCTTCACACATTGTACCCATGTCGGGAATCGAACCCGGGTCTTCGGCGTGACGAGTGAATGCAATGTGTTGTAAATATACATCATTGTGCATGTACGTCGTAGTTAGACATGTTAACTAGTGTAAGTTAGAAATTGTAAGCGCATTTTGTATTGGTTATGCAGAGTATGCTCATCCTCGTTATTGTGTTGAATAACAGTCTGTGTATACTTATTCTGGGTGTACTCACATGAATGACTGTATACTGAACAACTCATGTTACTATACTAATTAAACACAGTAACTGTGCTTCATAAAATTAACAACATACTATTTGGTCATTCGTCTCATCACTGTTATATGATACCAAATTCATTGACAAAACCCAAACCCGGAAACAGGAGACAGAGAGGCACACCCTGAAAGAAGACCATGTTGTAAGTGATTCAACTCTATTAACAATGTCAGTATCAGGTTTGAGCAACATTTGCGTTGATACAGGTGAGGCAGCAGCGGCACACGGAAGACACCGGATACCGTTCCAAATGTCAACCAAAGATTGTTCCAAACTGAGTTGGCGTTACCGGTTGGTTCTAGTCCTGTCGTAGGCGTCGTTGCATCTAACACCAGACATGTTCTGTCCAGGAGAGATCTGGAGAAACAGCCGGCCATGGCAGGACAGCAATGTTATGCTGTCTCAAAAAGTTGGTACAACACGTGAAACATGAGGGCATTATACTGCTATTACATCTCCACCCTAAACTAACGACGCTGAGTAACCAATTGTTTTTACTTATATGAAGCACAGTTACTTTCTTCCGTTAGTATACACTCAATATGTGTATGTGTATTTAGCTTGAGTAGTAATGTGTACTGAGGAATATACGTATAGTGTCCGGACTCAGTACAGTTTGAGGCAGCTGCACTGTGTGGTGGAAGGCTGGCCAAGGTCGTGATCATGGCGACGACTCAGATGAGACAGCGAAAGAACAGATTGGACTTTTTAGAGTTGCAGATACGTCTGAAGAAACAGTAATATCATTAGGGCAGTGACTTTGTTCACCTTAAGGATGACTGTAACGGGATAAACGGTAGATACGTATATGTGATATGAGAACCTTCTGCACAGTGACGTTCTATAACACACCCCTGTGTGGCGATTTCCTGGCGATGTATACGATTCATATATTATACGCATTGCTGTGATGATGACGATGTATTAGAATGATGATGTTATGTATTGGTACTGATATGTATTAGTTGGGAGGAGGTAGGAAATATTGTCGTAACTCGTGATCTGATGCAAAGGAGGGTGGGATAAATGAACTAAGTCAGCGTGAGTAATCATTGTTAAGTAATTTGTTTGGGGGTGCATCGTCAACTTTAGTTAATAGATTGAATACTATTCATTCCAGGCCTTGTTACTACTCCCTGTTGTGTAAGCTGCAATGACACAGCTGGAGTTTTGCCGGCTGCGACCGTTAACAACAAACACACCAACATGCTCTCAGCGATGGCTATCCAGGCTGGGGGATCTTTAAGGCGATTTTAGGAATACGTTGTTACTTACTATGTGTAAACTGTCTTTAAAACATGGCACCAGCACACGCAGTAATCTTTGCATGAATCGCGCGGTCGGAGTACATATCATTTCATCTTCAATTTAGATCTAACAGTCATAGTCATTTTTCACAATCACCCTTCACACAGGCTTCTGTCACCGTAAAAACACGCCCGCCTTTGAAGAAACATCTTTGATAAGTCTGAGTGCCATCCCTGAGGTAAAGTGGGGATTATTGTCCTAACCTGATATCTTTTCATCCAGCGCCATGAAGACATATGCAAAAGTGCCGCCGGGGATGTTTTTGCAACATCTTTTTCATACTATTGACAAAATAACTGAAACTGAAGCAACACTGGGTCGTTTGGCGTTGCGATGGATGAAAGTAGAGTCTCAGAGGGGATTTTAAATTGCCAATTTATACGTATACTTCTTACACAAGTAGTTTACCACCTAATATATACATTTTACAAAACTTTTAAGAACTTAAGTGATCTGACGCATCCCCATAGAGGCGATCCGATTCCCGACAAGGCAGCACAGTAGCATTTCTCCAAGGCGTTGTCAAGATGACGATACACAGTCATATGATGTGATGTACTGATCTTCTTCAACCACAGAGGTCGTTATGTGTTCATGGGAGAAAATGAACCAGAAGGTTATTTGCTATCTAATTTGAAGAGTTCTTTGCAGTCAGTTTCTCATAATTAAACATAGGTTGCATGAAAATGAAGCCTCACTTTAGTATTTAGGTGCAATTGTTGAAATAGTTATCAAAGTGGAAAAGGATTAAAGTAACGCAGGTCGGAAACCACAAGCTTACATCCAGACAAATGCTTGTAAGAAGTTTCAACCTAGATGGTCACATGTGTCACTTTGCATTGCAGGCGTCTGCTTTTTTGTGTACTTGGATAGGAACTAACTGTAGAAGACTGGAACTGCCGCTTTGCGAAGCATGTTTGCAAGACTGTAGATGTCGAAGTCTCTGGTCGGTGTATGTAGGCTTAAGTGCCACATTGCAGAATACATGTATGCAAGTTATATATAACTTCCTCTCAGCTTAAAATACCAATATGGGTCGTAGTATCTAGGTATTTCCGACTTCGGCGAAACCAACTAGTGATCGATCACAACTAGTGTTATGACTGACGTTCAGTGATCCATTCATATAATGTTCACCGCTATTTAGTCTTTTACGTCCCGTGGATCTAATCTGGATACTAGCTATGTGCTGTTGTGAATAAAAGCGACAAAACCCTTTCCATAATCATAAGAAATCTCTGCCCCCCCCTAAAAACAGAGTCGATTGTATGATTCCGACTACATCACGAGCATGTGTTATCAATCACTGTCAAATAGTAATGATACCAGGTGTTCACGAAAAGGTGAGCGTATCCTGCCCATCGGTGGCGACCGTCACACACATTTTGAAATGTCCTGCACATGTCCACGTCTACCATAAAACTTTTTGAAAGCGTAACCGAAGCCTTGATGTTGTAATCATGATCAAACAACTTCTGATCAAGAGTTGTATGACGCTTTTTGAAGTCTTGGTAGAAAGAGCATGCTTGATTGTACTTCAAAAAGTTGTGAAATGTAGACACCAAGGGCTGAAGCTGCAAGAATATTGCTCGACATAAAGGGAAAGTTGACTATTGAAAAGTTGAAGTCACCCCTCTTGCCATACAGTCTTGTGTAGAGTGTCACTCTGAATCTGTATGCATAGGTATAAATATGAAACATGTGAAGTGGTGGTCTCCTTTATTTCTAGTTCAGGTGGGTAAATCAGTGACAGGGAAGTGGCCCTTTTATTGTTAAATTTTAATTTTAAATAGGAATCAGGGCTCACTAATACCCAACGACTTCGACTCCAACATTTTTCTAAACATGAAAAAAAGCAACATTTTCTCTGAAAATCCTCTTATCGGAATCAACTTTTGCACTGCACCTCTCTCTCTCCTATAGGTATAGAAACTGTACCCCCAGTTGGAAAAGAATCCATGAATAGTTTTCAAGTTAAATATCGCATAAATGATGAAGTGAAAAATAATTCAAAGTTGGAAACATGAAACAAATCTTATTTTTTCAGAAAATACACACATAACATTTCAGTGCACCTTTCCTATTAGTACAGAAAGTGTTCCTTAAATCTGAAAAGAATCCACTGAAGTTTTCAAGTTATAGGCCGCACAAATGTTGAAGTAAAAGAAAACATTCTAAGTTCAAAACCTGTGAAAATTCATTTTTGCTCAGAAAATCCACATATAATCAATCAACTTTTCACTACTCCTTTTCTATAAGTATTGAAACTGCTGGATAAATTGCAAAAGTATCTCTTCGTAGTTTTTTAGTTATTGCTGGCAGAAATGTTCAACTAAAAAGTTCAAAAAATGAAAAATAGCTGCATTTGTTCTGAAAATCAAAATATTTAAATCAAACTTCGCTCTGCACCCCTCCCTTAGATATGAAAAGTGTTTACCAAGTTTGAAAAGAATATATGATGTAGTTTTCAAGTTATAGGTAGCACGCAAGTGTCCATGGAAGGACGGAATTACTTGGTTCAACGATACATTCCAGCCCTTTTAGATCTGGGGTATACTAATAACATCAAGTGATTTTGACTCAGAGGACCATCCATGGTACGACCCAGTGAGTATTTAGAAGGCGTCATGGGTAAAAAATGAATTTATAATTCCTTAGAATAGGCCGGTATACAGCCTCAGGCATATCCAGGCCAACAAACCTGACCTTGTCCTTTTTGATAAATCATTCATTTCTCTATCCCTTTTGACACTAATGTGACTTACAAAATACGGATCTCACTTACGAAATGTCACGCTTGAATCCTTAGTACCAAGTTGTTCTACTCCCCAGTGTTCTCGTTGCCCTAGATTTGGTACCACTCAGTCTGTTTGCTGCCAGGAACACAGCCCATCATTCACTCGGGGTAATGTAGTTGTGAGGAGTCTTCACATTTTCCGAAAAGTTGTTGGTGGGATGGACAAGGCAGCGCTTCCAGGGAGAAGTCCTATTCGCTGTCTGGGCTGAGTGTAAGAGGGGCAAACGCCCGAGCTGATGATGAGCCTTACCAACCTGACTGTACAAGGATCATTCTAACACTCTTTGCTGCATATATATACTTAATCAGTAAAACATATGTTAACAATAAGGCATCCTAAATTATTTGTTGGTTTACTTGTAATAGGTGAAGATCTATAATGACCAACTGATCCAGTAAGATGCTTCACATGTTGCTAGGGACAAATTGAATGCCACGGGGGCATTTGACTTGAAAAAGTCACATACATTTACATAATACATAATTACCCGCTGAGTTCCAATTGACTTCAATTTGAGGTTCCGTTTCAGCTTGTGTAGTCTGTATTGACCAGAAGATGATCTATTTCGCACTTTAACTTATGATGTCTGGATGTATGAAAGGAACACTCACATCTGTGGCATGGTGGAAGATACGTCTGACGAAAAATCGATTTTCGGTTGAAACATATTCATCTATGTTGGTGCAAAACGGATATTAGGATCTACGCATCTTTCTCAAGTGACTCCATGATATAGCACGTGGCCGTTCGATATCACTTTATCACATTCAACTCAATATATTGGGACGACAGACATTTTAAGTGTTCGTTTCAATTTCAGGTGCTATGGCTAAAACTCTGAAGAGTCTACATTTCTGCCTGGATCTGTGACAAATGATTGCAACATAGTTGTCAAGAGAGGTGAGGTGAAATGGGGTTTAACGTCGCGTCCAAGATTATTGCACTTACGTTAATAGCGCGCGCGTGCGTGTGTGTGTGTGTGTGTGTGTGTGTGTGTGTGTGTGTGTGTGGGTCGCTGCTTGTAAGGGCTAATGCCGATTTTATAGCGCTAGCCCACTGACATACCATGCTGCAGTTTAACATGAATATCCCATTCAGACACAGTATACTGACTTAATGCCGAGCGCCAGACAGGGTAACAAATAACATCTCCGGGCGGACGCTTTGCCAGTAGACCACGGAGGCTGTTTGACTTGAAACTTAATATATTTGTTGAATTGTTATATTGTTTGTCAAAAGTTATGAAACTTAATGAAGACCATGTGTGTCCTAGTTGGTAATGCATGTCGTTATTACAGAAGGTTCCTCAACTTGCCACTTAAACGTTTAGAAGTGACCAAATCTTACTATTCAAGACTCAAAACAATGAACATCGTCCAGATTCTTGTGACAGGGATATTAAACTGTCCTTCGTAATAACCTGTTCAAGCTTCATGTCGTACATGTATAATTATGTATATCATTATTTCAAAATGCCCAAGGATTAAAAAGGATGTACTTTTCTATTTATACTGAACAACAAAAGTTGCTGTGACATTGAATAAGATTTAATGCAAAGTTATGTTTTTTACCAAATCTGAATCAATTTCGGTTTGCAACAGATAAAAGACTCCTGTAAGTGTTCAAATGGTTTAATTTGCAACACTGACTTCAGAAAATGCGTGATTTCATAAAAAAACATGAAAATGCCAAAATGTCAATTTACAAATTAATAGCGTGTGTGTCCACCTCGAAACAAGGAAATGTTTTGTATTTGTTTTACTTTTTTATAGTATTCGTTTCTTTATAGAAAGAGTACAGTAGTAGTATAGTACTATATACTCTACTTTAAGCAGATATTTCTATTGGATATGGAAAGGGTCTTGTCGATTTATTTACTAAAACTGGTTCAAGAAAGAAAATTACTGATATATGCTATCATAACGTCGCATTGTAATATAAAACAAATTGGAAATCAAAACAAACATAGCTATTGACTTTGATATAAAACATATCGAATGATCAATTATATATCAATTTGTGAAAAAATATCAAACTATTCCTGGGGGCATAGTTACATGGAAATAAATCTATTATATATTATGGTGGAGGCATATATGTACGGACACATTTCTGTAACACTAAGATTCGTATACGTCCATTAAATGAAAACAATAACTCCAGTTTTTGGATAGGAACCGACTCAAAATACATGATCAATCATCGTCAGTCACGCCGCAGCGGTGTATTATCAATATCAATTCATAACAGCAACATTTCGAGGTGCTAAGTCAACGACATTTATGCAGTTGAAAAATGGCACCATTGATGTCAAGATTGAGAGCACTTATATATAATTACCAACCTTTCTAGATGACAGTGTGTGAAGAGTTTCAGAGTATACATGAAAGGAATGTGTATTTTCTGGTAAGACGATGAGTTTGTGGCCTTCTGAATTGGCAGTCGTTTCCAGTTGATGGGTGAAAAGTCACTCATGGAGTCAATTTCTGAAAGTAATCTTGGCAAATTGGGGTATGCATCGACTCTGCAACATCAAAGTGATAGATGGATTGTACCAGACCAATGATCGTGTAACATTGACCACAATGATATGAACCTATATTTGGTAACAAAAACGTCCCCCCCCCCCCCCCCCCCCACACACACACACTAGTTTGAATGCCTAGTCTGTCTTTCGAGTGGTTCGTGGACATTTTAGCATCTTCTAAGAAAAAAGTGCCAACGCCAATGAGTTTTACCTTTGTTTTGATGGTTCATTTGGCTATTTATTATGGATTGTAGATGTCGATTCATCTAATGTTGGTTTGTTGGTTTGTTGTTTAACGCCGCACTCAGCAATATTCCAGCTATATGACGGCGGTCTGTAAAAAATCGAGTCTGGACCAGACAATCCAGTGATTGACATCATAAGCATCGATCCACGCAATTGGGATCGATGATAATGCATCAACCAAGTCAGCGAGCCTGATCACCTGATAGTCGCCTTTTACGACGAGCATAGTCACCTTTTACGGCAAGCTAATGAGTATACGTTGTGAAGTCCATTTCTGATGTACCCTATCGTGATATTTTTTACTATTGCTCAAACCCTACTGACTCCCCCTTACTTCTTGTATATCCCTTATTCGCTTGGACATGAATGGCATATTGTGCGAGTGCTTTCATTACAGTATGGCGCCCACTGAAGTCTGTAATTGACGATCAGTTCCTTCCATCCATCAATACGTCGCTGGGCGTATTATTAATTAAGAAAGCCCAGAATAACACTCCACAGAGATATTGCACCAATATAGACTTTACTCTCAGATCTGTTTGAACATTCGTCTGGTCAATGTGTTGAGCAACCAACACCATCACCGAAATACGAGGAGGATTGTGTGTAGGCTGTACTTGTATACACTCAACATGATGTTGGAACTTGTGGTAAACATGATCCAAGACCAATGTAAAAACAATGTTTTCAGATAACAAAATAACCCCTTACATTTGACATCCATTGGGACTATGATTTATATACACATACACATGATACCCAAATAAGAATCATCGATGTTTGACTAGACGTTTAATGTAACTAGAAGTTTGATCAAATGGCACAACCATGTTCTGCGTCTGGTGTATTGTTAGGGCATAACATTAGATGAATCTGTAAGATTGGAAAGCTCTTCAATAGGTTTAAAACCTCATGTATCCAAAACAACTAATTGTTCCAATATGTTTCCAATTTTGTTTAATTTAATCTCCAATCATCCAAACATATGCTTCCAACGGGGTATGAGCCTTAATCCCAGCGCTATCTATATGTGCCATTTAACGCCTCCTGTCGTCGACGGATCTCCATGTCACTGACCTTGCACCACGTTATATAATAGCTCTACCAACAAAACCTCACCCACAGGTTCAAACAGGGAGATCGACCCAGATCACCCGACAGGGGCAGCAGACGTGGTGTTGACTGCAGCCGCTGCTTCACCAACGACTACGTCGACGATGAAGACTGCCTTTAACAGTATTCCAGTTATATCAGCTTAATGTTGGAGGAAAGCCCGAAGTGATGACGTTTACCACTTCGGTGAAACCCACGAACACGGGTATGGTGCTGACAAACCTAGAAAAATAATCGGGGAGAACCGGGATTCGAACCCACAATCATAGGTTTCTGGCATGCCCAAGGGACGCAACTCTGCACAGCGAATCGAGGCGCCTTAGACGACCAGGCCACCCGTGCCCCCATCGACGATGAAGAATTTCCGTCCGACTTCCTGCATGTGTGTAAGTTACAGAACGGGACTCTGGACCTGGACCATTGGTCACTTGGATCCGGTGTACGTTCTGACACATGATTACCAGCATGTACCCTTTCGACCTTTTTCACCTTCAATAATGCCGTCATAATCGTCACACCCACGTTTTGCATCCAACCGATATTGACCCGTGTCCTAGAACAAAATGAAAAAAATAGTCGTGAAAGAATGATTGATTAGACTATCCAAGACTAATTTAGTTTGAATCTGTGAGAAAGAGCATACAAAATTTGAAGGAACTGTATTACCAAGAGCAAACTCCGGCAAAATGAGGTGGTTGGTAATATAGCATATAATCGATTGAGCCCAACGTATATAACTCAACGTCATATACAAACCTCATCATTTGACGAGATCTCACCTGGAAAAGAAATGACACTGACATTGAGTTTGAAAAAACAAGTTGGTGCCTAATTATATAAATACGGATTTGTTTGAAAAAGTTGTATAAACACCTTAGTGTAAATTGATATTGGGTCTGGGACATAAATCATTGAACCAGTCATTAGATATGGAAATAATAGGTAAAATATGAAGCAACAAAGGTTTTTAATTTTGCTATGTTGAATTATATTAAACACACATTTAAATTTGAATTTGGAGTTGAACATGCATCATGTTGAATACTGCGCTGTCAACAAAAATACAACACCTCATTACATCCCTGCATTGAAAATGGATAACAATATTCTGTTATCAACAATAAATATTAAGCTGCACGATTTAGTTACAACAACTTTTTGGACTGACTCCTCTCTGTGGACAAGAGCGCAAGGGAAGTGTAGGTGTCGCGCCATAAATTTACAGCCATCCAAGAAAGCATCAATTGCAAGTTCTTTGGTATTTGGTATTCTAAGGACTGAAACAAATAAACTATGACAAACTGTTTGTCCGGAATTCGTCAGTTTCACTGTTATTGTCTGACGGGGAAAGACATAAAGTAGTGGATGATTTGAGACTGTGTCAAGTGACAGTTACAAAGCTTGTCGATCAAAATAGATTTGCAGATTTAATGAAGTCAATTGGAAGAATATGACATAGTGATGAAAAGATGAAATTCGTAATTAATCAAACAGAATATCCCTGTGACTTGGCGATAAACGGACGCAGGGACAGGAGCGTACAACATCAGTGAAAGGTGCGCAAACAATATCCAGAAAATATAATTAAAATGTGTAAACGATTACACTATTTCGTTATTATTTGAGTTTTTACAAACAGATATGAGGATAAACAAATATTGAGTTCCATTTTCGATTGAGTGGAAATGACAATTTGAGTCCGAATTGTCAGGACCTGAATATGATTGATGGTGTAAATTCAGTAAACTAGAAAAGTGCCTTTTAGTGAACATTTTCCATTTGTTTTTTATTATCCTCACCTTTTCTCATTACCACACGATACAACACACCATTTCTATAAGTACTGTATAAAATAACCATGCATTCGTTTTGTACATGAGTGAAATAATGCATACAATAATCTACTTAATTCGCCATAAAGTCGCTTGAAATAAAGTTCCTATATAGATGTTCATCTGGAATATGTAATGGAGATTTCTCAAAATTGAAGATCAAATTGATTTATAGTAAACTAGCAGAGCTACGAGGAGTGGCTGAAACGTTCTTAATAACTTCAAAGGGTGCATAACACACACACACAATATAGGGAAAAAACAATACTTCTTTTCATGCCAACTGCAACAGCCATCCACGCGGACATGGATGATGCTCCTTCCTTTGTCACCGTTACGAGGTGGGCAGTGGAGAGACATAGGGGAAGGTCTCGAAGATTATTCAGAACAGGTAGACCCTTCAAATCTCACTGCTGAGGAAGATGTTAAAAATACATGGTCATGGGCGATCTACTACCCTCCAAACGTCACATTGACAATACATTCAGCATCTCTCATGTGAGTGTTGAGAGGAATGAATTGGGCATGACAAAGTTTTCAGCTAGCTTGATTCCAAGGCTTCTGACTCCTCTTCAGAAACGCACAAGGTTCGTCATCTCTCGTGGGGAGAATAAGTAGCTTTGAATCACACCTAAGGAATTTTGTTGTGTTACTTGTAACCATGGTATTAGGTTCACCACTGTCAGTCAGAGACTAAACCACGGCCAAAGCAGTGTAAACATCTACGATCTCCCCTCCAATGTAAGTCTGTTCTATCAGCTCGCAACTCCATGGCTTTGGATATCTGGGATTCCATAGGAATCGTACCGATTGGCTACCGCCCGAATAGTCAACCATTAATGGCCAATATAATGCTAATCTCCGTAGAAAACTGGGCGGGAATATCAGTTTCAAACGTGGAAAACTTACTAAAGGTTTTTGTTCCACCAGGACAATGCACCTGTGGACAGGTCAGGTTTGTTGTCACAACGGCCGCAATGCACGACTGTGGCTTTGAACTAACTGAACATTCTCAATATTCACCAGATTTCCAATTCTTCCCCAACTTGAAGAAAGAACTGTAACAGATACGATTTTCCGAAATCACATTTCCTCAATTAAGATTTTTATGTTCCATCCACGCCATGTCTGCGACTCAGCTGTCAACTTGATAGACAAGGAACAGACACCAAAGTCATCTGGTCAAAGAGGTAAAGGTTATCTATGTCTCCAAATCAATTTCAGAGTGAGACTATCCTGTTCCACTCTTCCGACAGTTCCCGGTCACCCTGTGTCACCTCGATCGCATACTTCCCGTATCAATGCTGTGGTGAAATTGACTCTTCTTGTCGATAATCACGATTCCGTAGACGGTATTAGTTGACGTGTTTATTACATATGCCTAGAAATGGCAGGTTGATGACTGAAAATGGAATGAAATGTGATTCAAGAATAGAACATGACATTCAAATATTTTAGATATTTGAAAACCTTATCGTGAAGACCCCAAAGAATGTAACTCGATAAGAGAACACGCATCTTTCTTATTTGATTCATACTATACTGAGCTAAAGCATTTTCTTACAATGAGAGGAGTACAGTGGGGGAGCCTAGTGGTTAAAGCGTTCACTGGTCACGTCGAAGGCCCGGGTTCAATTCCCCACGTGAATGCAATGTTTGAGGACCATTTCGTTGTCCCCCGCCATGATATTGATGGAATGTTTCTAATTGCGGCTGAAACCTCATTCAATGATATAAATGAATTTTGATGTGACGTGACTAAAATCATTGTGTGTCTCACGTGTTTTAATGATAACGAGAAAATATTATGAAGCATGGAAGCATGGGTGATCAAAACAACATGAATTGTTCCCTTCCAAGGGTATAGTTACACAAACAGATGGTGTTTAAGGTCGAGGTTTGGGATTTTCTATGTAGACATTTTGAAAATCCAATTTTATTTAAAAAAATTAAAACTATGAGCCTATATGTAGGGATCGAATCATCGACCTATTAGTTCAATGACAATTACGGTGATTGTTTCATTCTTCATACTGGTACGTCATAATCAATGTAACTATCATCAATCAGTGTTCTGAGCCAACCCATGGCTGAGGATTTGCTAATGTAGGCTAGTATTGTGCACAGCCACTAATCATGGCTAAAGTGATGACGTAAATTCTGGTGGGTTGTCGAGCAGGTAGCTGAGGCATCGTAAGTCCCCATGATCCCCAGCGAGGTGGCTTAGCTCTGGCTGGTTGTGAATGTTGCTCAAGTTATTTCAACATGACCTGCAAATAATCGAAACGGAATAACGCAGTGGACTAGATGGCCATGGTTCTGTTTTCCCCTAAATGTGCCCAAAACAAGTAATTCTGATCGTGAAAATATATGTCATTATGAAACATTTCTGTAAACGATCATTCTACGTGTATGTCCGGAATCAACATATTCGAATGATTAATTTTCCATCACAGAAGCAAACCACAAACCACCAAGGAATACAAGATTTACCATTTCTGTCTCTGTTCAATGAATAAAATCAGTTAAATTCAAACAATTAGAGTAAGGTGAATTTCAACCTGACTTGCAGGTCGTTATTCAATTAATTGAAAGGGGAGAAGCAGTATAATATATTTTTTCTTCTACTTTTATTTTATAGTATTACTACTTTATTATGAGACCCGTGAAGATTCGGGGTAGAATAGGTCTTCAGCAACCCATGTTTGCCATGAAAGGCGACTATGCTTGTCGTAAGAGGCGACTTACGGGATCGGGAGGTCAGGCTCACTGACTTGGTTTGATGCTCATGATGTCAATCACTGGATTGTCTGGACCAGATTATTTACAGAACGCAGCCATACAGCTGTAATATTGCTGAGTGCGGCGTTGAACAACCAACCAGCCAACCATCTGTATTATGAATTTGTTGCAGAACAACTTGAAATAGAACATATAAGAAATCCCGTATGACCTATCGATTTGTTTCCGAGATTTAAACCCACACATGACATAGGGATGCAAATGGTACAAGTCACAGACGTGTCATGGTTCTTATCTCCTGTGGAACAATAATGTCAGATAATGCTATTACAAATAGCAAATTTGTAACATAACTTGCAACATTATCTTTTATATCAAAGAAAGAAAAATAATGAATATTGAATATATCTGTCCTTGATCAAATATGTCGATTTTTATAACAGCACACTAACATACGATCAGACGATGTAGCCACATAAATTCGTCATAAGCATGAATTTTGCAAAAAACAACTGTCTGACCTTCAATGTTTCGTAATCGTAGGCACAAAAACAAGGTTTATTTTACAGTAAATATAATACATCGGTAATGGGCGTGATGTATACATGATATCGTGAGCTGACATTTTTTTATATACTGCAAGGCGCCAAAAGTATATGTTAAAATTCAGTTTTGTTTGTAAAAAGGCCATTCTGAAATTACGTCTGTGAATTTTGATTGTCAGGTAGAACACCAAGCCAGTCGCAGGCGGAAGCAAGTTGTTTTTGTGTCATTATCCTTGACAAGGTTACAGACAAACCTGGTAAATACTAGCATGGTAATCGGGCTTTGTTTATGTTTCTTGCATTTTCTCGGTCATTTCGGACAAATCAGATAATTGTCATCGTCATACACTAAGGACAATGGTTGCGTGTTGTTGTACATCATGCAGACATACGGAAACTCTCTAAAGCGGCTCATCCATTCTATCATACCCCGCCCCGAAGTTGGGCTTGGGAAACAGGAACGTCCGTTCGTGCGTCCTTCCGCTTCAGATATTCTCAGAAGCTTTTTGAGTTAGATACATAAGATTTTACACATGGGTGTTACTTGTCACGATCTATAAGGAGTTCGAAATTTTGTGCCTTAAATTCGTTCCATTCCTTTTAACTTCGTGCTTACTGCGTGAAATGTTTTCTAAGAATACTGAAGTAACATATATGAAGTGAATGAAAGTTTGCATCCTTTTCTAAGAGTTCGAAAATAGGTGCTGTAAAATATATTTTACACAATTACCCTCCCTTTCTCCATACTTTAGATTTAGTGCATCCTGTTCGAAATGCATGCTCTTAGAAATCACCATTGCGGTAAACGCCTCAAATTCTAATGATTTTCTGGGCGGGATTTATTTCTTAAATATAATCAAGCCATGGTTTTACTGAAAACAAAGTGCAGGGCAAAAAATTATATGCTCTTTTCTTGCAGATGATTGTCCAAAGAATACAGTTTGTTACGTTTCTTTATTAAAGAGAAGAAAATGAATGAGTGTTCAGGTTGCAATATATTGAGCTACTGGGCATTACAAATATATGTAGTTCCCACACGTGCATCATCTTTGTTCCTTGATGGTATTCTGCCCCCTTGGACAAATTTGTTGTTCCATTCATATTAAGTGATTTGGAACCCTTTGTGGTTGGCCATTGACAAGCACAAGTTTTGTTCCAGAAAGCAAGAAAGACACGGATTCATGAAAATTATTATTTTGAGTGTGGCGTCATCATTTTGTGCGACGTAGATAATGTTTTGTAACTGTCAATGGACAGACTATCGTTTGGCCGTTATTGTCATTCACCCACGCCCAAACAAGTCACGGATACAGGAAGCATTGACCACACTGCAAAATCGCCGTCACAGTACACATCTTGGAGGAATACCAGAGCAGTATATGTTCTCTGTAAGTTGTAAGATGTCACTTAATGCTCAGGATCGGTGTCTTGTTTGATTCCGTGTCATCTTGCCCCGACGGCGTGGAACGTTGCTCATGATATCAATTATTTACAGACCGCTGCCAAAAAGCTGGAACATAAAGTAAAACTGCAAATACAGGAAATCCTATTCTCCATGAAGACAGTTGCATTTGGTTTGCATGTACGTGAGAGTTATATTGGCAGAAAGTCTCCTAATGTTGTAAACAGATCATAAACATGTTATTGTTTTAAAATCCCATTGTTATATACATTTTACTAAATAACATTGATTTTGACACAGGCGTACAATGACAAAAAAAGGGACAAATCCTTCAATATTCATAAGAAATCTCTGCCAAATGCAGAGAATGAATCAACGACTGAATCACAGTACATTTCCATGTGATCCAAGTGAACTATCATCAACGCTTTAATCTTTTCGCGTAACAGGGAACACATCATGTGTCAGATTCAATCATAGACTCCCTTACACATTTGTGACAGAAATAATTTGTGACGTCTATTCGTATGAACGCGAGGTAGTGAAGCATCCCCAAGAGAGAGGACTGATGCGGATTGATTTCAGATGTGTGTGTTGATGACAATAACATGTGTCATATGACACTCCCGTATCGGACACTAGTCATCGGACTTTTTAAAATCATGTGTACCTGTCAGTTATAATGATCTGAAATGATATGAATGCAGATGATTGCGAACGTATTTAATTAGACATGAGTTTGAAGCACAAACAGTAAAGTTGGGTGGTTGGTGTTGGCACAACTACATTTCTGAAATAATAATGGTACGAAGAGAACGGACATGGTGTGAATATGAGGTTGCTCTATTACACAAAGTAACATTGAACTCAACAAACACAGCTAACTAGGACACGGGTCAATATCGGTTGGATGCAAAACGTGGGTGTGACGACTATGACGGCATTATTGAAGGTGAAAAAGGTCGAAAGGGTACATGCTGGTAATCATGTGTCAGAACGTACACCGGATCCAAGTGACCAATGGTTCAGGTCCAGAGTCCCGTTCTGTAACTTACACACTTGCAGGAAGTCGGACGGCGATTCTTCATCGTCGATGGGGGCACGGGAGGCCCAGTCGTCTACGGCGCCGCGATTCGCTGTGCAGAGTTGCGTCCCTTGGGCATGCCAGAAACCTATGATGGTGGGTTCGAATCCCGGTTCGCCCCAATTATGTTTCTAGGTTTGTCATCACCATACCCGTGCTCGTGGGTTTCACCGGAGTGGTAAACGTCTGCGACCTGCATCACTTCGGGCTTTCCTCCCACATTAAGCTGACACGCCCTGATGTAACTGTAATACTGTTAAAAGCGGCGTTAAACCCAACTCACTCACTCACACAGCTAACTAATGTGTTCGTGCATTAATAATGTTAGATCCAGTATACATGTTCACATTTGCATGTCTAGCTCCACCTATGCCGGTTTCAAGTAGCCAGATGGCTTGATTGCCAGATGTTTATCGATATGTACAATGCCTTATATCAATACTCTGACATTGGACTTCTCTTTGACAAAAATGACCATAACTTATCGAAACTCAAAACAGTCTTAACTTTACTTTCTCAAAATTCAAGTACCAGTTTCAAAACTTTCCATACCTAGTGCTAAATAATCGAAAAATCGGCGTGAACACTTCGTTTAGGGTGTTTCGGAATAATCCATTTCCATTGAACAGGGGTATGGTGTCATCTCAATGTATACATCAACTGTTAAACCATCCATGCAGTGTATATAGATTATGCATATATACGGTTCATTTTACTGTCGTTTGTGTAGCAGTCTAGGTATCCTTATGAAATAATCGGAATCTTATAATAGTACCTGCTATTTAAAGAGATTTCTAATGCTTATGGAAATGTATTTTGTTGCTTTTTACTTGCAATAAATGTCTTCGACTGATTCAGATCGCTATTGAAAGATCAATGACAGCTTGTGCATCTGGCTTTCTACAATGATTCTGAATAGTAGAAATCAAAATAACATACATATCAGCATATGATTTTCGAAAAAGGGTGCAGCCCACAGCTGTCGAAATGTGACGGTGCAGCAAATTATCATTCATGCAACACACACATTTTTATATAGCGACGGACACGCAAGTGTGTGTTTGTTTGTACAAGGGGCGGTCGGGTAGCCTAGTGGTTAAAGCGTTCGCTCGTCACGCCGAAGACCCGGGTTCGAATCCCGACATGGGTACAATGTGTGAAGCCCATTTCTGGTGTCCCCCGCCGTGATATTGCTGGAATATTGCTAAAAGCGGCGTAAAACCATACTCACTCACTCACTGTTTGTACTATTCCGGGTGTTATAGTGCTAACCTGCGGTGATACAATGCTGCGGTTTAACATGGATACACAACACACGCACAGTATATGGACTCCGAACCGACCAGTGCTGGTGTTGTCCCCTTAATGCTGGGCGCCAGGCAAGGTAATAACAAGTAATATCTTTTAAAATCTTTTGGAATGACGCGACTCGGGATCAAAGCCCTGCTCTTTCGCGCTCCGGGAGACGCTCAATTGACTACGTCAGAGATACGGTCTGATTCAGGAGTAAGAGGCGACTAACGGGATCGGGTGGTCAGGCTCGCTGACGTGGTTGATGCATGTCATCGTATCCCAATTGTGTAGATCGATGCTCATGATGTCAATCACTGGATTGTCTGGTCTAGACTCGATTATTTACAGATCACCGTCATGTAGCCAGAATATTGCTGAGTGCGGCGTTAAACAACAAATAACCTAACCTAACCTGATTCAGGAACATATTATTAACTTCACCCAAAAGTTAACATAAAAAGGGTTCACCGAAGACCTACATGTATTTCGAGTTATCTACAACAGATTAGTTCCTTCCTCTTAGCATATGTTTATATAATAAACTGATTACTTATTGTGCCCCAAGAGCATGCCAAGAAAGGTTAGTGAGGCATTACAAAGCTATTAACTACATCATACCAGTCATCCATTCTCCACTTGATCAAGTTATGTTCCAATGCGACTTAGGCTTTGTTTCATTTTGGAAGCTTCCAAAGGTCAAAGTTGCTTCCGGTGGTCACCCGCCTCTATTGTACGTTAACAACATATAAGCATTGGTATCACCATTTCGCTAAAGGGATTAAGAATGGCAAAAGTAAAACATCCACAAACTCTTCAATCGGTATTGTCTTTCTGTCCATTTTTTAAATGTAAACTACATTGAGTTAATGACAAATGTACCGTGTTTTCTGTATTAATGGCGCGTATTGACGTTTAACTCATCAGGGAGCATCAATTTGATATATATGGGAGCAGGTGGGAGCTGAAACTATTTCTCCCCAGCTATGTCCAACAAACTATATATTTGCTAAGCACCATCAAGCAATCCCTTCATTTTTACTATTAACACGAACACTGTTATGTTGTTTATATGTTACTGTACGTATATTCCAGTGAGTACACACCCTTAAGCAAATAGATGTAGGTAGTCATGGTAGTTAATACAGTGGGTAAAATGAATCTGTTCACACATAATAACAATAACTGGGATATGCCACCGACTGGATCAGTCACTTTCGCCTGATCACACTCAGTTGCTGTCACTGTATGAGTCTACCAACTACTAATTAACGCTGTGGGCAGTTTACCAGAATATCTCGAGAGAAGTTCTCATTTTGTGACATTTGCGTCTGGTAAGTTGACCCGTGGGTCAGACTGTGCCCTGAGTAGAGATTGGGGGTTAGAGCAGGTTGCAGAGACCGATCTGATTCTTTCCGGAGTCACATTTTCAGTTGTAACCCCAACATGAAGAAGGAGACCACTCTAAGTACGTTCGATTTCAATTCAGTAAAGCTCTGTTTGAGTGAGTGAGTATGGTTTTACGCCGCTTTTAGCAATATTCCAGCAATATCACGGCGGAGGACACCTGAAATGGGCGGAAATGTTCCCATGTCGGGAATCGAACCCGGATCTTCGGCATGACGAGCGAACGCTTTAACCACTAGGCTACCCGACTGCCCTAAGCGCTGTTTGATCATTTTATGATATATCCACTCTGTCAAGACCAACTTAAATTTGGACAATTTTATCAGTTTAGTCCTCAGTCTCGTCATGAGAAGGCAAGGTGATTTATGAATTATAGTGAAGGGAGGTACTGCACTACACTTGCAAGCAACATATAACATGCATGAACATAAATTTATCATTTCTGAGTGAGTGAGTGAGTTGGGTTTAACGCCGCTTTTAACAGTATTCCAGTTATATCGCGGCGTGTCAGCTTAATGTGGGAGGAAAGCCCGAAGTGATGCAGGTCTCAGACGTTTACCACTTCGGTGAAACCCACGAGCACGGGTATGGTGCTGACAAACCTAGAAACATAATCGGGGCGAACAGGGATTCGAACCCACAATCATAGGTTTCTGGCGTGCCCAAGGGACGCAACTCTGCACAGCGAATCGCGGCGCCTTAGACGACTGGGCCACCCGTGCCCCCTCTTATCATTTCTGAACTTGAGTGTCGACACAGTGACGTTTCATTGTGAGTGAGTGCAATAATCCAGCAATATCATGTCGGGGGACATGTGGGGAATAGAACCCGTGTCTTCGACGTGACGAGCGAATGCGTTAACCACTTCCAGTTTATTTTCAACCTTTCTGGTTTGTGTTTGTTTGTTGTTTAACGCCGCACTCAACAATATTCCAGCTATATGACGGTGGTCTGTAAATAATCGAGACTTGACCAGACAATACAGTGATTCACATCCTGATCATCGATCCACACAATGGGCATACTATGACATGCATTAACCAAGTCAGCGAGCCTGACCATCCGATCCCGTTAGTCGCCCCTTACGACAAGCATGTCGCCTTTTACGCCAAGCACCGGTTGTTGAAGACCTATTCTACCCCGGACCTTCACGGGTGTTCTGGTTTGTGAAAAAACGTGAATTATACAGTTAATTTGAAAACCATAAAATATTATGCCTCGAGCTACCATAACTGTTTTGGACACTTTGTGTTTAAGGCCATCACTTCTAGTTTGGGTAATCACATGTAAAACGGCTTCAGGACAAAATGTCCCTTGAATTTAATAACCTTGATAAGAAAAATATTAACAGTTCATGAACATGTAACATGTTTATGGTTACGACCTTCAAATATAGCTATAACTTCATAAGGGATATACATTATATAAGTATGATGGCAGTAGATGACAATGTTGTAACGAAATTATACTAAGTACTAATCATTGAAAGTTGGCAAATGTGACCAAGTATAGTTATCATAATATTGACATTACAATCATGCACAATAGATGCATATATGCCTGACATTTTAGTAAAAATGACGAACCCAAAAGTAAATGCGTGAGTTGAACCAGCGATCTTTAGCGTTACATTAAGTGAACACCACTATAAAGTGATGAGCTGTACTTAGTTTTCGCAGACTCAAAGAAAATGCTTCTCACTGTAAAAACAGTTTACCCGTTAATGTCTAAAAACAAAACGGTTTCCGCGGGTTATCAAGAATATACGAATGATACGATTGTACTTCGTACTTCCAAAACATAATACTTAAACAGTTGTGGTCAAATAAACTGCATAGTATGTCAATCAATGGCAGAGATAATGATTTTGGCAGAGTTGGTGCTGAAAATAATTCTCCGACATAGAAAGCAATGGGATGAAGCCTTCTGTGAAAGATCACACTTGCGGAATCGGTAGATTAATATTATTTTTAAAGTCAGATATATGTTACTGTGTTACTTAATTGAATATAGTATCAAATTACCTTGAACAAGCCATGAAGGATATATAAACGATCCAAGACAAATATAATATGTATAGAACACATGTGCAGTTAATATGTTGTAACAGATGGATATGTAACCTAAATATAGCATCGGTAGTATTTCTGTATTTATTATACCTGAAATATTGTTGAGAGTGGCTTTAATACACAAACAAACAAACAAACAAACTGAATCTGAATCAGCTTAGCCGCTTCTAAAAGGGAAAATAATGAGAAGAAACTTACCGACAATATAATGACAAGTTTCATTCCATTATAGATGGGGGCACGGGTGGCCCAGACGTCTGAGGCGCCGCGATTCGCTGTGCAGAGTTGCGTCCATTGGGAACGCAAGAAACCTATGATTGTGGGTTCGAATCCCGGTTCGCCCCAATTATGTTTCTAGGTTTGTCAGCACCATACCCGTGCTCGTGGGTTTCACCGAAGTGGTAAACGTCTGAGACCTGCATCACTTCGGGCTTTCCTCCCACATTAAGCTGACACGCCGCGATATAACTGGAATACTGTTAAAAGTGGCGTTAATCCCAACTCATTCACTCACTCCATTATAGATGACAAATGCAAAGACAGATGCAATATGTATACTGTTTGTTTAAACTTGTTGCATATATTATTTATACAGATCGCATGGTGTTGATGGTTGTGTACTGGCTGCAAGCTGTACAGTACCTGTCAGAGCGTTACCCAATTTGCTGAAATAGATCGAATAATAGTATTGGAAACTTGGTTGTGTTTGTAAAACACAAGAATTGCCACATAAAGGACGGACGCAGCTTCGAAAGGAAGAACAAAACCCCTTAGAAACTTCGATTGATAGTGATAAATGCCGAAGAAGGATATTTAATAGGATTCCGTTCGGCTGGTTCAATTCACACAGCAAGACAATTATTCAGCTGGTGGCCTATGGGCAAACTTGAATAAGCTTTAATGAAATCAAGGGGATTGGTAACTGACTTACAAACGTCCTGAGTAAAGGGGGGTAACTGATTTTAAACAGATTGTTCAATCAGCCCTGAAGCTTCTGGAACAGAACATTGTCCCATGAGAAGGGAACTCCATACAAGGTTAGCATGACAGAGAAAGTGATTTATCTGTGTTGTAAAACACTTCCGTCAAGTAGAAAAATAACTCTTTTCAGTGGCCGTGCGGGATATTGTTGGTGTGAGGAGGGAAAAAGTAAATAATTATTCTAAGGAACACATGATTAAAAGGAAAACATTACTTCAGCCAAAAACGAGTGAATGTGTGATTTTTATATGCAAGGAAGATGTTAGAAGTTGAAAGCCATTTGCAATTTCTAATTCATTGGATGTAATGTAACGTATATGTCTCATTTAGCTAGTTACATGTAGTCGATCGAAATAATTTGTATTTACAGTCGCAAAGCATACTCATACAAGATTTGTATTGTCATATACTGTTTCGAGAAATCCCAACCTATTGATGTTGCTTTGACCGAAACATGTGCAACCAACATGTATCATGTACCAGATTCCTAACTGTGACGTCATCATCCGCAAACAGCCTTGGACATCCAGTCAGCAGGTTGACCTTTGCTAGACGACCCCGCCTGTATGGTCTCCGTGCCTATAGACCTTTCAAGGGCATGACGTTAACGTCTCTACACCGACGTCACAGACTGAGATGGGCCAGGACTGTGCAGCAGTGGCAGCAGAGAAATTGGCGAAGAGTGCTCTTGAGCGACGAGAGTAGGTGCCAGCTCTTCAAGTCTTATAGGCGGGTTCGAATCTACCGACGACGTGGTGAACGGACGGCACGTTGTTGCGTCCGAGAAGTGGAGCCTTATGGAGGTGGCAGTGTAATGGTCTGGGGTGGCATCTGCATTGATGAGGTTGTGCGGCCTGTGGTACTGCCAATCCTGCAACGACACCCAAGGACGCTGTTTCAGCAGGACAACGCCATCCCTCACACAGCTCGAGTCACTAGCGACCGTATTAGTGGCCAGCCAAATCACCGGACCTGTCGCCCGTAGAGCACCTCTGGGACCAACTTGAACGCAGGATTCGGAAACGTCAACAGCCGCCATTGACGAGGGATGCCTTGGAAATTACCCTGCAGGACGAATGGCGTAGGATCCCTAGTCAGGATGTCAGGAGACTCGTGTACTCAGCTCGACGTAGTGTCAGGGCCTGCAGTGTTGCTGGAGGGGGTCACATCCGATACTGATCCACGTGTGTAGCACGGGACTTTAAAAGAGATCGTCGTCGATTCTGCGGGTGTGATCGAATACTGGACAGTGTACCCAGCATGATAAACGTGTCTGCAGAAATTGAAGTACATGGTTTTTGATATTGTCATTTTCAAATACCGTTTTTGAATAATTGTTGCGTCTTTTTTGTTTTAGACCAGAAATTTGTTCAGTGGCGTTTCTTTTGCCCGTTAGTTTACACGCTATAGTAAGTGCAGTAATGCTCATTTGGGGTGTTCATATTCCAGCAGAAAAGCAATGAATTCAACAATAACACTGATTTAAGACTGTACAATTACAAATATGCCTTCAGGTGTTTGCAAACCTGCAGAACCTCGCTTGCACACCCCAGACGCTCGGGCAGTATGTACATGTAAGCAGAATATATATAAAAAATATCCAGGGACAGCTATTATGCATATTATGTTATGCAGTATTATCATAGAATGTCTCTGTGGGAATTCCTCAGGGCAAGGCTGTAAAGAGCGTCAAAACACATGCCACATAATACATTATAATACCGCAAGGTATGCATGATGGCATTTGGACGGCTACAGAATGACCAACGGATAACATGATTGAGTCTTTGACCTTGATGAATTATGTGTCGGATAGAGAAAACCATCTTCAACTGTTTCAAAAATAGTCAATCACTGACATTACATGTACAATGGTTTAGAGAATATAATCCATGTAGATACGTTTCAACTATCAATATTTAGTTCGAGACCTCTAATTGAAAAGGCAACATCCAAAAGTGTCAAAATGTTTTGAAATATGACTTAAAATTCATCCTCTGTATCATATGGTGAAGTCACATGACCGATCACTTGCAATCGGAGAGAAAGAGAAAGTGTCACGTAGCGTAGTAATATTTAGATATATCTAACTGAGAATACGGACAAGACATTTCATCAACTTGCCAGTTGTCTTTTTCGCCGTCAATGTAAAGGTCTTTTGAAACACGCTGAGAATGTCACGCTGGACTGGCATATTGATGTTGAAAATGCGACGCTGTTGTGAGACCAATATATTGATGTTACGAGTGTCACCTTGGACGAGACAGGCACTGGCATATTCGGCATGCGAGTTAGTTAAGACTAGATTGAATGTGAGAATGTCTCTCTGGACCAGACCAAAATGTTATTGCTGAGCGTGTGAGACAGAAGAGAGTGTAACATTGTAGTGGGAAGAAACAGCTATGTTGGCAGCGGAAAAGAATGACCACTTGGTGTTCAAAGCGCCATGCAGCAGTGTGTTGAACAAGAAGGCTTGTAATTAGGTTTATTGGCTTCTTATAATGCTTTAGCAGTTGGGGCAGGTTGAATATCGGAGACTGTGTTTGCAAACAATTATGTTGAATATGCGAACACGATTCACAGCAACTTGTAGCGATTGTTAACACTGATAACAGCTGGACATTTCTAAATGCACCCGATTGTATGTATAGGGTTTTGTAGCTGTAACATGGTGTTCAGTCATCAGTTGTCTCTGTTGAGTCTATGGAAATCGTGACACAAGGAAAGCAGTGTTGAAGTTGGTCCGTGAGGGTGAAATGTAACAGACAGACAGACTAATATCAGAATAAAAACATTTCTGATTTTGTTTTAGTTTTGTTTACACGAAAGAACTACTTGTACCTCTCTTACGACTAATGCAAATACGCTTGTGTGCTTACGCCATCAAAGATTCAGCAACTTAAAAACATTTAAGTGAACATGAAAATAGCAGAAACCCTTAAAGTACTTTCCCTGTGCCATGATACACTATATATGTTTGCATTTGATCATAACAGTAAATGTAAATAACTCGGTGCTAAAGTCAACATTTTCATTGCTCCCCGAAAAGGGTTCATTGTGTAGATGTGTATGTGTTTCATCAGCAGTAATATTATTGTACAACTTAATACTGCAGCTAGAAACATAGTAAGCATATATATGGTATTTCGGTTGTACTTTACCCCGCTTGAATCATTCTTGCAGAGGAGATGGTTGTAAAAAGCATGAATAATCAATTTGGATATGCTATATTTGGATCAAGAATGCGACAATGTACATAAGCCACCCTTCTCAGTGTGATGATCGACCTGTGAAGATTCCGGGTTAGAATAGGTCTTCAGCAACCCATACTTGCCGTAAAAGGCGACTTTGCTTTTCGTAAAAGACGACTAACGGGATCGGATGGTCAGGCTCGCTGACTTCGTTGATGCATGTCATCGATCCCAATTGCGTGGATCAATGGTCATGATATCAATCACTGGATTGTCTGGTCCAGACTCGATTATTTACAGACCGCCGTCAAATAGCTGGAATATTGCTGAGTGGGGCGTTAAACAACAAACAAACAAACAAACAATGTGATGATCATGATCCTTCCAATTTTATTCGTGTCCGGGTTCCTTCACTTCTATCTAGTGTGATTATGCTGTAGGCGCTGTCCCATAGATAATTGCGTTACACATATACACATTTGATCTTCTGTGTTTCACAACCTGAAACAATTTATGTTATTCCGCTTTATCATTCCGAGAATGTCTACTACTCTGGCTCTCCACAGAACACTGTTTAGTTTGGTGAAAGGAGAGCCACAGAACAATAAATCTGTTAACCTTCATTAATCATGCCACATGACACCAATGGCCATGAAAGCTTTTTCAAAGTTGTCCGTCGATCACCAGCTGAATAATTGTCCTTCCTTTTGAGGTGAGGCAACTTTACATTTCCCATTAAGTGACTTACTTGGGCGCTCATCATTACAGTTGAATTTCCGAAAGAATTCATTCTTCTCGTGGAAGTTGCAATCTGGCGGGACATGGCGATGGCAAAACACTGTTTCTGATACCCAGTGGTATTACCCTATCAGTCCCGGAAATTGATTCTCTCAATGACGGACGTCGGGATTTCTTTCAATAAGGCACCATCTGCCTTCCTCGAGAGGGTGGGTAATTTAGGAGACAACCGGTTCAACAAAAGCTTTCCCAAAGACGCTTCAGTCATTTCACAGGCATTATTTCCATGCCAACAGTCCAGAGGAAACAGTCTGCAAGTAGTTTATTGAGTCAATCTGACCTTCTTTTACCCAGAGATTCGATTGAAAAACACTATGAAAGGTTCGGTCTCATCATTAAGTTATATCGAACAAGACGGATATACTATGAGATGTCATGAGGTGGAGTGATACATGACTATTTAGTTTTGTTCACAAGCCACTTCTCCGTGAATGGTGTGGGACTGATCTCGTGGGGATTCCGGATTAGAATAAGTCCCCGGCAACTCATGCTGGTTATAAGAGGCGACGAATGGGATCGTGTTTTCAGACTTGGTGAATTGTTTTTTACGCGTCATTGTAGCCCAACGGGGTTGATCATTGCTCACAATATCGATTACTAGATTACATTGTATATGACCAATACTTTATTATTTACAGGCCGGTGAGGAATAATGCTGAGTGTGGCGTTTAACCCCCCAGAAAACTACAGAGAACAGCACGTCAACAAAGTGCAAACTAAAATCACGATTGTGTGTCATTGTAACCCGTAGGCTATCATATGTTATCACTCAGTGATTCTGTGGTACAAAACAATTTTCAATCACTCATAAACTAATTGTCCATCGGCAGCCGCGAAGATCCGGGGTAGAGTAGGTCTTCAGTAACTCATGTTTGTCGTAAATGGCGACTATGCTTGTCGTAAGAGGCGACTAACGGGATCGGGTGGTAAGGCCCGTTGACTTGGTTAATGCATGTCATCGATCCTAATTGCGTGTATCGATGCTCATGATGTCAATCACTGGATTGTCTGGTCAAGACTCGATTATTTACAGACCGCCGTCATATAGCTGGAATATTGCTGAGTGCGGCGTTAAACAAAAAACAAACAAACAAAAAATCAAATTGTCCGTCGAAAATCTGCTGATGGAAAGCAGTCACCGTGAAAGACTTGCCCAGTCACACAATGTTACTTCACATCAACCTGCATGTCCATATTCATTCACCATAGTATACATAGAGGATTTCTCATCAAAGCAATGATGTTTGAAGTAATATAATGTAATCCAAATCATCAGGGCACATTCAGCCATAATGCTATTTCATTATAATCTGCAATGAGACTTCGTCATGTTTCATAGTGGTTTATGACGTTTTAACAGAAACATATGAACTTTGATTGAACAAACACCTTTGTAAATATCGTGCTCAACACGTATTATGCGCCATAATCCGCCTTAGTGATTTCACAACATCCAGTCGTTGTAAGATGGCCGTACAAGATTCAATGACGTGTATGCCTACCGACTACTTGCTTGTCGGAGAATATATCAAACTATGAATGAACATTGGTCTTTCTTGCTGCTGGTTACAGTTAAATCTCAAGGGATCTTTTGCAAATCAACCTAGGTGAGGTAAGATTAAATTGGGTTTAACCTCGCGTCCAAGATTATTGCACTTATATAGCGACGTGCATGTACGTGTGTGTGTTTGTGTGGCTGCTTGTACTAGTCCGGACTGGTGCCGATTTATAGTGCTAGCCCACTGAGATACCATGCAGCAGTTTAACATGAATACCCCACTCAGACACAGTATACTGACTCCGAGCCGACCAGTCCTTGTCTTAGCCCCTTAATGTCGAGCGCCAGACAGGGTAACAACAAGTACCATCTTTTAACGTCTTTTGGTTTGACGCGGCCGGGGATCGAACCCTGGACCTTCCGCTCTCCGGGCGGACGCTCTACCACTAGACCACAGAAGCGGTCCAAATCAACCTAGAGTTGCTACTGCACATGGTTGTTTCCGTAGTGCTTTACTTGCATTTAACCTTGGAAAAAATAATGTTGGAATAATACATGCATTGCTATGGCCTTGATTTGTAGCAGTTACGAACAACCGAGAACTAAATCAATACAGATTGAGGTCTACACAGACTATTGTTCAGGATATTTGCGAAGAGAGATGCTAAAATACAAAAAAGTAAATGCAAGAAGGCGTCTATTCGCAGTCTGCGGTCTATATTCTTGAAATTGAAATCAGTAGAAATGACAGTCAAGTCGCACTTATCTCAACCTCAATTCGCCAGTTCGTTCAGCATGATGAGGAATTTCTCAACCTCAGTAAAGGCTTTGTGTCACTCTCAACATCAACATATAGATAGCAGCCCAGTGCGATTCTCTCAACATTGATACACATAGATAAACACTTATCTGGTCCAGCGTGGCATGCACTAGTCAAGCCCAGGGTCAGTCTCTCAACATCCGTACTCCATTCTATCAAAGCTTACAATCCCAACGTTAATATGCAAGTCAAACCAAGCGGCAACCTCTCAACACCAATATGCCATTCAGTCAAAGCTTACGATCTCAACGTCAATATGCAACTCAAACCCAGCAGCAACCTCTCAACACCAATATGCCGTTCAGTCAAAACTTACGATCTCAACGTCAATATGCAAGTCAAACCCAGCAGCAACCCCTCAACACCAATATACCATTCAGTCAAAGCTTACGATCTCAACGTCAATATGCAATTCAAACGGCAGCAGCAACCTCTCAACACCAATATGCCCTTCAGTTAAAGCTTACGATCTCAACGTCAATATGAAAGTCAAACCAAGCAACAACCTCTCAACACCAATATGCCATTCAGTCAAAACTTACGATCTCAACGTCAATATGCTCTTTCACACCCAGCGTGAGCCTCTCAACATCCACATGTTCGATCACTCTAGCCTTAGTTTCTCAGGGGACACAGATGGACCAGTCGTGTAAGGCGCCCCAATTCACTGTGCGCAATTCACAGTTGTGTCCCTTGGGCACGCCAGAAGCCTGTGATTGTGGGTTGGAATCCTGTTTCGCCCCTATTATAGTTCTACGTTTGTCATCACCATACCCGTACTCGTTGGTTCAAGGAAAGTGGTAAACGTCTGGTGTTTCCGTCCGAAAATGAAAGGACTGCAGACGTCAAGAGCAGCACCAAATGAATCTGTAGTACTTTCTAATTGTACAACATTGCATTCGAGAGGCTTTCAACATCGGCAAATCAATCGAACCAGTTGTTTCCCTTTCACTGTCAGAATCCATCTTTAATTTGAGATTAAAGCTTATTGAGCTTCCCATTAGCCACCACGCGACTGATCGTCTTCTAAGAGAATTGAATCAGGCAAAGCAGGCCCATTGCGACAGCATGCTACACAACTTCAGATTTCCTGGCATAATCCATACTTCAGCCGCAAGCTTTGATGTGTGGTAGAGTCGCCGTTGCCTGCAACGCATTATGCCACCCCAGTATGATCTTCTGATTCATGCTGGACACAGGATCAACCCTACTTCTAAATCATTGATATAATCATCCAAACTTGAGAGCATTTGGGACTTGAGCAAATCAGATATTCCCACACCTCATCCTATGCATTAAACAAAATATATTCGTTTTAGTGACACAACTTGCATTTTGAAAGTAAGCATATCATAATTGGACATATGTGTCATCCATTTAGTTTAACGAAAACAATAAAATATATATCATTAATATTTTATTGACTCTTGATTTAGCCCTCCAGAAATGGAGGTTTTATCTGCATGCTGTGATGAACCTACACCTTCAGCTGTCCGTGTTCCTTATTAATGCATTTATTCGAAAGATGTAATTGAGAGTTGGATGACAACAGCTCCCTCGTGCCTGTCATGAATACATGTCGCTAGTTCTTGCCATGTTGTATATGTGTTATCTTATTCTTTGCATGCCGTACCCTCACCCCGACGTCTAGTTGATACGACAATGACAGCGTTTTATGCTACTCATTTTAGCTCTTGCTTTTTCTCAGTACCAGTACCTTCCCAAGTGTGAAGATGACGACCAAACACCGAACAAAATGCATTCGATCTTCTATAGTATTTAACTGAATAAAGAGGACATATTTTCAATTTATTTTATTTTACCTCAACATAGTCTCTAAATAATAATTGCTAAAAGAAATAAAACAAGATCATAAGATAAAGATCAAGATCATAAAGCATCATTCAAACGAAAAGAGACCGTGGTGACCTCAACACCATCGTATCAATCATTAATGTG
This sequence comes from Haliotis rufescens, assembly GCF_023055435.1. Classification (NCBI taxonomy): domain Eukaryota; kingdom Metazoa; phylum Mollusca; class Gastropoda; order Lepetellida; family Haliotidae; genus Haliotis; species Haliotis rufescens. The sequence goes on from NW_025964323.1 coordinate 1,398,650, forward strand.
ACATAATAAAACAAATCTAAGTTCTAATGTATCTCCAGAAAACCAAATTACCGACAACAACAGCATCCACTTTCTCCATAACGTATATTTTGTGAGACTGAATGCATATCAGATGACTGGGAACTGTCGACAGACTGGCACATTACATTCCCGATATTCGATTGATTTGCAGACATACTTAACCTTTACGTCTTTGACCGTCTGGTGTCTGTTCCATGCCACTCATGTTGAGAGTTGGGTCTCAGACATGACGTGGATGGAATATCACATTCCTCATTAGGGAATAGTGATTCTGACAAATAAACAAAAGCCAATCCACATTATTGTTAATGGCTTACTTCGGGAGTTTTTTTTATCACAATATCAGTATATACATTTCAATTAATTAAAATGATACTCTTATAACTAAGATTCAAATAATTCTGTACACGCGATGGCGGTTGTCATGTCGAAGTAAAACTTTGATACATTGTTGATTACAAGAAGAAGAGCTCAAATGATGTTGAAGATGAATCTCTCAATGTCATAATGGATGAGAGCAACTCAGCAGGAGGTGATAGTCATCTTCCTAATATGAGCACTAACACTTAAACAGCATTCCAGTTTTATCGCGGCGTGTCAGCTTAATGTGTGTGTGTGCGTGGGGGGGGGGGGGGGGGGGGGGGGGGGTCGTCTAAGGTGCCGCGATTCGCTGTGCAGAGTCCAGACGCCAGAAACCTATGATTGTGAGTTCGAATCCCGGTTCACCCCGATAATGTTTCTAGGTTTGTCAGCACCATACCCGTGCTCGTGGGTTTCACAGAAGTGGTAAACGTCTAAGACCTGCATCACTTCCGGCTTTCCTCCCACATTAAGCTGACACGCCTTGCTATAACTGGAATACTGTTAAAAGCGGCGTTACACCCAACTCACTCACTCACTCATTTAATGTGGGAGTGATGCAGGTCTCAGACCTTTACCACTTCGGAGAAACCCACGAGCACGGGTATGGTGCTGACAAACCTAGAAACATAATCGGGGCGAACCGGCATTCGAATCCACAATCATAGGTTTTTGGCATGCCCAAGGAACCGTGCTCGTGGGTTTCACCGAAGTGGTAAGACCTGTGGCATCACTTCGGGCTTTCCTCCAATATTAAGCTAACACGCCGCGATATAACTGGAATACTGTTAGAGGCGGCGTTAAACCCAACTCACTCACTCTAGATGAAATAAAAATATTAATATTAGTATTTTGTCTACACTTCTACATTGCTCACCAAAAAGATCATACCCTTGAAAACGCATGGCCTGTTTCAATGAATTTTCAGAACGGCAGATAGATAAATGAAAGAATTAGAATCTATAGAAAAAATAACATCTTCATATCCTCAAATGCAGTTATATTTAAATTGGTGTTTTGGCTTCGACAAACATTAGCATCCGTATGACAATACAGCACACTGCCCAAATCAGCTCTAATACCCGCATACGTCAGTTCATGTATCTTTGGGTGACAATTCATGAACACTATAAGATGTAGCAGTTAGGTTTAATATGAAGAGCAGGGGGCGATTAAATAAAATTGTAAGAAAACATATGTTCGATTGAGAGTTGAGATTAACTTGTGTTAGGTCACGTGACTTTCAATGACTCGGACAAAGCGTGCAGCTTTTTGCTTCGAAGCGAGGTATTAGGGGTCAAGATTTATTCTCTCGCTCAGAAATGTATTTCCCTCCCAGGCGGGATACATCGTATTTTATAACGATCACGTGAACCATTCAGATCTCATCATTCTGATATGGAGGTCTGATAAATGGGGTTATATCTCATATCATGTGCGCACTTATATAGATCACTGTTTCTTGAACAGTGTAAACTGCTACGACACTGAATGTAGCATCTCAATAGTCAAGATGTGTCGCAATAACGTATCATCTTACATAGATGGCTCAGGAGTGCGAGGAGGCGTAATGGATGAAGCATGTGGTCGACAGGCCAAACATTCGATTTCGATTAGAATATCCATTATTCCTCTTATGACTGTTTCTATATCCCGAGATTATGCCGGATCCCGTGATTATGCTGGAATATTTAATAAACGTAAAACTCGCATGAAGACCTGCACCATTCCAACATAATGTAAAGCAAAGTACTTCCAAATTGCCTTGGACGAATGTATGTGAGACAGATGTAAACAGACACAAATCCGGTTCTAAAAGTAATAACACTATTTCCTAATAAAAGTCGTGAAGATCCGGGGTGGAATGGGACTTCAGCAACCCATGCTTGCCGTAAAAGGAGACTATGCTTGTCGTAAGAGGCGACTAACGTGATCAGGTGGTCAGGCTCGCTGACTTGGTTGATGCATGTCGTCGATCCCAATTACGTGGATCGATGCTCATGATCTCAATGGTCATGATATCAATCACTGGATTTTCTGGTTAGTCTCGTTTATTTACAGACCGCCGTCATATAGCTGTAATGTTGCTGAGTGCGACGTTAAACAAACCAACCAACCTTATAAATGTCACGAAATGATAGATACTTATCAAACCTGGAACCCTGCATAAAGAGTATCACTCAGGAACTGATACTGTCAGTGAACCTGTCATGTTCATGGCACTATGCTGCCATCACCTGTAAATGACACATCTCCAACCAGCCCATCTGTTGTGCTATAATCAGTTTTCGCCTAAACTACCGCCTACGATTAGTAAATATTATGACCCAAAAAGATAACAAAGCACTGTGCTTGTAACATACGAACGAATTGAATGCCCTGGCAATACAGCCACAAACAAAGGAGCACAACACCAGAGTAAAGCATTCCTCCGCATGTACACGACAATTTAATGTCCGTCCAGAGTGTTTTCAGGGCTAAAACAGATCTCCAGCAACCACAGATTGATTGAGAGATTAACTCAGATATCTGTGATAAGAGGTTCATATGGAAAGTTGGGACGATGACAAAGGGGTCACATTGGCCATCTCACAAGCTGCTTATGCCACATGACCATTTCTTCTTCCAACAAGAGATACGGACACCAGATCGCCGATCATATTTACATATAACACTATTGCAGTGAGAATGATATACATCCATAATTAATTTGAAATAAATGCATTATAAACGACGTGAAGACAATGTTAAGCTGTATCTCGTTTTTGAAAGCAGATCTAAACTACTTAAAAATGATTTTATATGCTATTGGCTATTTAAGTCTTTAAATCTATGTGTAAATTTCTCATCTAATTACAGGATATCTATAATACAATTACAGTGTTGATGTGGCGTTGTGCATGGTGGTATTGTGTAGATCTGTGGCTGAATCTTAAAAACATGTCACAACGAAAAACACAACCAACTCTTGATGTTAGTGTTGGATATGAGAGTCTGGGGTGTTGCGGTCGACGATTATAAATCTTTCTTATAAATCCGAAGGCGAATACCCGACATGACCCACTAAAATGCTAGATTGGAGGTGGTTAGAATGTGTGTACGAAGAAAATCTTCAGATTGACAGTTTTAATCCCCATGTTTTTCATTGGAAACGAATCGAAACAACCCTGTGGCCGTTGTGCTTTGATAATATAATAATGCATGTTTACCAGAATATCATAATATAACTTATAATTCAAATTTTATCACTTCCGATCGAAACCAAAGTCCTCTTGACAATGTTTGTGCTTTAAAAAAACCAAAAAAACATTTATCCAAAATTATTATACGACCTATAACATTAAACTGATTCCATCAGTAAACGATAAAAGAAATAAATTACTCCAATATCAACATGTTTAAAGACTTACATACATGTATAATGTAACACAAACGTAAACAAACTTTCCATTCACTCATTACATCTATGGACCTGTCAACCTAAAGGTCGAACCGTACACCGTAGATAATGTGCTGTGAGTTCATTCAGTTAGTGTGATCTCAGTGTGTTATTTCAAATCACTTGGGAAAACATTTTGAAGCGAGTGTTTCCTGGTGAAGACTTAAGTGTATGTAAATGATGTATGGTGACACCTCGACTTGAGCGAACCATCATTCATGATTCAATATGCATTTGCAGCCAGTTGTGTTAACCTAAATTGAATAACAGTCCCTGAGTACAGATTAACACATCTAAACATTGATTTACATTTCTACTGAAAACTGATCCAAATGAAATCGTTACGTACATTGGTGCCTGTTGTGTGTAAATTATATAAAACAAGCCTGATGTCTGCTTAGACAGCACGTCAGTCCATGCAGTGTCCTTGCTTGGTTTATGTTGGTAGTGATCATTCAAGTGGGCAGGGGACGCCTACCCCTTCACGAACACCTGGTATCATCACTGATTGGTATGTTTATGGTATAGTCGGAATGGTACAATGGAAAGTATTTTTTTATGATTATAGTTGGTTGGTTTGTTGTTTAACGCCGCACTCAGCAATATGCCAGCTATATGACGGCGGTCTGTAAATAATCGAGTCTGGACCAGACAATCCAGTGATTGACATCATGAGCATCGATCCACACAATTGGAATCGATGACATGCATCAACCACGTCAGCGAGCCTGACCACCTGATCCCGTTAGTCGCCTTTTAAGACAAGCATAGTCGTCTTTTGCGGCAAGTATGGGTTGCTGAAGACCTATTCTACCCCGGAATCTTCACGGGTCTTCTTAATACAATAATGTGTTTAATACACTTTTTCCTGAAATGATTAATATGGTAATTTATAAATCTTTGAAAGCATAACTCTGAATAACAGAAATCAAAATAACACATATCCCATTTATACATCTGTTTTAGCAGCATATGATTTTCTAAATAAACTCCACCCCACTGCTGTTGAAGCGTGTCAGTGCAGCAGGTTATCGTTTATGCAACACAAGTTTATTTCCATACCAAACTCTATAAATATAAATATTCATACAGACGAATATGTCTCCGAAGTGACATAATTGAGTTGACCTCAGATGTTTAATGAGTAGTTTTCTGGAGGAGTTGCTATTGACTTGCTGTGTGAAAACCTGTGTTCATTTTCAAATTAGGAGGTAACACGGAAGTGTTATGGTCATGGCAATTATAGTAAAATATGTATATCATTTTAGACTCAAACTTAGAAAGGTTAAACCAAAATCAATGCAAACAGCGTTGTATGTGTTTCGTGATGAATAATTTATGAGAAAAAATATAATCAATATTTCACTGGAGTGCTGAAAGTTCTTGCTTCTGCTTCAATAACACTCAGGTTATCACAGCAAGAAAAAACAGTCAAGATAGTAATCTTTTCTTTACAACAAATTCCTAACATCTTTTTGTGTACTTTCATCCATTTATCCCTTATGATTTCTTGAGAATAACTTTGCCATAGTTTCTACCCCTATCTATTGCAACATGTCTAGCCTGCTTGTGACCAGGCTCAATTAAAATGTTCCATGATGGAATCAAGCATATATAAAGTGTGCTACATGACAGCAGTTAATGAAGAAACGAATGCTCATCGACTGGTTTGAAAATCCAAATAAAACGTTCAATGAAGATTGGAAATATCACTGAAACTCTGACTCCAGAATGGATCAGTTCTGGCTCTTTGTTGCAGTTGTGGGAACAAGATCGTCACTATCGCCTCATCAAACGCGTCGTGAATTGATTGAATGACACACAGGTCAACTCACCAGACGGTCATGTCACTGAGTACATATCTCCCGAAATACTCCCGAAATATTCTAGTAAATACCCTCTTCGTTATTAGTAGTTTGACAATTCAACGACAATTGAGTGTGTGCAGGCTGAAGAGATGGCTACAGTATATGTCCTGTGATTACCACTCAATAGCCAGGATAACCTTACAGGATAATCTACAGTGACAGATTTATGGAAGAGGTATATGAATCTATATATTAGGGTCTATACATATGTTATTTCGGGGACAGATGTCTTCAAGTCTACAAATATGAAGGTTAGGTATTCATGTGCGATGAACGTATATCAGGAACAGGTCAGATGGAATGGGGTTTAACGTCGCAATCCAGATTATAGGGCCTTTATAGCGAAGTGCATGTACGCGTGTTTTTTGTAGTGTGTGTGCGTGCTTGCGTGCGCGTGTATGTGTCAGGCATAGCATATTGACTCCAAGCCAAACAGTCCTCGGTTTCTCCAAATTAATGACGAGCGCCAGGAAGGGTAACAACACACTTTTAACGTCTTTTGGTATGACGCGGCCCGGAATCGAATCCCTGACCTTCCGCTCTCCGGGAAGACGTTCTATTGACTAGACCACAGATGCGGTCTGAAGCAGGGACAGATTATTAACGTCACAGAAAAGTAACCATCAAAGGGATCATGATAAAATTATACAAAAAAAGTTCAGCAAAATAAACCTACGTGTATTTAGAGTTATTTAGAAATGTCCATATATCGGAGCCATCTTCCGCAATCAACCTACAAGAGATGACGTTTTTCCCTCGTAGCATATGATTTATAGAATAAATTAATTACCAGTGTGCCCAAAGGGCATGCCATGAATGATACATTAGGCTTCTCATCAAATCCCACCAGATATCCATTCTCCGCTTGGTGAAGCTATGTTAAAATACGACTTAGCCTTTGTTTCATTTCGGTACAGATCGAATGCGAAGAAGCTTCCAAAGGCCCAACTTGCTTCAGTTGGTCATCCGTATCTCGTATCAGTTCAAAGAGGTCATTTCGCCCGACATGACAACATGTAAGCGCAGGATAAAACAATTAATATTAATCCACCGCCTTCATCATATCGGAAGTGTTTCAAGCTACACGCTTCTATTTAATTAGGACCCGTTCTGTTGGTAAGGACAACTGGTACCAGATCTGTAGACCCACAGTAACCATGCCACCAAATACCAGTGGCCTTGGGAACTTACGTAAAGTTGCCCGTTGATCACCAGCTAAATAATTGCCTTTTCCTTTGAGATAAGGCACCATAACATTTCCCAGTAAGTGACTTATTTTGAGCGCTCATCGTTACAGTTGTATTTCCGGAAGAATTCCTTCTTCTTGTGTCAGCTGCAATATAGCTGGAAATGGCATTGCCAAAACACTGGTTCTGATACCAAGTGGTATTACCCTGTTAGTGCCGGAAATTGATTCTCTCATCGTCGGACGGTGGGATTTCTTTCAATGATACACCATCTGCCTTCCGCGAGAGGCTGGGTAATTTAGGAGACAACCGGTTCATCAACAGCTTACAGAAAGGCGCTTCAGTCATTTTACATACATTATTTGGGTGCCAACAGTCTTTGGGAAGCAGTCTGCAAGAAATTGATTGAGTCAGTCTGACCGAACTGCACGCAGATAATCGATTGAAATGCATCGTATGAGGCATTTGGTTTGTAGTTATTGACAAATTCCCTTTAATGATAAGATGATGACGTTTAAGTTCCTATTTTATTTATTAACTGTCGATGAAACACTGTACAAATTTGCGCATTGGACGTTCTAAGGCAACAATGAAATTACTGACTTTAGCGCCGTGTAACAAGGTTTTCATTTATTGTTACAATACTGTTATGTTCCATGTGATCAAATACACAAAAAATATACATTGTGTAATGGTACAGGCAAAATACTTTCAGAGTTTCTACTATTTTCGCCTGACAACTCATGTGATCGAAGTTTACTATGATGTTTCGAGTTTCTGAATATTTGTTGATATAAGCACATAAACATGTTCGCGTCAGTATTAATAAAAGCATAAGTACTTAATGTACCGAGGCCTATAGTAAAATCACAAATGTTATTGTACTTTTATCAGTGTGTCTGTTAATTTTTACATTCAAAGACAAACTTGAATAAAGCTTGCCTTGTGTTACGATTTCCACACCTTTCGATAGAGACTATCGATAATTAATCACAAAATCACAGCTTCAAAACCCTGTAAATACAAACTGATGCAATTAGAAATGTCCCAAGCTATATGTTTGCAAAGACTGACATACTCTCCAATATTCAACTGGTCAGCTGCAGCTTGCCTCAACGGCTTATGGATTAAACATATGGAATAAACCTCATTGACCTGTGAAGATTCCGGGGTAGAATAAGTCTTCAGCAACCCATGCTTGCCATAGAAGGCGACTATATGCTTGTCGTGAAAGGCGACTAACTGGTTGGACTCGATTATTTACAGACCGCCGTCATATAGCTGGAATATTGCTGAGTGCGGCGTTAAAAAAAAGAAAAAAAGAATAAACCTCATTACGACAGTGCAGTCCTTTGTATTCACAAAGTGTCATCACAGTGGGGCATTGCGCTGCATTGCGCTTATAACACCAAGTCGTCATTTCAGTCCGGTGTCCACGTAGCTGTTTCATCCTCACCTGGTCAGTCGACACACTGTTACACTCTCTCACGACACACTCAGAAATACCGGTTTGGTCATGGGTGACACTCTCACATTCAATCTGGTCCTAACTGACGCGCATGTTGCAATGCCCGTCTAGTCCAAGGTGACACACTCAACCTCAATACGTCACTGTCGTACAGCATAACATTCTCAGCATCAATATGCCAGTGTCCTTCTAGTCTATGGTGACACTCCTAAAATCAATATACCTGTCTCATAACAGCATCGCATTTTCAACATCAATATGCCAGTTTAGTCCAGCATAACACTCTCAACATCAATACATCAATGTTACAAAAGTCGTGTACATTACGACAAAAAAAGACACCTGGCATATTGTAAAAACACCAAGTGGGTGAAATGTCTTGTACGTTTGCTCAGTTATATCATAATATTGACATGCTAGCGGGAAACATTCTCTTTCTATCCAATTTCAAGTGATCGTCAAATGACTATAGCATATTACGTTGAGAATGCAGTTTCATTTACGTAACTTTTCAATGAATATATGTCATGCAAAAACGACCACTAAAATCGTCCATTGTGGCATGGTCCATGCATCAACACGTTTGTCAATTTTCGATCTGAAAATGGATAATTGAAACAAAGGCAGAAGGATCTACTTCGATTAGCCATTGTAATTACTGTGATCGACATGTTTTGAAGTTGAAGATGTTTTGCGTTGTCCAACGCCGTAATGCATCAAGGTCAAAGATACAATATTGTTATCCCAAGACTATTCTGCAGCCGTCCCAATCAACATCATAATTTTTATCGATGCACAACTATACCTTAAATATATGAGATGTGTTTTCTCCTCTTCTGCAGCCGTGCCTGTGGTGATGAATTCCGACAGATTGTAAGACATGCCAACACAGTGTGTGAGGGTGGATGTACCGGGAGCAGAATAAAGAGGAGGAGTTTTTTTAAGACAATGTTGTTGTTGTCCACTACTGCTCATTGTCTCAACATATTGATAATCCCTCATAGCAGGGGAGTAGACCAGTCCATTCATTAATTAGGTGTGACCAGCATGGCCCAATTAATTAGTGAGCTAATTTTAACTGCTTTTTGGGAGGTCTGCATTTTGGAGGTCTACGTTATGGGAGGGAACCGGTCAATGCCGCCTTGAAAAGCATTTCAGGCATATCACGGTGTGGCAGCTCAATGTGGAAGACCCGACGTGATACAGATCTCAGACGCTGACCACTTTGGTGAATCGCATGAGCACGGGTATGGTGATGACAAACCTATAAATGTATTTTGGGCGCACCGGGATTCGAACGCACCATAATAGGTTTTCGGCATGCACAAAGGGACACAATCGGCATAGCGAATTGCAGGCCACTGGGCCACCCGTACCTTCCCGTCATTTCTATGCCAACATAACGCTGCATACATGTATGTGCCTCCATTTTACTCCATAGCATCGGAGGCAAATTTGATGTCGAGATTTGAATGTGATCGTTACTAAATGCTTGTCAATGAGCATCTCTGTTGTGAAGGAGAGGATCTGTGGGTTGTAAACACCTAAAAGCATATTTGTATTGATACAAATTTTCTCAGGTGATTTTTATTGTTTATTGATTGCGCAACTTTAAGGAATATGAACACATTAATACAGTAACTAAAGCATGTCAACGAAGAAAAAGCAACTTGAATACTACAGTTTAATACTAAACCTATGATGTTTCGAATGATAATGTTCTTTTTCGTTAAGCTTGAAGATGCTTTCATATATATCTTGAATAGACTCCACATTCATTGAAACTCAAATACAAACAAAAGTTTGCCACTAACGTGGCTATATCCCCCGACCCTGTTGCAGAATTTAAGACATAATTAAATCTAAACAAACCCTAACCTTTTTTAACCGAGGTGGAACTTGTCATGGAGGTTGGAACCTAAGTCCATCTTGTTGCCATGGAAACGTAAAAAATAAAAATTTCTAAACAGCAAAAGATACCATTTCAGCATGTACTTGACAGACCTGCAAAGTTTCATGAAAAGATATTAAACGGTTTCTGAGTTTTGCTCCGGAAACGAAACGTGACGGACGTACGGACGGACCGAGCCCGTTTCTATATCCCCCGTCAACTTTGTCGGGCGGGGGATAATTATTTGGCTCAGTAGCTAAGTGAGACATGTACTTTACATTACATGCAGTGACTTAGAAATACTATGGGCTTTCTACATGTTACACATTCTCTCGTCTTTGGTCGATGTTTCATTTTCTTTTAAACAAGTATTCCTTAAAATAATTACGTAGTTTTTCCCTCCTCACACCAACAATATCCCGCATGGCCAATGAAAAGAGTTATTTTTCTACTCGACGGAAGCGTTTTACAACACAGATAAATCACTTTCTCTGTCATGCTAACCTTGTATGGAGTTCCCTTCTCATGGGACAATGTTCTGTTCCAGAAGCTTCAGGGCTGATTGAACAATCTGTTTAAAATCAGTTATCCCCCTTTATTCAGGACGTCTGTAAGTCAGTTGCCAATCCCCTTGATTTCATTAAGGCTTATTCAAGTTTGCCCAGAGGCCACCAGTTGAATAATTGTCTTGCTCTCTGAATTGAACGCAATCCTATTAAATATCCCACTTCAGCATTTATCACTATCAATCGAAGTTTCGAAGAGGGGTTTGTTCTTCCTTTGAAAGCTGCAATCTTCCTTTAGGTGGCAATGCCTGTGTTTTTGAAGAAAGCACCAGGGTTCCAATACTATTATTCGATCGATTTTAGTAAATTGTTTAAAGCAGTGAAAGGTGCCATACAGCTTGCAGCCAGTACACAACCACCGACCCCATTTGAGCTGTGTAAATCATGTATGCAACGAAAGAACAAGCTTAAGCAAACTTTAAATCGACTGCATCTATCAACTTTAATGTGAAACAGTTCTTGGAAAGAAATTTGTTTGAAAAGCATTCTTTTGTTGGAAAGTTTGCTTAAAACTATTTTAACCAAACAATCTCAGTGGAGGCCAAGCTGATACAGTTTTTTGTGTATTGTTGTATTTGCAGGCCGTAGCTGGGAGGGTATTTTATGTTTGTTTAATTGTTTGTTGTTTATGGCCACACTCAGCAATATGTGCCGGTCGTCTGTAAATAATCGAATCTGGTTCAGAGAATCTAGTGACTGCACTCATAAGAGTCGACACACGAAATTGGGATACGATGCCATGCATCAGCCAAATCAGCGAGCCTGACCACCCGATCCCGTGGGTTAGGTGGATGTGAGTACGAAGGTGCTGTAAGGTACTTGTTGTCATCAAAGATCCATTCGTCCATTTGTAGTTTGAGTTGCTCATGACCCTGGGGACACTGTTCCTTTTCATATTTCATATATACTGAAAACAAAAAGGTAAGAACCATGAAACTTTTGGGGGATATTTTCTCGTAGTGAAGACAACCAACAATTTCTTAACTTATTTTTATGAGTTTAGTTTGGCTCAGGTACTACAAGTCACAGAAACAAAATAGACGCTTGTATGTTGTGTGTTTAACGCCGTACTCAGCAATATTCCAGCTGTATGACGGACTGAATGTGATATCTTCACGGATCTCTGACATGAACCGCTTTATGGCGGAAAAAATGCAGACGCTTTGTTTAATCGCCACCTGTTTCAACATAATAACTATAAATGTGTTTTATACATTGTATATCTGTCTTGATGGATTACGACTATCATTAATATATCCATCATAGCTTCTTAAGTGACTCCGATACTATATAAAATTAAGATAGGTTACAGTAACATAAGTCTGAACAACAAATACCATTAAACTACCGATTTCAAAGGGATGCTCTTTCACAGAGGGGTAAAGCCCATTGCCGTCTATGTTATTCCTGTGTAGTAGAATTATTTTCTACAGCAAACTTCGGAAAATGTCATGGTCAAAAAGAAGGTGATTCGTAAAGATTGTTCACTATTTTCACTAAAATCCTTGCGTGTATTTTGTGCATGTAGTATCATGATTGGAATACACCTGCAAGTCCAGACAGACGCCACCCACCACGGTGTCTTTGCTATTTGCGACTGCATCAGGCCGACACGAGCCAGCGCGCATGTATTGTTTTAGCTGAAGTACTCTACTCAGCGCTAATAAGCGGTGCTATTTGGTGTGTGATTGGATTAATGTAAGGTTGGATTAAGGTGAGGACGTTTTGTTTAGATATAAATCCACTGATGCTTGAGAGGAGGGGGTGTCGCATTCATACTGAGTCGCATTTTTGGCTAGGGGCCAGCGGTCGCATTCTTTTGGAGACGCATTAATTTCACGTTTTACAGTACCTTTGTGTGACCAGAAATATGTGTAGGAGAACTATAGTTTGTCACATCTACATACTTTCAATGAGTAGTATTTATTATAACTTTTGACCCGTTTAGATCCGGGGTAGAATAGGTCTTCAGCAACCCATGCTTGTCGTAAGGGGCGACTAATGGGATCGGGTGGTCAGGCTCGCTGACGTGGTTGATGCGTGTCATCGTAGCCCAGTTGCACGGAAGTTCGTTAACGTTTGTGTTTTGTTCGTTGTATAACGCCGCACTCGACAATATTCCAGATATATGACGGCGGTCAGTAATCGAGTCTGGACCTGATATGCCAGTGATTGATGTAATGAGCATCGATCCACACAACTGGAATACGATGACATGAATCCAAGTCAGAGAGCCTGACCACCCGATCGCGTTAGTCGCCTCTTACGACAAGCATAATAGGTTGCTGAAGACCCGATCATACCCGATCTTCGCGGGTCGGTGGTCGTAAACTAAAAAATAAAAACCGTAAACTAAAAAATAAAAACCGTATCTTGTTCTTGACACTGAAGATATACCGTGCTGGAGAATTTTTTATATTCTTTTCGAGTAAAGGGCATTTTGTTCAGAGGTCATTAGATATGTGTTTTCCAAAACCGGATGTGATGTCAACCACACAAAGTGTCATAAGCTACTATAGTACCTAGATACATATGATCTTATAGATTAGAACTCAGCTGTATTGGTCACGTGATGTCACAAAGCAGTAGGTTGTCAATAATCTGGAATTGATCTCATTACATTCATATTTCTATTATAGTACCTAGATACATATGATCTTATAGATTAGAACTCAAATGCATTGGTCACGTGATTTCACAAAGCAGTAGGTTGTCAATTAACTGGAATTGGTCTCATTACATTCGAATTTCATATGATGTAGCTGGTCATCGAGAAGAATTTGTCTCTCACGTTTTACGTCATGTGTTTTTCGGATAACAAGTATTGTCGAAGTTTATATCGACGTATCATGTTTGAGGTTTAAATAGAAATAGATTTCCCAAATCCCAGTATAATGGTTCTCATTTGCGTGCCTTGCTCGTTTACTGTCAGTTCTTCCAACACATTTGAAAGGGAAACTACACAATTGAGCGCCATTTAATGATCTTTCACCCCATAGTTGCATGCATTGATTTGTGACATTATGAACAATTTCCATTCTCGTTTTATGTCCCTATCTCATTTAATACCCTCGACGTTGCTCGAATAAGAATAGTTGGTCCTTGGGCTCAGATTAATAACATGTCGCTTAAAGAAAGCATATTTGATCAGTGTGATTTTTTTATACTCATGCGAAATCGCCTCCTTCGTTTTCCTCCAAGGGGGTATAATTATTGATCATCTCATGTCAATTGATAATGACATGGCTTCTTAGGGCGGATGCAATCTAAAGAATAATGGGAAATCCCCCAAAATGGGATTGATGTTATGGTAAATTGTCATTGTAGCTATTTAACACCACTGTGTCGACAGTCAAGTTCAGAAATGATAAATTTATGTTCACACACATGTATGTTATGTTTTATTAATTCCTGGCAAGTGCACTGCAGTACCTCCCTTCTCTAAAATTCATAAATCACCAAGTCTTCTCACGACCAGACTGCCTGAGTACTAACTAATAAAATTGTTCAATTTATGTTAGTCATGATAGAATGGATATAACTTTATATGTTTGCCATATGTTGATGAAACAGAGCTAAACTAATAAAATCGAACATCAGCTTTCAAAAGTCAGTTTAAAGTGGTCTCCTACTTCATCTTGGAGTAACAACTGACACTGACCCCGGAAAGTCTCCAATCTGTCCCTGCAGCTATGACAAGCAGGTCTAAGCCCACATCACTACTTATAGTGACTGCGAACAGGTCAGCTTACCAGAATCTTGTGTCACAAAATGAGAACTTCTCTCGAAATATTCTGGTAAACTGCCCACGGCGTTAATTAGTAGCTGTTAGAGTTATATAGTGACGACGTAGATTCACTTTATTAAGGATTGACACACTATCCATCTACAAGAATATTTGTAGACGTGATGGTATTCACGTCAGGGTCGTTTTTGTAAAATATGTAATTCAAATAACGTAGAAGATGAATTTCACTTTCTAAATAAATGTCAGCATATCGATATCATGACCTACGTCAACAACAATTTGAAACTAAAAGATCGATCTCCGCGCATCAACAATAACTTCCTAATTCATTTCTCACAATGCAGTAATCTGTCTCGTTTATTGTCTTACTCAGATTATATCAGGGATGCTCTGATTGTACGCAGTTCCTTTCTATAGTAACATCGTTAATTTGCTGCAACACTTGTTTTTGTATTTTTAAAATTGACATTTTATGTAAGTGGGCCTTTGACCTTTCTACTGATCATGAGTACAATGATTGACTGATTGATAAAGTGATAGCAACTACGTTTGATCAGGAGGAAGTGACTGATCCAGTAAAATCCTAAAAGTAGTTTTTTGGGGCAGTAGTGAAAAAAATGAATAGTTTGTTTTGTGGCAAAAAATGTCAAAATGTTTGTGTTAATAGTGAAAATAAAAAGACAGTTTCATGCTGTTCAGCAAATATATCTTGTTAGATATACATGTAGCGGGGGAAAATATATTGTGCTCCCCTCGCTCCGATATATATAGGTCTTTAGCACCCACGCTTGCCGTAAAAGGCGACTGTGCTTGGCATAAGAGGCAACTGACGGAATCGGATGGTCAGGCTCGCCGACTTGGTTGATGCATGTCATCAATCCCAATTGCGTGAATCGATGCTAATATCAATCACTCTATTGTCTGGTCAAGATTTGATTATTTACCGACCGCCGTCATATAGCTCGAATATATATATTGCTGAGGGCGGCGTTAAACAACAAACAAACAAACAAACAAAATCCCATATAAATCCGATCGATGCCCCCTAAGATAATACAATCGTCAATACGCGCCATTAATACGGAGGTCATCGATCCCAATTGCGTGGATCGATGCTCATGATATCAATCACTGGATTGTGTGGTCCTGACTCGATTATTTTACAGACCGCCGTCATATAGCTGTAATGTTGCTGAGTGCGGCGTAAAACAAACCAACCGAAATGTCACGAAATGATAGATACTTATCAAACCTGGAACCCTGCATAAAGAGTATCACTCAGGAACTGATACTGTCAGTGAACCTGTCATGTTCATGGCACTATGCTACCATCACCTGTAAATGACACATCTCCAATCAGCCCATCTGTTGTGCTATAATCAGTTTTCGCCTAAACTACCGCCTACGATTAGTAATATTAACCAACCAACCATTAATATGGAAATCACGGTATATTTGTCAATATGTCTGTTGAGTTTTCATTAAAGAATTTAAGTGACAGAAAGGCAATACCGATAGAAGTGTTTGTGGATTTTCGCTTTTGTCACAACAGCAAATTCCTCTTGCCATTGTCATGCCATTTCTTATACCTACCAATTCACCGTTAAAATTTACCTCGGCACACAAAGATCATCGACAGCGTGAAGTTAATATCATGTGAACAGCGACAGCAGTCAACACTTTACAATGATATGCTTCGTCTATTACCATTACAAATCTACCGCGTGATATCTTTTTTCCCATTAACATGAATACATGTATAAACATTCATGTTGGTGTGAACGTGTCATTTGCATTTCCCTCCATGTCTACTTTTTTATAACATAAAACATATTTAGATCACCGGACTGGCCTTTATGGCTGAAGAAAGTTAATGAATGTAAATCTGTGCAGATACGTAGTATGATTGTATTTTCTAATATCGTATTTTTAGTTGCTTTATTTTTAATGACACGTTTGCTCAACGTCTACGCCAGGCAATAATCCGTGTCGAATATCTGCCGGAACATATTCCACTGGGCATGAAAGGCAAAACAGTGGTGAAAGTTCTATGAATGGATCATTGAAAATCAGTGATGAAACTCTGTGTCTGCGAACAGGATGAGCATGTCTCCGCTGTAGTGGTAGCACCCATCATTTTGCATACAAAAGTGTGTATTGCCTAACGCCGTACATCTTTATCCCTGCCCTACGACGGTGGTCTGTAAACAATTGCATCTTGACCAGACAATCCAGTGATGGTGATCCAGATACTGCAGGGAACTAAAAACGTTGAATTGCGAATGCTGCTAAGTAGAGATATTATGGCGCTAATACAGTCGTGCCCCGCTTATACGGACTTCAGATATCCGGAAACCTCGGTTCCCGGACGATTTTCATTCAAAACGAAATAATTACTATATAAATTTACCCGTACATACGGAAATTCAGTTTCCGGAACCGGACGGTCATTTTCATACACAAAACACTGAAATGCACACAAAATTGTCTCACTTATCCGGACAATACACTTCCGCTGGTGGTAATCCTTTGATTCGTGAGAAGTCAATTAACCAAGTGACACTGAGTTGAGACGAGCTTGTTTATTGTACATGTAATCCCCTTCGATAAATATGGCGTCTGTGGAGGTCAGGGGTCAAAGTTGTGTAAGTGGAAAGAAGACCATATTCGTTTTGTAAGACATTGTGGGAAGTCAGGAGAGAGGTGTAGAGTTTCAAAGTCTCGGCCCAAACATTTTTATGATTGTTTATGATGCACCTCAGGGACTTCAGTCCACCAGCAGAAACATCGACCCAGTTTAAGTTGAAATGCACGATGTACGACTTAGTACTGGAGCACAAAAAACACAACCCCGTCTGCATTATCCGTGTTTTTATCTGACCAACAATTAGCAGATATATCATCATTCGGCCGTACGTTGCTCCCGCGTCTAACATTAAAAAACCCAACAATAATGCAGAAGCTATACTTGAACCGTGAATGCGACAATAAACATTGTTTCTTCATTCACAATATCACTGTCAAGTAAGCAAACTGGAAGCAGATGTTTAGCAATATCTAAAACTACATGTAATACCCGACATATTTGCAAATGAGGAAAAGTGGTTTGAACTCTCAAATGACATCATGTTGTATACTGTCATGTTGCATCGTGTAATTTTGGCACAGATACCCTTCCATAGCCATTGACAAACTTTGCTGAAATTGGTACAAATTCACTGCAATGGACTTTTGGGTTGCTTAGTGGTTAAAGGGATCGTTCGTCATGCTGAAGGCCCGGGTTCGATTCCCCACATGGATAGAACGCGTGAAGCCCATAGCTGGTGTCCTCCGCTGTGATATTGCTGGAATATTGCTACACGCGGCGTAAAACCATACTCACCCAAGTCACGAGTCAACGACGGCGTCATGTTTTTTTTTATGTAAGTTTCATTGATGGACATATCGTAACTCTTGGAGCTGCCATGAGCAACCCTGCTCAGTGTGATGATCATGGCCCTTCCTACTTTATTCGTGTCCGGGTCCCTTCACTTCTATCT
The DNA here is from genome assembly GCF_023055435.1 of Haliotis rufescens. Classification (NCBI taxonomy): domain Eukaryota; kingdom Metazoa; phylum Mollusca; class Gastropoda; order Lepetellida; family Haliotidae; genus Haliotis; species Haliotis rufescens. The sequence goes on from NW_025964323.1 coordinate 1,416,737, forward strand.
AATGTTGTTCTTGCTGTAGTCACTGGACCATAGATGATTGCATTACAAATATACACATTTGTTCTTCTGTGTTTCACAACCTGAACAAAATAAGTTGATCCGCTTTATCACACGGAGAGTGTCTGCTACTGGCTCTCCACGGAACACTGTCTTGTTGGAGATATGAGAGCCGCAGAACACTAAATCTGTTAATCTTCATTAATCATGCCACCGAACACCACTGGCCATGAAAGCTTATTCAGAGTTGCCCGTCGATCACCAGCTAAATAATTATCCTTCCTCTGAGATAAGGCAACTTCACATTTCCCATTAAGTGACTTACTTGGGCGCCCATCATTACAGTTGAATTTCCGGAGGAATTCATTCTTCTTGTGGAAGTTGCAATCTGGCTGGACATGGCAATGACAAAACACTGTTTCTGATACCCAGTGGTATTACCCTATCAGTCCTGGAAGTATATATTCTCTCAATGACGGACCTCGGGATGTCTTTCAGTGAGGCATCATCTGCTTTCCAGGAGAGGGTGGATAATTTAAGAGACAATCGGTTAAACAAAAGCTTTCACAAAGGCGCTCCAGTCATTTCACAGGCATTATCTGGACAACAATCTAGGGGCAGTCTGCAAGTAATTTATTGAGTCAATCTGACCTTATTTTACCCTGAGAGTCGATTGAAAAGCCCTATGAAAGGCTCGATTTGATATTTTTAGTTGTTATCGAACATGACAGATATCATGAACGATTTCATGAGGTGGAGTAATACGTGACTATTTAGGCCTGTTCATAAGCCACTTCTCCGTTCTCCATGAATGGTATGGGACAGACCCTGTGGGATTTCCGTAGCACAATAGATCCCCGCAACCTATACTGGTCGTAAGAGACTACTAAAGAGATTGGTGACTTGGTTGTTTGTCATCGTACACCGATGGCGTGTATCGTTGCTCACAATATCGATTGTCTGATCCACACTTGATTATTTACAGGCCGAGCTTGAATATTGCTTAGCGTGGTGTTTAACAAAAACAATCTGCTGATGGAAAGCAGTCACTTAAGACTTTTCACGTCACGTAAGTTCACTCCACATCATTCTGGATGTCTATATTCATTCACATCTATATACGGACAGGGTCCGTCTTCGTTACATAAAGGGGTGACGTTTTGGTACCTTTGTACAGGGTTGAATGGTAGATTGACGTTTACACAACAGATAAGGTTGAAGCATGAAGCCTAACAATGTAAGTCTTAGAATAAACTACCACACTCCTCAGCACCCTGCCCACCTCCTAGCCCCCTAATGCATAAATCCTAAAGGTTTGACTGATAGTCAGATGACATCAGTTCCCTGATGTTTGTCAACATCACATGCCGCTGGTTCTAGCTTGTGGTACATGTGTAATCTTATTCTTGCACTACCCTCACGCTGACGTCACCTTGACAGCGTTTTCTGCAAGTTATTTTTTTTAGCCCAAGTTGTTTTTTCCCAGTATCAGAACCATCCCAAATGATGTGAATAACGATAAAAAATCGAACATAATACATTCGACCTTCTGTAGTATTTAACTGAATAAAATGGACATATTTTCAATTTATTTTATTTTACCTCAACATAGTCTCTAAATAATAATTGCTTGATCGTCTTCAACACCATTGTATCTGTCATTGATGTGACATTATTAAACAAATTTAAGTTCTAATGTACCTCTAGAAAACCAATTTGCCGACTACAACAGCATCCGCTTTCTCCATAACGTATATTTTGTGAGACTGAATGCATATCAGATGACTTGGAACTGTCGACAGACTGGCACAAGAAGTATTAAGCAGGATAGAGTTTCAATTTGTATCATATCTACTTTTCTATTTCAAAGTGAAGTATAATAAGTAGATCATTAAGCGTACAAACTACCAGAGACGATGCTGTTGTATCTATGTTTAGCCTGGCATTACAAAACAAATGAAAGCTCTTATATATCTCCACAACATTGCCAACTGCAACAGCATCCACTTTCTCCATGACTAATATTCTGTGAGACTGAATGGACATCACATGACTGAGAACTGTCGAGAGACTGACACAGTACATTCCCGATATTCGATTGCTTTCCAAGCATACTTAACCTTTACGTCTTTGATCGTCTGGTGTCTGTTCCATGCCACTCATGTTGAGAGTTGGGTCTCAGAAATAACGTGGATGGAATATCACATTCCTCATTAGGAAATAGTGATTCTGAGAACAGAATTCAAACCTTCATTATTGTTAATGGCTTTTGTCGAAAGTACCCTTGTCAAGATATACTTGTCATTAAATACATCTACACAAAAAACAAACATTATATTATCATACTCTTGAATATGCATGAACTATTTCCAAGAATTTTCAGAACGGCAGATAGATAAATGAAATAATTAGAATCTACAGAGCGATTAACATTTTGATATCCTCAAATGTAGTTTGATGTGTATAGTTTTTTGCCTTCCACAAACATTAAGATCTGTATGTCTATAGAGCAGCCTACCCAAAGCAGCTCTATGGAGACTTTGCAAATGTGTAAGTACATATATCTTAACTTAACATAACTGTACCTAAGAATGCACAAGCATGGCTTGCTCTTTGGTTGACAATTCTTGGACACAGACTCTTATGTCTTATAGTGTGTATACCCATATAAACCATTGTTTCTTGAACAGTGAAAACTGTTCCGACACTGTAAGGGGCATTTGAAAAGTAGCTTTATGTCACATTAATTTATCATTAAGCACATATGGGTTGGGGGTGGCGAGTAGGCCTAATGGATGAAGCGTTTGCTCGACAAGCCAAACATTCGGTTTCAATTACAACAATCCTTTTCTTTTCTTATGTTTTTTTCTGTATCCTGTGATTGTGCTGGAATATTTAGGTTATGCCCGCATTCCACTAAGCGGTGCTCTGTGGTGCTCTTACAAAGTGCGATAGATCGCCATTTAGAGCGCTAAGATCTCCAAAATCGTTGAAGGATCGCTATCTGATCGTTAACTAATCTCTATGATCATCAAGGTCGCCGCCAGCTGGCGACTCCCCTGCACAAAGATCCGTGGCGCTCCGCCCAGAATGCCATTACGATCTCCAAGGTCGTAATCGTATCATCTTAGAGCGCCGCCGATAGCCACGAAACCTGGTCTTCTGATCAAACGTGCTCCTCGGTGCTCTGTGGCGATCTGATCGCGCTCGGATTGTGCTTCACAGATTTGTAAACAATTTAGGTTGCCACCCCGCGGGGCTCCGATGGAGCTCCAGGGAGATCCGTTCGCCACTTGTTTACGATCTGAAGATGCTCCGATTGCGCTCCTGGAGGCCTATAAAAAAGTGCCACTACCTTTGGCGATCATCATGTCGCTGTTGGAGACTGATGAGTGATTGTCATCCTCTGCATTTGAAGGTAGTATCTTGAATTGGTGTATCAAGCTTCATGATGCCACCCAAGAGCATTAATTAAAGAGGTGCCAAGGAGAAAACCACTAGATGTGGTGGCCGGATGACCGTAGCAGTGGCCAGAGAACCCAGACCCGGCAGTCAAGACGAGACATCCCAGCATGGCAAGAAGAGACAGCCCCGCTTGGTGCACAGGAAGAGTCTCATGATGAGGAGAGTCCACCCCCAGCCAACAAGAACGTGTCAGGGTCAACCTAACAGCAGGGCAGGAGCCGGAGCTGCCAGAATTTACTCAGGAAATCCCGGTGCTGTATGATAAGGACAAGGAAGGAAGGAAGGAAGGACACCGGAAGAAAGGATGTTATGTGGCGACAGCAAGCTGAGAAGATAGCGGTCCCCGTAGAAGCCATCAAGCGCAGGTACCATGACCTCAAGACCTACCTTAACCTTCTTCGCCAGGAGAAAAGTGGTCAAGCTGCCCAGGTCCCAGCACATAGTTCAGCAAGTCCAAACAAAGGCGGCCCCTTGTCGCCGTTCGAGACAGGACCAAGACCCAGCCTTCAGCCCCAATCCTTGAGGAGGCGGAAGGTGATGATAGTGGTGAAGAAGGTGCTTCAAGTTAGCCGTCCCAGTCCCAGGCTACCCCAACCCAGGACACGCTCCAAATACCAAGGAGTGGACCAAGGAGGACCCGTCCTGCAGACCCTAACCAGACCCTGGCGGCCTCGCTGCAGAGCCAGGAGCAGATCATGAGTATCTCCCAAAAGCTGCTTGAACAACTGGGTCCCCGCCAGAGGAACGTCGAGAGGAGCAGTTTTTGTGACTGGGTCAGTAGTGTCTTCCAAGAGATGGAGTCTGACAACTAGAGTGCAGCCCAGAGGGAGATAACCAGCGTGCTCTTCCGCTACATGGTCCCAGTTGCAGCTCCTAAAGTTCAGCAGCCACAGCAGGGACAGGCTGAAGCTAGCCAGAAGTCACAGACTGAGTGAAGATTACAGTGATCGATGCTTTGGAGTATTGTGTTCAAGTTGTGTGTACCCACTGATAGTTACATTTGGGAGTAGTCTAGTAGTGTCTACTTTGTATTTGAATATTTCTTTTAATAAATATAAAAACAATTTTTGTTCCTTTTAGTACTTAATAAATAGAACTGAAATGTACTGGTAGCCAAATAAAACTTTCTCAAATTGTAGTAGAACTTTCAAGAAGAATACTTTTGTCTGAAGTGTTTTTTTTGTTAAACTTCTAATACAATTTATTATTGTCTCTTAATGTTAGCAATGTATTAATGTCTCACATATTTCAAAGTCTCACTCTCGATATCACACAGTCAATTATTGTACTACTTTAAATGCTGCTCAGGTTCCACCAGCCTATCCTGCTATGGTACCGAGCCAGCTTCAATGTTGAAGTACAGTCTAAAGTTCTCTCGCATCTGTTTGGCCTCCATAGTGTCCCTGATGGGTCCCACTCTCTGGTACACCTCTTGCATGTTGGCTTGCTGCCTCAACTCACCAGGTATCAGGTTTTGCTGCACATCCTCTCTGCCCAGGTTTTGCAGGCAGATGCCAGCTTTGAGGATGTCTCGGACCAAATCAGGACCCTGCTGCATCGTGGTCAGTAAACACTGCCGTCCGCTGGCCAAGATGCCGAATGCGTTCTCAACCACCCGCCTGCCTCTGGAAATTCTGTAGTTGGCAATCTGCTTGGACCTCGTCATACCTATGTGGGAGGATGGCTTCATTAGGTACGTCCTGAGGGCGAAGGCGTCATCAGCAAGAATGAAATATGGGACCTCCACAGGCTCCACAGTCTGCCCACATGAATTTGTAATCGGCATCGACGACTGCCAAGAGAACGATGGAGAAGAACCCTTCCTGTACAGTGAACCGGAATTCGGCGGTTTCTCATGTCAATATACTTACCATCTATGGTACTGACAGCATGGGGTATGTTCCATCTAGTCTTGAAGAATCTGAAGTCGTACTGAAGGTTGGCATACTTGTCACAAGAAGCAAGGTATCTTAGGGTTACAGCAAGCTTCAGACCTATTTCCCGGGCCTTCCTCGTATTGATGTCATCATTATGATTTTGAGGGAGATTCTCTGCAACAGTTCATCAAACATGGTGGGCTCCATCTTCATGAAGTTGCAGGATGAACTGGTGTCCTCTGCACTAAGTTCCTCCATGAGTCTGTCTTAATGACCGTTTTGAAGCCTCTTGTCGGCAGCCAACCAGGGTCTACCCAAAAGGTCTTCCTTCTCCTCCTTCTTCTCTGAGGTTTTTGGGCCAGAATACCAAGCCGTTGGTTCACGATAGCATGGTTCATGAAATTAAAAAAGCGCTTGAAAAATGGCAGTGTCTCTGGGGCTCATGTCTAGGACCTAACCCTCTGCTACTAAGCGTAGAACTGATGTGCGCCTCAGAATGCTACAAGTTTAAGCACAAAGAGCTAGGTCACCTCTACGACCTGCACTTTGCTGAGTATGTTGTAACTTCAGTGAGCTGTAACATGATGTATAGAAAAGGGCTTACAAATCTTCTGCGACGAATTTTCGTGTGCCCGATGCAAACAGACACAAACCCAGTTCTAAAAGTAATACCACTATTTTCTATTATATTTCAAGTGATACTTATCTTAACGAGAGCCATGCGTAAAGAGTATTACTCAGCAACTTGTTCATGACACTGTTTACGCGCATAAGTACAATAAGCTTCAAGTCAGTTTGTGGAAACATTCCTTTATATTGAATTACTTCCTGCACCTACACACAACATCAGTAACTTTAAAGCTTACAACGCATAGGCAATCTTTCAGTAATACCGCCATGGGAATAAACAAATGATTAAATCATGCCAGCAATATATACCATCATATTGAAAATTATGAGGGCCACCTCGAGCAAGCCAAATCATTTCATTATTGAAGTAAATATATTAACATTACTGGGAACCCATGTGCTCATGTGTATGAATAGCACATAATTGCTCGTATACTGAATCGTATACAAATGTCACAACGTAATCACCAACTACAACTACTCTTGATGCAAGTGTTGGATTCGAGAGTCCCTATACTGGGGCTGTTGATAATTCTAAATCCTTCTTGAAATCTGAAGCCGAATACTTCAGTCGTCACTAAAAGCGGTGACGATGTTTAGACCATGTGTAAGAAGTAAATCTTAATATTGGCACTTTCATCCCCAATTTTCGCCAGCGGAAACGAGACATAACCCTTCGTCGCCACCGCGGATGTTGGCCTGTCGACTAACAGAAAAGCAGATATCGTTAAGTGACGCCAGAACATTTCCTAGATGGTTTCTTTTGTGCTCACGAGACGCTGTCAGAGGCGGCTATTAGATTATTCTGAAGTAGAAACCTCGACTCTAAACCCTGCGATGGCATTAAACTTTCTGTCAGTTATCAATCTTTTTACTTACTGGGCGGGTGGTATTTACAGTGAGCTCAGATCATTAAAGTTAGTGATTGAAACGGGTTTTTTTATGATCACATGGCCACAATAAGCTCTGTTCTGGGAACACATTAAGGAAAACGTTCTACTGGAATAGATTAGCAAGAGTGTGTCAACTCGGACATGTTATGGTCTATACCACATAGACAATATAGGAGCCAGATAGTGATGAAAACACGTTATACAGAAAGGGAAAGGTCAAAGAAACAAAATCTATATATAAATTCAAGATATATGTGAACAACAAGATGGTATTATCATTTATAAGCACGCTTAGACCACCAATAACCTACGCTGTTGACGCTGTTATACCTTAATAATACACAAAGTGAAAGGCACAGCCATAGGTGCTTAGAAGCCCAGGGTTATATTTGTGGTGTATGTGATCAAGTGACGGGGTGCAGAACAATGAATTGTATCGCCTCAGATCAATATGCTACCCATGCTACGGAAAAGGTGAAAGTAGCCGTATATGGTCGCATACATTTTAACACACATTTTATGCAATATGCTGTTTCATCCGCAACGTTCTTGCCAGTTTAGGCAGTACAAAGACACTTAGCTTCACACAAAAACATTTGTCCCAATCAATGAAAATTGTAGAGCGAAGTTTGTGCTTTAATTATGTTTGACGTTCAATACTGAAACTCAATACTCAACATTCATAACGAACCTGACATTAGTGATGTTGATTTCTTTTGAAATAATCATAATCACGAAGACATGACAGCATTTCGTGTCTTTCTCATCTCTTGAGGGGGATTCAATTTCTATATGTTACACGATTCGAAGCCATTTTATTATTCTGTCATTAGGCATTACGAACTTTCTCAACGGAGCTGACGTAAATTCGTAAATTTATACCTGATGTCATGCGCTCAAATGTTACGGTCATTGCATTTTGCATTACCTTGTCCTTAAAGCGTGCGACCTTTTGCAAAGCTCATTATTATTTATGGAGAAAATAGAGGGTCACACGAGAAGGTGATAAGAACAGTTTATATAGGGTTCCAATAGCATGATACATGTAGGGGAATGTACTAAAACGTAACACATACAGAATGCGTGCTAGCATTCTTATTTTAATTAAGTTTTTGGACTTTTCTTCCTGTCGTGTAGACACCAGTACATCTTTCATTTAAGGATATACGATCTTGTTTCCTACGTATGCCGTACGTTAATCCATATACTAATTAACGTTGTTATGCTGTTTGATTGAATACGCCAGGATATGACCTGACTGTCTGGAGGATAGACCTCTTGTCACGCTTGTCCGATGAATGCTGTGAATGTAGAGCGAGTTCTCATAACTGCAGGAACACAATTCATGTGTCTTCGTCTCCTTGACAAATGCCACCTGAGCCATCTGTTGGCAATTATTTATGAACGTTTCTTTCAAACGTGGCTTATCACTCTCTTGTTCGAATCGCTGTAATGAGACCCAGTGGATGATTCCAGTGATTGTTTTGGGGATTGTCATAGGGTGTCCATCATGTTGATGAAGTGGATGTTCCATTTACTGAGGTTGAGTTTTTCAAAGTGTGTTCATGGGATCAAAGGAAATAGTCATCGACGAATAGGATAAAATGCGTCAATGAAATTGATCTTAATACGGAAAGCGTTTATTGCATTTGCTGCACGCTTTGTTAAGTTAATGACTATTTTCCCCTCTATATCTCTCAACTCTTTACATATCCAGACAGAAACGTGGCATATTACACACGTAAACGAAACAATGTGCAATTTGAAGAACATAAACTATCTTAGGGAAATATTAAATTACATTTTCAAAGCCATAATTCCAATTTGCTTATCCCAAGCCAATATTTAAAATACCGGGCGAAATAGAGTTCAGGGAAGATTGACGTCACACAATCAATAACATTTTGGTGTATTGTACCTATATCGGTTCATATTCTCACTAACCATGCCCCCAATGATGTATATGCATTAAACAAAAACACTCTTCTGTTAACCTATCCATTTGTTTTGGAACAGAGTATGTTATCGCGTGAGTTAACTTGACGCGTTTGGCTATCTGAAAAAATGTGATGCGCCATGACCTTTTTTCGTTTGAGACGGGTGACAGCGATGTGACAAAATGCTCTCCGTTTCGAGAACACCTGGTAGCAGTAGGATTTGATGTTAATTCATAAACACTTGCTCATGCTATAATGGAAATCGGAGTTAGTGAGTTGGGTTTAACGCCGCTTTTAACAGTATTCCAGTTATGTCACGGCGTGTCAGTTTAATGTGGGAGGAAAGCCCGAAGTGATGCAGGTCACGGACGTTTACCACTTCGGTGAAACCCACGAGCACGGGTATGGTGCTGACAAACCTAGAAACATAATTGGGGCGAACCGGGATTCGAACCCACAATCATAGGTTTCTGGCGTGCCCAAGGGACGCAACTCTGCACAGCGAATCGCGGCGCCTCAGACGACTTGGCCACCCGTGACCAAAGCATATCGATACGACAGTACACTGTCTCGCGTTGTACACATTCTTCTGTAAGCAATACCAATGTTAGAATATTTGTCACCTGATATGTCTGATAGTCACGATGTGGCTTAACTCACTAACTGATATGTTTGACACCTGTCTTGTACGTAAACGATTCCAGAAACACTCGGACTATTTATGGGAAATCTATCACCTGATACCTGTGGGTAAACTAGAATAAACACTGATTTATAGACATGTATAAAGGGTACAACTAACATATTGCATTAGAGTGAGTGTTGATCATCAACGTGCACTTCCGTGAAGGACGAGGATAAAGACGAGGATTATCACCACAATGAGACAAAATTCATAACCGGATCGGAAGACCCGACATAAAACGGTTTTGTAGTTATCAAGACACTATTTCCAACTATGTTAAGCCAATTGGCAGTCCTTAAAAAAAATAAAAAATACATTGCACGTTTTGGATGAAGTTGTGAATACATAGCTTTCTTAAGAACATAAACATGCATTTGAAAAAGTCACCTTTAGGAAGAAAGATGAGCACGTATTGATATTTCACGATGTGGAGATAGGAACTGAAAGCGTTAACATCAGTATACTAGATCTGACAAAAATGAATTTTGGAAGAAATCTACAGAAACACATTACACAATACAGACGTTTAAATGATAAATATGTTTGCAGTTTAAACGATATAAATCTAGTTTGAACAAAAATAAATAGGTGTGATTTGATTTCTTAAAAATATGATATTTTCCAAATTCATTTGATCTGACAATACCATTCTATAAAAGAGTGTGGTTTACACATTAGTTCAATTATAACTGCGGCGTGTATATTGCAACTTAATATAAAATGTTAACGTAACACGATACATTCTTCAGAATCAAATTACGCAGCATACAATATTTACAAATACATCTTGGTTATTATTTACTCAAGATACGTTTCTAATCTGGTTTATCACTAAGAATTAAAAAAAATATGATTTGGTTTCTTGCATTTGCACACCTTAACTAAACCAAATGGTAATGGGAACGTTTCCAACGCCATTTGATCACACAATACCACTTCAACGAAAGAGTGTGTATGTTACATTGAATATAGAAGTTGGACCCATTGAACAGATCATAAACGTTTGCAGCATACGAGAAGCACAGTTATGGTGATATAAATGGCAAGGATCAGCATCTCGCCTTATCTGATAGATGTCCATTCACCACAGCCATTAACGCAACCGATAACATTGTGTTTGAAATACCGAGAACATCCTTAAGCATCTTAAACATCGCACTTTATTTCTTTGTGGTAATTAGGTATTAGGCATAGGGATAACATATGCCTATGTGTCTACACAGTACATACGAGAATATATTTGCTCTTATATACTCTTTATACCCTGCTTTACCTGGATTGTCACAGTGGTAGATGTGAACAAACTTTTTCAGGCTTAAAACTTAAGCGTTATGGCAGTTTCATATTTGTCAAAATACCATCATTACTGTTAAGCAACTTCTACACTATCTTGTGATATTTGTACTTTGTTAAACACCCATGCAGTATAGTATAATGCACTATATTTCTTTTCGGGAGTAAAACATAACCTCGTAGGGACTTCATATGCCCATGTGTCTGTATACAGGTCAAAAGAGTACTGGCAGTGTTATGTATCACAAGATAATAGCTTTAATGTTCTGGTACTTCGAAGTCGTCTTGAGAAAATTGCACATGGCAAAATAAACAGACAATACCAGATGACGTTATATCTTGGTGTGATGTCACTTGATGATGTTTTCCGTGGTTATGTTAACACATACCGAAATGGAATTTACGAAACCGTGAATAACAGGGTTTAGTGCCACGCAGATCGTATTGGAATCCAGTATTAAGAATGTGGAAAGCTGGTAGACACCAGACACCAATTAAGCTATGGTGAGCAGTAAATAAAACTAGATTATACTTGCAGAGTTCAAACTGAGTTCGTCCGGATACCATAACACCTAAACCCATGCCTGGTAAACGACAACAACTTTGTAAAGTTATATGCAAAGGAACGTAGTACTCTGTACCAATAATGCCTTAACCCAGAACGCTGTCTTCAGATTAACGTTTCACTGTTCGCGTATTCCATTCATAAATCCAGATAATCAGAGCAAGTACGTCTGCCAGCAGCTATTTCCAGAACTGGTCTCTATACTGCACTGAGTTCAGATGTCAAAAGCACCAAATGTATGTTTACAAATCTCTTCCCCTTCCATTACTACGTACGACATAGCATTGTAGATGCTTATACCACCACAGTAACATCATCTCCAAACAGTTACTTCCCTTTTGCCCTGAGATCCTATCATTATTCGAAATCATCAAACTTATTCACGTTTCACCTTGGCCAGCGACTGAATGATTGTCCTTCTTGAGGAATTGAATCAGGCAAAGCAGATCCTTTTAGTCAGCAAGCTGCGCCTCTTATCAGAACAGCCAAAGTTCCTGACAAAATCCATTCGTCAGCCAAATGCTGGCGTCGAGTTGGACACGGCAGTGCCACCATTTCCTGGAACACATTATCTAACCAAAGTACCAATTCTCCATTCATTTCTAGTAACGATCGAGACGGGTTAAACCTTTCTTCTTCTTACTCACACCCAGTATCAACTTAATTATATCTTGAGAGGATTGGTACTTAAGGAAAATCGAATATTCCCACAAAGATCCTTTGCATTAAACTAAACAAGTGTATTTAACTGAAATTGCATTTTAAATTGCTAATATTCCAAATGGGGACAATGTTTTTTCTTACTGTCGATTGTGAAAAAAAAGCGACAAAAGCCTTTTTCATATTCATAAAGAACCTCGTATCCTGCCCCATTAAGATCACCCGTCACAAACAGATGCAAATGCAAGTCAAATAATGTTTATACCTAATGGTAAATTAGTACCACTATCCTGACTCTCACTTTTCCAGCATGGCGTCTTATCATATCCAATTTGGATATTTGAGCATATAATACCTAGAACTCACTGAAACAATACATCCCTGATAGTAGACGCATCTGTACACATGGTTAACCTATACTTATTTGACCAGCTGGTGTCTGTTCTGTGTCACTCAAATTCAAGGTTGAATTTCTGACGCAGCTTGAATGGCATATCAAATTTCTCATAAGCAATACATAATTGTCGAATACGTAAAAACAAACCAGAACAAGGAAGTTGAAACTCCGAATGTAAAACTTTCGATTTATCGCTAGTTGTATTCGCTTTTTTAACTACTTGCTGCTCATAAATACTGCCGATGTCCGGACGATAGATGCTAATAATTTAATTCGCCCTATTACAGATTTGGAAGAATTTGTTTTTGTTGCAAACAGACAGGTTTCTGTACCAGCTAGCAAAGTCGAAAGCTGAAATAAATGTCTTATAAAACTTTGATATGATTGTCATTAGTCAATTTGAAAATGTCTTTAACGACGAAGGCAATAATATATATAATTTGTATTTGCATCCCATGTGACTTTTGAATCAATAATGGTTCCCAGATATTTATGCTTATCAAGATCTTCAGTCTATTATAATTATCAATAATAATTGGATTGAAACATTCTAAAATCTATTACCATTCCTTTGTCTTCTTGACATTTATTAACAGATAGTTATCCTTAAACTAAGATCTAATATTTGAAATTTCATTTCGCTGCCCTGAATGTTTGATAAGTGCAGCATCATCTGCAAATTTTACACAATTAAAGGTCATTGACCTTTTGATCAATCTATTTGCCCAGTGGTTCGAATATACCACGACTACATGGACACTACACTGTGTCGATTGCTCTCTGGGGAGTAAATACGTTGTTTACATATTAATACAACACTAAAATTTGGCTTATTTTTAGGTTGTTGGCCTTCAATTTTACTAGAAGAGAAACAAAAAGTAAATTGACTCATTTCAAATATTCACAACAAATGACAGATTGCTGTTTGTAAACGGTGGTGTGAGAGAAAAACTTGTTCTTCGAGTTAATCGTTCTTTCTTGCAATCAATGTCTGAATTTTCCGAAAAATCTGTAAACGCAATTGGACTTACTCTTCAAGATAATATACACATCTATTTCAGAAAATGTTCAGCATACAGGATCGAAGTGACCTTTTATGTGATAATGTTGACACTATATGAGGAACTGACGTCAGTTATTACAACGTGAACATTCATACGTATGTCAGCTACAGTGCTCTATTTTCTTCATAATGTAACACTACAATAAGTATCTTTTAAACACTACCTGGGTCCTCGCTAGATGACAGCTTTACCTATTGTATCATACCACGGCATCACTAATAACTGGACCTGATAATGAACGTGTAGATTTTTGTTTCTATTTACCAATTTATTGACAAATGCCTGGCTCACATTTCATATACGCATGTGTATATATCCAACTGTTACTTGGCGCTATAAACAGTTAAACACTGAACGCATCATATCAACAGTTCCGGTTGGTTTTGGGGGCCAATGCATGGGGATGCATTGTGGTTCAACCACTTGCTTGACAGACCCAGTTATGAATCCAAACACAGGTCCCATTTTTGCCAAGTGGGTCATTTTCAAATTACACTGGCGTCAAACCTAAGAAATTTGTCATCAATGCCAAGAGAAGCACATGTATGTGTGTAAACCAATGGACTTCAAACGCGTTCGTTGTTGCAGATGTTCAACATATTCTTCTTACTCAACATTTTGTATAATGTCCCATTTCTCCATTGAAAGATACCGAAAAATAATAATACATATCTGTACGCTTTGGCGATGTTTAATAAACAGTTTCAGTGGTTCAACAAACTGATTCTTTGACGAACAATAGTGATAGCAGATTCGTCATATGCCCTTTGCCACATATGTGAGCCAATATGTCACACACGTTATCTTAAAAAGTGTTAGTATCACGTGACCTTTTGATTATTCATACAAGAGATACATGGAAAGCGATATATGTAATAGTAATGTATGCGTTTCACTGATGATACTTTATGCCAGTGATGATGATGAAAGTGATTATATATATATATATATATATATATATATATATATATATACCTATACACCAGAAATAAGGTATTCTGCCTCCCTCAACAGTTCCAATAGCGTGGATACTTACATGTAAAATATGGCATTGTAACTCTCGTAATGGGACAAGCATTGATCTGACTTGATATGAGATAAATATTTCTTCACATTGTATTGGTGTTAGTGAGACGTCACGTGTGGTGGTATAGTGTCTATCCTTTGCTGAATTAAGTGCAAGTGAAATGTCAGGTATAAGGCACTGCCCATAGTTGATGTAAGTGGTTGGCTTGAAAGTCCGGAGAGTGGTGCTGTTGTGAATTGATAATCTTTCTTGAAGTCTGGAGCCGAATACTGGAGACGTCCCGCTGAAAGCCGGACTGGAGATGATGAGCATTTGTATAAAGTAAATCTTTATATTGGCACTTTTAATCCCCAATTTTCTCCCACGGAAAGGAAACATAGCCTTACGTCGCCACTGCTATGTTAGTTCGTCTACAAACAGAAAAGCAGATCTCATTATGTAACGCCCGATTATTTCCTAGACGGTTTCTTTTGTGCTTTAGAGACGCTGTCAGAGGAGGCTATCAGATTATTCTAAAGTATAACCTTCGCCTCGCAAACCCAGTGATGGCATTAAACTTTGTAAGAATTATCAATCTTCTAAATGCTGGGCAGGTGCTATTACAGTGCTCAGGTCATTAAAGGTAGTAATTGAAACGGTTTATTTATGTTCACATAATGGATACATTCTGCGCTATATCAGTTTACTTCCTGAACCCGAGGTAAAAAGGTAACGAAAATATATACATGTTATGGGAAACACAAGGGGGTAAGGTCTTTGTTGAATGGATGAGCAAGTTTTATGTCAAGTTAAACATTTAATTTGGTTACAGAAAAGATCTATATTTAAAAGTATAAAAAATGTAAATACCCAAATAGTATCATCATCAATAGGCACGCTTAGGCCATCAGTAACCAATGCTGATGACGGTAATTAATCCTACATTTAAACACCATAGGTACATTGGTGCTTACAAGCCCAGTGTTGCATTCATGACTATTGTGGAGTTACGGGCGCAGAACAGTTATTTACCCTGACACCTCAGAGAGCAATGTGCCACCCATATCTCCGGAATGTGACTGAGTGAGATCGACAAGATGAAGATGACAAGTACAATCATTTAACTAAGAATTGACTTTATTAATTACCATTAGAAGAAGAAGCCTCCAGTTACCAGTGCTGCATTGACTTACGGTAATCTGCTTGACGCCTTAGTCAAGAAAGTGAAACCCACATATAAGGATACTGAAACAGGTGGCCACAAATCAACTGTGGCGCTCCAGGGCAACATGCCATCCATTCTTATGTACAAGATGACACACAGTTCATGACACATGAACGGTTTGCTAGTTTTGACAGTCAGAAGATACTTAGTTTCAAAGAAACATATTTGCTAAAATTAATGAAAATTGTACTATTTAAATTTGTTGTCGTCATTATATTTGAATATAAAAAAAACTGAAACCCAACGCTCGCATATGATTCAAACTATCAACCTTTAAATAGAACCTGACAGGATGGTATTGATGTTGTGTTCTTTGAAATATTGACACAGTCCTTATCACGAAGACTTGACAACATTTCGTGTCTTCTCTTCTCTTGAGGGGGATTCAATTTCTTAAAATTACACGATTTGAAGCCACATTTTCATTCTGTCAAAAAACATTACGCAATTTCTGATCTGAGTTGACAGACCATTCGTGAATGTACATGTGATGCTATGCACGAAACGATTACGGTCAGGGCACAAAGGGGAGAAGTAAATTGTTCCATCGTTTAAGATATAGTTATGGTTAATATGTTGGATCGCACGAGAAGGGATAAAAACCGTTCGTATAGTGATTACATGCAATGATACTTACAAGGGAGTATTTCTTGCTTAATGTAACGAAACGTACAGTGTATGTATATGCTAGCTTCACCTTGTCACCCATGCACGACTGTGCCACGTAAACGAAGGATTGAAAATGTTTGTCCTATTACAGTACTGTACTCTTCATAGTGAGACAATACCTAACAGGAGAGCACAATTGTGCAAGGAACATGCACGATTAAGTTGGAGAACTCACTCTGACAGGTTGGATTTCAAGGTTATTTATTTAAATTTGCAAACAGGCGATGTGAAAATGCGGCATTGTAGTTCTATGTGCAGTCGGTTGAACGCTGCAGGATTGAAAGGCCGTGACATCATAATTGACAGTAAGGTGACTGCTAATTAAGAATAGAATGGCGTCAGGCAGTTGCATCACTGGCGTCATACAATATTCAGTTACGAACGAGGTTCCTTGTCAACTTTCTTGATGACCAGGTTTGAAGACGAGCTACCAGAATTTATATCAGAACAGTAATACCTCTATGGTAGTGACTGAGTGAGGGTGTGGACTGACATTACTTACAGCTACACGGGTAGGACGGACGTCCACCTTCTGTGTCGACTCACAGGGTTTGGTTATCATTTTGAGCCACTCGTTGTTTTCTACGCCTTTGATTGGTCATCCGTATTTACCCAAAGATGTGAACGCCCGCCCACACACATTTAATTTGTCCAAGAAAGGTTTTTTAGGAATGGGAACATTCGGATACTGCCTTTGATAGGTAATATCAAATAATATTGAGTATCTCTGGAAGAAACTTTGCCGTCATTTGCGCCAACGTCATTTGGAATGAGAGATGGTCCGTTTGACAGCTTGGTCAAGGGGCGCCTGTCGCGCCGTTATTGGCCATGATGAGTACAATTGTACTTCACTGGAAGTTAACGCTATATCTCATTCAAAATTCCTTTAATATAAATAATTCAAGCATTGTCCCTTAGATTTTTTCATATTAAACTGATAAACTGGTTATTTATATGTTTTCCAACAAACCTGTCCACTCTTCGACTTTCAAGCACTTCTTGCCAGAATTCTTAATCAATAATCATAAGAATAATCATAGCCACATTTATTAAATATTGATTCTCAAATCAGCATTAACTTTCTCCAATTGAGGCTATAGATGCATTCCTATGTATTACGTAAGTTTCTCCAAGAACTAATTAACGTTGTTATGCTGTTTGATTGAATACTCCAGGATATGACCTGACTGTCTGGCGGATAGACCTGTGGCACTCATGTCTGATGAATGCTGTGAATGTTGAATGTTCTCATAACTGCAGGAACGAAATTAACGTATCTGCGTCTCATGACAAATACCACCTGATCAATCTCTTAGCGAGTATTGATGATCGTTTTCATCAAGCGTAGGTAACGTGTCTCTTGTTCAAATCGCCGATGATGTAAGGAAGGCATGTGGATGATTCCAGTGATTGATATGGGTCTTGTCGAAGTAGGTTCATCATGTTACCCGTTAGGGCTTGTGTTATGGATGTGTATCGTCGATGTCGGAGTGAAAATACAGGTTATTGTGATCTTGAAAACCATTATTGTATTTACCGTTCTCTCTGGCCAGTATACTAGTACTATATCTCATAACATCATGCCATCGCGTCCCAAGGGAAACAGGTCGAACATTAAACCCGCAAACGAAATAATTTGCAATTTGTGTTACCTTAATACGGATGGGGACGAATTCCATTTATTTTTCAAAAGAAACTATTGCAAGGCCGACGTATTTTTAATATCCCAAGCTAATATTCAAAGTACGGAACAAGTTACAATATCAGCACCATTTTCAATGTATGGAAATTTCTGTTCTAATGGATTTTGTAAATACTGTTCAAGTATTGTGAAAACTGATAACCACAGTCTGCAAACCATGGAATGCTATAGCTATATGGGACACTGTCGCGTTGTAGCATTGTCGCATTGTCGTCCTTACAGAAACAGGCAAAAAGTGTCAAATTTACTAAAGCACGACAAAGCGACAACGCGACATTTGGGCCATTTGTCGCATTGTCGCGCTTTGAATAATATATTTTGTTTTACCAAAGGGCGACAATGCGACAACGCAACATTTATCAAGGTCAAAATGTGTCACATTGTCCCCATACAAAATGTGTAAAAAAGGCATTAAGTGAATTAATCTACGCATGCGCAGAAACTCCTTTTCAAACTCCAGTGGTATTTTGTTAGCTCCAATGGTTCTAAAGCCAAAGTAGCAATGAAATGCATTGTCGCGCATTGGTTAATTTTGACACGTTTTGCTTGTTTTTGTAAGGGCGACAATGTCCCTGCTAGGATTCCATAGCAAGCCATGTACTTGTAACCTTGTTTGTACATCACATGCCAAGGTACCGGGTCTTACTGAAATACTTCTCCGTGAAAATGGACATCACAAGTAGTCTATGTCCTCGTGATAATTTGTACCTATAATCATTTTCTGAACAACTCCTGAACATCAGAATCCCAAGCACCTCAGTTTTTTCTGTTTATTTAAGAACTTCTGATTGAATGCTTTCTTCAACTGAATACTATGGAGCAGTTTGAGCAGTCTGCTGTGTTTTGGGGTATGGCAATATCAGATTACGGTTTAAAATAGGTCCCCAACAAGCAATGCTGGTTATAGACGACTGAATGGATTGGGTGGTCAGGTTCGGTGACCTTGCGGATTGCATATCCTACCCCGATGGCATGGATCGTTGCTCATGATATCGATCACTGCCTTATCTGGTCCAAACTAGATTATATAAAGACTGCGGTCACATTGTTCGTCTATTGAGGTGTTAGGAAAGAAAAACACAGATCAATAGATGAAGAATAACGTCTTTCCAAGAAAGTATCAAGTCTGAAAATCAACTACTACTCTAACAATAACCTTTTTCGGCTCCCCAGTTCATATTATAAGACGCATATAATCTCAGTTGCAGTTGGTTTATAACCATAACATGACAATACACGATTCCCGGGGTATCACAACAGGGGATATTGACATAATTTTGAAATGTCTGTTAGCCCTAGACAATGGGGCAAATGCGGATAAGCTTTTATTAAAGTTCATGCAACTACTGATGAAGTCATTCCGAACACCCACAAGGGACTCGGGTGGGACAATGTCATCATGATGACAGGTTCTGATATACTATTATGGCACAACACAAAGGAGAAGTCGTTGATGTCTCTCGTGGGACCTGCAACCTACTTTAGATTAAGAAACCAAAACTACACGAACCGTGAGTGTACAAAACGCCGCTTTGAACAAGTTAGTGTGAGTGAGTGAGTTGCGTTTAAACCGTATTTCAATTATATCTCGGCATGTTAACCAAATGTGGGAGGAAACGTGGCGCAGGCCTTTAGTTGAACAGGCGGGCACGAGTTAGGTTAAAAAGGGACCATAGCATCTTTGCACGTCTAAGAGGGAAAACCGAACAGTGACTATCAGCATCTTAGGCGACTGAGCCTAAGAGAGAGCGAGATATCGATCAAATTTCCACTCACTCATCCCGTCCCAACTATAATCATGATCTGCGTCTGACACTCAGTACACAAACACCGTTTACCAGAAGCAAACTATTACTTTTATTAAATTAATAGATAGATAATAGATGCTATCCAATAGGGAAAAACAGCTTCGCACCCACACACCTGCAGATAACGTTAAACTGAAATGTCACGATACACAATTCATGACTTGAGAG